>NW_024100623.1:0-734221 GCF_016545835.1 Crotalus tigris | reverse complement strand
AACTCCTAAAATAATATTCATAGCATCCCCTGAATGTGTCATTTAAATCAGACAAAACAAAGAGAGCCAGAAGGCAAAACAAAGCAGTTATCACATTCACATTCACAGGTCTAGTGTTAGAAAGCCGATTCCTGACTTGAATAAACTTATAAATGTGTGTTTATTAATTTATTATTTCTCATTTTTATTATTTTTACAAATAACTCAAGGTGACAAACATAGCTAATACTCCTTCCTCCTCTTATTCTTTCCCCACAACAACAATCTGTGAGGTGAATTGGGCTGAGGGAGAGTGACTGGCCCAAGGTCACCCAGCCAGCTTTTATGTCTAAGGCAGGACTAGGTCTCCCTGGTTTTTAGCCTGGTACCTTAACCACTAGACCTGGGGTTTTAAAACTTGGCCCTTTTATGACCTGTGGACTTCAACTCCCAGAATTCCTCAGCCAGGCACTCTGGCTGAGGAATTCTGGAAGTTGAAGTCCACAAGTCATAAAAGGGTCAAGTTTGAAGACCCCTGACTAGACCAAGAATACCTAACCAAAATCAAGAATTTTAGTAATTTTTCAGTGACTCTTTATTTAGGGAATGCAGGAAGGACTTCTAAAGTTGAGCACCATGAAACTGGCTGTTGCACAGAGCAGCTTGCAAACAATTTCTGCATGATTCACAGCAGGAGTCAATCCTTGACAGCACTGGCAAGGGGGAAATTTGCAAACAATGGAAATGTAAAATAAGGTTTCATTGCTCATAAATCTTGTTTTTAATGAGTCAAGTACTCTTGCCTTGGATCTCTTACTCTACTCTGTTGATAATTAATAACCAAATGTGTTTCAAGTTCATGTCCCCTTCTGTGTTTGCAGAGTCAGCAGTCAATGTAAGAGGCCACCAACTGTACCTATGCTCAGAATAACGTTGAAAGAATTGGGTCTTGAAGAGGAACTATTTTTGCTTGAAAGTTTAGAAGGCCCAATGGTGTCTACCTTTAAAACATAAAATTGAAGTACCCCCTTCTTTCCTGCTTCTATCCCATATCGATATTATCAGGCTGCTTTTCCACATAAGTGATCTAAAAGAGAGGAAAGAAGTCACTGCCTTCCATCTTGAAATTGACATCTGTTTGTAGAACTCCTGACATTTCCTTCTTCATCTCCTAGCAACCAATTCTGGACAGATTGTTGGGATTAGCATATGCAATAAACAGAAGCCTTACAATGATAGTATACACTCATGTCCTGCCCCCAATCCATTCATTCAAACATTACAAACTAATTTTGAGAGTTTAGCTATATATGTACAATCATGAATCCTTTAAGTAAAAACTGAATGATAAATAAATATGGCCAAATATTCTTAGAATCAGAAGTGCAGAGAAGACCAAGTGAATGATCTTATTTAATGCAAGGAGAAATTAATTCTGCAGAGTTCCACAGCTGAAATTAAGTGATTTGCTTCACTGAAAGAGTCCACAGCTTTGGACGAGTGGATTTAAATTCTTGAACGAAAAGAAAATACTGTTTCCAATTCATTTATATGTTTTGAGTTGCCAAATTAGCATGTCTGCTGAGGCAATGTGTAATGACTTATTATTAAGGTTGGTCATACAGTCAACCAGATGTTTAAACTGGATTTGCAATTTGGTCCACCTCTCAAGTCCATCCAAGGACCTGGGATAGGAAGGTGTTGCTGTTTATTAAAGGCATTGTTGTAGATTGCAAGCTGTTCCAAGTGAAACTGCCTTTTGCAATTGACTGATAGTGATTTTGTCAATGCCAATGATGTTACAGTGATGCTCTTGATGTTTTGGGATTGTACTCATGGTGCCTATTATTATTGCTACTATCTTTGCTTTCTTTGGCACAATCGTTCTACTTCTGTTTGCAGTTTTCTCTATTTTGGGATTTTGTCCAGTTCTTTCTCTTCTGTTCTGCTGTCTCCAGATACTACTATGCTGCACTTTTCAGATTTTTGCTGAACAATTTTTGTTCTATAAGGACTGTTAAAGTGGAACTAGTTTCAGTTAAGGGCAAAAGTGCAAACTGGAAATGTTAAAAGTACAATTTAAGACACGAAAGAGGCAACTTTAAAAGGTTAAAGGTGTAGATTAATTTAACTATAACAAGGGCTATAACTAAGGCCATGGGGTCCAAAGGACAATGAGAGACATAAATGAGTGGTAGAAGATGAAATTCTCTTTTGCCAAACTTATCTGGGGGTTGGACAATGCTGGAGAAACAGAAGGCTGGACATTCCTAAAGAGCAAGGATGAGCATGATTAAGACAACCAAATCAGACCACTGAGACTGAGAAGCTATTTGCCACCTTCATCCAATCATGGTACTAGATACTAATATGTTCTGGCCACAGCTTCTTTCTGCTGTATCCTTATGCCAATCTCTTCATTTCATCCCAGCCCTTTTTCTGAGCCAGATATAAGTCATCCTTAGCTGCACTGATGTTAAAGTAATATTCTCTTCTTTATACTGACCTCTTCCCAAGCAGCCCCAGGTTATGTAATATCTCTTGGGGTTTATCACCTATTATCTTGGAAGGAAAACATGGAGCTGCAGGAGCTTGAAATGGTGATAACAAAACAAGTCTAGGGATCAGAGTGTGTGTGTGGGGGGGGAAGAGATCCAGTTTGCAGGCTCTTCAAATATGGGCCGAGAGCGCTTCAACTGAGCAGCAGGCAAAGAAAAAAAAAATGAAGAAGGAATGTTTAAAAGGAAGGAGTAGAGTTAATAGCAAGAAGAAGCCGGCTGCTCTGAACATTACAAATGAGGCCAGAAAATGCATTTCTCCCCACTATTGAAACCATATGATGCTCAGTTAACATCCAGCGTTTAATCTAAAAGCTATCCAATATAATAGAGTTGTTAATGTTTGGATGTAAACAAATGTTTCCAATTTTTTAAAAAATGGAATTATGACTAAATATGGAGAACGTATCCACACTAGATGTAAAAGCTACGTATACTACCAAGGCAAGCAGAAGGGGCCTGGGATAATGTTTTAAAGTAATATTGGATGCAGGATTAAAGCCAGCTATGAATTACAAGTGTCTGGAGTTCATGGTGTCATCAGCATATTAATTGGATCAGTAGACCATATTATTGGAAACGTGCGAATAGGAGCTGATCATCAATATCGTACCATAAATGCTTGGAAGACTCTTTCAAAATTAGGACATGACTCAAGTTGATAGAAATCCTCTCATCCAGTATCCAATTATTTTGCAAATGAATGATGACATCTACGAGCAATAGGACAGCTTATTGTAAGTATCTGTTTCAGCTAGGTTAATCATACTTTTATGATTGTAACACTGTAGAGTCACTTAAAAAGCACAAATTTTGATTTCATAGAGCAGATTTGATTTCATGGGACACTGCTTGTCCATTAAAGTAAAGCTGATGATAGCAGTCACTTCAAGTCCACAATGCAAACATAATGTCATTTAATCAAGCACAAGCTGTCATAAAAACAAACATTAGAACACTGTACTGATCCTTATACAAATAGTCTCAAAAAAGTCTCCTTACATATTGTAGATACATATACATGCATGTTTATGTTCTGTGTGTATAGGCATACATATACACATACTGTATATATGCATGTGCAAGTCTGTTCTTGGGCTATATAATGGGGAAGGATCAATATGCTGGCAACTGCTTGATAATGATAATGATTACAATGATTGGCAGAATATTACAAAAATAACAGAAAGTTGTTTTTTTTAAATAATATTAAACCCAGAAATGTCAGCCTAACTATTGTTATTATTATTGCCAGGTGCAAATAATTCAGGATCATTTGTTGGATTCAAAGCACAAAAGAATTTATTGTTGTCACCTATAGAGAAGAATCTAGGAGATCATTGGGAGAACTTGCCAGAGTTTTTTAGGACAGCATTGACCATATTTTCTTCTTTCAATTCCACTGATCTTACTATGATTTTAATATTTCTGCTAGGGGAGAAAGAATCACAGCTGATCAATGTAGGGTATTGCCCAACATTGCAATGAGAGATGGTTTGGTATAGAGATTCAAGGCTGGAGTAGATTTCTCCAGCATGGCACATGATGGAACATATGCATCTGTCATTCAAGGATGGCTGCATAGGATTTCTTTTTATATGTCAGTGAGTTTTTAACGTTTCTCTCTTGAATGTGTCTTGTCTTCTCTCGCCTCCTAGCAGGACGTCAGAACCAATCAACACACAGGGATTGCACCTCCGCACATTGAGCAGTTGGGATTAGGGAGGTGTTTGTGTCAGCTTGTCAGTAGCCCTCTGCTACCTCCATTCACCCATCATCCCCTTCACAGTGTGAAGCCGTGAAGCAGTGGCTACCGGCAGTTGAGGGCAAGTCTAAATCAGCCATAAGGCAGCAGGCTAGAAATGAGAGACTGAATTCCAGTCCCTTCTTAGGCACTTAATGACTTTGGGCCAGTCACTCCTTCTCACCAATCAAGGGCAAACCACTTCCAAAAGCATTGCCAGGAAAACTGTAAGGACTTGTCTAGGCAGTTACCAGGAATTAACACCGCCTCAAAGGCACACAGGCACATTAACATTGCAATGGCCCTTTTAGCAAAGCCATTAGATTACTCCGTCCCTTTCACTTTGCTTGATGCTTTCTCAGTTGCATTAACTTTTTGTTGCATATATTTGACTGTGTTTTCAGACTCTGCTTTCACAGAACTACGTGTATTTAATCATTCTTGTTAGCTTCATTCTTGTTAATTTTTTGCAGCTTTCAGTGATTAGAGTGTTCAGGTAGCTGTCAAGATACAGAGGGGCTACTCAGATAATAATGTATTAGTAGCAAGGATTCCTCTACATTCTGCAGAAATTTTTTCCAAGGTGTTTAACCTATATTGTATCCTCTTTTTTCATTATAATACAATGCAGAACCTCTTCCCTTTTATAGAAAACAATTTATGGCACATTGCACTCTCTGAAGTAGTAATTATTCAAGGCCTTTTGACTGATTATTATGTGCCATTAAGTCAAAATCGACTCTTAGCGACCACATAAATATACTTTTCAAGATCCCACTCCTTTCGAAATAATGCTATTTATGTCTATACCTTTGCATATTTGTAATTATCCATTAGATTTCTTCAGGAAACATGATTTAGAATATATAGTGCTTCCTCATCTATTTTTTTCTGTGCAAGGTATGTTGTTGTGTGCTGCGGGAAAGTGGGCATGTCAGCTCAGGAATAGATCACAAATATACAGTAGAAAATCAACAAAGCAAATGAAAACAGTCTACTGAAGTTTAAAATGTATTCACAAAAGGCCCAGAACAGGATCTGTGCAATTGCCCCTCTCCGTCCCATGAAAACATAAGCATAGGAAGCCATTCTCAGGGTGCACCCATCAAAAAGAGGATGTGTCTTCAAAAGACAATACGGGCTGGAAAAGAGGAAAGCAATGACTTACAGAGAATCCTCATTGGGTGATCACATTTGGGACTGGCAAGTCCGTCGTTAAGCAGTATGATCATTACATGGAAAATCACATGACCCCCAACGGGCTTATGACCTCACTTCCCCTTTGGAAATTAAGCAAATCACTGTGGTTGTTAAGCAAGACCTCATGTGACTGCAACATGTGATTTTACTTCCATGTTCTCCTTGTCACAATCAGATAGGAAGCACACAAATGGCAATCCCCTATCCACAGGATACTGCAATGGTTGTAAATGCGAGGACTGGTCTCAAAGCTGGTTCTTTTTTTAAAAAAAAAAAACCATCGTAACTTGAACAGTTGCTAAGCAAAGCAGTTGGAAAGCGAGAACAACCTACACAGTGCTCAAAGTGAATTGCTCCCAACTGAAGCTATCAGCAAATCTTCACTGGTGGGCAATTTGGGTCTGAAATTACAGACTTAGTATGCAAACACAACAAAGAAGAAAGTGGAATACTTCATCCCCAGCACAGACTGGCCATTGCTAATATGAAGCTCACAGAAACAATGGTATAAATAAATTTGTTTAATAAATAAAATAAAGGAATACTTACTGCAGAGGGCAAGGGAGGCAGTAAAGCCCAACTTTCTTTCATTTCTCTTTGGATTGAGATTACCATTCCTTGCAACTCCACCTATCTACACATTAAGGGGCAAATCCTTTTATCCTGTTTATTTGTGCAAAAGGGCTGACTACTGTTGCTTCACATTTAAACTCCACACTGAACAAGCCCTTGAAGGGCTTGAAGGATTGCAAATAGAATAAAAAGCACCGGTCTCCTTGCTCTGTGGATGTAAAGGTCAAACACAAGTTCTCAAGCTTTCTTCGTACCTAAAAGAAACCTTAAGAGAAGCCTGATAATTTTGCAACAGAAGGAGGGGATTTTATAATTCTCTGAAACAAGCTCATGTCAGTAACAGTTGCTCTTTGCTTAGTTTTCCCTCCATCTAATCAAAATGATATAACAGGAAAACAGATTTTCTTGTTTACATGCTCGAAATAAATAGCATATTAAAACTGTGGGCAGAAAAAAAAACATTTGTTTTCTCCAACCAACTTTTTAAAAAACAGACTGACAATATATGAGCTGTTGAAACAGATTTCTGGAGCTGCTGGTAAAGTGGGAGAGTGGGGAATCAGAAGTGTTTTGAGAGTGTGAAGACTGTCGCTTTCATCTGAAACCAATCTACTATTTTAAAGCATAACTCAGGGAAATCAATACCATGAAAGATTGCCTATCGGGTTATTGGTTATGAGATTTGTATATTATTCATTTAAGATCATGAAGACTGAGAAATTGCAGGTGACAAAATACAGATTTCCCCCCCCCCCTGCTCACAATTTCAGTGCAAACAGAATTAATTGTTTCTTTCTTTTATGGAAAACTTTTGAAAACAAAAGAACCTAAGAAGGAAGAAATAAGAGCCAGAAAGATCAATTTTCATATTATTTTCTGATCTCTAACATTCCTTAACATGCAAAAGAAATTTGGAGATGAGTTTTTTTTTAATTTATTTATTTATTTATTACATTTCTAGACCACCCAGTGTAAAAGTATTATACTGAATAAGAAATTGTAGAGAAATCCTGGGGAAAAAATATATATTCTCTTTGTCCCAAGCTAATGTAGGAGATGACCAGGCTGAGCCCGAGGGAAGGGTCAAATGCCTCATCAGTCATGAGTCCCTGTGCACCCATAAGAAATCTAAGTCCAGCCCACCTTGTATTTCTTTTTATTCTTAACTCCTGCTAATGTCCCTTGACCCTTAGTAGTTCAGATTCTTGTACAGAGCTTAAGCTTGCCATAAATCTTTATACTCATTTGAACTGCCTGAATCTCCTGATTTCCCAGGACAGCTAGCTGTGCCTTAGCATTGTGGTAACATAATGACAATTTGAAGACAATAAAGGATAGAGACAGGGATTAGAAACTGGGCCAAGTTATCAAGGAAAAGTATGGACAGAAAATGCAGAGCTGGCTTCAAGAAAGTGAAAGCTCAGAATCAGCTGAGGTTAGCAAAGAATATATGTAGGTCTTCAACATCAACATCAACTTCTGCTCTATATCTGAATCCAAATTAAATAAGACAATGGCTGTCTTGCTTCTAATTGAACAATCCCATAAAAGGAGACTCAACAATCTCTCTAGATAATTCATTTCATTCCACTATCCAACTTCTTTTTTTTTCAGCCAACATTTGCTTTCCTTTAATTTATTCCTATATTATTCAGAATCCTACATTCTGGAACAAGAGATAACAGGTCTTCTGTGTGATGTCCTTTCAGGTATTTGAAGAGTGTCGCGACTCTTTCCATCCCTTAAGTTCCCAAAAGTTATTGCAGAAGGGATTTTCGCTCTAGATAGAGGATTGCGACAATATATTCAGAAAAGATTGGCCTGAGAGCTTTACAGCAATATCCTACACATATTTACTCAGAAATAATCCCCACTGTGCTCAGTTGGATTTACTCTTAGAATATGTGTGTTGCAATCTAAAAGCAACATTATTTACAAGATAAAGCTATAGAGAAAATAGCCATTAATGACCAAAAACTGTGTGGCTATAAAAATTCCCAGCATGTTTTGTATTGTCTTGTATTTAGCCAGTCCATTTTTTTCACTGCTTCCTACGATAATAAGCAATGCCAGCAACCAGGCAACTGTGCCCTCTCTAACCACTGAATGGTACTGCTTTCTGTCTTCCCATTTTCACATTGGAAACCAGGCAGGAAATAGGAGTTTTCACCAACCACTTGCCCTTCCTCGAGAACATCAATTTTACACATTTCCCATAACTATGCAAATTAGATTCATTTCGTCTACACCAGGGGTAGGCAACCTTGGCTCTTTTATGACTCATGGACTTCAACTCCCAGAATTCCTGAGCCACGAGTCATAAAAGAGCCAAGGTTGCCTACCCTTGGTCTACACTTTCAACCCATTGCCTCCTTCCTGATGTGGAGACATGTGTTGCCCTGAGAAAGCCCCTCTTGGTACCAGTTACCTAATGTATGCAACATTGGAATAGGACGCCGTTCTTTTGCTTTCTCACTCTCTGAAATCACTTTGAGTATTACTATTTCTGCTCCATTTCTTGCAAATAAGGAAAAAAAAAAACTCTCCATCATTTCTGCTGCATTACAAAGTTCATTTCAAGAGTGTACAGTTCTGAAAAGTAAGAAACTTCCCTGCAGGGAACATCTTGTAAAGTAGATTTCCTGCAGAGCAGCTCTCTTTTTTGTAATAGTAGCAGAACTCTTTAAGTTGCAGATAAGGTGCAGGATTGTGTGTGTGTGTGTGTGTGTGTGTGTGTGTGTGTGCCTGTGTGTGTGCAAGGGGTCTCCAAATGTCAGCCCCTTTGGAGATAAGAAAAGCACCAAACTGGTATGACCTCATTAAAGGCCTTGTTTCAATCTGCTGTGCTCTACAGGAGCTGCAATCCAGAAGTCCCCCACTGCCTTTTTTCATTTGGCACCTCTGAGCCAGGAAGGACCTCTTTGTAGAATTGAAGCAGCTGTCAGATGGCCAAAAGTTTCATACTGAAGGACAACCTGGTTTAAAATGTCTTAACATACCTAATGGTGGGAAGAGCTCCCCATCCCCACCACCCCAAAATTGCCGAGCATTTTCATGAAATACTCTGAAGCATGCATTTAAATTGTTATTTGACAGTCATGGTAAAGCAAACCACTGGGAGACCCTGGACTGCATGATCACTTTTATGTCCATCTGTATTTTAAGTCTATGACAGTGTTTCCCAAACTTGACAATTTTAAGGCATGTGGACTTCAACTCCCAGAATTCCACAGCCAGCAACGCTGGCTGTGGAATTCTGGGAGTTGAAGTCCTCATGCCTTAAAATTGTCAAGTTTGGGAAACACTGGTCTATGAGAACACTGAGCCTTATTATGTTGTCTCCAACTGGAACCTTTACACTTAGTGAGGAGAACACCACTGCTTCTTAAAACTGGATTCATATAGAATCATAGGATTGGAAAGGACCTTGGAGGTCTTTTAGTCCTGCTCCCTGCTCAAGGCAGGAGTCCTTATACCATCCCAGACAATTGGTTGTCCAATCTTTTCTTGAAAACCTCCAGTGATGGAGTACCCACAATTCTGGGAACAAGCAGTTCCACTGATTAATCGTTCTTTCAGGAAATTCCTCCTTAATTCCAGGTTGAATCTCTCTGTGTGAAGCTTCCACCCATTGCTTCTTGTCTTCTTATTTTGTGGGAAATAGGTGGCTCCATAAACTTGACAAACTAACAACTATTCAAACAAATAAATAGGACAGACTCTTTCTTTCTTTTCTCTTTTTCTTTTTCCTTCTTTCTGGTTCATCGCCCATTTCACAAAAGCGACTCTGACAATTATGTAAAATGAAAAACCATAATTTACCAAACAAAATCATAATGTCCAAGGTCACAAAAAACAGAAATAATGTTGTAAGAAAGCAACATTAATCAAGAGAGCTCATCTAATCTAACCATCTAATTCAGATGCCTTGGAATGATGTTTATTCCTCCTTCTTTAATCTTTCCATGGATACCATCCCAGAAAGAACTAGAGGTTTGGGGGTATTTTTTAGAAAGAACAGCAAAAAAAAAAAAAAAAGCTTCTGCGGAGGTCAGTGCACATAAAAGATCTTATATGGAAATGAAGGCTGCTTCTTCCTAAAAAAAAAAAAAAAGAAATAAGAAAATCTCTTTGAAATAAAAAGGGCCTCTTGCAACTTTCCTTAACATTGGTGATGAAAAAGAGAGTGAAGAAAAATTAAAGTGGAAGTGCAGAGAGGTATAGCAAATTCATTCATTGATGCCTAACTTCTTTAAACTGATCCATCCTCATTTATCCAAACCTACAGTGTGTTTTATTTATTACTTTTAATCACACCTCCGAATGTAAGCATGTGTCAAGACTATAAGTTAAAGGGTAGCTAAGTTAACTAGCTTAGCTATGGATTTCATACAAAGGGGGGATGACTTAGAGTAGGATTATATTTTTAAAAATTGTATGTGTAATATGTTTAATAGCATATTGTGATATTCTTCCCTTTCTGAACTTTTGACTCATTAGAAAAATTTTGTATAAATGTAAGAAAAGATTTCAGAGTTATGGCCTTCAAACTAATGGGCAAGTCCTAGTTGGTTATTGGGTCAATAAGAGTTTCAGACCCCAGCTGCATTTAGCTGTTAATGCGTTTGACTGAAACTTACAGCCACAAAAAGTGTGAATGAAATTGGTGACAAATGTCACTTTTTCAAATCTCATTTATTTGGAATTTTATCGAATATGGAGTACAGGTATCTATTGTAGGACTGGAGTCAAAAGTATCCATGTTCTAGAGACGATAAAAATCTTTTACAGAAAGAGAAGCCAAGGAGATTAATTGAACACAGAAAACGAATTTTAGGGAGATATGAGTTTATTATTGATGTAGCTGGTAAGCACTTATAATGAGCTGGAACAAACACTTGTATAGCTAAGTTTCCCAATCCTTAAGGATATCCCTCCCATTTATTTTCATTAGCAGCACAGTAGAGACAATGTGAACTCTAGGTTTCACTTGATCTTCTGTAACAAAGAAAGTTTCCCAAGGATTTCCATTCAGTTACACCCGTGCATATTTCTCCAGAATCATAGCAGCATCAGACCTGGTTAGTACTTGAATAAGAGTGCACCAAAGAATATCACAGCTTGTCAAAAAGACATTGACAAATGACTTCCATACTGCTGCTAAAATAATTACATGGGTAGGAACTTGAAGTCATCAGAAGCCAAGCTTGAGTTGAAAGAGACTGTACTTCTTACAATTTCTCTCAAGTGCAGGCAAACGTACAACAGCAGATGCAAGACAAATGAGAGTACTGATAATTTTTCAAGGACATATTTTAAAACATCACTTGAAATGTACAGCTTCTGACGACGTTCAAGGGAAAAGCAGATATATTTTTGAACACTGCTATATTTTTGTGTAAATTATCCTTAATTTACATGAAATCAGTAGTCTGGGAAATATAGTATTCTTGACGAAGACAATCTTTTAGGAACATATTCAGAGAAAACTATTGAATAAAGGTGTTTAATAGAGAGAAACCAAGATAGTTCAATCACTGTATAATAAAGGAGGCTAGTAAGAAATATCTAATCTTGACAGACATATCTATGAAATTTCAAAAGTCCACGTTCTTTTGAAAATTAAAAAACTGAATTTGTTGGCGATGTCGATTTCCCCTATGTGTTTCTGTTGACCTAACCCTAACCCTAAGTGGAATTTTCCACCAATGGGATTTTCCCATGCATTTTACCAGGAAACATAGATAGGGCAGGCTAGAAATTTCTCTGCCCTCCTAAACATAACCAAGCACTCCGAATTTACTGGCGATGTCCATTTTGCTCTCTGAGTTCATGGAGACCTAACCCTAACCCTAATTGGAGTTTTCCTCCAATGAGATTTCCCCATGTATTCTACCACAACATATCAATTAGGCAGGCTAGAAATTTTTGTGCGCTCCTAAACATAACCAAGCCTCGCCTGGCGCAGGGGGCGACACCACACATGCATGGCTCTCCCAGGCAGGGAAAGTCCTCAACTTATGACCGGTTGGGTAGTCCTCGACTTACGACTGGTTGGGTAGTCCTCGACTTACGACTGGTTGGGTGGTCCTCAACTTATGACCGGTTGGGGGTCGCGGCATTAAAAAGGTTGAGAACCACTGCTCTATGTGTTCTTGGTGACCTAAGCCTAACCCTAAGTGGAAGTCTCCCCCAATGGGGTTTTCCCATGTATTTTACCAGGAAATATAAATAGGGCAGGCTGGAAAGGTCAGTGCCCTCCTAAACATAACCAACCACTACGAATTTGCTGGCAATGTCCATTTTGCTCTATGAGTTCATGGACACCTAACCCTAACCCTAAGTGGAATTTTCCTCCAATCAGAATTTCCCATGTATTTTACCATGACATGTTAATTGGGCAGTCTAGAAATTTCTGTGCCCTCCTACCCATACCCAAGCACTCTGAACTTCTTGGCAACGTCCATTTTACTGTATGAGATCATGGTGACCTAATACTAACCCTAAGTGGAATTTTCCGCCAATGGGATTTTCCCATGTATTTTACCAAAAAACATAGTTAGGGCAGGCTAAAAAAGTCAGTGCCCTGCTAACCATACCTAAGCACTACGAATGTGTTGGCGATGTCCGTATTGCTCTATGAGTTCATGGTGACCTAACCCTAACCCTAAGTGGAATTTTCCTCCAATGGGATTTTCCTATGTATTTTACCAGGAAACATAGGACAGGCTAGAGAAGTCAGTGCCCTCCTAACCATACCCAAGCACTACGAATTTGTTGGCAATGTCCACTTTGCTCTATGAGTTCATGGTGACCTAAGCCTAACCCTAAGTGGAATTCTCTGCCAATGGGGTTTTCCCATGTATTTTACCAGGAAATATAAATAGGACAGGCTGGAAAAGTCAGTGCGCTCCTAAACATAACCAACCACTACGAATTTGCTGGCAATGTCCATTTTGCTCTATCAGTTCATGGAGACCTAACCCTAACCCTAACTGGAATTTTCCTCCAATCAGAATTCCCCATGTATTTTACCATGACATGTTGATTGGGCAGTCTAGAAATTTCTGTGCCCTCCTACCCATACCCAAGCACTCTGAACTTGTTGGCAACGTCCATTTTGCTCTATGAGTTCATGGTGACCTAAACCTAACACTAAGTGGAATTTTCCGCCAATGGGATTTTCCCATGTATTTTGCCAGAAAACTTAGTTAGGGCAGGCTAAAAAAGTCAGTGCCCTGCTAATGATGCCTAAGCACTACGAATGTGTTGGCAATGTCCGTATTGCTCTATGAGTTCATGGTGACCTAACCCTAACCCTAAGTGGAATTTTCCGCCAATGGGATTTTCCCATGTATTTTACCAGGAAACATTGATAGGGATGGATAAAAAGGTCAGTGCTCTCGTAACCCTAATCAACCACACTGAATTTGTTGGTGATGTCGATTTCCCCTATGTGTTTCTGGTGACCTAACCCTAACCCTAAGTGGAATTTTCCGCCAATGGGATTTTCTCATGTATTTTACCAGGAAACATAGATAGGGCAGGCTAGAAATTTCTCTGCCCTCCTAAACATAACCAAGCACTCCGAATTTACTGGCGATGTCCATTTTGCTCTCTGAGTTCATGGAGACCTAACCCTAACCCTAATTGGAGTTTTCCTCCAATGAGATTTCCCCATGTATTCTACCACAACATATCAATTGGGCAGGCTAGAAATTTCTGTGCCCTCCTAAACATAACCAAGCCTCGCCTAGCGCAGGGGGCGACACCACACATGCATGGCTCTCCCAGGCAGGGAAAGTCCTCGACTTATGACCGGTTGGGTAGTCCTCGACTTACGACTGGTTGGGTGGTCCTCAACTTATGACCGGTTGGGGGTCGCGGCATTAAAAAGGTTGAGAACCACTGCTCTATGTGTTCTTGGTGACCTAAGCCTAACCCTAAGTGGAATTCTCCCCCAATGGGGTTTTCCCATGTATTTTACCAGGAAATATAAATAGGGCAGGCTGGAAAGGTCAGTGCCCTCCTAAACATAACCAACCACTACGAATTTGCTGGCAATGTCCATTTTGCTCTATGAGTTCATGGACACCTAACCCTAACCCTAAGTGGAATTTTCCTCCAATCAGAATTTCCCATGTATTTTACCATGACATGTTAATTGGGCAGTCTAGAAATTTCTGTGCCCTCCTACCCATACCCAAGCACTCTGAACTTCTTGGCAACGTCCATTTTACTGTATGAGATCATGGTGACCTAATACTAACCCTAAGTGGAATTTTCCGCCAATGGGATTTTCCCATGTATTTTACCAAAAAACATAGTTAGGGCAGGCTAAAAAAGTCAGTGCCCTGCTAACCATACCTAAGCACTACGAATGTGTTGGCGATGTCCGTATTGCTCTATGAGTTCATGGTGACCTAACCCTAACCCTAAGTGGAATTTTCCTCCAATGGGATTTTCCTATGTATTTTACCAGGAAACATAGGACAGGCTAGAGAAGTCAGTGCCCTCCTAACCATACCCAAGCACTACGAATTTGTTGGCAATGTCCACTTTGCTCTATGAGTTCATGGTGACCTAAGCCTAACCCTAAGTGGAATTCTCTGCCAATGGGGTTTTCCCATGTATTTTACCAGGAAATATAAATAGGACAGGCTGGAAAAGTCAGTGCGCTCCTAAACATAACCAACCACTACGAATTTGCTGGCAATGTCCATTTTGCTCTATCAGTTCATGGAGACCTAACCCTAACCCTAACTGGAATTTTCCTCCAATCAGAATTCCCCATGTATTTTACCATGACATGTTGATTGGGCAGTCTAGAAATTTCTGTGCCCTCCTACCCATACCCAAGCACTCTGAACTTGTTGGCAACGTCCATTTTGCTCTATGAGTTCATGGTGACCTAAACCTAACACTAAGTGGAATTTTCCGCCAATGGGATTTTCCCATGTATTTTGCCAGAAAACTTAGTTAGGGCAGGCTAAAAAAGTCAGTGCCCTGCTAACGATGCCTAAGCACTACGAATGTGTTGGCAATGTCCGTATTGCTCTATGAGTTCATGGTGACCTAACCCTAACCCTAAGTGGAATTTTCCGCCAATGGGATTTTCCCATGTATTTTACCAGGAAACATTGATAGGGATGGATAAAAAGGTCAGTGCTCTCGTAACCCTAATCAACCACACTGAATTTGTTGGTGATGTCGATTTCCCATATGTGTTTCTGGTGACCTAACCCTAACCCTAAGTGGAATTTTCCGCCAATGGGATTTTCTCATGTATTTTACCAGGAAACATAGATAGGGCAGGCTAGAAATTTCTCTGCCCTCTTAAACATAACCAAGCACTCCGAATTTACTGGCGATGTCCATTTTGCTCTATGAGTTCATGGAGACCTAATCCTAAACCTAAGTGGATTTTTCCTCCAATGAGATTTTCCCATATATTTTACCATAAAACATCGATTGGGCAGGCTAGAAATTTCTGTGCTTTCCTAACCACATCCAAGCACTCTGAATTTCCTGGTGATATCCATTTTGCTCTATCAATATATGGTGACCTAACCCTAACCCTAATTGGAGTTTTCCTCCAATGAGATTTCCCCATGTATTCTACCACGACATATCAATTGGGATGGCTAGAAATTTTTGTGCGCTCCTAAACATAACCAAGCCTCGCCTGGTGCAGGGGACGACACCACACATGCATGGCTCTCCCAGGCAGGGAAAGTCCTCGACTTATGACCGGTTGGGTAGTCCTCGACGTACGACTGGTTGGGTAGTCCTCGACTTACGACTGGTTGGGTAGTCCTCGACTGATGACCGGTTGGGGGTCGCAGCATTAAAAAGGTTGAGAACCACTGCTCTATGCGTTCATGGTGACCTAAGCCTAACCCTAAGTGGAATTCTCCGCCAATGGGGTTTTCCCATATATTTTACCAGGAAATATAAATAGGGCAGGCTGGAAAAGTCAGTGCCCTCCTAAACATAACCAACCACTACGAATTTGCTGGCAATGTCCATTTTGCTCTATGAGTTCATAGAGACCTAACCCTAACCCTAAGTAGAATTTTCCTCCAATCAGAATTCCCCATGTATTTTACCATGACATGTTGATTGGGCAGTCTAGAAATTTCTGTGCCCTCCTACCCATACCCAAGCACTCTGAACTTGTTGGCAACGTCCATTTTACTGTATGAGTTCATGGTGACCTAACCCTAACCCTAAATGGAATTTTCCGCCAAAGGCATTTTCCCATGTATTTTACCAGGAAACATAGGACAGGCTAGAAAAGTCAGTGCCCTCCTAACCATACCCAAGAACTACGAATTTGTTGGCGATGTCCATTTTCCTCTATGAGTTCATGGTGACCGAACCCTAACCCTAAGTGGAATTTTCCGCCAAAGGCATTTTCCCATGTATTTTACCAGGAAACGTAGATAGGGCTGGCTAGAAAGGTCATTGCTCTCCTAACCATACCTAAGCACTCTGAATTTGTTGGAAATATCCATTTTGCTCTATGAATTCATGGTGACCTAACCCTAAACCTAAGTGGAATTTTCCGCCAAAGGCATTTTCCCATGTATTTTACCAGGAAAAATAGATAGGGCAGACTGGAAAAGTCAGTGCCCTCTTAAACACACCTAAGCACTCCGAATTTGTTGGAGATATCCATTTTGCTCTATGAGGTTATGGTGACTTAACCTTAACCCTTAGTGGAATTTTCCGCCAATGGGATTTTCCCATAGATAACGTGCCCTATCTATGTTTCCTGGTAAAACACATGGGAAAATCTATTGGAGGAGAATTCCACTTACGGTTAGGGTTAGTTCACTATGAATTAATGCAGCAAAATGGACATCGCCAACAAATTCGGAGTGCTTGGGAATAGTTAGGATGGCAAAAAAAATTCTAGCCTGCCAAATCTATGTTTCCTGGTAAAATACATGGGAAAATCCATTGGAGGAAAATTCCACTTAGGGTTAGGGTTAGGTCACCATAAACCTAAAGGGGAAAATGGACATTGCCAACAAACTTGGAGTGCTTGGGTATGGTTAGCAGAGCACTGGCTTTTCAAGACTGCCCTATCTATTTTTCCTGGTAAAATAAATGGGAAAATCCCATTGGAGGAAAATTCAACTTAGGGTTAGGGTTAGGTCAACATAAACTCATAGAGCAAAATGGACATTGCCAACTAACTCGGAGTGCTTGGGTATGGTTAGGAGGGCAACAACTTTTCTAATCTACCCTATCGATGTTTCCTGGTAAAATACATGGGAAAGTCCTAGGGCAAAATGCCCTATCTTCACTGTACCCTTGTACTCTGAATTTGCTGGCGATGAACATTTTGCTCTAGGAGTTCATGTTGACCTAACCCTAACCCTAAGTGGAATTTTCTGCTAATGGGATTATTTTGCTGTATGAGTTTATGTTGAGCTAACTCTAACCCTAAGTGGAATTTTCCTCCAATAGGATTTTCCCATGTATTTTACCAGGAAACATAGATAGGACAGGCTAGAAAAGCCAGTGCTCTCCTAACCGTACCCACGCACTCCGAGTTTTTTGGCAATGTCCATTTCCCCCTTTAAGTTTATAGTGACCTAACCCTAACCCTAAGTGGAAATTTCCTCCAATGAATTTTCCCATGAGTTTTACCAGGAAACATCGATAGGGCATGGTTGGAAAGTCAGTGCCCTCTTCACCATACCCCTGCATTCTAAATTTGCTGGCGATGACCATTTTGCTGTATGAGTTCATGATGACCTAACCCAAACCCTAAGTGAAATTTTCCACCAATAGGATTTTCCCAAGCATTTTACCAGGAAACATAGATAGGGTATGAAAGAAATTTCTGTGCCATCCTAACCATACCCAAGCACTCCGAATTTGTTGGCGATGTCCATTTCACTCTAGGAGTTCACGGTGACCTAACCCTAACCCTAACCCTCAGTGTAATTTTCTGCCAAAGGGATTTTCCCATGTATTTTACCAGGAAACATAGATAGGGTAGGATAGAAAAGTTGGTGCCCTCCTAACCATACCCAAGCCCCCCGAGTTAGTTGGCAATGTCCATTTTGCTCTATGAGTTTATGTTGACCTAACCCTAACCCTAAGTGGAACTTTCCTCCAATGGGATTTTCCCATGTATTTTACCAGGAAACATAGATTTGGCAGGCTAGAAATCCTAACTATTCCCAAGCATTCCGAATTTGTTGGCGATGTCTATTTTCCTGCATGAATTCATGGTGAACTAACCCTAACCCTAAGTGGAACTTTCCTCCAATGGATTTTCCAATGTGTTTTACCAGGAAACATAGATACGGCAGACTAGAAAAGTCAGTGCCCTCCTCACCATAACTAACACTACGAATTTGTTGGCGATGTCCATTTTGCTCTAGACACTAATGGTGACCTAACTGTAACCCTAAGTGAAATTTTCCACCAATGGGATTTTCCAATGCAGTTTACCAGGAAACATCGATATGGCAGGCTAGAAATTTCTGTGCCATCCTAACCATACCCAAGCACTCCGAATTTGTTGGCGATGTCCATTTCGCTCTAGGAGTTCATGGTGACCTAACCCTAACCCTAAGTAGAATTTTCTGCCAATGGGATTTTCCCATGTATTTTACCAGGAAACATAGATAGGGTAGGATAGAAACGTTGGTGCCCTCCTAACCATACCCAAGCACTCCGAGTTAGTTGGCAATGTCCATTTTGCTCTATGAGTTTATGTTGACCTAACCCTAACCCTAAGTGGAATTTTCCTCCAATGGGATTTTCCCATGTATTTTACCAGGAAACATAGTAGGGCAGGCTAGAAAAGCCAGTGCTCTCCTAACCATACCCAAGCACTCCGAGTTTTGTGGCAATGTCCATTTTCCCCTTTAAGTTTATGGTGACCTAACCCTAACCCTAAGTGGAAATTTCGTCCAGTGAATTTTCCCATTTGTTTTACCAGGAAACATCGATAGGGCATGGTTGGAAAGTCAGTGCCCTCTTCACCATACCCCTGCACTTTGAATTTGCTGGTGATGACCATTTTGCTGTATAAGTTCATGATGACCTAACCCAAACCCTAAGTGAAATTTTCCACAAATGGGATTTTCCCATGCATTTTACCAGGAAACATCAATAGGGCACGCTAGACATTTCTGTGCCATCCTAACCATACACACTCCGAATTTGTTGGCGATGTCCATTTCGCTCTAGGAGTTCATGGTCACCTAACCCTAACCCTAACCCTAAGTGGAATTTTCTGCCAATGGGATTTTCCCATGTATTTTACCAGGAAACATAGATAGGGTAGGATAGAAAAGTTGGTGCCCTCCTAACCACACCCAAGAACTCCGAGTTTGTTGGCAATGTCCATTTTCCCCTGTATGTTTATGGTGACCTAACCCTAACCCTAAGTGGAATTTTCCTCCAATAGATTTTCCTACGTATTTTACCAGGAAACATAGATTTGGCATGCTAGAAATTTTGGTGCCATCCTAACTATTCCCAAGCACTCCGAATTTGTTGGCGATGTTTATTTCGCTGTATGAGTTCATGGTGATCTAATCCTAACCCTAAGTGGAATTTTCCTGCAATGGATTTTCCCATGTGTTTTTCGAGGAAACATCGATAGGGCAGGCTAGAAAAGTCAGTGCCCTCTTCACCTTACCCGTGCACTCTGAATTAACTGGCGATGACCATTTTTCTATATGATTTCATGATTACCAAACCCAAACCCTAATTGGAATTTTCCCCTAATGGGATTTTCCCTTGCATTTTACCAGGAAATGTAGATAGGGCAGGCTAGAAATGTTGGTGTCATCCTAACCATACCCAAGCACTCCGAGTTTGTTGGCAATGTCCCTTTCGCTCTAGGAGTTCATGGTGACCTAACCCTAACACTAAGTGGAATTTCTCTACAATGGATTTTCCCCTGTGTTTTACCAGGAAACATAGATTTGGCAGGCTAGAAATTTTGGTGCCATCCTAACTATTTCCAAGCACTCCGAATTTGTTGGGGATGTCCATTTTGCTGTATGAGTTCATGGTGACCTAACCCTAACCCTAAGTGGAATACATGGGAAAATCCCATTGGAGGAAAATTCCACTTAGGGTTAGGGTTAGGTCAACATAAACTCATAGAGTAAAATGGACATTGCCAACTAACTCGGAGTGCTTGGGTATGGTTGGGAGAGCACCGGCCTTTCTAGCCTGCCCTATCTATGTTTCCTGATAAAATACATGGGAAAATCCCATTGCAGAAAATTCCACTTAGGGTTAGGGTTAGGTCACCATTAGTGTCTAGAGCAAAATGGACATCGCCAACAAATTCGTAGTGCTTAGTTATGGTGAGGAGGGCACCAACATTTCTAGACTGCCCTATCTACGTTTCCTGGTAAAATGCAATCCCATTAGGGGAAAATTCCAATTAGGGTTTGGGTTTGGTAATCATGAACTCATATAGAAAAATGGTCATCGCCAGTTAATTCAGAGTGCACGGGTATGGTAAAGAGGGTACTGACTTTTCTCGCCTGCCTTATCGATGTTTCCTGGAAAAACACATGGGAGAATCCATTGTAGGAAAATTCCACTTAGGGTTAGGGGTAGTTCACCATGAACTCATACAGCGAAATGAACATTGCCAACAAATTCAGAGTGCTTGGGAATAGTTAGGATGGCACCAAAATTTCTAGCATGCCAAATCTATGTTTCCTGGTAAAATACGTAGGAAAATCCATTGGAAAATTCCACTTAGGGTTAGGGTTAGGTCACCATAAACGTAGAGGGGAAAATGGACATAGCCAACAAACTCGGAGTTCTTGGGTATGGTTACGACACACTGGCTTTTCTAGCCTGCCCTATCTATGTTTCCTGGTAAAATACATAGGAAAATCCCATTGGAGTAAAATTTAATTTAGGGTTAGGGTTAAGTCACCATAAACTCATAGAGCAAAATGGACATTGCCAACTAACTTTGAGTGCTATGGTATGGAGGGCAGCAACTTTTCATTCCTACCTTATCTATGTTTCCTGGTAAAATACATGGGAAAATCCCATTGGAGGAAAATTTCACATAGGGTTATGGTTAGGACACCATTAGTATCTAGAGCAAAATGGACATCGCCAACAAATTCGTAGTGCTTAGTTATGGTGAGGAAGGCACTGACTTTTCATTCCTACCTTATCTATGTTTCCTGGTAAAACACATGGGAAAATCCATTGGAGGAGAATTCCACTTAGGGTTAGGGTTAGGTCAACATAAACTCATACAGCAAAATGGACATCGCCAACAAATTCGGAGTGCTTGGGAATAGTTAGGATGGCACCAAAATTTCTAGCCTGCCAAATCTATGTTTCCTGGTAAAATACATGGGAAAATCCATTGGAGGAAAATTCCACTTAGGGTTAGGGTTAGGTCACCATAAACTCATAGAGCAAAATGGACATTGCCAACTAACTTGGAGTGCTATGGTATGGTTAGGAGGGCAGCAACTTTTCATTCGTACCTTATCTATGTTTCCTGGTAAAATACATGGGAAAATCCCATTGGAGGAAAATTTCACATACGGTTATGGTTAGGACACCATTAGTGTCTAGTGTCCATTTTGCTGTATGCGTTCATGGTGACCTAACCCTAACACTAAGTGGAATTTTCCTCCAATAGATTTTCCCATGTGTTCTACCAGGAAACATCGATAGTGCAGGATAGAAAAGTCAGTGCCCTCCTCACCATAAAAAAGCACTACGAATTTGTTGGCGATTTCCATTTTGCTCTAGACCTTAATGGTGACCTAACCGTAACCATAAGTGAAATTTTCCTCCAATGGATTTTCCCATGTATTTTACCAGGAAACATAGATTTGGCAGGCTAGAAATTTTGGTGCCATCTTAACTATTCCCAAGCACTCCGAATTTGTTGGCGATGTCCATTTTGCTGTATGAGTTTATGTTGACCTAACCCTAACCCTAAGTGGAATATTCCTCCAATGGATTTTCCCATGTATTTTACCAGGAAACCTAGATTTGGCAGGCTAGAAATCCTAACTATTCCCAAGCACTCCGAATTTGTTGGCGATGTCCATTTTGCTGCATGAATTCATGGTGAACTAACCCTAACCGTAAGTGGAATTCTCCTCCAATAGATTTTCCCATATGTTTTACCAGGAAACATAGATAGGGCAGGCTAAAAAAGTCAGTGCCTTCCTCACCATAACTAAGAACTACGAATTTGTTGGCGATGTCCATTTTGCTCTAGACAGTAATGGTGTCCTAACCATAACCCTAAGTGAAATTTTCCTCCAATGGGATTTTCCCATGTATTTTACCAGGAAACATAGATAAGGTAGGAATGAAAAGTTGCTGCCCTCCTAACCATACCATAGCACTCAAAGTTAGTTGGCAATGTCCATTTTGCTCTATAAGTTTATGGTGACTTAACCCTAACCCTAAATTAAATTTTACTCCAATGGGATTTTCCTATGTATTTTACCAGGAAACATAGATAGGGCAGGCTAGAAAAGCCAGTGTGTCGTAACCATACCCTAGCCCTCCGAGTTTGTTGGCAATGTCCATTTTCCCCTCTACGTTTATGGTGACCTAACCCTAACCCTAAGTGGAATTTTCCTCCAATGGATTTTCCTACGTATTTTACCAGGAAACATAGATTTGGCATGCTAAAGATTTTGGTGCCATCCTAACTATTCCCAAGCACTCTGAATTTGTTGGCAATGTTCATTTCGCTGTATGAGTTCATGGTGAACTAACCCTAACCCTAAGTGGAATTTAACTGCAATGGATTTTCCCATGTGTTTTTCCAGGAAATATCGATAAGGCAGGCTAGAAATGTCAGTGCCCTCTTCACCATACCCGTGCACTCTGAATTAACTGGCGATGACCATTTTTCTATATGAGTTCATGATTACCAAACCCAAACCCTAATTGGAATTTTCCCCTAATGGGATTTTCCCTTGCATTTTAAAAGGAAACGTAGATAGGGCAGTCTAGAAATGTTGGTGCCCTCCTCACCATAACTAAGCACTACGAATTTGTTGGCGATGTCCATTTTGCTCTAGACACTAATGGTGACCTAACCCTAACCCTCAGTGTAATTTTCTGCCAAAGGGATTTTCCCATGTATTTTACCAGGAAACATAGATAGGGTAGGATAGAAAAGTTGGTGCCCTCCTAACCATACCCAAGCCCCCCGAGTTAGCTGGCAATGTCCATTTTGCTCTATTAGTTTATGTTGACCTAACCCTAACCCTAAGTGGAACTTTCCTCCAATGGGATTTTCCCATGTATTTTACCAGGAAACATAGATTTGGCAGGCTAGAAATCCTAACTATTCCCAAGCATTCTGAATTTGTTGGTGATGTCTATTTTGCTGCATGAATTCATGGTGAACTAACCCTAACCCTAAGTGGAACTTTCCTCCAATGGATTTTCCAATGTGTTTTACCAGGAAACATAGATACGGCAGACTAGAAAAGTCAGTGCCCTCCTCACCATAACTCACACTACGAATTTGTTGGCAATGTCCATTTTGCTCTAGACACTAATGGTGACCTAACTGTAACCCTAAGTGAAATTTTCCTCCAATGGATTTTCCCACGTGTTTTACCAGGAAACATTGATAGGGCAGGCTAGGAAAGTCAGTGCAATCTTCACCATACCCAAGCACTCCGAATTTGTTGGCGATGTCCTTTTCGCTCTAGAAGTTCATGGTGACCTAACCCTAACCCTAAGCCTAAGTGGAATTTTCTGCCAATCGGATTTTCCCATGTATTTTACCAGGAAACATAGATAGAGTAGGATAGAAAAGTTGGTGCCCTCCTAACCATACCCAAGCCCCGCGAGATAGTTGGCAATGACCATTTTGCTCTATGAGTTTATGTTGACCTAACCCTAACCCTAAGTGGAATTTTCTGCCAATGGGATTTTCCCATGTATTTTACCAGGAAAAATAGATAGGGTAGGATAGAAATTTCTGTGCCCTCCTAACCATACCCAACCAATCCGAATTTGTTGGCGATGTCCATTCTGCTCTAGGAGTTCATGGTGACCTAACCCTAACCCTAACCCTAAGTGGAATTTTCTGCCAATGGGATTTTCCCATGTATTTTACCAGGAAACATAGATAGGGTAGGATAGAAATTTCTGTCCCACCCTAACCATATTCAAGCACTCCGAGTTAGTTGGCAATGTCCATTTTGCCGTATATCGTGACCAAACCCTAACCCTAAGTGGAATTTTCCTCCAATGGTTTTTCCCATGTATTTTACCAGGAAACATCGAAAGGGCAGGCTAGAAAAGTAAGTGCCCTCTTCATCTTACCCGTGCACTCTTAATTAACTGGCGATGACCATTTTTCTATATGAGTTCATTATTACCAACCCAAACCCTAATTGGAAGTTTCCCCTAATGTGATTTTAGCTTCAATTTTACCAGGAAACGTACATAGGGCAGGCGAGAAATGTTGGTGCCATCCTAACCGTACCCAAGCACTCCGAGTTTGTTGGCAATGTCCCTTTCGCTCTAGGAGTTCATGGTGACCTAACCCTAACACTAAGTGGAATTTTCCTCCAATGGATTTTCCCATGTGTTTTACCAGGAAACATAGATTTGGCAGGCTAGAAATTTTGGTGCCATCCTAACTATTCCCAAGCACTCCGAATTTTTTGGCGATGTTTATTTCGCTATATGAGTTCATGGTGATCTAACCCTAATCCTAAGTGGAATACATGGGAAAATCCTATTGGAAGAAAATTCCACTTAGTATTAGGGTTAGGTCAACATAAACTCATAGAGCAAAATGGACATTGCCAACTAACTCGGAGTGCTTGGGTATGGTTAGGAGAGCACTGGCTTTTCTAGCCTGCCCTATCTATGTTTCCTGGTAAAATACATGGGAAAATCCCATTGCAGAAAATTCCACTTAGGGTTAGGGTTAGGTCACCATTAGTGTCTAGAGCAAAATGGACATCGCCAACAAATTCGTAGTGCTTAGTTATGGTGAGGAAGGCACTGACTTTTCATTCCGACCTTATCTATGTTTCCTGGTAAAACACATGGGAAAATCCATTGGAGGAGAATTCCACTTAGGGTTAGGGTTAGGTCAACATAAACTCATACAGCAAAATGGACATCGCCAACAAATTCGGAGTGCTTGGGAATAGTTAGGATGGCACCAAAATTTCTAGCCTGCCAAATCTATGTTTCCTGGTAAAATACATGGGAAAATCCATTCGAGGAAAATTTCACTTATGGTTACGGTTCGGTCACCATTAAGGTCTAGAGCAAAATGGACATCGCCAACAAATTCGTAGTGCTTTTTTATGGTGAGGAGGGCACTGACTTTTCTATCCTGCACCATCGATGTTTCCTGGTAAAACACATGGGAAAATCCATTTGTGGAAAATTCCACTTAGTGTTAGGGTTAGGTCACCATGAACTTATACAGCAAAATGGACAGCGCCAACAACTTCGGAGTGCTTGGGAATAGTTAGGATGGCACCAAAATTTCTAGCCTGCCAAATCTATGTTTCCTGGTAAAATACATGGGAAAATCCCATTGCAGAAAATTCCACTTAGGGTTAGGGTTAGGTCACCATTAGTGTCTAGAGCAAAATGGACATCGCCAACAAATTCGTAGTGCTTAGTTATGGTGAGGAGGGCACCAACATTTCTAGCCTGCCCTATCTACTTGTCCTGGTAAAATGCAAGGGAAAATCCCATTAGGGGGAAATTCCAATTAGGGTTTGGGTTTGGTAATCATGAACTCATATTGAAAAATGGTCATAGCCAGTTAATTCAGAGTACA
Source organism: Crotalus tigris (assembly GCF_016545835.1). Classification (NCBI taxonomy): domain Eukaryota; kingdom Metazoa; phylum Chordata; class Lepidosauria; order Squamata; family Viperidae; genus Crotalus; species Crotalus tigris. The sequence goes on along the minus strand of NW_024100623.1, from coordinate 708,345 downwards.
GGGGTATGGTGAAGAGGGCACTGACTTTTCTAACCTGCCCTATAGATGTTTCCTGGAAAAACACATTGGAAAATCCATTGGAGGAAAATTAAACTTAGGGTTAGGGTTGTGTCACCATAAACCTAAAGGGGAAAAAGGACATTGCCAACAAACTCGGAGTGCTTAGGTATGGTTAGCAGAGCACTGGCTTTTCAAGCCTGTCCTATCTATGTTTCCTAGTAAAATACATGGGAAAATCCATTGTAAGAAATTCCACTTAGGGTTAGGGTTAGTTCACCATGAACTCATACAGCGAAATGAACATTGCCAACAAATTCAGAGTGCTTGGGAATAGTTAGGATGGCACCAAAATTTCTAGCATGCCAAATCTATGTTTCCTGGTAAAATACGTAGGAAAATCCATTGGACGAAAATTCCACTCAGGGTTAGGGTTAGGTCAACATAAACTCATAGAGCTAAATGGACATTGCCACCTAACTCGGAGTGCTTGGGTATGGTTAGGAGGGCACGAACCTTTCTATCCTACCCTAAATATGTTGCCTGGTAAAATACATGGGAAAATCCATTGTAAGAAATTCCACTTAGGGTTAGGGTTAGTTCACCATGAACTCATACAGCGAAATGAACATTGCCAACAAATTCAGAGTGCTTGGGAATAGTTAGGATGGCACCAAAATTTCTAGCATGCCAAATCTATGTTTCCTGGTAAAATACGTAGGAAAATCCATTGGACGAAAATTCCACTTAGGGTTAGGGTTAGGTCAACATAAACTTAGAGGGGAAAATGGACATTGCCAACAAACCCGGAGTGCTTGGGTATGGTTACGACACACTGGCTTTTCTAGCCTGCCCTATCTATGTTTCCTGGTAAAATACATAGGAAAATCCCATTGGAGTAAAATTTCACTTAGGGTTAGGGTTAAGTCACCATAAACTCATACAGCAAAATGGACGTCGCCAAGAAATTCAGAGTGCTTGGGAATAGTTAGGATGGCACCAAAATTTCTAGCCTGCCAAATCTATGTTTCCTGGTAAAATACATGGGAAAATCCATTGGAGGAAAATTCCACTTAGGGTTAGGGTTATGTCACCATAAACTTAAAGGGGAAAATGGACATTTCCAACAAACGCGGAGTGCTTGGGTACGGTTAGGAGAGCACTGGCTTTTCTAGCCTGCCCTACTATGTTTCCTGGTAAAATACATGGGAAAATCCTATTGGAGGAAAATTCCACTTAGGGTTAGAGTTAGCTCAACATAAACTCATATACCAAAATAATCCCATTAGCAGAAAAATCCACTTAGGGTTAGGGTTAGGTCACCATGAACTCCTAGAGCAAAATGGTCATCGCCAGCAAATTCAGAGTACACGGGTATGGTGAAGATAGGGCATTTTGCCGTAGAACTTATCCATGTGTTTTACCAGGAAACATAGATAGGGTAGGATAGAAAAGTTGGTGCCCTCCTAACCATACCCATGAACTCTGAATTTGCTGGTGATGACCATTTTGCTGTATGAGTTCATGATGACCTAGCCCAAACCCTAAGTGGAATTTTCCGACAATGGGATTTTCCCATGCATTTTACCAGGAAACATCGATAGGGCAGGGTAGAAATTTCTGTGACATCCTAACCATACCCAAGCACTCCAAATGTGTTCGCGATGTCCATTTCGCTCTAGGAGTTCATGGTGTCCTAACCCTAACCCTAAGTGGAATTTTCTGCAAATGGGGTTTTCCCATGTATTTTACCAGGAAACATAGTAGGGCAGGCTAGAAAAGCCAGTGCTCTCCTAACCATACCCAAGCACACCGAGTTTGTTGGCAATGTCCATTTTCCCCTTTAAGTTTATGGTGACATAACCCGAACCCTAAGTGGAAATTTCCTCCAGTGAATTTTCCAATGTGTTTTACCAGGAAACAACGATAGGGCATGGTTGGAAAGTCAGTGCCCTCTTCACCATACCCCTGCACTCTGAATTTGCTGGCGATGACCATTTTGCTGTATGAGTTCATGATGACCTAACCCAAACCCTAAGTGAAATTTTCTGCAAATGGGATTTTCCCGTGTATTTTACCAGGAAACATAGATAGGGTAGGAGAGAAAAGTTGGTACCCTCCTAACCATGCCCAAGCACTCCGAGTTAGTTGACAATGTCCATTCTGCTCTATGAGTTTATGTTGCCCTAAGCCTAACCCTAAGTGGAATTTTCCTCCAATGGATTTTCCCATGTGTTTTACCAGGAAACATAGTAGGGCAGGCTGGAAAAGCCAGTGCTCTCCTAACCATACCCAAGCACTCCGAGTTTTGTGGCAATGTCCATTTTCCCCTTTAAGTTTATGGTGACCTAACCCTAACCCTAAGTGAAATTTTCCACCAATGGGATTTTCCCATGCATTTTACCCGGAAACATCAATAGGGCAGGCTAGAAATTTCTGTGCCATCCTAACCATAGCCAAGCACTCCGAATTTGTTGGCGATGTCCATTTCGCTCTAGGAGTTCATGGTGACCTAACCCTAACCCTAACCCTAAATGGAATTTTCTGCCAATGGGATTTTCCCATGTATTTTACCAGGAAACATAGATGGGGTAGGATAGAAAAGTTGGTGCCCTCCTAAACATACCCAAGCACTCCGAGTTTGTTGGCAATGTCCATTTTCCCCTATATGTTTATGGTGACCCTAACTCTAAGTGGAATTTTCCTCCAATAGATTTTCCTACGTATTTTACCAGGAAACATAGATTTGGCTTGCTAGAAATTTTGGTGCCATCCTAATTATTCCCAAGCACACCGAATTTGTTGGCGATGTTTATTTCGCTGTATGAGTTCATGGTGATCTAATCCTAACCCTAAGTGGAATTTTCCTGCAATGGATTTTCCCATGTGTTTTTCCAGGAAACATCGATAGGGCGGGCTAGAAAAGTCAGTGCCCTCTTCACCTTACCCGTGTACTCTGAATTAACTGGCGATGATCATTTTTCTATATGAGTTCATGATTACCAAACCCAAACCCTAATTGGAATTTTCCCCTAATGGGATTTTCCCTTGCATTTTACCAGGAAATGTAGATAGGGCAGGCTAGAAATGTTGGTATCATCCTAACCATACCCAAGCACTCCGAGTTTGTTGGCAGTGTCCTTTTCAATCTAGTAGTTCATGGTGACCTAACCCTAACACTAAGTGGAATTTCTCTACAATGGATTTTCCCTGTGTTTTACCAGGAAACATAGATTTGGCAGGCTAGAAATTTTGGTGCCATCCTAACTATTTCCACGCACTCCGAATTTGTTGGCGATGTCCATTTTGCTGTATGAGTTCAAGGTGACCTAACCCTAACCCTAACTGGAATACATGGGAAAATCCCATTGGAGTAAAATTCCACTTAGGGTTAGGGTTAGGTCAACATAAACTCATAGAGTAAAATGGACATTGCCAACTAACTCGGAGTGCTTGGGTATGGTTAGGAGAGCACCGGCTTTTCTAGCCTGCCCTATCTATGTTTCCTGGTAAAATACATGGGAAAATCCCATTGCAGAAAATTCCACTTAGGGTTAGGGTTAGGTCACCATTAGTGTCTAGAGCAAAATGGACATCGCCAACAAATTCGTAGTGCTTAGTTATGGTGAGGAGGGCAACAACATTTCTAGACTGCCCTATCTACGTTTCCTAGTAAAATACAAGGGAAAATCCCATTAGGGGAAAATTCCAATTAGGGTTTGGGTTTGGTAATCATGAACTCATATAGAAAAATGGTCATCGCCAGTTAATTCAGAGTGCACGGGTATGGTGAAGAGGGCACTGACTTTTCTCGCCTGCCTTATCGATGTTTCCTGGAAAAACACATGGGAAAATCCATTGCAGGAATATTCCACTTAGCGTTAGGGGTAGTTCACCATGAACTCATACAGCGAAATGAACATTGCCAACAAATTCAGAGTGCTTGGGAATAGTTAGGATGGCACCAAAATTTCTAGCATGCCAAATCTATGTTTCCTGCTAAAATACGTAGGAAAATCCATTGGAGGAAAATTACACTTAGGGTTAGGGTTAGGTCACCATAAACGTAGAGGGGAAAATGCACATTGCCAACAAACTCGGAGTGCTTGGGTATGGTTACGACACACTGGCTTTTCTAGCCTGCCCTATCTATGTTTCCTGGTAAAATACATAGGAAAATCCCATTGGATTAAAATTTAATTTAGGGTTAGGGTTAAGTCACCATAAACTCATAGAGCAAAATGGACATTGCCAACTAACTTTGAGTGCTATGGTATGGTTAGGAGGGCAGCAACTTTTCATTCCTACCTTATCTATGTTTCCTGGTAAAATACATGGGAAAATCCCATTGGAGGAAAATTTCACTTAGGGTTATGGTTAGGACACCATTACTGTCTAGAGAAAAATGGACATCGCCAACAAATTCGTAGTGCTTAGTTATGGTGAGGAAGGCACTGACTTTTTTAGCCTGCCCTATCTATGTTTGCTGGTAAAACACATGGGAAAATCCATTGGAGGAGAATTCCACTTAGGGTTAGGGTTAGGTCAACATAAACTCATACAGCAAAATGGACATCGCCAACAAATTCGGAGTGCTTGGGAATAGTTAGGATGGCACCAAAATTTCTAGCCTGCCAAATCTATGTTTCCTGGTAAAATACATGGGAAAATCCATTGGAGGAAAATTTCACTTATGGTTACGGTTAGGTCACCATTAAGGTCTAGAGCAAAATAGACATCGCCAACAAATTCGTAGTGCTTTTTTATGGTTAGGAGGGCACTGACTTTTCTATCCTGCACTATCGATGTTTCCTGGTAAAACACATGGGAAAATCCATTTTTGGAAAATTCCACTTAGTGTTAGGGTTAGGTCACCATGAACTCATACAGCAAAATGGACAGCGCCAAAAAATTCGGAGTGCTTGGGTATGGTTAGGATGGCACAGAAATTTCTAGCCTGCCCTATTGATGTTTCCTGGTAAAATACATGGGAAAATCCATTGGAGGAAAATTCCACTTAGGGTTAGGGTTAGGTCACCGTAAACTCATAGAGCAAAATGGACATTGCCAACTAACTTGGAGTGCTATGGTATGGTTAGGAGGGCAGCAACTTTTCATTCCTACCTTATCTATGTTTCCTGGTAAAATAGATGGGAAAATCCCATTGGAGAAAAATTTCACATAGGGTTATGGTTAGGACACCATTAGTGTCTAGAGCAAAATGGACATCGCCAAGAAATTTGTAGTGCTTAGTTATGGTGAGGAAGGAACTCACTTTTCTAACCTGCCCTATCTATGTTTCCTGGTAAAACACATGGGAAAATCCCATTGGAGGAAAATTCAACTTAGGGTTTGGGTTAGGTCATCATGAACTCATACAGCAAAATGCTCATCGCCAGCAAATTCAGAGTGCAGGTGTATGGTGAAGAGGGCACTGACTTTCCAACCATGCCCTATCGATGTTTCCTGATAAAACACAAGGGAAAATTCATTGGAGGAAATTTCCACTTAGCGTTAGGGTTAGGTCACCATAAAGTTAAAGGGGGAAATGGACATTGCCAACAAACTCAGAGTGCTCGGGTACGGGTAGGAGATCACTGGCTTTTCTAGCCTGCCCTATCTATGATTCCTGGTAAAACACATGGGAAAATCCATTGGAGGAAAATTCGACTTAGTGTTAGCGTTAGGTCACCATGAACTAATACAGCAAAATGGAAATCGCCAACAAATCCGGAGTGATTTGGAATAGTTAGGAAGGGACCAAAATTCCTAGCCTGCCAAATCTATGTTTCCTGGTAAAATACATGGGAAAAACCATTGGAGGAAGATTCCACTTAGGGTTATGGTTAGGTCACCATAAACTTAAAGGGGAAAATGGACATTGCCAACTAACTCGGAGTGCTTGGGTATGGTTAGGAGGGCACCAACTTTTCTATCCTACCCTATCTATGTTTCCTGGTAAAATACATGGATAAGTTCTAGGGCAAAATGCCTATCTTCACCATACCCGTGTACTCTGAATTTGCTGGCGATGACCATTTTGCTCTAGGAGTTCATGGTGACCTAACCCTAACCCTAAGTGGAATTTTCTACTAATGGGATTATTTTGGTATATGAGTTTATGTTGAGCTAACTCTAACCCTAAGTGGAATTTTCCTCCAATAGGATTTTCCCATGTATTTTACCAGGAAACATAGATAGGGCAGGCTAGAAAAGCCAATGCTCTCCTAACCGTACCCAAGCACTCCGAGTTTGTTGGCAATGTCCATTTCCCCCTTTAAGTTTATGGTGACCTAACCCTAACCCTAAGTGGAAATTTCCTCCAATCAATTTTCCCATGTGTTTTACCAGGAATCATCGATACGGCATGGTTGGAAAGTCAGTGCCCTCTTCACCATACGCCTGCACTCTGAATTTGCTGGCAGTGACCATTTTGCTGTATGAGTTCATGATGACCTAACCCAAACCCTAAGTGAAATTTTCCACCAAAGGGATTTTCCCATGCATTTTACCAGGAAACATCAATAGGGCAGGCTAGAAATTTCTGTGCCATCCTAACCATACCCAAGCACTCCGAATTTTTTGGCGATGTACATTTCGCACTAGGAGTTCATGGTGACATAATCCTAACCCTAACCCTAAGTGGAATTTTCTGCCAATGGGATTTTCCCATGTATTTTACCAGGAAACATAGATAGGGTAGGATAGAAATTTCTGTCCCACCCTAACCATACCCAAGCACTCCGAATTTTTTGGCGATGTCCATTTCGCACTAGGAGTTCATGGTGACCTAACCCTAACCCTAAGTGGAATTTTCCGCCAATGGGATTTTCCCATGTATTTTACCAGGAAACATCGATAGGGTAGGATAGAAAGATTCGTGCCCTCCTAACCATACCCAACCACTCCGAGTTTGGTGGCAGTGTCCATTTTGCTCTACGAGTTTATTTTGACCTAACTCTAAGTAGAATTTTCCTCCAATGGGATTTTCCCATGTATTTTACTAGGAAACATAGATACGGCAGGCTTGAAAAGCCAGTGCTCTGCTAACCATACCTAAGCACTCCGAGTTTGTTGACAATGTCCATTTTCCCCTTTAAGTTTAGGGTGACCTAACCCTAACCCTAAGTGGAATTTTCCTCCAATGGATTTTTCCATGTATTTTGCTAGGAAACATAGATTTGGCAGGCTAGAAATTTTGGTGCCATCCTAACTATTCCCAAGCACTCCGAATTTGTTGGCGATGTCCATTTTACTGTATGAGTTCATGGTGACCTAACCCTAACACTAAGTGGAATTTTCCTCCAATGGATTTCCCCATGTGTTTTACCAGGAAACATCGATAGTGCAGACTAGAAAAGTCAGTGCCCTCCTCACCATAAAAAACTACTACAAATTTGTTGACGGTGTCCATTTTGCTCTAGGAGTTTATGCTGACCTAACCCTAACCCTAAGTGGAAATTTCCTCCAATGAATTTCCCTTGTGTTTTACCAGGAAACATCGATAGGGCATGATTGGAAAGTCAGAGCCCTCTTCATCATACCCCTGCACTCTGAATTTGCTGGCGATGAACATTTTGCTGTATATGTTCATGATGACCTAACCCAAACCCTAAGTGAAATTTTCCACCAATGGGATTTTCCCATGCATTTTACCAGGAAACATCAATAGGGCAGACTAGAAATTTCTGTGCCATCCTATCCATACCCAAGCACTCCGAATTTGTTGGCGATGTCCATTTCGCTCTAGAAGTTCATGGTGACCTAACCCTAAGTGGAATTTTCTGCCAATGGGATTTTCCCATGTATTTTACCAGGAAACATAGATAGGGTAGGATAGAAAAGTTGGTCCCCTCCTAACCACACCCAAGCACTCCGAGTTAGTTGGCAATGTCCATTTTGCTCTATTAGTTTATGTTGACCTAACCCTAACCCTAAGTGGAATTTTCCTCCAATGGGATTTTCCCATGTATTTTACCAGGAAACATAGTAGGGCAGGCTATAAAAGCCAGTGCTCTCCTAACCATACCCAAGCACTCCAAGTTTTTTGGCAATTTCCACTTTCCCCTTTAAGTTTATGGTGACCTAACCCTAACCCTAAGTGGAAATTTCCTCCAGTGAATTTTCCCATGTGTTTTACCAGGAAACATCGATAGGGCATAGTTGGAAATTCAGTGCCCTCTTCGCCATACCCCTGCACTCTGAATTTGCTGGCGATGACAATTTTGATGTATGAGTTCATGATGACCTAACCCAAACCCTAAGTGAAATTTTCCACCAATGGGATTTTCCCATGCATTTTACCAGGAAACATCAATAGGGCAGGCTAGAAATTTCTGTGCCATCCTAACCATACCCAAGCACTCCGAATTTGTTGGCGATGTCCATTTCGCTCTAGGAGTTCATGGTGACCTAACCCTAACCCTAACTCTAAGTGGAATTTTCTTCCAATGGGATTTTCCCATGTATTTTACCAGGAAACATAGATAGGGTAGGATAGAAAAGTTGGTGCCCTCCTAACCATACCTAAGCACTCCGAGTTAGTTGGCAATGTCCATTTTGCTCTATGAGTTTATGTTGCCCTATCCCTAACCCTAAGTGGAATTTTCCTCCAATGGAATTTCCCATGTATTTTACCAGGAAACATAGATTTGGCAGGCTAATAATTCTAACTATTCCCAAGCATTCCGAATTTGTTGGCGATGTCCATTTTGCTGCATGAATTCATGGTGAACTAACCCGAACCCTAAGTGGAATTTTCCTCCAATGGATTTTCCCATGTGTTTTTCCAGGAAACATAGATAGGGCAGGCTAGGAAAGTCAGTGCCCTCTTCACCATACCCGTGTACTCTGAATTTGCTGGCGATGACCATTTTGATGTATGAGTTCATGATGACCTTATCCAAACCCTAAGTGGAATTTTCCGCCAATGGGTTTTTCCCATGCATTTTACCAGGAAGCATCGATAGGGCAGGCTAGAAATTTCTGTGCCATCCTAACCATAGCCAAGCACTCCGAATTTGTTGGCGATGTCCATTTTGCTTCATGAATTCATGGTGAACTAATCCTAACCCTAAGTGGAATTTTCCTCCAATGGATTTTCCCATGTGTTTTACCAGGAAACATAGATAGGGCAGGATAGAAAAGTCAGGGCCCTCCTCACCATAACTAAGCACTAGGAATTTGTTGGCGATGTCCATTTTGCTCTAGACCCTAATGGTGACCTAACCGTAACCCTAAGTGGAATTTTCCTTCAATGGGAGTTTCCCATGTATTTTACCAGGAAACATAGTAGGGCAGGCTGGAAAAGCCAGTGCTCTCCTAACCATACCCAAGCACTCCGAGTTTTGTGGCAATGTCCATTTTCCCCTTTAAGTTTATGGTGACCTAACCCTAACCCTAAGTGAAATTTTCCACCAATGGGATTTTCCCATGCATTTTACCCGGAAACATCAATAGGGCAGGCTAGAAATTTCTGTGCCATCCTAACCATAGCCAAGCACTCCGAATTTGTTGGCGATGTCCATTTCGCTCTAGGAGTTCATGGTGACCTAACCCTAACCCTAACCCTAAATGGAATTTTCTGCCAATGGGATTTTCCCATGTATTTTACCAGGAAACATAGATGGGGTAGGATAGAAAAGTTGGTGCCCTCCTAAACATACCCAAGCACTCCGAGTTTGTTGGCAATGTCCATTTTCCCCTATATGTTTATGGTGACCCTAACTCTAAGTGGAATTTTCCTCCAATAGATTTTCCTACGTATTTTACCAGGAAACATAGATTTGGCTTGCTAGAAATTTTGGTGCCATCCTAATTATTCCCAAGCACACCGAATTTGTTGGCGATGTTTATTTCGCTGTATGAGTTCATGGTGATCTAATCCTAACCCTAAGTGGAATTTTCCTGCAATGGATTTTCCCATGTGTTTTTCCAGGAAACATCGATAGGGCGGGCTAGAAAAGTCAGTGCCCTCTTCACCTTACCCGTGTACTCTGAATTAACTGGCGATGATCATTTTTCTATATGAGTTCATGATTACCAAACCCAAACCCTAATTGGAATTTTCCCCTAATGGGATTTTCCCTTGCATTTTACCAGGAAATGTAGATAGGGCAGGCTAGAAATGTTGGTATCATCCTAACCATACCCAAGCACTCCGAGTTTGTTGGCAGTGTCCTTTTCAATCTAGTAGTTCATGGTGACCTAACCCTAACACTAAGTGGAATTTCTCTACAATGGATTTTCCCTGTGTTTTACCAGGAAACATAGATTTGGCAGGCTAGAAATTTTGGTGCCATCCTAACTATTTCCACGCACTCCGAATTTGTTGGCGATGTCCATTTTGCTGTATGAGTTCAAGGTGACCTAACCCTAACCCTAACTGGAATACATGGGAAAATCCCATTGGAGTAAAATTCCACTTAGGGTTAGGGTTAGGTCAACATAAACTCATAGAGTAAAATGGACATTGCCAACTAACTCGGAGTGCTTGGGTATGGTTAGGAGAGCACCGGCTTTTCTAGCCTGCCCTATCTATGTTTCCTGGTAAAATACATGGGAAAATCCCATTGCAGAAAATTCCACTTAGGGTTAGGGTTAGGTCACCATTAGTGTCTAGAGCAAAATGGACATCGCCAACAAATTCGTAGTGCTTAGTTATGGTGAGGAGGGCAACAACATTTCTAGACTGCCCTATCTACGTTTCCTAGTAAAATACAAGGGAAAATCCCATTAGGGGAAAATTCCAATTAGGGTTTGGGTTTGGTAATCATGAACTCATATAGAAAAATGGTCATCGCCAGTTAATTCAGAGTGCACGGGTATGGTGAAGAGGGCACTGACTTTTCTCGCCTGCCTTATCGATGTTTCCTGGAAAAACACATGGGAAAATCCATTGCAGGAATATTCCACTTAGCGTTAGGGGTAGTTCACCATGAACTCATACAGCGAAATGAACATTGCCAACAAATTCAGAGTGCTTGGGAATAGTTAGGATGGCACCAAAATTTCTAGCATGCCAAATCTATGTTTCCTGCTAAAATACGTAGGAAAATCCATTGGAGGAAAATTACACTTAGGGTTAGGGTTAGGTCACCATAAACGTAGAGGGGAAAATGCACATTGCCAACAAACTCGGAGTGCTTGGGTATGGTTACGACACACTGGCTTTTCTAGCCTGCCCTATCTATGTTTCCTGGTAAAATACATAGGAAAATCCCATTGGATTAAAATTTAATTTAGGGTTAGGGTTAAGTCACCATAAACTCATAGAGCAAAATGGACATTGCCAACTAACTTTGAGTGCTATGGTATGGTTAGGAGGGCAGCAACTTTACATTCCTACCTTATCTATGTTTCCTGGTAAAATACATGGGAAAATCCCATTGGAGGAAAATTTCACTTAGGGTTATGGTTAGGACACCATTACTGTCTAGAGAAAAATGGACATCGCCAACAAATTCGTAGTGCTTAGTTATGGTGAGGAAGGCACTGACTTTTTTAGCCTGCCCTATCTATGTTTGCTGGTAAAACACATGGGAAAATCCATTGGAGGAGAATTCCACTTAGGGTTAGGGTTAGGTCAACATAAACTCATACAGCAAAATGGACATCGCCAATAAATTCGGAGTGCTTGGGAATAGTTAGGATGGCACCAAAATTTCTAGCCTGCCAAATCTATGTTTCCTGGTAAAACACATGGGAAAATCCATTTTTGGAAAATTCCACTTAGTGTTAGGGTTAGGTCACCATGAACTCATACAGCAAAATGGACAGCGCCAAAAAATTCGGAGTGCTTGGGTATGGTTAGGATGGCACAGAAATTTCTAGCCTGCCCTATTGATGTTTCCTGGTAAAATACATGGGAAAATCCATTGGAGGAAAATTCCACTTAGGGTTAGGGTTAGGTCACCGTAAACTCATAGAGCAAAATGGACATTGCCAACTAACTTGGAGTGCTATGGTATGGTTAGGAGGGCAGCAACTTTTCATTCCTACCTTATCTATGTTTCCTGGTAAAATAGATGGGAAAATCCCATTGGAGAAAAATTTCACATAGGGTTATGGTTAGGACACCATTAGTGTCTAGAGCAAAATGGACATCGCCAAGAAATTTGTAGTGCTTAGTTATGGTGAGGAAGGAACTCACTTTTCTAACCTGCCCTATCTATGTTTCCTGGTAAAACACATGGGAAAATCCCATTGGAGGAAAATTCAACTTAGGGTTTGGGTTAGGTCATCATGAACTCATACAGCAAAATGCTCATCGCCAGCAAATTCAGAGTGCAGGTGTATGGTGAAGAGGGCACTGACTTTCCAACCATGCCCTATCGATGTTTCCTGATAAAACACAAGGGAAAATTCATTGGAGGAAATTTCCACTTAGCGTTAGGGTTAGGTCACCATAAAGTTAAAGGGGGAAATGGACATTGCCAACAAACTCAGAGTGCTTGGGTACGGGTAGGAGATCACTGGCTTTTCTAGCCTGCCCTATCTATGATTCCTGGTAAAACACATGGGAAAATCCATTGGAGGAAAATTCGACTTAGTGTTAGCGTTAGGTCACCATGAACTAATACAGCAAAATGGAAATCGCCAACAAATCCAGAGTGATTGGGAATAGTTAGGAAGGGACCAAAATTCCTAGCCTGCCAAATCTATGTTTCCTGGTAAAATACATGGGAAAAACCATTGGAGGAAGATTCCACTTAGGGTTATGGTTAGGTCACCATAAACTTAAAGGGGAAAATGGACATTGCCAACTAACTCGGAGTGCTTGGGTATGGTTAGGAGGGCACCAACTTTTCTATCCTACCCTATCTATGTTTCCTGGTAAAACACATGGATAAGTTCTACGGCAAAATGCCCTATCTTCACCATACCCGTGTACTCTGAATTTGCTGGCGATGACCATTTTGCTCTAGGAGTTCATGGTGACCTAACCCTAACCCTAAGTGGAATTGTCTAGTAATGGGATTATTTTGGTATATGAGTTTATGTTGAGCTAACTCTAACCCTAAGTAGAATTTTCCTCCAATAGGATTTTCCCATGTATTTTACCAGGAAACATAGATAGGGCAGGCTAGAAAAGCCAATGCTCTCCTAACCGTACCCAAGCACTCCGAGTTTGTTGGCAATGTCCATTTCCCCCTTTAAGTTTATGGTGACCTAACCCTAACCCTAAGTGGAAATTTCCTCCAATCAATTTTCCCATGTGTTTTACCAGGAATCATCGATACGGCATGGTTGGAAAGTCAGTGCCCTCTTCACCATACGCCTGCACTCTGAATTTGCTGGCAGTGACCATTTTGCTGTATGAGTTCATGATGACCTAACCCAAACCCTAAGTGAAATTTTCCACCAAAGGGATTTTCCCATGCATTTTACCAGGAAACATCAATAGGGCAGGCTAGAAATTTCTGTGCCATCCTAACCATACCCAAGCACTCCGAATTTTTTGGCGATGTCCATTTCGCACTAGGAGTTCATGGTGACCTAATCCTAACCCTAACCCTAAGTGGAATTTTCTGCCAATGGGATTTTCCCATGTATTTTACCAGGAAACATAGATAGGGTAGGATAGAAATTTCTGTCCCACCCTAACCATACCCAAGCACTCCGAATTTTTTGGCGATGTCCATTTCGCACTAGGAGTTCATGGTGACCTAACCCTAACCCTAAGTGGAATTTTCCGCCAATGGGATTTTCCCATGTATTTTACCAGGAAACATCGATAGGGTAGGATAGAAAGATTCGTGCCCTCCTAACCATACCCAACCACTCCGAGTTAGGTGGCAGTGTCCATTTTGCTCTACGAGTTTATTTTGACCTAACCCTAAGTAGAATTTTCCTCCAATGGGATTTTCCCATGTATTTTACTAGGAAACATAGATACGGCAGGCTTGAAAAGCCAGTGCTCTGCTAACCATACCTAAGCACTCCGAGTTTGTTGACAATGTCCATTTTCCCCTTTAAGTTTAGGGTGACCTAACCCTAACCCTAAGTGGAATTTTCCTCCAATTGATTTTTCCATGTATTTTGCTAGGAAACATAGATTTGGCAGGCTAGAAATTTTGGTGCCATCCTAACTATTCCCAAGCACTCCGAATTTGTTGGCGATGTCCATTTTACTGTATGAGTTCATGGTGACCTAACCCTAACACTAAGTGGAATTTTCCTCCAATGGATTTTCCCATGTGTTTTACCAGGAAACATCGATAGTGCAGACTAGAAAAGTCAGTGCCCTCCTCACCATAAAAAACTACTACAAATTTGTTGACGGTGTCCATTTTGCTCTAGGAGTTTATGCTGACCTAACCCTAACCCTAAGTGGAAATTTCCTCCAATGAATTTCCCTTGTGTTTTACCAGGAAACATCGATAGGGCATGATTGGAAAATCAGAGCCCTCTTCATCATACCCCTGCACTCTGAATTTGCTGGCGATGACCATTTTGCTGTATGTGTTCATAATGACCTAACCCAAACCCTAAGTGAAATTTTCCACCAATGGGATTTTCCCATGCATTTTACCAGGAAACATCAATAGGGCAGACTAGAAATTTCTGTGCCATCCTATCCATACCCAAGCACTCCGAATTTGTTGGCGATGTCCATTTCGCTCTAGAAGTTCATGGTGACCTAACCCTAAGTGGAATTTTCTGCCAATGGGATTTTCCCATGTATTTTACCAGGAAACATAGATAGGGTAGGATAGAAAAGTTGGTCCCCTCCTAACCATACCCAAGCACTCCGAGTTAGTTGGCAATGTCCATTTTGCTCTATTAGTTTATGTTGACCTAAACCTAACCCTAAGTGGAATTTTCCTCCAATGGGATTTTCCCATGTATTTTACCAGGAAACATAGTAGGGCAGGCTAGAAAAGCCAGTGCTCTCCTAACCATACCCAAGCACTCCAAGTTTTTTGGCAATTTCCACTTTCCCCTTTAAGTTTATGGTGACCTAACCCTAACCCTAAGTGGAAATTTCCTCCAGTGAATTTTCCCATGTGTTTTACCAGGAAACATCGATAGGGCATAGTTGGAAATTCAGTGCCCTCTTCACCATACCCCTGCACTCTGAATTTGCTGGCGATGACAATTTTGATGTATGAGTTCATGATGACCTAACCCAAACCCTAAGTGAAATTTTCCACCAATGGGATTTTCCCATGCATTTTACCAGGAAACATCAATAGGGCAGGCTAGAAATTTCTGTGCCATCCTAACCATACCCAAGCACTCCGAATTTGTTGGCGATGTCCATTTCGCTCTAGGAGTTCATGGTGACCTAACCCTAACCCTAACTCTAAGTGGAATTTTCTTCCAATGGGATTTTCCCATGTATTTTACCAGGAAACATAGATAGGGTAGGATAGAAAAGTTGGTGCCCTCCTAACCATACCTAAGCACTCCGAGTTAGTTGGCAATGTCCATTTTGCTCTATGAGTTTATGTTGCCCTATCCCTAACCCTAAGTGGAATTTTCCTCCAATGGAATTTCCCATGTATTTTACCAGGAAACATAGATTTGGCAGGCTAATAATTCTAACTATTCCCAAGAATTCCGAATTTGTTGGCGATGTCCATTTTGCTGCATGAATTCATGGTGAACTAACCCGAACCCTAAGTGGAATTTTCCTCCAATGGATTTTCCCATGTGTTTTTCCAGGAAACATAGATAGGGCAGGCTAGGAAAGTCAGTGCCCTCTTCACCATACCCGTGTACTCTGAATTTGCTGGCGATGACCATTTTGATGTATGAGTTCATGATGACCTTATCCAAACCCTAAGTGGAATTTTCCGCCAATGGGTTTTTCCCATGCATTTTACCAGGAAGCATCGATAGGGCAGGCTAGAAATTTCTGTGCCATCCTAACCATAGCCAAGCACTCCGAATTTGTTGGCGATGTCCATTTTGCTTCATGAATTCATGGTGAACTAATCCTAACCCTAAGTGGAATTTTCCTCCAATGGATTTTCCCATGTGTTTTACCAGGAAACATAGATAGGGCAGGATAGAAAAGTCAGGGCCCTCCTCACCATAACTAAGCACTAGGAATTTGTTGGCGATGTCCATTTTGCTCTAGACCCTAATGGTGACCTAACCGTAACCCTAAGTGGAATTTTCCTTCAATGGGAGTTTCCCATGTATTTTACCAGGAAACATAGTAGGGCAGGCTAGAAAAGCCAGTGCTCTCCTAACCATACCCAAGCACTCCGTGTTTTTTGGCAATGTTCATTTTCCCCTTTAAGTTTATGGTGACCTAACCCAAACCCTAAGTGGAATTTTCCGACAATGGGATTTTCCCATGCATTTTACCAGGAAACATCGATAGGGCAGGCTAGAAATTTCTATGACATCCTAACCATACCCAAGCACTCCAAGTTAGTTGGCAATGTCTATTTTGCTCTATGAGTTTATGGTGACCTAACCCTAACCCTAAGTGGAATTTTCTGCCAATGTGATTTTCCCATGTATTTTACCAGGAAACATAGATTTGGCAGGCTAGAAATTTTGGTGCCATCCTAACTATTCTCAAGCACTCTGAATTTGTTGGCAATGTCCATTTTGCTGTATGAGTTCATGGTGACCTAACCCTAACCTTAAGTGGAATACATGGGAAAATCCCATTGGAGGAAAATTCCACTTAGGGTTAGGGTTAGGTCAACATAAACTCATAGAGCAAAATGGACATTGCCAACTAACTCGGAGTGCTTGGGTATGGTTAGGAGAGCACTGGCTTTTCTAGCCTGCCCTATCTATGTTACCTGGTAAAATACATGGGAAAATCCCATTGCAGAAAATTCCACTTAGGGTTAGGGTTAGGTCACCATTAGTGTCTAGAGCAAAATAGACATCGCCAACAAATTCGTAGTGCTTAGTTATGATGAGGAGGGCACCAACATTTCTAGCCTGCCCTATCTACTTTTCCTGGTAAAATGCAAGGGAAAATCCCATTAGGGGAAAATTCCAATTAGGGTTTGGGTTTGGTAATCATGAACTCATATTGAAAAATGGTCATCGCCGGTTAATTCAGAGTGCACGGGTATGGGGAAGAGGGCACTGACTTTTCTAACCTGCCCTATCGATGTTTCCTGGAAAAACACATTGGAAAATCCATTGGAGGAAAATTCCACTTAGGGTTAGGTTTAGTTCACCATGAATTCATACAGCGACATGAACATCGCCAACAAATTCAGAATGTTTGGGAATAGTTAGGATGGCACAGAAATTTCTAGTCTGCCCTATTGATGTTTCCTGGTAAAACACATGGGAAAATCCATTGGAGGAAAATTCCACTTAGGGTTAGGGTTAGGTCACAATAAACCTAGACGGGAAAATGCACATTGCCAACTAACTTGGAGTGCTTGAGTATGGTTAGGAGGGCACAGAAATATCTAGCCTGCCCTATTGATGTTTCCTGGTAAAATGCATGGGAAAATCCCATTGGTGGAAAATTTCACTTAGGGTTTGGGTTAGGTCATCATGAACTCATACAGCAAAATGGTCATCGCCAGCAAATTCAGAGTGCAGGGGTATGGTGAAGAGGGCACTGACTTTCCAACCATGCCCTATCGATGTTTCCTGGTAAAACACATGGGAAAATTCATTGGAGGAAATTTCCACTTAGGGTTAAGGTTAGGTCACCATAAACTTAAAGGGGGAAATGGACATTGCCAACAAACCCGGAGTGCTTGGGTACCGTTAGGAGAGCACTATCTTTTCTAGCCTGCCCTATCGATGTTTCCTGGTAAAACACATGGGAAAATCCATTCGAGGAAAATTCCACTTAGGGTTAGAGTTAGCTCAACATAAACTCATACAGCAAAATGGACATCGCCAACAAATTCGGAGTGCTTGGGAATAGTTAGGATAGCAGCAAAATTCCTAGCCTGCCAAACCTGTTTCCTGGTAAAATACATGGGAAAATCCATTGGAGGGTAAATTTCACTTAGGGTTAGGGTTAGGTCACCATAAACTTAAAGGGGGAAATGGACATTGCCAACAAACTCGGAGTCCTTGGGTATGGTTAGGAGGGCACCAACTTTTCTATCCGACCCTATCTATGTTTCCTGGTAAAATACATGGAATAATCCCATTCGCAGAAAATTCCACTTAGGGTTAGGGATAGGTCACCATGAACTCCTTGAGCAAAATGGTCATCGCCAGCAAATTCAGAGTACACGGGTATGATGAAGAGGGCACTGACTATCCTTGCCTGCCCTATCGATGTTCCCTGGTAAAACACAAGGGAAAATCTCATTTGCGGAAAATTCCACTTAGGATTAGGGTTTGGTCAACATGAACTCCTAGAGCAAAATGGACATCGTCAACAAATTCGTAGTGCTTTTTTATGGTTAGGATGGCACCAAAATTTCTAGCCTGCCCAATCTATATTTCCTGGTCAAATACATGGGAAAATGCCATTGGAGGAAAATTCCACTTAGGGTTAGGGTTAGGTCACCATAAACTTAAAGGGGAAAATGGACATTGCCAACAAACTCGGAGTGCTTAGTAATGGTGAGCAGAGCACTAGCTTTTCAAGCCTGCCCTATCTATATTTCCTAGTAAAATACATGGGAAAATCCCATTGGAGGAAAATTCCACTTAGGGTTAGAGTTAGGTCAACATAAACTCATAGAGCAAAATGGACATTTCCAACTAACTCGGAGTGGTTGGGTATGGTTAGGAGGGCAGCAACTTTTCATTCCTACCTTATCTATGTTTCATGGTAAAATACATGGGAAAATCCCATTGGAGGAAAATTTCACTTAGGGTTAGGGTTAGGTCAACATAAACTCACAGAACAAAATGGACATTGCCAACTAACTCGGAGTGCTTGGGTATGGTTAGGAGGGCACCAACTTTTTTATCCTACCCTATCTATGTTTCCTGGTAAAATACATGGGAAAGTCCTAGGGCAAAATGCCCTATCCTCCCCATACCCGGGTACTCTGAATTTGCTGGCGATGGAAATTTTGCTCTAGGAGTTCATGGTGACCTAACCCTAACCCTAAGTGGAATTTTCTGCCAATGGGAATATTTTGCTGTATGAGTTTATGTTGAGCTAACTCTAACCCTAAGTGGAATTTTCCTCCAATGGGTTTTTCCCATGTATTTTACCAGGAAACATAGATAGGGCAGGCTAGAAAAGCCAGTGCTCTCCTAACAGTACCCAAGCACTCCAGGTTTGTTGGCAATGTCCATTTTCCCCTTTAGGTTTATGGTGACATAACCCGAACCCTAAGTGGAAATTTCCTCCAGTGAATTTTCCCATGTGTTTTACCAGGAAATATCGATAGGGCATGGTTGGAAAGTCAGTGCCCTCTTCACCATACCCCTGCACTCTGAATTTGCTGGCGATGACCATTTTGCTGTATTAGTTCATGATGACCTAACCCAAACTCGAAGTGAAATTTTCGACCAATGGGATTTTCCCATGCATTTTACCAGGAAACATAGATAGGGTAGGATAGAAATTTCTGTGCCATCCTAACCATACCCAAGCACTCCGAATTTTTTGGCGATGTCCACTTCGCTCTAGGAGTTCATGGTGACCTAACCCTAACCCTAAGTGGAATTTTCCGCCAAAGGGATTTTCCCATGTATTTTACCAGGAAACATAGATAGGGTAGGATAGAAAGGTTCGTGCCCTCCTAACCATACCCAAGCACTCCGAGTTAGGTGGCAATGTCCATTTTTCTCTATGAGTTTATGTTGACCTAACCCTAACCCTAAGTGGAATTTTCCTCCAATGGGATTTTCCCATGTATTTTACCAGGACATATAGATTTGGCAGGCTAGAAATCCTAACTATTCCCAAGCATTCCGAATTTGTTGGCGATGTCCAATTTGCTGCATGAATTCATGGTGAACTAACCCTAACACTAAGTGGAATTTTCCTCCAATGGATTTTCCCATGTGTTTTACCTGGAAACATCAATAGTGCAGGATAGAAAAGTCAGTGCCCTCCTCACCATAACCAAGCACTACGAATTTGTTGGCGATGTCCATTTTGGTCTAGACGTTAATGGTGACCTAAACGTAACTCTAAGTGGAATTCTCCTCCAATGGCATTTTCCCATGCATTTTACCAGGAAACATCAATAGGGCAGGCTAGAAATTTCTGTACCATCCTAACCATACCCAAGCACTCCGAATTTGTTGGCGATGTCCATTTCGCTCTATGAGTTTATGGTGACCTAACCCTAACCCTAAGTGGAATTTTCCGCCAATGAGATTTTCCCATGTATTTTACCAGGAAAAATAGGGTAGGATAGAAAATTTGGTGCCCTCCTAACCATACCCAAGCACTCCGAGTTAGTTGACAATGTCCATTTTGCTCTATGAGTTTATGTTGACCTAACCCTAACCCGAAGTGTAATTTTGCTCCAATGGGATTTTCCCATGTATTTTACTAGGAAACATAGAAAGAGCAGGCTTGAAAAGCCAGTGCTCTGCTAACCTTTCCTAAGCACTCCAAGTTTGTTGGCAATGTCCATTTTCCCCTTTAAGTTTATGGTGACATAACCCTAACCCTAAGTGGAATTTTCCTCCAATGCATTTTCCCATGTATTTTACCAGGAAACATAGATTTGGCAGGCTAGAAATTTTGGTGCCGTCCTAACTATTCCCAAGCACTCCGAATTTGTTGGCGATGTTCCTTTTGCTGTATGAGTTCATGGTGACCTAACCCTAACACTAAGTGGAATTTTCCTCCAATGGATTTTCCCATGTGTTTTACCAGGAAACATCGATAGTGCAAGCTAGAAAAGTAAGTGCCCTCCTCACCATAACCAAGCACTACGAATGTGTTTGCAATGTCCCTTTTGGTCTAGACGTTAATGGTGATCTAACCGTAACTCTAAGTGGAATTTTCCTCCAATGGCATTTTCCCATGTATTTGACCAGGAAATAGAGATTGGGCAGGCTAGAAATTTCTGTGCCATCCTAACCATACCCAAGCACTCCGAATTTGTTGGCGATGTCCATTTCGTTGTAGGACTTCAGGGTGACCTAACCATTACCGTAAGTGGAATTTTCTGCCAATGGGATTTTCCCATGTATTTTACCAGGAAAGATAGATAGCGCAGGCTAGAAAAGCCAGTGCTCTCCTAACCATACCCATGCACTCCGAGTTTGTTCGCAATGTCCTTTTTGCTCTATGAGTTTATGTTGACCTAACTCTAACCCTAAGTGGAATTTTCCTCCAATAGGATTTTCCCATGTATTTTACCAGGAAGCATAGATGGGATAGGCTAGAAAAGCCAGTGCTCTCCTAACCGTACCCAAGCACTCCGAGTTTGTTGGCAATGTCCATTTCCCCCTTTAAGTTTATGGTGACCTAACCCTAACCCTAAGTGGAAATTTCCTCCAATGAATTTTCCCATGTGTTTTACCAGGAAACATCGATAGGGCATGGTTGGAAAGTCAGTGCCCTCTTCACCATACCCCTGCATTCTGAATTTGCTGGCGATGAGCATTTTGCTGTATGAGTTCATGATGACCTAACCCAAACCCTAAGTGAAATTTTCCACCAATAGGATTTTCCCATGCATTTTACCAGGAAACATAGATAGGGTAGGATAGAAAGGTTCGTGCCCTCCTAACCATACCCAAGCACTCCGAGTTAGGTGGCAATGTCCATTTTGCTCTATGAGGTTATGTTGACCTAACCCTAACCCTAAGTGGAATTTTCCTCCAATGGGATTTTCCCATGTATTTTACTAGGAAACATAGATAGGGCAGGCTTGAAAAGCCAGTGCTCTGCTAACCATACCTAAGCACTCCGAGTTAGGTGGCAATGTCCATTTTGCTCTATGAGGTTATGTTGACCTAACCCTAACCCTAAGTGGAATTTTCCTCCAATGGGATTTTCCCATGTATTTTACCAGGACACATAGATTTGGCAGGCTAGAAATCCTAACTATTCCCAAGCATTCCGAATTTGTTGGCGATGTCCAATTTGCTGCATGAATTCATGGTGAACTAACCCTAACACTAAGTGGAATTTTCCTCCAATGGATTTTCCCATGTGTTTTACCTGGAAACATCAATAGTGCAGGATAGAAAAGTCAGTGCCCTCCTCACCATAACCAAGCACTACGAATTTGTTGGCGATGTCCATTTTGGTCTAGACGTTAATGGTGACCTAACCGTAACTCTAAGTGGAATTCTCCTCCAATGGCATTTTCCCATGCATTTTACCAGGAAACATCAATAGGGCAGGCTAGAAATTTCTGTACCATCCTAACCATACCCAAGCACTCCGAATTTGTTGCCGATGTCCATTTCGCTCTATGAGTTTATGGTGACCTAACCCTAACCCTAAGTGGAATTTTCCGCCAATGAGATTTTCCCATGTATTTTACCAGGAAAAATAGGGTAGGATAGAAAATTTGGTGCCCTCCTAACCATACCCAAGCACTCCGAGTTAGTTGGCAATGTCCATTTTGCTCTATGAGTTTATGTTGACCTAACCCTAACCCGAAGTGTAATTTTGCTCCAATGGGATTTTCCCATGTATTTTACTAGGAAACATAGAAAGAGCAGGCTTGAAAAGCCAGTGCTCTGCTAACCTTTCCTAAGCACTCCAAGTTTGTTGGCAATGTCCATTTTCCCCTTTAAGTTTATGGTGACATAACCCTAACCCTAAGTGGAATTTTCCTCCAATGCATTTTCCCATGTATTTTACCAGGAAACATAGATTTGGCAGGCTAGAAATTTTGGTGCCGTCCTAACTATTCCCAAGCACTCCGAATTTGTTGCGATGTTCCTTTTGCTGTATGAGTTCATGGTGACCTAACCCTAACACTAAGTGGAATTTTCCTCCAATGGATTTTCCCATGTGTTTTACCAGGAAACATCGATAGTGCAAGCTAGAAAAGTAAGTGCCCTCCTCACCATAACCAAGCACTACGAATGTGTTTGCAATGTCCCTTTTGGTCTAGACGTTAATGGTGATCTAACCGTAACTCTAAGTGGAATTTTCCTCCAATGGCATTTTCCCATGTATTTGACCAGGAAATATAGATTGGGCAGGCTAGAAATTTCTGTGCCATCCTAACCATACCCAAGCACTCCGAATTTGTTGGCGATGTCCATTTCGTTGTAGGACTTCAGGGTGACCTAACCATTACCGTAAGTGGAATTTTCTGCCAATGGGATTTTCCCATGTATTTTACCAGGAAAGATAGATAGCGCAGGCTAGAAAAGCCAGTGCTCTCCTAACCATACCCATGCACTCCGAGTTTGTTCGCAATGTCCTTTTTGCTCTATGAGTTTATGTTGACCTAACTCTAACCCTAAGTGGAATTTTCCTCCAATAGGATTTTCCCATGTATTTTACCAGGAAGCATAGATGGGATAGGCTAGAAAAGCCAGTGCTCTCCTAACCGTACCCAAGCACTCCGAGTTTGTTGGCAATGTCCATTTCCCCCTTTAAGTTTATGGTGACCTAACCCTAACCCTAAGTGGAAATTTCCTCCAATGAATTTTCCCATGTGTTTTACCAGGAAACATCGATAGGGCATGGTTGGAAAGTCAGTGCCCTCTTCACCATACCCCTGCACTCTGAATTTGCTGGCGATGAGCATTTTGCTGTATGAGTTCATGATGACCTAACCCAAACCCTAAGTGAAATTTTCCACCAATAGGATTTTCCCATGCATTTTACCAGGAAACATAGATAGGGTAGGATAGAAAGGTTCGTGCCCTCCTAACCATACCCAAGCACTCCGAGTTAGGTGGCAATGTCCATTTTGCTCTATGAGGTTATGTTGACCTAACCCTAACCCTAAGTGGAATTTTCCTCCAATGGGATTTTCCCATGTATTTTACTAGGAAACATAGATAGGGCAGGCTTGAAAAGCCAGTGCTCTGCTAACCATACCTAAGCACTCCGAGTTTTTTGGCAATGTCCATTTTCCCCTTTAAGTTTATGGTGACATAACCCTAACCCTAAGTGGAATTTTCCTCCAATGGATTTTCCCATGTATTTTACCAGGAAACATAGATTTGGCAGGCTAGAAATTTTGGTCCCTTCCTAACTATTCCCAAGCACTCCGAATTTGTTGGCGATGTCCATTTTGCTGTATGAGTTCATTGTGACCTAACCCTAACCCTAAGTGGAATTTTCCTCCAATGAATTTTCCCATGTGTTTTACCAGGAAACATCGATAGGGCAGGCTAGGAAAGTCAGTACCCTCTTCACCATACCCATGCACTCTGAATTTGCTGGTGATGACAATTTTGCTGTATGAGTTCATGATGACCTAGCCCAAACCCTAAGTGGAATTTTCCGACAATGGGATTTTCCCATGCATTTTACCAGGAAACATCGACAGGGCAGGGTAGAAATTTCTGTGACATCCTAACCATACCCAAGCACTCCGAATGTGTTGGTGATGTCCATTTCGCTCTAGGAGTTCATGGTGACCTAACCCTAAGTGGAATTTTCCACCAAAGGGATTTTCCCATGTATTTTACCAGGAAACATAGATAGGGTAGGATAGAAAGGTTCGTTCCCTCCTAACCATACCCAAGCACTCCGAGTTAGGTGGCAATGTCCATTTTGCTCTATGAGTTTATGTTGACCTAACCCTAACCCTAAGTGGAATTTTGCTCCAATGGGATTTTCCCATGTATTTTACTAGGAAACATAGAAAGAGCAGGCTTGAAAAGCCAGTGCTCTGCTAACCTTTCCTAAGCACTCCAAGTTTGTTGGCAATGTCCATTTTCCCCTTTAAGTTTATGGTGACATAACCCTAACCCTAAGTGGAATTTTCCTACAATGGATTTTCCCATGTATTTGACCAGGAAACATAGATTTGGCAGGGTAGAAATTTTGGTCCCTTCCTAACTATTCCCAAGCACTCCGAATTTGTTTGCGATGTCCGTTTTGCTGTATGAGTTCATGGTGACCTAACCCTAACCCTCAGTGGAAATTTCGTCCAATGAATTTTCCTATGTGATTTACCAGGAAACATCGATAGGGCAGGCTAGGAAAGTCAGTGCCCTCTTCACCATACCCGTGCACTCTGAATTTTCTGGTGATGACCATTTTGCTGTATGAGTTCATGATGACCTAGCCCAAACCCTAAGTGGAATTTTCCGACAATGGGATTTTCCCATGTATTTTACCAGGAAACATAGATTTGGCAGGCTAGAAATCCTAACTATTCCCAAGCATTCCGAATTTGTTGGCGATGTCCATTTTGCTGCATGAATTCATGGTGAACTAACCCTAATCCTAAGTGGAATTTTACTCCAATGGGATTTTCCCATGTGTTTTACCAGGAAACATAGATAGGGCAGGCTAGAAATGTCAGTGCCCTCCTCACCATAACTAAGCACTACGAATTTGTTGGCGATGTCCATTTTCCTCTAGACACTAATGGTGACCTAACCGTAACCCTAAGTGGAATTTTGCTCCAATGGGATTTTCCCATGTATTTTACTATGAAACATAGAAAGAGCAGGCTTGAAAAGCCAGTGCTCTGCTAACCTTTCCTAAGCACTCCAAGTTTGTTGGCAATGTCCATTTTCCCCTTTAAGTTTATGGTGACATAACCCTAACCCTAAGTGGAATTTTCCTCCAATGGATTTTCCCATGTATTTTACCAGGAAACATAGATTTGGCAGGCTAGAAATTTTGGTCCCTTCCTAACTATTCCCAAGCACTCCGAATTTGTTGGCGATGTCCATTTTGCTGTATGAGTTCATGATGACCTAGCCCAAACCCTAAGTGGAATTTTCCGACAATGGGATTTTCCCATGCATTTTGCCAGGAAACATCGATAGGGCAGGCTTGAAAAGCCAGTGCTCTGCTAACCATACCTAAGCACTCCGAGTTTCTTGGCAATGTCCATTTTCCCCTTTAAGTTTATGGTGACATAACCCTAACCCTAAGTGGAATTTTCCTACAATGGATTTTCCCATGTATTTGACCAGGAAACATAGATTTGGCAGGCTAGAAATTTTGGTCCCTTCCTAACTATTCCCAAGCACCCCGAATTTGTTGGCGATGTCCATTTTGCTGTATAAGTTCATGGTGACCTAACCCTAACCCTAAGTGGAATTTTTCTCCAATGAATTTTCCCATGTATTTTACCAGGAAAAATTAATAGGGCAGGCTAGGAAAGTCAGTGCCCTATTCACCATACCCGTGGACTCTGAATTTGCTGGTGATGACCATTTTGCTGTATGAGTTCATGATGACCTCGCCCAAACACTAAGTGGAATTTTCCGACAATGGGATTTTCCCAAGTATTTTACCAGGAAACATAGATTTCGCAGGCTAGAAATCCTAACTATTCCCAAGCATTCCGAATTTGTTGGCGATGTCCATTTTGCTGCATGAATTCATGGTGAACTAACTCTAACCCTAAGTGGAATTTTCCTCCAATGGGATTTTCCCATGTGTTTTACCAGGAAACATAGATTTGGCAGGCTAGAAATCCTAATTATTCCCAAGCATTCCGAATTTGTTGGCGATGTCAATTTTGCTGCATGAATTCATGGTGAACTAACCTTAACCCTAAGTGGAATTTTCCTCCAATGGGATTTTCCCATGTGTTTTACCAGGAAACATAGATAGGGCAGGCTAGAAAAGTCAGTGCCCTCCTCACCATAACTAAGCACTACGAATTTGTTGGCGATGTCCATTTTGCTCTAGACACTAATGGTGACCTAACCGTAACGCTAAGTGGAATTTTCCTCCAATGGGAGTTTCCCATGTATTTTACCAGGAAACATAGTAGGGCAGGCGAGAAAAGCCAGTGCTCTCCTTACCATACCCAAGACCTCCGAGTTTCTTGGCAATGTCCATTTTCCCCTTTAAGTTTATGGTTACCTAACACTAACCCTAAGTAATATTTTCCTCTAATAGATTTTCCCATGCATTTTAGCAGGAAACATCGATAGGGCAGGCTGGAAATTTCTGTGCCATCCTAACCATACCCAAGCACTCCGAATTTGTTGGCGATGTCCATTTCGCTCTAAGAGTTCATGGTGACCTAACCCTAACCCTAAGTGGAATTTTCTGCCAATGGGATTTTCCCATGTATTTTACCAGGAACATAGGGTAGGATAGAAAATTTGCTGCCCTCCTAACCATACTCAAGCACTCCGAGTTAGTTGGCAATGTCCATTTTGCCGTATATGGCGACCTAACCCTAACAGTAAGTGGAATTTTCCTCCAATGGTTTTTCCCATGTATTTTACCAGGAAACATAGATTTGGCAGGCTAGAAATTTTGTTGCCATCCTAACTATTCCCAAGCACTCCGAATTTCTTGGTGATGTCCATTTTGCTGTATGAGTTCATCGTGACCTAACCCTAACACTAAGTGGAATTTTCCTCCAATGGATTTTCCCATGTGTTTTACCAGGAAACATCGATAGTGCAGGCTAGAAAAGTCAGTGCCCTCCTCACCATAACCAAGCACTACGAATTTGTTGGCGATGTCCATTTTGGTCTAGACGTTAATGGTGACCTAACCGTAACCCTAAGTGGAATTTTCCTCCAATAGCATTTTCCCATGTATTTGACCAGGAAATATAGATTGGGCAGGCTAGAAATTTCTGTGCCATCCTAACCATACCCAAGCACTCCAAATTTGTTGGCGATGTCCATTTCGCTCTAGGAGTTCATGGTGACCTAACCCTATCCTTAAGTGGAATGTCCGTTTTCCTCTTTAAGTTTATGGTGACCTAACCCTAACCCTAAGTGAAATTTTCCTCCAATGGATTTTCCCATGTATTTTACCAGGAAACATAGATTTGGCATGCTAGAAATTTTGGTGCCATCCTAACCCAAACCCTAAGTGGAATTTTCCGACAATGGGATTTTCCCATGCATTTTACCAGGAAACATCGATAGGGCAGGCTTGAAATTTCTATGACATCCTAACCATACCCAAGCACTCCAAGTTAGTTGGCAATGTCTATTTTGCTCTATGAGTTTATGGTGACCTAACCCTAACCCTAAGTGGAATTTTCTGCCAATGTGATTTTCCCATGTATTTTACCAGGAAACATAGATTTGGCAGGCTAGAAATTTTGGTGCCATCCTAACTATTCTCAAGCACTCTGAATTTGTTGGCAATGTCCATTTTGCTGTATGAGTTCATGGTGACCTAACCCTAACCTTAAGTGGAATACATGGGAAAATCCCATTGGAGGAAAATTCCACTTAGGGTTAGGGTTAGGTCAACATAAACTCATAGAGCAAAATGGACATTGCCAACTAACTCGGAGTGCTTGGGTATGGTTAGGAGAGCAGTGGCTTTTCTAGCCTGCCCTATCTATGTTTCCTGGTAAAATACATGGGAAAATCCCATTGCAGAAAATTCCACTTAGGGTTAGGGTTAGGTCACCATTAGTGTCTAGAGCAAAATAGACATCGCCAACAAATTCGTAGTGCTTAGTTATGATGAGGAGGGCACCAACATTTCTAGCCTGCCCTATCTACTTTTCCTGGTAAAATGCAAGGGAAAATCCCATTAGGGGAAAATTCCAATTAGGGTTTGGGTTTGGTAATCATGAACTCATATTGAAAAATGGTCATCGCCAGTTAATTCAGAGTGCAGGGGTATGGTGAAGAGGGCTCTGACTTTTCTAGCCTGCCCTATAGTTGTTTCCTGGAAAAACACATTGGAAAATCCATTGGAGGAAAATTACACTTAGGGTTAGTTTTAGTTCACCATGAACTCATACAGCGAAATGAACATTGCCAACCAATTCAGAGTGCTTGGGAATAGTTAGGAAGGGACCAAAATTTCTAGCCTGCCAAATCTATGTTTCCTGCTAAAATACATGGGAAAATCCATTGGAGGAAAATTCCACTTAGGGTTAGGGTTAGGTCACAATAAACTTAGATGTGAAAATGGATATTGCCAACAAACTGGGAGTGCTTGGGTATGGTTACGACACACTGGCTTTTCTAGCCTGCCCTATGTATGTTTCCTAGTAAAATACATAGGAAAATCCCATTGGAGTAAAATTTCACTTAGGGTTAGGGTTAGGTCACCATAAACTCATAGAGCAAAATGGACATTGCCAACTAACTTGGAGTGCTTGAGTATGGTTAGGAGGGCACAGAAATTTCTATCCTGCCCTATTGATGTTTCCTGGTAAAATGCATGGGAAAATCCCACTGGTGGAAAATTTCACTTAGGGTTTGGGTTAGGTCATCATGAACTCATACAGCAAAATGGTCATTGCCAGGAAATTCAGAGTGCAGGGGTATGGTAAAGAGGGCACTGACTTTCCAACCATGCCCTATCGATGTTTCCTGGTAAAACACATGGGAAAATTCATTGGAGGAAATTTCCACTTAGGGTTAAGGTTAGGTCACCATAAACTTAAAGGGGGAAATGGACATTGCCAACAAACCCGGAGTGCTTGGGTACAGTTAGGAGAGCACTATCTTTTCTAGCCTGCCCTATCGATGTTTCCTGGTAAAACACATGGGAAAATCCATTGGAGGAAAATTCCACTTAGGGTTAGAGTTAGCTCAACATAAACTCATACAGCAAAATGGACATCGCCAACAAATTCGGAGTGCTTGGGAATAGTTAGGATGGCAGCAAAATTCCTAGCCTGCCAAATCTATGTTTCCTGGTAAAATACATGGGAAAATCCATTGGAGGATAAATTTCACTTAGGGTTAGGGTTAGGTCACCATAAACTTAAAGGGGGAAAAGGACATTGCCAACAAACTCGGAGTCCTTGGGTATGGTTAGGAGGGCACTAACTTTTCTATCCTACCCTATCTATGTTTCCTGGTAAAATACATGGAATAATCCCATTCGCAGAAAATTCCACTTAGGGTTAGGGTTAGGTCACCATGAACTCCTAGAGAAAAATGGTCATCGCCAGCAAATTCAGAGTACACAGGTATGATGAAGAGGGCACTGACTATCCTTGCCTGCCCTATCGATGTTCCCTGGTAAAACACAAGGGAAAATCCCATTTGCGGAAAATTCCACTTAGGATTAGGGTTTGGTCAACATGAACTCCTAGAGCAAAATGGACATCGTCAACAAATTTGTAGTGCTTTTTTATGGTTAGGATGGCACCAAAATTTCTAGCCTGCCAAATCTATGTTTCCTGGCAAAATACATGGGAAAATCCATTGGAGGAAAATTCCACTTAGGGTTAGGGTTAGGTCACCATAAACTCATAGAGCAAAATGGACATTGCCAACTAACTTGGAGTGCTTGCGTATGGTTAGGATGGCACAGAAATTTCTAGTCTGCCCAATCTATATTTCCTGGTCAAATACATGGGAAAATCCCATTGGAGTAAAATTTCACTTAGGGTTAGGTTTAGGTCAACATAAACTCATAGAGCAAAATGGACATTGCCAAATAACTCGGAGTGCTTGGGTATGGTTAGGAGGCCACCAACTTTTCTATCCTACCCTATCTATGTTTCCTGGTAGAATACATGGGAAAATGCCATTGGAGGAAAATTCCACCTAGGGTTAGGGTTAGGTCACCATGAACTCCTAGAGTGAAATTGACATCGCCAACAAATTCGGAGTGCTGGGGTATGGTTAGGATGGTACAGAAATTTCTATCCTACCCTATCTATGTTTCCTGGTAAAATACATGGGAAAATCACATTGGCAGAAAATTCCACTTAGGGTTAGGGTTAGGTCACCATGAACTTAGAAGGGAAAATGGACATTGCCAACAAACTAGGAGTGCTTGGGTATGGTTACGAGAGCACTGGCTTTTCTATGGTTTTCTAGCCTGCCCTATCTATGTTTCCTGGTAAAATACGTAGGAATATCCCATTGGAGTAAAATTCCACTTAGCGTTAGGGTTAGGTCACCATAAACTCATAGGTCAAAATGGACATTGCCAACTAACTTGGAGTGTTTGGGTATGGTTAGGAGGGCAGCAACTTTTCATTCCTACCTTATCTATGTTTCCTGGTAAAATACATGGGAAATCCCATTGGAGGAAAATTTCACTGAGGGTTACGGTTAGGTAACCATTACTGTCTAGAGCAAAATGGACATCACCAACAAATTTGTAGTGCTTAGTTATGGTGAGGAGGGCACTGACTTTTCTAGCCTGCCCTATCTATGTTTCCTGGTAAAATACATGGGAAAATCCCATTGGCAGAAAATTCCACTTAGGGTTAGGGTTAGTTCACGATGAATTCATGCAGCAAAATGGACATCGCCAACAAATTCGGAGTTCTTGGGAATAGTTAGGATTTCTAGCCTGCAAAATCTATGTTTCCTGGTAAAATACATGGGAAAATCCATTTGAGGAAAAATCCACTTAGGGTTAGGGTTATGTCAACATAAACTCATGGAGCAAAATGGACATTGCCAACTCACACGAAGTGCTTGGGTATGGTTAGGAGGGCACCAACTTTTCTATCCTACCCTATCTATGTTTCTTGGTAAAATACATGGGAAAATCCCATTGCAGAAAATTCCACTTAGGGTTAGGGTTAGGTCACCATTGAACTCCTAGAGTGAAATGGACATCGCTAACAAATTCGGAGTGCTTGGGTATGGTTAGGATGGTACAGAAATTTCTATCCTACCCTTTCTATGTTTCCTGGTAAAATACATGGGAAAATCACATTGGCAGAAAATTCCACTTAGGGTTAGGGTTAGGTCACCATGAACTTAGAAGGGAAAATGGACATTGCCAACAAACTCGGAGTGCTTGGGTATGGTTACGAGAGCACTGGCTTTTCTATGGTTTTCTAGCCTGCCCTATCTATGTTTCCTGGTAAAATACGTAGGAATATCCCATTGGAGTAAAATTCCACTTAGCGTTAGGGTTAGGTCACCATAAACTCATAGAGCAAAATGGACATTGCCAACTAACTTGGAGTGCTTGGGTATGGTTAGGAGGGCAGCAACTTTTCATTCCTACCTTATCTATGTTTCCTGGTAAAATACATGGGAAATCCCATTGGAGGAAAATTTCACTGAGGGTTACGGTTAGGTCACCATTACTGTCTAGAGCAAAATGGACATCACCAACAAATTTGTAGTGCTTAGTTATAGTGAGGAGGGCACTGACTTTTCTAGCCTGCCCTATCTATGTTTCCTGGTAAAATACATGGGAAAATCCATTTGAGGAAAAATCCACTTAGGGTTAGGGTTATGTCAACATAAACTCATGGAGCAAAATGGACATTGCCAACTCACACGAAGTGCTTGGGTATGGTTAGGAGGGCACCAACTTTTCTATCCTACCCTATCTATGTTTCCTGGTAAAATACATGGGAAAATCCCATTGGCAGAAAATTCCACTTAGGGTTAGGGTTAGGTCACCATAAACTTAAAGGGGAAAATGGACATTGCCAACGAACTCCGAGTGCTTAGGTATGGTGAGCAGAGCACTGGCTTTTCAAGCCTGCCCTATCTATATTTCCTAGTAAAATACATGGGAAAATCCCATTGGAGGAAAATTCCACTTAGGGTTAGGGTTAGGTCAACATAAACTTAAAGGGGGAAATGGACATTGCCAACAAACTCGGAGTCCTTGGGTATGGTTAGGAGGGCACCAACTTTTCTATCCTACCCTATCTATGTTTCCTGGTAAAATACATGGAATAATCCCATTCGCAGAAAATTCCACTTAGGGTTAAACCCTAACCCTAACCATGAACTCCTTGAGCAAAATGGTCATCGCCAGCAAATTCAGAGTACATGGGTATGATGAAGAGGGCACTGACTATCCTTGCCTGCCCTATCGATGTTCCCTGGTAAAACACAAGGGAAAATCCCATTTGCGGAAAATTCCACTTAGGATTAGGGTTTGGTCAACATGAACTCCTAGAGCAAAATGGACATTGTCAACAAATTCGTAGTGCTTTTTTATGGTTAGGATGGCACCAAAATTTCTAGCCTGCCAAATCTATGTTTCCTGGCAAAATACATGGGAAAATCCATTGGAGGAAAATTCCACTTAGGGTTAGGGTTAGGTCACCATAAACTCATAGAGCAAAATGGACATTGCAAACTAACTTGGAGTGCTTGTGTATGGTTAGGATGGCACAGAAATTTCTAGCCTGCTCAATCTATATTTCCTGGTCAAATACATGGGAAAATGCCATTGGAGGAAAATTCCACTTAGGATTAGGGTTAGGTCACCATAAACTTAAAGGGGAAAATGGACATTGCCAACAAACTCGGAGTGCTTAGGTATGGTGAGCAGAGCACTGGCTTTTCAAGCCTGCCCTATCTATATTTCCTAGTAAAATACATGGGAAAATCCCATTGGAGGAAAATTCCACTTAGGGTTAGGGTTAGGTCAACATAAACTCATAGAGCAAAATGGACATTTCCAACTAACTCGGAGTGCTTGGGTATGGTTAGGAAGGCAGCAACTTTTTTATCCTACCCTATCTATGTTTCCTGGTAAAATACATGGGAAAGTCCTAGGGCAAAATGCCCTATCCTCCCCATACCCGGGTACTCTGAATTTGCTGGCGATGGACATTTTGCTCTAGCAGTTCATGGTGACCTAACCCTAACCCTAAGTGGAATTTTCTGCCAATGGGAATATTTTGCTGTATGAGTTTATGTTGAGCTAACTCTAACCCTAAGTGGAATTTTCCTCCAATGAGTTTTTCCCATGTATTTTACCAGGAAACATAGATAGGGCAGGCTAGAAAAGCCAGTGCTCTCCTAACCGTACCCAAGCACTCCAAGTTTGTTGGCAATGTCCATTTTCCCCTTTAAGTTTACGGTGACATAACCCGAACCCTAAGTGGAAATTTCCTCCAGTGAATTTTCCCATGTGTTTTACCAGGAAACATCGATAGGGCATGGTTGGAAAGTCAGTGCCCTCTTCACCATACCCCTGCACTCTGAATTTGCTGGCGATGAGCATTTTGCTGTATGAGTTCATGATGACCTAACCCAAACCCTAAGTGAAATTTTCCACCAATAGGATTTTCCCATGCATTTTACCAGGAAACATAGATAGGGTAGGATAGAAAGGTTCGTGCCCTCCTAACCATACCCAAGCACTCCGAGTTAGGTGGCAATGTCCATTTTGCTCTATGAGGTTATGTTGACCTAACCCTAACCCTAAGTGGAATTTTCCTCCAATGGGATTTTCCCATGTATTTTACTAGGAAACATAGATAGGGCAGGCTTGAAAAGCCAGTGCTCTGCTAACCATACCTAAGCACTCCGAGTTAGGTGGCAATGTCCATTTTGCTCTATGAGGTTATGTTGACCTAACCCTAACCCTAAGTGGAATTTTCCTCCAATGGGATTTTCCCATGTATTTTACCAGGACACATAGATTTGGCAGGCTAGAAATCCTAACTATTCCCAAGCATTCCGAATTTGTTGGCGATGTCCAATTTGCTGCATGAATTCATGGTGAACTAACTCTAACACTAAGTGGAATTTTCCTCCAATGGATTTTCCCATGTGTTTTACCTGGAAACATCAATAGTGCAGGATAGAAAAGTCAGTGCCCTCCTCACCATAACCAAGCACTACGAATTTGTTGGCGATGTCCATTTTGGTCTAGACGTTAATGGTGACCTAACCGTAACTCTAAGTGGAATTCTCCTCCAATGGCATTTTCCCATGCATTTTACCAGGAAACATCAATAGGGCAGGCTAGAAATTTCTGTACCATCCTAACCATACCCAAGCACTCCGAATTTGTTGGCGATGTCCATTTCGCTCTATGAGTTTATGGTGACCTAACCCTAACCCTAAGTGGAATTTTCCGCCAATGAGATTTTCCCATGTATTTTACCAGGAAAAATAGGGTAGGATAGAAAATTTGGTGCCCTCCTAACCATACCCAAGCACTCCGAGTTAGTTGGCAATGTCCATTTTGCTCTATGAGTTTATGTTGACCTAACCCTAACCCGAAGTGTAATTTTGCTCCAATGGGATTTTCCCATGTATTTTACTAGGAAACATAGAAAGAGCAGGCTTGAGAAGCCAGTGCTCTGCTAACCTTTCCTAAGCACTCCAAGTTTGTTGGCAATGTCCATTTTCCCCTTTAAGTTTATGGTGACATAACCCTAACCCTAAGTGGAATTTTCCTCCAATGCATTTTCCCATGTATTTTACCAGGAAACATAGATTTGGCAGGCTAGAAATTTTGGTGCCGTCCTAACTATTCCCAAGCACTCCGAATTTGTTGGCGATGTTCCTTTTGCTGTATGAGTTCATGGTGACCTAACCCTAACAATAAGTGGAATTTTCCTCCAAAGGATTTTCCCATGTGTTTTACCAGGAAACATCGATAGTGCAAGCTAGAAAAGTAAGTGCCCTCCTCACCATAACCAAGCACTACGAATGTGTTTGCAATGTCCCTTTTGGTCTAGACGTTAATGGTGATCTAACCGTAACTCTAAGTGGAATTTTCCTCCAATGGCATTTTCCCATGTATTTGACCAGGAAATATAGATTGGGCAGGCTAGAAATTTCTGTGCCATCCTAACCATACCCAAGCACTCCGAATTTGTTGGCGATGTCCATTTCGTTGTAGGACTTCAGGGTGACCTAACCATTACCGTAAGTGGAATTTTCTGCCAATGGGATTTTCCCATGTATTTTACCAGGAAAGATAGATAGCGCAGGCTAGAAAAGCCAGTGCTCTCCTAACCATACCCACGCACTCCGAGTTTGTTCGCAATGTCCTTTTTGCTCTATGAGTTTATGTTGACCTAACTCTAACCCTAAGTGGAATTTTCCTCCAATAGGATTTTCCCATGTATTTTACCAGGAAGCATAGATGGGATAGGCTAGAAAAGCCAGTGCTCTCCTAACCGTACCCAAGCACTCCGAGTTTGTTGGCAATGTCCATTTCCCCCTTTAAGTTTATGGTGACCTAACCCTAACCCTAAGTGGAAATTTCCTCCAATGAATTTTCCCATGTGTTTTACCAGGAGACATCGATAGGGCATGGTTGGAAAGTCAGTGCCCTCTTCACCATACCCCTGCACTCTGAATTTGCTGGCGATGAGCATTTTGCTGTATGAGTTCATGATGACCTAACCCAAACCCTAAGTGAAATTTTCCACCAATAGGATTTTCCCATGCATTTTACCAGGAAACATAGATAGGGTAGGATAGAAAGGTTCGTGCCCTCCTAACCATACCCAAGCACTCCGAGTTAGGTGGCAATGTCCATTTTGCTCTATGAGGTTATGTTGACCTAACCCTAACCCTAAGTGGAATTTTCCTCCAATGGGATTTTCCCATGTATTTTACTAGGAAACATAGATAGGGCAGGCTTGAAAAGCCAGTGCTCTGCTAACCATACCTAAGCACTCCGAGTTTTTTGGCAATGTCCATTTTCCCCTTTAAGTTTATGGTGACATAACCCTAACCCTAAGTGGAATTTTCCTCCAATGGATTTTCCCATGTATTTTACCAGGAAACATAGATTTGGCAGGCTAGAAATTTTGGTCCCTTCCTAACTATTCCCAAGCACTCCGAATTTGTTGGCAATGTCCATTTTGCTGTATGAGTTCATTGTGACCTAACCCTAACCCTAAGTGGAATTTTCCTCCAATGAATTTTCCCATGTGTTTTACCAGGAAACATCGATAGGGCAGGCTAGGAAAGTCAGTACCCTCTTCACCATACCCATGCACTCTGAATTTGCTGGTGATGACAATTTTGCTGTATGAGTTCATGATGACCTAGCCCAAACCCTAAGTGGAATTTTCCGACAATGGGATTTTCCCATGCATTTTACCAGGAAACATCGACAGGGCAGGGTAGAAATTTCTGTGACATCCTAACAATACCCAAGCACTCCAAATGTGTTGGTGATGTCCATTTCGCTCTAGGAGTTCATGGTGACCTAACCCTAAGTGGAATTTTCTGCCAAAGGGATTTTCCCATGTATTTTACCAGGAAACATAGATAGGGTAGGATAGAAAGGTTCGTGCCCTCCTAACCATACCCAAGCACTCCGAGTTAGGTGGCAATGTCCATTTTGCTCTATGAGTTTATGTTGACCTAACCCTAACCCTAAGTGGAATTTTGCTCCAATGGGATTTTCCCATGTATTTTACTAGGAAACATAGAAAGAGCATGCTTGAAAAGCAAGTGCTCTGCTAACCTTTCCTAAGCACTCCAGGTTTGTTGGCAATGTCCATTTTCCCCTTTAAGTTTATGGTGACATAACCCTAACCCTAAGTGGAATTTTCCTCCAATGGATTTTCCCATGTATTTTACCAGGAAACATAGATTTGGCAGGGTAGAAATTTTGGTCCCTTCCTAACTATTCCCAAGCACTCCGAATTTGTTTGCGATGTCCGTTTTGCTGTATGAGTTCATGGTGACCTAACCCTAACCCTCAGTGGAAATTTCGTCCAATGAATTTTCCTATGTGATTTACCAGGAAAAATCGATAGGGCAGGCTAGGAAAGTCAGTGCCCTCTTCACCATACCCGTGCACTCTGAATTTTCTGGTGATGACCATTTTGCTGTATGAGTTCATGATGACCTAGCCCAAACCCTAAGTGGAATTTTCCGACAATGGGATTTTCCCATGTATTTTACCAGGAAACATAGATTTGGCAGGCTAGAAATCCTAACTATTCCCAAGCATTCCGAATTTGTTGGCGATGTCCATTTTGCTGCATGAATTCATGGTGAACTAACCCTAATCCTAAGTGGAATTTTACTCCAATGGGATTTTCCCATG
Organism: Crotalus tigris; assembly: GCF_016545835.1. Classification (NCBI taxonomy): domain Eukaryota; kingdom Metazoa; phylum Chordata; class Lepidosauria; order Squamata; family Viperidae; genus Crotalus; species Crotalus tigris. Next base: position 670,667 of record NW_024100623.1, on the reverse strand, counting down.
TGTTTTACCAGGAAACATAGATAGGGCAGGCTAGAAATGTCAGTGCCCTCCTCACCATAACTAAGCACTACGAATTTGTTGGCGATGTCCATTTTCCTCTAGACACTAATGGTGACCTAACCGTAACCCTAAGTGGAATTTTCCTCCAATGGGAGTTTCCCATCTATTTTACCAGGAAACATAGTAGGGCAGGCTAGAAAAGCCAGTGCTCTGCTAACCATTCCTAAGCACTCCGCGTTTGTTGGAAATGTCCATTTTCCCCTTTAAGTTTATGGTGACATAACCCTAACCCTAAGTGGAATTTTCCTCCAATGGATTTTCCCATGTATTTTACCAGGAAACATAGATTTGGCAGGCTAGAAATTTTGGTCCCTTCCTAACTATTCCCAAGCACTCCGAATTTGTTGGCGATGTCCATTTTGCTGTATGAGTTCATGATGACCTAGCCCAAACCCTAAGTGGAATTTTCCGACAATGGGATTTTCCCATGCATTTTGCCAGGAAACATCGATAGGGCAGGCTTGAAAAGCCAGTGCTCTGCTAACCATACCTAAGCACTCCGAGTTTCTTGGCAATGTCCATTTTCCCCTTTAAGTTTATGGTGACATAACCCTAACCCTAAGTGGAATTTTCCTACAATGGATTTTCCCATGTATTTGACCAGGAAACATAGATTTGGCAGGCTAGAAATTTTGGTCCCTTCCTAACTATTCCCAAGCACCCCGAATTTGTTGGCGATGTCCATTTTGCTGTATAAGTTCATGGTGACCTAACCCTAACCCTAAGTGGAATTTTTCTCCAATGAATTTTCCCATGTATTTTACCAGGAAAAATTAATAGGGCAGGCTAGGAAAGTCAGTGCCCTATTCACCATACCCGTGGACTCTGAATTTGCTGGTGATGACCATTTTGCTGTATGAGTTCATGATGACCTCGCCCAAACACTAAGTGGAATTTTCCGACAATGGGATTTTCCCATGTATTTTACCAGGAAACATAGATTTCGCAGGCTAGAAATCCTAACTATTCCCAAGCATTCCGAATTTGTTGGCGATGTCCATTTTGCTGCATGAATTCATGGTGAACTAACCCTAACCCTAAGTGGAATTTTCCTCCAATGGGATTTTCCCATGTGTTTTACCAGGAAACATAGATTTGGCAGGCTAGAAATCCTAATTATTCCCAAGCATTCCGAATTTGTTGGCGATGTCAATTTTGCTGCATGAATTCATGGTGAACTAACCCTAACCCTAAGTGGAATTTTCCTCCAATGGGATTTTCCCATGTGTTTTACCAGGAAACATAGATAGGGCAGGCTAGAAAAGTCAGTGCCCTCCTCACCATAACTAAGCACTACGAATTTGTTGGCGATGTCCATTTTGCTCTAGACACTAATGGTGACCTAACCGTAACGCTAAGTGGAATTTTCCTCCAATGGGAGTTTCCCATGTATTTTACCAGGAAACATAGTAGGGCAGGCTAGAAAAGCCAGTGCTCTCCTTACCATACCCAAGACCTCCGAGTTTGTTGGCAATGTCCATTTTCCCCTTTAAGTTTATGGTTACCTAACACTAACCCTAAGTAATATTTTCCTCTAATAGATTTTCCCATGCATTTTAGCAGGAAACATCGATAGGGCAGGCTAGAAATTTCTGTGCCATCCTAACCATACCCAAGCACTCCGAATTTGTTGGCGATGTCCATTTCGCTCTAAGAGTTCATGGTGACCTAACCCTAACCCTAAGTGGAATTTTCTGCCAATGGGATTTTCCCATGTATTTTACCAGGAAACATAGGGTAGGATAGAAAATTTGCTGCCCTCCTAACCATACTCAAGCACTCCGAGTTAGTTGGCAATGTCCATTTTGCCGTATATGGCGACCTAACCCTAACCGTAAGTGGAATTTTCCTCCAATGGTTTTTCCCATGTATTTTACCAGGAAACATAGATTTGGCAGGCTAGAAATTTTGTTGCCATCCTAACTATTCCCAAGCACTCCGAATTTCTTGGTGATGTCCATTTTGCTGTATGAGTTCATCGTGACCTAACCCTAACACTAAGTGGAATTTTCCTCCAATGGATTTTCCCATGTGTTTTACCAGGAAACATCGATAGTGCAGGCTAGAAAAGTCAGTGCCCTCCTCACCATAACCAAGCACTACGAATTTGTTGGCGATGTCCATTTTGGTCTAGACGTTAATGGTGACCTAACCGTAACCCTAAGTGGAATTTTCCTCCAATAGCATTTTCCCATGTATTTGACCAGGAAATATAGATTGGGCAGGCTAGAAATTTCTGTGCCATCCTAACCATACCCAAGCACTCCGAATTTGTTGGCGATGTCCATTTCGCTCTAGGAGTTCATGGTGACCTAACCCTATCCTTAAGTGGAATGTCCATTTTCCTCCCTAACCCTAAGTGAAATTTTCCTCCAATGATGTTTTTACCAGGAAACATAGATTTGGCATGCTAGAAATTTTGGTGCCATCCTAACCCAAACCTAAGTGGAATTTTCCGACAATGGGATTTTCCCATGATTTTACCAGGAAACATCGATAGGGCAGGCTTGAAATTTCTATGATATCCTAACCATACCCAAGCACTCCAAGTTAGTTGGCAATGTCTATTTTGCTCTATGAGTTTATGGTGATCTAACCCTAACCCTAAGTGGAATTTTCTGCCAATGTGATTTTCCCATGTACTTTACCAGGAAACATAGATTTGGCAGGCTAGACCATCCTAACCCAAACTCCCCAAGTGGAATTTTCCGACAATTCCACTGCAGGGTTAGGTCGACATAAACTCATGGCAAAATGGACCTAAATCCCAACTAACTCAGGACTTAGGGTTAATGGGTATAGGACAACATAAGCATCATTGGAGAGCAAATAGCCATTGCCAACTAACTCGGAGTGCTTGGGTATGGTTAGGAGAGCGGTGGCTTTTCTAGCCTGCCCTATCTATGTTTCCTGGTAAAATACATGGGAAAATCCCATTGCAGAAAATTCCACTTAGGGTTAGGGTTAGGTCACCATTAGTGTCTAGACCAAAATAGACATCGCCAACAAATTCGTAGTGCTTAGTTATGATGAGGAGGGCACCAACATTTCTAGCCTGCCATATCTACTTTTCCTGGTAAAATGCAAGGGAAAATCCCATTAGGGGAAAATTCCAATTAGGGTTTGGGTTTGGTAATCATGAACTCATATTGAAAAATGGTCATCGCCAGTTAATTCAGAGTGCAGGGGTATGGTGAAGAGGGCACTGACTTTTCTAGCCTGCCCTATAGTTTTTTCCTGGAAAAACACATTGGAAAATCCATTGGAGGAAAATTACACTTAGGGTTAGTTTTAGTTCACCATGAACTCATACAGCGAAATGAACATTGCCAACCAATTCAGAGTGCTTGGGAATAGTTAGGAAGGGACCAAAATTTCTAGCCTGCCAAATCTATGTTTCCTGCTAAAATACATGGGAAAATCCATTGGAGGAAAATTCCACTTAGGGTTAGGGTTAGGTCACAATAAACTTAGATGGGAAAATGGATATTGCCAACAAACTGGGAGTGCTTGGGTATGGTTACGACACACTGGCTTTTCTAGCCTGCCCTATGTATGTTTCCTGGTAAAATACATAGGAAAATCCCATTGGAGTAAAATTTCACTTAGGGTTAGGGTTAGGTCACCATAAACTCATAGAGCAAAATGGACATTGCCAACTAACTTGGAGTGCTTGAGTATGGTTAGGAGGGCACAGAAATTTCTAGCCTGCCCTATTGATGTTTCCTGGTAAAATGCATGGGAAAATCCCACTGGTGGAAAATTTCACTTAGGGTTTGGGTTAGGTCATCATGAACTCATACAGCAAAATGGTCATCGCCAGGAAATTCAGAGTGCAGGGGTATGGTGAAGAGGGCACTGACTTTCCAACCATGCCCTATCGATGTTTCCTGGTAAAACACATGGGAAAATTCATTGGAGGAAATTTCCACTTAGGGTTAAGGTTAGGTCACCATAAACTTAAAGGGGGAAATGGACATTGCCAACAAACCCGGAGTGCTTGGGTACCGTTAGGAGAGCACTATCTTTTCTAGCCTGCCCTATCGATGTTTCCTGGTAAAACACATGGGAAAATCCATTGGAGGAAAATTCCACTTAGGGTTAGAGTTAGCTCAACATAAACTCATACAGCAAAATGGACATCGCCAACAAATTCGGAGTGCTTGGGAATAGTTAGGATGGCAGCAAAATTCCTAGCCTGCCAAATCTATGTTTCCTGGTAAAATACATGGGAAAATCCATTGGAGGATAAATTTCACTTAGGGTTAGGGTTAGGTCACCATAAACTTAAAGGGGGAAAAGGACATTGCCAACAAACTCGGAGTCCTTGGGTATGGTTAGGAGGGCACTAACTTTTCTATCCTACCCTATCTATGTTTCCTGGTAAAATACATGGAATAATCCCATTCGCAGAAAATTCCACTTAGGGTTAGGGTTAGGTCACCATGAACTCCTAGAGAAAAATGGTCATCGCCAGCAAATTCAGAGTACACAGGTATGATGAAGAGGGCACTGACTATCCTTGCCTGCCCTATCGATGTTCCCTGGTAAAACACAAGGGAAAATCCCATTTGCGGAAAATTCCACTTAGGATTAGGGTTTGGTCAACATGAACTCCTAGAGCAAAATGGACATCGTCAACAAATTTGTAGTGCTTTTTTATGGTTAGGATGGCACCAAAATTTCTAGCCTGCCAAATCTATGTTTCCTGGCAAAATACATGGGAAAATCCATTGGAGGAAAATTCCACTTAGGGTTAGGGTTAGGTCACCATAAACTCATAGAGCAAAATGGACATTGCCAACTAACTTGGAGTGCTTGCGTATGGTTAGGATGGCACAGAAATTTCTAGTCTGCCCAATCTATATTTCCTGGTCAAATACATGGGAAAATCCCATTGGAGTAAAATTTCACTTAGGGTTAGGTTTAGGTCAACATAAACTCATAGAGCAAAATGGACATTGCCAAATAACTCGGAGTGCTTGGGTATGGTTAGGAGGCCACCAACTTTTCTATCCTACCCTATCTATGTTTCCTGGTAGAATACATGGGAAAATGCCATTGGAGGAAAATTCCACCTAGGGTTAGGGTTAGGTCACCATGAACTCCTAGAGTGAAATTGACATCGCCAACAAATTCGGAGTGCTGGGGTATGGTTAGGATGGTACAGAAATTTCTATCCTACCCTATCTATGTTTCCTGGTAAAATACATGGGAAAATCACATTGGCAGAAAATTCCACTTAGGGTTAGGGTTAGGTCACCATGAACTTAGAAGGGAAAATGGACATTGCCAACAAACTCGGAGTGCTTGGGTATGGTTACGAGAGCACTGGCTTTTCTATGGTTTTCTAGCCTGCCCTATCTATGTTTCCTGGTAAAATACGTAGGAATATCCCATTGGAGTAAAATTCCACTTAGCGTTAGGGTTAGGTCACCATAAACTCATAGGTCAAAATGGACATTGCCAACTAACTTGGAGTGTTTGGGTATGGTTAGGAGGGCAGCAACTTTTCATTCCTACCTTATCTATGTTTCCTGGTAAAATACATGGGAAATCCCATTGGAGGAAAATTTCACTGAGGGTTACGGTTAGGTAACCATTACTGTCTAGAGCAAAATGGACATCACCAACAAATTTGTAGTGCTTAGTTATGGTGAGGAGGGCACTGACTTTTCTAGCCTGCCCTATCTATGTTTCCTGGTAAAATACATGGGAAAATCCCATTGGCAGAAAATTCCACTTAGGGTTAGGGTTAGTTCACGATGAATTCATGCAGCAAAATGGACATCGCCAACAAATTCGGAGTTCTTGGGAATAGTTAGGATTTCTAGCCTGCAAAATCTATGTTTCCTGGTAAAATACATGGGAAAATCCATTTGAGGAAAAATCCACTTAGGGTTAGGGTTATGTCAACATAAACTCATGGAGCAAAATGGACATTGCCAACTCACACGAAGTGCTTGGGTATGGTTAGGAGGGCACCAACTTTTCTATCCTACCCTATCTATGTTTCCTGGTAAAATACATGGGAAAATCCCATTGGCAGAAAATTCCACTTAGGGTTAGGGTTAGGTCACCATAAACTTAAAGGGGAAAATGGACATTGCCAACGAACTCCGAGTGCTTAGGTATGGTGAGCAGAGCACTGGCTTTTCAAGCCTGCCCTATCTATATTTCCTAGTAAAATACATGGGAAAATCCCATTGGAGGAAAATTCCACTTAGGGTTAGGGTTAGGTCAACATAAACTTAAAGGGGGAAATGGACATTGCCAACAAACTCGGAGTCCTTGGGTATGGTTAGGAGGGCACCAACTTTTCTATCCTACCCTATCTATGTTTCCTGGTAAAATACATGGAATAATCCCATTCGCAGAAAATTCCACTTAGGGTTAAACCCTAACCCTAACCATGAACTCCTTGAGCAAAATGGTCATCGCCAGCAAATTCAGAGTACATGGGTATGATGAAGAGGGCACTGACTATCCTTGCCTGCCCTATCGATGTTCCCTGGTAAAACACAAGGGAAAATCCCATTTGCGGAAAATTCCACTTAGGATTAGGGTTTGGTCAACATGAACTCCTAGAGCAAAATGGACATTGTCAACAAATTCGGAGTGCTTTTTTATGGTTAGGATGGCACCAAAATTTCTAGCCTGCCAAATCTATGTTTCCTGGCAAAATACATGGGAAAATCCATTGGAGGAAAATTCCACTTAGGGTTAGGGTTAGGTCACCATAAACTCATAGAGCAAAATGGACATTGCAAACTAACTTGGAGTGCTTGTGTATGGTTAGGATGGCACAGAAATTTCTAGCCTGCCCAATCTATATTTCCTGGTCAAATACATGGGAAAATGCCATTGGAGGAAAATTCCACTTAGGGTTAGGGTTAGGTCACCATAAACTTAAAGGGGAAAATGGACATTGCCAACAAACTCGGAGTGCTTAGGTATGGTGAGCAGAGCACTGGCTTTTCAAGCCTGCCCTATCTATATTTCCTAGTAAAATACATGGGAAAATCCCATTGGAGGAAAATTCCACTTAGGGTTAGGGTTAGGTCAACATAAACTCATAGAGCAAAATGGACATTTCCAACTAACTCGGACTGCTTGGGTATGGTTAGGAAGGCAGCAACTTTTTTATCCTACCCTATCTATGTTTCCTGGTAAAATACATGGGAAAGTCCTAGGGCAAAATGCCCTATCCTCCCCATACCCGGGTACTCTGAATTTGCTGGCGATGGACATTTTGCTCTAGCAGTTCATGGTGACCTAACCCTAACCCTAAGTGGAATTTTCTGCCAATGGGAATATTTTGCTGTATGAGTTTATGTTGAGCTAACTCTAACCCTAAGTGGAATTTTCCTCCAATGGGTTTTTCCCATGTATTTTACCAGGAAACATAGATAGGGCAGGCTAGAAAAGCCAGTGCTCTCCTAACCGTACCCAAGCACTCCAAGTTTGTTGGCAATGTCCATTTTCCCCTTTAAGTTTATGGTGACATAACCCGAACCCTAAGTGGAAATTTCCTCCAGTGAATTTTCCCATGTGTTTTACCAGGAAATATCGATAGGGCATGGTTGGAAAGTCAGTGCCCTCTTCACCATACCCCTGCACTCTGAATTTGCTGGCAATGTCCATTTCGCTCTAGGAGTTCATGCTGACCTAACCCTAACCCGAAGTGGAATTTTCCGCCAAAGGGTTTTTCCCATGTATTTTACCAGGAAACATAGATAGGGTAGGATAGAAAGGTTTGTGCCCTCCTAACCATACCCAAGCACTCCGAGTTAGGTGGCAATGTCCATTTTTCTCTATGAGTTTATGTTGACCTAACCCTAACCCTAAGTGGAATTTTCCTCCAATGGGATTTTCCCATGTATTTTACCAGGACACATAGATTTGGCAGGCTAGAAATCATAACTATTCCCAAGCATTCCGAATTTGTTGGCGATGTCCAATTTGCTGCATGAATTCATGGTGAACTAACCCTAACACTAAGTGGAATTTTCCTCCAATGGATTTTCCCATGTGTTTTACCTGGAAACATCAATAGTGCAGGATAGAAAAGTCAGTGCCCTCCTCACCATAATCAAGCACTACGAATTTGTTGGCGATGGTGAAGAGGGCACTGACTTTCCAACCATGCCCTATCGATGTTTCCTGGTAAAACACATGGGAAAATCGTTGGAGGAAATTTCCACTTAGGGTTAGGGTTAGGTCACCATAAACTTAAAGGGGGAAATGGACATTGCCAACAAACTCGGAGTGCTTGGGTATGGTTAGGAGAGCACTGGCTTTTCTAGCCTGCCCTATCTATGTTTCCTGGTAAAATACATGGGAAAATCCCATTGGCAGAAAATTCCACTTAGGGTTACTGTTAGGTCACCCTGAACTCCTAGAACGAAATGGACATCGCCAACAAATTCGGAGTGCTTGGGCACTCTGAATTTGCTGGCGATGAGCATTTTGCTGTATGAGTTCATGATGACCTAACCCAAACCCTAAGTGAAATTTTCCACCAATGGGATTTTCCCATGCATTTTACCAGGAAACATAGATAGGGTAGGATAGAAAGGTTCGTGCCCTCCTAACCATACCCAAGCACTCCGAGTTAGGTGGCAATGTCCATTTTGCTCTATGAGGTTATGTTGACCTAACCCTAACCCTAAGTGGAATTTTCCTCCATTGGGATTTTCCCATGTATTTTACTAGGAAACATAGATAGGACAGGCTTGAAAAGCCAGTGCTCTGCTAACCATACCTAAGCACTCCGAGTTTGTTGGCAATGTCCATTTTCCCCTTTAATTTTATGGTGACATAACCCTAACCCTAAGTGGAATTTTCCTCCAATGGATTTTCCCATGTATTTTACCAGGAAACATAGATTTGGCAGGCTAGAAATTTTGGTCCCTTCCTAACTATTCCCAATCACTCCGAATTTGTTGGCGATGTCCATTTTGCTGTATGAGTTCATTGTGACCTAACCCTAACCCTAAGTGGAATTTTCCTCCAATGAATTTTCCCATGTGTTTTACCAGGAAACATCGATAGGGCAGGCTAGGAAAGTCAGTACCCTCTTCACCATACCCATGCACTCTGAATTTGCTGGTGATGACAATTTTGCTGTATGAGTTCATGATGACCTAGCCCAAACCCTAAGTGGAATTTTCCGACAATGGGATTTTCCCATGCATTTTACCAGGAAACATCGACAGGGCAGGGTAGAAATTTCTGTGACATCCTAACCATACCCAAGCACTCCGAATGTGTTGGTGATGTCCATTTCGCTCTAGGAGTTCATGGTGACCTAACCCTAAGTGGAATTTTCCACCAAAGGGATTTTCCCATGTATTTTACCAGGAAACATAGATAGGGTAGGATAGAAAGGTTCGTTCCCTCCTAACCATACCCAAGCACTCCGAGTTAGGTGGCAATGTCCATTTTGCTCTATGAGTTTATGTTGACCTAACCCTAACCCTAAGTGGAATTTTGCTCCAATGGGATTTTCCCATGTATTTTACTAGGAAACATAGAAAGAGCAGGCTTGAAAAGCCAGTGCTCTGCTAACCTTTCCTAAGCACTCCAAGTTTGTTGGCAATGTCCATTTTCCCCTTTAGGTTTATGGTGAAATAACCCTAACCCTAAGTGGAATTTTCCTCCAATGCATTTTCCCATGTATTTTACCAGGAAACATAGATTTGGCAGGCTAGAAATTTTGGTGCCGTCCTAACTATTCCCAAGCACTCCGAATTTGTTGGCGATGTTCCTTTTGCTGTATGAGTTCATGGTGACCTAACCCTAACACTAAGTGGAATTTTCCTCCAATGGATTTTCCCATGTGTTTTACCAGGAAACATCGATAGTGCAGGCTAGAAAAGTAAGTGCCCTCCTCACCATAACCAAGCACTACGAATGTGTTTGCAATGTCCCTTTTGGTCTAGACGTTAATGGTGATCTAACCGTAACTCTAAGTGGAATTTTCCTCCAATGGCATTTTCCCATGTATTTGACCAGGAAATAGAGATTGGGCAGGCTAGAAATTTCTGTGCCATCCTAACCATACCCAAGCACTCCGAATTTGTTGGCGATGTCCATTTCGTTGTAGGACTTCAGGGTGACCTAACCATTACCGTAAGTGGAATTTTCTGCCAATGGGATTTTCCCATGTATTTTACCAGGAAACATCGATAGGGCAGGCTAGGAAAGTCAGTGCCCTCTTCACCATACCCGTGCACTCTGAATTTTCTGGTGATGACCATTTTGCTGTATGAGTTCATGATGACCTAGCCCAAACCCTAAGAGGAATTTTCCGACAATGGGATTTTCCCATGTATTTTACCAGGAAACATAGATTTGGCAGGCTAGAAATCCTAACTATTCCCAAGCATTCCGAATTTGTTGGCGATGTCAATTTTGCTGCATGAATTCATGGTGAACTAACCCTAATCCTAAGTGGAATTTTACTCCAATGGGATTTTCCCATGTGTTTTACCAGGAAACATAGATAGGGCAGGCTAGAAATGTCAGTGCCCTCCTCACCATAACTAAGCACTACGAATTTGTTGGCGATGTCCATTTTCCTCTAGACACTAATGGTGACCTAACCGTAACCCTAAGTGGAATTTTCCTCCAATGGGAGTTTCCCATCTATTTTACCAGGAAACATAGTAGGGCAGGCTAGAAAAGCCAGTGCTCTGCTAACCATACCTAAGCACTCCGCGTTTGTTGGAAATGTCCATTTTCCCCTTTAAGTTTATGGTGACATAACCCTAACCCTAAGTGGAATTTTCCTCCAATGGATTTTCCCATGTATTTTACCAGGAAACATAGATTTGGCAGGCTAGAAATTTTGGTCCCTTCCTAACTATTCCCAAGCACTCCGAATTTGTTGGCGATGTCCATTTTGCTGTATGAGTTCATGATGACCTAGCCCAAACCCTAAGTGGAATTTTCCGACAATGGGATTTTCCCATGCATTTTGCCAGGAAACATCGATAGGGCAGGCTTGAAAAGCCAGTGCTCTGCTAACCATACCTAAGCACTCCGAGTTTCTTGGCAATGTCCATTTTCCCCTTTAAGTTTATGGTGACATAACCCTAACCCTAAGTGGAATCTTCCTACAATGGATTTTCCCATGTATTTGACCAGGAAACATAGATTTGGCAGGCTAGAAATTTTGGTCCCTTCCTAACTATACCCAAGCACCCCGAATTTGTTGGCGATGTCCATTTTGCTGTATAAGTTCATGGTGACCTAACCCTAACCCTAAGTGGAATTTTTCTCCAATGAATTTTCCCATGTATTTTACCAGGAAAAATTAATAGGGCAGGCTAGGAAAGTCAGTGCCCTATTCACCATACCCGTGGACTCTGAATTTTCTGGTGATGACCATTTTGCTGTATGAGTTCATGATGACCTCGCCCAAACACTAAGTGGAATTTTCCGACAATTGGATTTTCCCATGTATTTTACCAGGAAACATAGATTTCGCAGGCTAGAAATCCTAACTATTCCCAAGCATTCCGAATTTGTTGGCGATGTCCATTTTGCTGCATGAATTCATGGTGAACTAACCCTAACCCTAAGTGGAATTTTCCTCCAATGGGATTTTCCCATGTGTTTTACCAGGAAACATAGATTTGGCAGGCTAGAAATCCTAATTATTCCCAAGGATTCCGAATTTGTTGGCGATGTCAATTTTGCTGCATGAATTCATGGTGAACTAACCCTAACCCTAAGTGGAATTTTCCTCCAATGGGATTTTCCCATGTGTTTTACCAGGAAACATAGATAGGGCAGGCTAGAAAAGTCAGTGCCCTCCTCACCATAACTAAGCACTACGAATTTGTTGGCGATGTCCATTTTGCTCTAGACACTAATGGTGACCTAACCGTAACGCTAAGTGGAATTTTCCTCCAATGGGAGTTTCCCATGTATTTTACCAGGAAACATAGTAGGGCAGGCTAGAAAAGCCAGTGCTCTCCTTACCATACCCAAGACCTCCGAGTTTGTTGGCAATGTCCATTTTCCCCTTTAAGTTTATGGTTACCTAACACTAACCCTAAGTAATATTTTCCTCTAATAGATTTTCCCATGCATTTTAGCAGGAAACATCGATAGGGCAGGCTAGAAATTTCTGTGCCATCCTAACCATACCCAAGCACTCCGAATTTGTTGGCGATGTCCATTTCGCTCTAAGAGTTCATGGTGACCTAACCCTAACCCTAAGTGGAATTTTCTGCCAATGGGATTTTCCCATGTATTTTACCAGGAAACATAGGGTAGGATAGAAAATTTGCTGCCCTCCTAACCATACTCAAGCACTCCGAGTTAGTTGGCAATGTCCATTTTGCCGTATATGGCGACCTAACCCTAACCGTAAGTGGAATTTTCCTCCAATGGTTTTTCCCATGTATTTTACCAGGAAACATAGATTTGGCAGGCTAGAAATTTTGTTGCCATCCTAACTATTCCCAAGCACTCCGAATTTCTTGGTGATGTCCATTTTGCTGTATGAGTTCATCGTGACCTAACCCTAACACTAAGTGGAATTTTCCTCCAATGGATTTTCCCATGTGTTTTACCAGGAAACATCGATAGTGCAGGCTAGAAAAGTAAGTGCCCTCCTCACCATAACCAAGCACTACGAATGTGTTTGCAATGTCCCTTTTGGTCTAGACGTTAATGGTGATCTAACCGTAACTCTAAGTGGAATTTTCCTCCAATGGCATTTTCCCATGTATTTGACCAGGAAATAGAGATTGGGCAGGCTAGAAATTTCTGTGCCATCCTAACCATACCCAAGCACTCCGAATTTGTTTGCGATGTCCATTTCGTTGTAGGACTTCAGGGTGACCTAACCATTACCGTAAGTGGAATTTTCTGCCAATGGGATTTTCCCATGTATTTTACCAGGAAACATCGATAGGGCAGGCTAGGAAAGTCAGTGCCCTCTTCACCATACCCGTGCACTCTGAATTTTCTGGTGATGACCATTTTGCTGTATGAGTTCATGATGACCTAGCCCAAACCCTAAGTGGAATTTTCCAACAATGGGATTTTCCCATGTATTTTACCAGGAAACATAGATTTGGCAGGCTAGAAATCCTAACTATTCCCAAGCATTCCGAATTTGTTGGCGATGTCCATTTTGCTGCATGAATTCATGGTGAACTAACCCTAATCCTAAGTGGAATTTTACTCCAATGGGATTTTCCCATATGTTTTACCAGGAAACATAGATAGGGCAGGCTAGAAATGTCAGTGCCCTCCTCACCATAACTAAGCACTACGAATTTGTTGGCGATGTCCATTTTCCTCTAGACACTAATGGTGACCTAACCGTAACCCTAAGTGGAATTTTCCTCCAATGGGAGTTTCCCATCTATTTTACCAGGAAACATAGTAGGGCAGGCTAGAAAAGCCAGTGCTCTGCTAACCATACCTAAGCACTCCGCGTTTGTTGGAAATGTCCATTTTCCCCTTTAAGTTTATGGTGACATAACCCTAACCCTAAGTGGAATTTTCCTCCAATGGATTTTCCCATGTATTTTACCAGGAAACATAGATTTGGCAGGCTAGAAATTTTGGTCCCTTCCTAACTATTCCCAAGCACTCCGAATTTGTTGGCGATGTCCATTTTGCTGTATGAGTTCATGATGACCTAGCCCAAACCCTAAGTGGAATTTTCCGACAATGGGATTTTCCCATGCATTTTGCCAGGAAACATCGATAGGGCAAGCTTGAAAAGCCAGTGCTCTGCTAACCATACCTAAGCACTCCGAGTTTCTTGGCAATGTCCATTTTCCCCTTTAAGTTTATGGTGACATAACCCTAACCCTAAGTGGAATTTTCCTACAATGTTTTTTCCCATGTATTTGACCAGGAAACATAGATTTGGCAGGCTAGAAATTTTGGTCCCTTCCTAACTATTCCCAAGCACCCCGAATTTGTTGGCGATGTCCATTTTGCTGTATAAGTTCATGGTGACCTAACCCTAACCCTAAGTGGAATTTTTCTCCAATGAATTTTCCCATGTATTTTACCAGGAAAAATTAATAGGGCAGGCTAGGAAAGTCAGTGCCCTATTCACCATACCCGTGGACTCTGAATTTTCTGGTGATGACCATTTTGCTGTATGAGTTCATGATGACCTCGCCCAAACACTAAGTGGAATTTTCCGACAATTGGATTTTCCCATGTATTTTACCAGGAAACATAGATTTCGCAGGCTAGAAATCCTAACTATTCCCAAGCATTCCGAATTTGTTGGCGATGTCCATTTTGCTGCATGAATTCATGGTGAACTAACCCTAACCCTAAGTGGAATTTTCCTCCAATGGGATTTTCCCATGTGTTTTACCAGGAAACATAGATTTGGCAGGCTAGAAATCCTAATTATTCCCAAGCATTCCGAATTTGTTGGCGATGTCAATTTTGCTGCATGAATTCATGGTGAACTAACCCTAACCCTAAGTGGAATTTTCCTCCAATGGGATTTTCCCATGTGTTTTACCAGGAAACATAGATAGGGCAGGCTAGAAAAGTCAGTGCCCTCCTCACCATAACTAAGCACTACGAATTTGTTGGCGATGTCCATTTTGCTCTAGACACTAATGGTGACCTAACCGTAACGCTAAGTGGAATTTTCCTCCAATGGGAGTTTCCCATGTATTTTACCAGGAAACATAGTAGGGCAGGCTAGAAAAGCCAGTGCTCTCCTTACCATACCCAAGACCTCCGAGTTTGTTGGCAATGTCCATTTTCCCCTTTAAGTTTATGGTTACCTAACACTAACCCTAAGTAATATTTTCCTCTAATAGATTTTCCCATGCATTTTAGCAGGAAACATAGGGTAGGATAGAAAATTTGCTGCCCTCCTAACCATACTCAAGCACTCCGAGTTAGTTGGCAATGTCCATTTTGCCGTATATGGCGACCTAACCCTAACCCTAAGTGGAATTTTCCTCCAATGGTTTTTCCCATGTATTTTACCAGGAAACATAGATTTGGCAGGCTAGAAATTTTGGCCATCCTAACTATTCCCAAGCACTCCGAATTTCTTGGTGATGTCCATTTTGCTGTATGAGTTCATCGTGACCTAACCCTAACACTAAGTGGAATTTTCCTCCAATGGATTTTCCCATGTGTTTTACCAGGAAACATCGATAGTGCAGGCTAGAAAAGTCAGTGCACTCCTCACCATAACCAAGCACTACGAATTTGTTGGCGATGTCCATTTTGGTCTAGACGTTAATGGTGATCTAACCGTAACCCTAAGTGGAATTTTCCTCCAATGGCATTTTCCCATGTATTTGACCAGGAAATATAGATTGGGCAGGCTAGAAATTTCTGTGCCATCCTAACCATACCCAAGCACTCCGAATTTGTTGGCGATGTCCATTTCGCTCTAGGAGTTCATGGCGACCTAACCCTATCCTTAAGTGGAATGTCCATTTTCCTCTTTAAGTTTATGGTGACCTAACCCTAACCCTAAGTGAAATTTTCCTCCAATGGATTTTCCCATGTATTTTACCAGGAAACATAGATTTGGCATGCTAGAAATTTTGGTGCCATCCTAACCCAAACCCTAAGTGGAATTTTCCGACAATGGGATTTTCCCATGCATTTTACCAGGAAACATCGATAGGGCAGGCTTGAAATTTCTATGACATCCTAACCATACCCAAGCACTCCAAGTTAGTTGGCAATGTCTATTTTGCTCTATGAGTTTATGGTGATCTAACCCTAACCCTAAGTGGAATTTTCTGCCAATGTGATTTTCCCATGTATTTTACCAGGAAACATAGATTTGGCAGGCTTGAAATTTCTATGACATCCTAACCATACCCAAGCACTCTCAATTTGTTGGCAATGTCCATTTTGCTGTATGAGTTCATGGTGACCTAACCCTAACCTTAAGTGGAATACATGGGAAAATCCCATTGGAGGAAAATTCCACTTAGGGTTAGGGTTAGGTCAACATAAACTCATAGAGCAAAATGGACATTGCCAACTAACTCGGAGTGCTTGGGTATGGTTAGGAGAGCAGTGGCTTTTCTAGCCTGCCCTATCTATGTTTCCTGGTAAAATACATGGGAAAATCCCATTGCAGAAAATTCCACTTAGGGTTAGGGTTAGGTCACCATTAGTGTCTAGAGCAAAATAGACATCGCCAACAAATTCGTAGTGCTTAGTTATGATGAGGAGGGCACCAACATTTCTAGCCTGCCCTATCTACTTTTCCTGGTAAAATGCAAGGGAAAATCCCATTAGGGGAAAATTCCAATTAGGGTTTGGGTTTGGTAATCATGAACTCATATTGAAAAATGGTCATCGCCAGTTAATTCAGAGTGCAGGGGTATGGTGAAGAGGGCACTGACTTTTCTAGCCTGCCCTATAGTTGTTTCCTGGAAAAACACATTGGAAAATCCATTGGAGGAAAATTACACTTAGGGTTAGTTTTAGTTCACCATGAACTCATACAGCAAAATGAACATTGCCAACCAATTCAGAGTGCTTGGGAATAGTTAGGAAGGGACCAAAATTTCTAGCCTGCCAAATCTATTTTTCCTGCTAAAATACATGGGAAAATCCATTGGAGGAAAATTCCACTTAGGGTTAGGGTTAGGTCACAATAAACTTAGATGGGAAAATGGACATTGCCAACAAACTGGGAGTGCTTGGGTATGGTTACGACACACTGGCTTTTCTAGCCTGCCCTATGTATGTTTCCTGGTAAAATACATAGGAAAATCCCATTGGAGTAAAATTTCACTTAGGGTTAGGGTTAGGTCACCATAAACTCATAGAGCAAAATGGACATTGCCAACTAACTTGGAATGCTTGAGTATGGTTAGGAGGGCACAGAAATTTCTAGCCTGCCCTATTGATGTTTCCTGGTAAAATGCATGGGAAAATCCCACTGGTGGAAAATTTCACTTAGGGTTTGGGTTAGGTCATCACGAACTCATACAGCAAAATGGTCATCGCCGGCAAATTCAGAGTGCAGGGGTATGGTGAAGAGGGCACTGACTTTCCAACCATGCCCTATCGATGTTTCCTAGTAAAACACATGGGAAAATTCATTGGAGGAAATTTCCACTTAGGGTTAAGGTTAGGTCACCATAAACTTAAAGGGGGAAATGGACATTGCCAACAAACCCGGAGTGCTTGGGTACCGTTAGGAGAGCACTATCTTTTCTAGCCTGCCCTATCGATGTTTCCTGGTAAAACACATGGGAAAATCCATTGGAGGAAAATTCCACTTAGGGTTAGAGTTAGCTCAACATAAACTCATACAGCAAAATGGACATCGCCAACAAATTCGGAGTGCTTGGGAATAGTTAGGATGGCAGCAAAATTCCTAGCCTGCCAAATCTATGTTTCCTGGTAAAATACATGGGAAAATCCATTGGAGGATAAATTTCACTTAGGGTTAGGGTTAGGTCACCATAAACTTAAAGGGGGAAAAGGACATTGCCAACAAACTCGGAGTCCTTGGGTATGGTTAGGAGGGCACTAACTTTTCTATCCTACCCTATCTATGTTTCCTGGTAAAATACATGGAATAATCCCATTCGCAGAAAATTCCACTTAGGGTTAGGGTTAGGTCACCATGAACTCCTAGAGCAAAATGGTCATCGCCAGCAAATTCAGAGTACACAGGTATGATGAAGAGGGCACTGACTATCCTTGCCTGCCCTATCGATGTTCCCTGGTAAAACACAAGGGAAAATCCCATTTGCGGAAAATTCCACTTAGGATTAGGGTTTGGTCAACATGAACTCCTAGAGCAAAATGGACATTGTCAACAAATTCGGAGTGCTTTTTTATGGTTAGGATGGCACCAAAATTTCTAGCCTGCCAAATCTATGTTTCCTGGCAAAATACATGGGAAAATCCATTGGAGGAAAATTCCACTTAGGGTTAGGGTTAGGTCACCATAAACTCATAGAGCAAAATGGACATTGCCAACTAACTTGGAGTGCTTGCGTATGGTTAGGATGGCACAGAAATTTCTAGCCTGCCCAATCTATATTTCCTGGTCAAATACATGGGAAAATGCCATTGGAGGAAAATTCCACTTAGGGTTAGGGTTAGGTCACCATAAACTTAAAGGGGAAAATGGACATTGCCAACAAACTCGGAGTGCTTAGGTATGGTGAGCAGAGCACTGGCTTTTCAAGCCTGCCCTATCTATATTTCCTAGTAAAATACATGGGAAAATCCCATTGGAGTAAAATTTCACTTAGGGTTAGGTTTAGGTCAACATAAACTCATAGAGCAAAATGGACATTGCCAACTAACTCGGAGTGCTTGGGTATGGTTAGGAGGCCACCAACTTTTCCATCCTACCCTATCTATGTTTCCTGGTAGAATACATGGGAAAATGCCATTGGAGGAAAATTCCACTTAGGGTTAGGGTTAGGTCACCATGAACTCCTAGAGTGAAATGGACATCGCTAACAAATTCGGAGTGCTTGGGTATGGTTAGGATGGTACAGAAATTTCTATCCTACCCTATCTATGTTTCCTGGTAAAATACATGGCAAAATCACATTGGCAGAAAATTCCACTTAGGGTTAGGGTTAGGTCACCATGAATTTAGAGGGGAAAATGGACATTGCCAACAAACTCGGAGTGCTTGGGTATGGTTACGAGAGCACTGGCTTTTCTATGGTTTTCTAGCCTGCCCTATCTATGTTTCCTGGTAAAATACGTAGGAATATCCCATTGGAGTAAAATTCCACTTAGCGTTAGGGTTAGGTCACCATAAACTCATAGAGCGAAATGAACATTGCCAACCAATTCAGAGTGCTTGGGAATAGTTAGCAAGGGACCAAAATTTCTAGCCTGCCAAATCTATGTTTCCTGCTAAAATACATGGGAAAATCCATTGGAGGAAAATTCCACTTAGGGTTAGGGTTAGGTCACCATGAACTCCTAGAGTGAAATGGACATCGCTAACAAATTCGGAGTGCTTGGGTATGGTTAGGATGGTACAGAAATTTCTATCCTACCCTATCTATGTTTCCTGGTAAAATACATGGGAAAATCACATTGGCAGAAAATTCCACTTAGGGTTAGGGTTAGGTCACCATGAACTTAGAAGGGAAAATGGACATTGCCAACAAACTAGGAGTGCTTGGGTATGGTTACGAGAGCACTGGCTTTTCTATGGTTTTCTAGCCTGCCCTATCTATGTTTCCTGGTAAAATACGTAGGAATATCCCATTGGAGTAAAATTCCACTTAGCGTTAGGGTTAGGTCACCATAAACTCATAGAGCAAAATGGACATTGCCAACTAACTTGGAGTGCTTGGGTATGGTTAGGAGGGCAGCAACTTTTCATTCCTACCTTATCTATGTTTCCTGGTAAAATACATGGGAAATCCCATTGGAGGAAAATTTCACTGAGGGTTACGGTTAGGTCACCATTACTGTCTAGAGCAAAATGGACATCACCAACAAATTTGTAGTGCTTAGTTATAGTGAGGAGGGCACTGACTTTTCTAGCCTGCCCTATCTATGTTTCCTGGTAAAATACATGGGAAAATCCATTTGAGGAAAAATCCACTTAGGGTTAGGGTTATGTCAACATAAACTCATGGAGCAAAATGGACATTGCCAACTCACACGAAGTGCTTGGGTATGGTTAGGAGGGCACCAACTTTTCTATCCTACCCTATCTATGTTTCTTGGTAAAATACATGGGAAAATCCCATTGGCAGAAAATTCCACTTAGGGTTAGGGTTAGGTCACCATAAACTTAAAGGGGAAAATGGACATTGCCAACGAACTCCGAGTGCTTAGGTATGGTGAGCAGAGCACTGGCTTTTCAAGCCTGCCCTATCTATATTTCCTAGTAAAATACATGGGAAAATCCCATTGGAGGAAAATTCCACTTAGGGTTAGGGTTAGGTCAACATAAACTTAAAGGGGGAAATGGACATTGCCAACAAACTCGGAGTCCTTGGGTATGGTTAGGAGGGCACCAACTTTTCTATCCTACCCTATCTATGTTTCCTGGTAAAATACATGGAATAATCCCATTCGCAGAAAATTCCACTTAGGGTTAAACCCTAACCCTAACCATGAACTCCTTGAGCAAAATGGTCATCGCCAGCAAATTCAGAGTACATGGGTATGATGAAGAGGGCACTGACTATCCTTGCCTGCCCTATCGATGTTCCCTGGTAAAACACAAGGGAAAATCCCATTTGCGGAAAATTCCACTTAGGATTAGGGTTTGGTCAACATGAACTCCTAGAGCAAAATGGACATTGTCAACAAATTCGTAGTGCTTTTTTTATGGTTAGGATGGCACCAAAATTTCTAGCCTGCCAAATCTATGTTTCCTGGCAAAATACATGGGAAAATCCATTGGAGGAAAATTCCACTTATGGTTAGGGTTAGGTCACCATAAACTCATAGAGCAAAATGGACATTGCAAACTAACTTGGAGTGCTTGTGTATGGTTAGGATGGCACAGAAATTTCTAGCCTGCTCAATCTATATTTCCTGGTCAAATACATGGGAAAATGCCATTGGAGGAAAATTCCACTTAGGATTAGGGTTAGGTCACCATAAACTTAAAGGGGAAAATGGACATTGCCAACAAACTCGGAGTGCTTAGGTATGGTGAGCAGAGCACTGGCTTTTCAAGCCTGCCCTATCTATATTTCCTAGTAAAATACATGGGAAAATCCCATTGGAGGAAAATTCCACTTAGGGTTAGGGTTAGGTCAACATAAACTCATAGAGCAAAATGGACATTTCCAACTAACTCGGAGTGCTTGGGTATGGTTAGGAAGGCAGCAACTTTTTTATCCTACCCTATCTATGTTTCCTGGTAAAATACATGGGAAAGTCCTAGGGCAAAATGCCCTATCCTCCCCATACCCGGGTACTCTGAATTTGCTGGCGATGGACATTTTGCTCTAGCAGTTCATGGTGACCTAACCCTAACCCTAAGTGGAATTTTCTGCCAATGGGAATATTTTGCTGTATGAGTTTATGTTGAGCTAACTCTAACCCTAAGTGGAATTTTCCTCCAATGAGTTTTTCCCATGTATTTTACCAGGAAACATAGATAGGGCAGGCTAGAAAAGCCAGTGCTCTCCTAACCGTACCCAAGCACTCCAAGTTTGTTGGCAATGTCCATTTTCCCCTTTAAGTTTACGGTGACATAACCCGAACCCTAAGTGGAAATTTCCTCCAGTGAATTTTCCCATGTGTTTTACCAGGAAACATCGATAGGGCATGGTTGGAAAGTCAGTGCCCTCTTCACCATACCCCTGCACTCTGAATTTGCTGGCGATGAGCATTTTGCTGTATGAGTTCATGATGACCTAACCCAAACCCTAAGTGAAATTTTCCACCAATAGGATTTTCCCATGCATTTTACCAGGAAACATAGATAGGGTAGGATAGAAAGGTTCGTGCCCTCCTAACCATACCCAAGCACTCCGAGTTAGGTGGCAATGTCCATTTTGCTCTATGAGGTTATGTTGACCTAACCCTAACCCTAAGTGGAATTTTCCTCCAATGGGATTTTCCCATGTATTTTACTAGGAAACATAGATAGGGCAGGCTTGAAAAGCCAGTGCTCTGCTAACCATACCTAAGCACTCCGAGTTAGGTGGCAATGTCCATTTTGCTCTATGAGGTTATGTTGACCTAACCCTAACCCTAAGTGGAATTTTCCTCCAATGGGATTTTCCCATGTATTTTACCAGGACACATAGATTTGGCAGGCTAGAAATCCTAACTATTCCCAAGCATTCCGAATTTGTTGGCGATGTCCAATTTGCTGCATGAATTCATGGTGAACTAACCCTAACACTAAGTGGAATTTTCCTCCAATGGATTTTCCCATGTGTTTTACCTGGACACATCAATAGTGCAGGATAGAAAAGTCAGTGCCCTCCTCACCATAACCAAGCACTACGAATTTGTTGGCGATGTCCATTTTGGTCTAGACGTTAATGGTGACCTAACCGTAACTCTAAGTGGAATTCTCCTCCAATGGCATTTTCCAATGCATTTTACCAGGAAACATCAATAGGGCAGGCTAGAAATTTCAATACCATCCTAACCATACCCAAGCACTCCGAATTTGTTGGCGATGTCCATTTCGTTCTAGGAGTTCAGGGTGACCTAACAGTAACCCTAAGTGGAATTTTCTGCCAATGGGATTTTCCCATGTATTTTACCAGGAAACATAGATAAGGCAGGCTAGAAAAGCCAGTGCTCTCCTAACCATACCCAAGCACTCCGAGTTTGTTGGCAATGTCCATTTCCCCCTTTAAGTTTATGGTGACCTAACCCTAACCCTAAGTGGAAATTTCCTCCAATGATTTTCCCATGTGTTTTACCAGGAAACATCGATAGGGCATGGTTGGAAAGTCAGTGCCCTCTTCACCATACCCCTGCACTCTGAATTTGCTGGCGATGAGCATTTTGCTGTATGAGTTCATTATGACCTAACCCAAATCCTAAGTGGAATTTTCCTCCAATGGATTTTCCCATGTATTTTACCAGGAAACATCGATAGGGCAGGCTAGGAAAGTCAGTACTCTCTTCACCATACCCATGCACTCTGAATTTGCTGGTGATGACAATTTTGCTGTATGAGTTCATGATGACCTAGCCCAAACCCTAAGTGGAATTTTCCGACAATGGGATTTTCCCATGCATTTTACCAGGAAACATAGATAGGGTAGGATAGAAAGGTTCGTGCCCTCCTAACCATACCCAAGCACTCCGAGTTAGGTGGCAATGTCCATTTTGCTCTATGAGGTTATGTTGACCTAACCCTAAGTGGAATTTTCCTCCATTGGGATTTTCCCATGTATTTTACTAGGAAATATAGATAGGGCAGGCTTGAAAAGCCAGTGCTCTGCTAACCATACCTAAGCACTCCGAGTTTGTTGGCAATGTCCATTTTCCCCTTTAATTTTATGGTGACATAACCCTAACCCTAAGTGGAATTTTCCTCCAATGGATTTTCCCATGTATTTTACCAGGAAACCTAGATTTGGCAGGCTAGAAATTTTGGTCCCTTCCTAACTATTCCCAAGCACTCCGAATTTGTTGGCGATGTCCATTTTGCTGTATGAGTTCATTGTGACCTAACCCTAACCCTAAGTGGAATTTTCCTCCAATGAATTTTCCCATGTGTTTTACCAGGAAACATCGATAGGGCAGGCTAGGAAAGTCAGTACCATCTTCACCATACCCATGCACTCTGAATTTGCTGGTGATGACAATTTTGCTGTATGAGTTCATGATGACCTAGCCCAAACCCTAAGTGGAATTTTCCGACAATGGAATTTTCCCATGCATTTTACCAGGAAACATCGACAGGGCAGGGTAGAAATTTCTGTGACATCCTAACCATACCCAAGCACTCCGAATGTGTTGGTGATGTCCATTTCGCTCTAGGAGTTCATGGTGACCTAACCCTAAGTGGAATTTTCCACCAAAGGGATTTTCCCATGTATTTTACCAGGAAACATAGATAGGGTAGGATAGAAAGGTTCGTTCCCTCCTAACCATACCCAAGCACTCCGAGTTAGGTGGCAATGTCCATTTTGCTCTATGAGTTTATGTTGACCTAACCCTAACCCTAAGTGGAATTTTGCTCCAATGGGATTTTCCCATGTATTTTACTAGGAAACATAGAAAGAGCAGGCTTGAAAAGCCAGTGCTCTGCTAACCTTTCCTAAGCACTCCAAGTTTGTTGGCAATGTCCATTTTCCCCTTTAAGTTTATGGTGACATAACCCTAACCCTAAGTGGAATTTTCCTCCAATGCATTTTCCCATGTATTTTACCAGGAAACATAGATTTGGCAGGCTAGAAATTTTGGTGCCGTCCTAACTATTCCCAAGCACTCCGAATTTGTTGGCGATGTTCCTTTTGCTGTATGAGTTCATGGTGACCTAACCCTAACACTAAGTGGAATTTTCCTCCAATGGATTTTCCCATGTGTTTTACCAGGAAACATCGATAGTGCAGGCTAGAAAAGTAAGTGCCCTCCTCACCATAACCAAGCACTACGAATGTGTTTGCAATGTCCCTTTTGGTCTAGACGTTAATGGTAATCTAACCGTAACTCTAAGTGGAATTTTCCTCCAATGGCACTTTCCCATGTATTTGACCAGGAAATAGAGATTGGGCAGGCTAGAAATTTCTGTGCCATCCTAACCATACCCAAGCACTCCGAATTTGTTTGCGATGTCCATTTCGTTGTAGGACTTCAGGGTGACCTAACCATTACCGTAAGTGGAATTTTCTGCCAATGGGATTTTCCCATGTATTTTACCAGGAAACATAGATTTGGCAGGCTAGAAATCCTAACTATTACCAAGCATTCCGAATTTGTTGGCGATGTCAATTTTGCTGCATGAATTCATGGTGAACTAACCCTAATCCTAAGTGGAATTTTACTCCAATGGGATTTTCCCATGTGTTTTACCAGGAAACATAGATAGGGCAGGCTAGAAATGTCAGTGCCCTCCTCACCATAACTAAGCACTACGAATTTGTTGGCGATGTCCATTTTCCTCTAGACACTAATGGTGACCTAACCGTAACCCTAAGTGGAATTTTCCTCCAATGGGAGTTTCCCATCTATTTTACCAGGAAACATAGTAGGGCAGGCTAGAAAAGCCAGTGCTCTGCTAACCATACCTAAGCACTCCGCGTTTGTTGGAAATGTCCAATTTCCCCTTTAAGTTTATGGTGACATAACCCTAACCCTAATGGAATTTTCCTCCAATGGATTTTCCCATGTATTTTACCAGGAAACATAGATTTGGCAGGCTAGAAATTTTGGTCCCTTCCTAACGATTCCCAAGCACTCCGAATTTGTTGGCGATGTCCATTTTGCTGTATGAGTTCATGATGACCTAGCCCAAACCCTAAGTGGAATTTTCCGACAATGGGATTTCCCCATGCATTTTGCCAGGAAACATCGATAGGGCAGGCTTGAAAAGCCAGTGCTCTGCTAACCATACCTAAGCACTCCGAGTTTCTTGGCAATGTCCATTTTCCCCTTTAAGTTTATGGTGACATAACCCTAACCCTAAGTGGAATTTTCCTACAATGGATTTTCCCATGTATTTGACCAGGAAACATAGATTTGGCAGGCTAGAAATTTTGGTCCCTTCCTAACTATTCCCAAGCACCCCGAATTTGTTGGCGATGTCCATTTTGCTGTATAAGTTCATGGTGACCTAACCCTTACCCTAAGTGGAATTTTTCTCCAATGAATTTTCCCATGTATTTTACCAGGAAAAATTAATAGGGCAGGCTAGGAAAGTCAGTGCCCTATTCACCATACCCGTGGACTCTGAATTTTCTGGTGATGACCATTTTGCTGTATGAGTTCATGATGACCTCGCCCAAACACTAAGTGGAATTTTCCGACAATTGGATTTTCCCATGTATTTTACCAGGAAACATAGATTTCGCAGGCTAGAAATCCTAACTATTCCCAAGCATTCCGAATTTGTTGGCGATGTCCATTTTGCTGCATGAATTCATGGTGAACTAACCCTAACCCTAAGTGGAATTTTCCTCCAATGGGATTTTCCCATGTGTTTTACCAGGAAACATAGATTTGGCAGGCTAGAAATCCTAATTATTCCCAAGCATTCCGAATTTGTTGGCGATGTCAATTTGGCTGCATGAATTCATGGTGAACTAACCCTAACCCTAAGTGGAATTTTCCTCCAATGGAATTTTCCCATGTGTTTTACCAGGAAACATAGATAGGGCAGGCTAGAAAAGTCAGTGCCCTCCTCACCATAACTAAGCACTACGAATTTGTTGGCGATGTCCATTTTGCTCTAGACACTAATGGTGACCTAACCGTAACGCTAAGTGGAATTTTCCTCCAATGGGAGTTTCCCATGTATTTTACCAGGAAACATAGTAGGGCAGGCTAGAAAAGCCAGTGCTCTCCTTACCATACCCAAGACCTCCGAGTTTGTTGGCAATGTCCATTTTCCCCTTTATGTTTATGGTTACCTAACACTAACCCTAAGTAATATTTTCCTCTAATAGATTTTCCCATGCATTTTAGCAGGAAACATCGATAGGGCAGGCTAGAAATTTCTGTGCCATCCTAACCATACCCAAGCACTCCGAATTTGTTGGCGATGTCCATTTCGCTCTAAGAGTTCATGGTGACCTAACCCTAACCCTAAGTGGAATTTTCTGCCAATGGGATTTTCCCATGTATTTTACCAGGAAACATAGGGTAGGATAGAAAATTTGCTGCCCTCCTAACCATACTCAAGCACTCCGAGTTAGTTGGCAATGTCCATTTTGCCGTATATGGCGACCTAACCCTAACAGTAAGTGGAATTTTCCTCCAATGGTTTTTCCCATGTATTTTACCAGGAAACATAGATTTGGCAGGCTAGAAATTTTGTTGCCATCCTAACTATTCCCAAGCACTCCGAATTTCTTGGTGATGTCCATTTTGCTGTATGAGTTCATCGTGACCTAACCCTAACACTAAGTGGAATTTTCCTCCAATGGATTTTCCCATGTGTTTTACCAGGAAACATCGATAGTGCAGGCTAGAAAAGTCAGTGCCCTCCTCACCATAACCAAGCACTCCGAATTTGTTGGCGATGTCCATTTTGGTCTAGACGTTAATGGTGACCTAACCGTAACCCTAAGTGGAATTTTCCTCCAATGGCATTTTCCCATGTATTTGACTAGGAAATATAGATTGGGCAGGCTAGAAATTTCTGTGCCATCCTAACCATACCCAAGCACTCCGAATTTGTTGGCGATGTCCATTTCGCTCTAGGAGTTCATGGTGACCTAACCCTATCCTTAAGTGGAATGTCCATTTTCCTCTTTAAGTTTATGGTGACCTAACCCTAACCCTAAGTGAAATTTTCCTCCAATGAATTTTCCCATGTATTTTACCAGGAAACATAGATTTGGCATGCTAGAAATTTTGGTGCCATCCTAACCCAAACCTAAGTGGAATTTTCCGACAATGGGATTTTCCCATGAATTTTACCAGGAAACATCGATAGGGCAGGCTTGAAATTTCTATGATATCCTAACCATACCCAAGCACTCCAAGTTAGTTGGCAATGTCTATTTTGCTCTATGAGTTTATGGTGATCTAACCCTAACCCTAAGTGGAATTTTCTGCCAATGTGATTTTCCCATGTACTTTACCAGGAAACATAGATTTGGCAGGCTAGAAATTTTGGTGCCATCCTAACTATTCTCAAGCACTCTGAATTTGTTGTCAATGTCCATTTTGCTGTATGAGTTCATGGTGACCTAACCCTAACCTTAAGTGGAATACATGGGAAAATCCCATTGGAGGAAAATTCCACTTAGGGTTAGGGTTAGGTCAACATAAACTCATAGAGCAAAATGGACATTGCCAACTAACTCGGAGTGCTTGGGTATGGTTAGGAGAGCAGTGGCTTTTCTAGCCTGCCCTATCTATGTTTCCTGGTAAAATACATGGGAAAATCCCATTGCAGAAAATTCCACTTAGGGTTAGGGTTAGGTCACCATTAGTGTCTAGAGCAAAATAGACATCGCCAACAAATTCGTAGTGCTTAGTTATGATGAGGAGGGCACCAACATTTCTAGCCTGCCCTATCTACTTTTCCTGGTAAAATGCAAGGGAAAATCCCATTAGGGGAAAATTCCAATTAGGGTTTGGGTTTGGTAATCATGAACTCATATTGAAAAATGGTCATCGCCAGTTAATTCAGAGTGCAGGGGTATGGTGAAGAGGGCACTGACTTTTCTAGCCTGCCCTATAGTTTTTTCCTGGAAAAACACATTGGAAAATCCATTGGAGGAAAATTACACTTAGGGTTAGTTTTAGTTCAGCATGAACTCATACAGCGAAATGAACATTGCCAACCAATTCAGAGTGCTTGGGAATAGTTAGGAAGGGACCAAAATTTCTAGCCTGCCAAATCTATGTTTCCTGCTAAAATACATGGGAAAATCCATTGGAGGAAAATTCCACTTAGGGTTAGGGTTAGGTCACAATAAACTTAGATGGGAAAATGGACATTGCCAACAAACTGGGAGTGCTTGGGTATGGTTACGACACACTGGCTTTTCTAGCCTGCCCTATGTATGTTTCCTGGTAAAATACATAGGAAAATCCCATTGGAGTAAAATTTCACTTAGGGTTAGGGTTAGGTCACCATAAACTCATAGAGCAAAATGGACATTGCCAACTAACTTGGAATGCTTGAGTATGGTTAGGAGGGCACAGAAATTTCTAGCCTGCCCTATTGATGTTTCCTGGTAAAATGCATGGGAAAATCCCACTGGTGGAAAATTTCACTTAGGGTTTGGGTTAGGTCATCATGAACTCATACAGCAAAATGGTCATCGCCAGCAAATTCAGAGTGCAGGGGTATGGTGAAGAGGGCACTGACTTTCCAACCATGCCCTATCGATGTTTCCTGGTAAAACACATGGGAAAATTCATTGGAGGAAATTTCCACTTAGGGTTAAGGTTAGGTCACCATAAACTTAAAGGGGGAAATGGACATTGCCAACAAACCCGGAGTGCTTGGGTACCGTTAGGAGAGCACTATCTTTTCTAGCCTGCCCTATCGATGTTTCCTGGTAAAACACATGGGAAAATCCATTGGAGGAAAATTCCACTTAGGGTTAGAGTTAGCTCAACATAAACTCATAGAGCAAAATGGACATCGCCAACAAATTCGGAGTGCTTGGGAATAGTTAGGATGGCAGCAAAATTCCTAGCCTGCCAAATCTATGTTTCCTGGTAAAATACATGGGAAAATCCATTGGAGGATAAATTTCACTTAGGGTTAGGGTTAGGTCACCATAAACTTAAAGGGGGAAATGGACATTGCCAACAATCTCGGAGTCCTTGGGTATGGTTAGGAGGGCACTAACTTTTCTATCCTACCCTATCTATGTTTCCTGGTAAAATACATGGAATAATCCCATTCGCAGAAAATTCCACTTAGGGTTAGGGTTAGGTCACCATGAACTCCTAGAGCAAAATGGTCATCGCCAGCAAATTCAGAGTACACAGGTATGATGAAGAGGGCACTGACTATCCTTGCCTGCCCTATCGATGTTCCCTGGTAAAACACAAGGGAAAATCCCATTTGCGGAAAATTCCACTTAGGATTAGGGTTTGGTCAACATGAACTCCTAGAGCAAAATGGACATTGTCAACAAATTCGTAGTGCTTTTTTATGGTTAGGATGGCACCAAAATTTCTAGCCTGCCAAATCTATGTTTCCTGGCAAAATACATGGGAAAATCCATTGGAGGAAAATTCCACTTAGGGTTAGGGTTAGGTCACCATAAACTCATAGAGCAAAATGGACATTGCCAACTAACTTGGAGTGCTTGCGTATGGTTAGGATGGCACAGAAATTTCTAGCCTGCCCAATCTATATTTCCTGGTCAAATACATGGGAAAATGCCATTGGAGGAAAATTCCACTTAGGGTTAGGGTTAGGTCACCATAAACTTAAAGGGGAAAATGGACATTGCCAACAAACTCGGAGTGCTTAGGTATGGTGAGCAGAGCACTGGCTTTTCAAGCCTGCCCTATCTATATTTCCTAGTAAAATACATGGGAAAATCCCATTGGAGTAAAATTTCACTTAGGGTTAGGTTTAGGTCAACATAAACTCATAGAGCAAAATGGTCATTGCCAACTAACTCGGAGTGCTTGGGTATGGTTAGGAGGCCACCAACTTTTCTATCCTACCCTATCTATGTTTCCTGGTAGAATACATGGGAAAATGCCATTGGAGGAAAATTCCACTTAGGGTTAGGGTTAGGTCACCATGAACTCCTAGAGTGAAATGGACATCGCCAACAAATTCGGAGTGCTTGGGTATGGTTAGGATGGTACAGAAATTTCTATCCTACCCTATCTATGTTTCCTGGTAAAATACATGGGAAAATCACATTGGCAGAAAATTCCACTTAGGGTTAGGGTTAGGTCACCATGAACTTAGAAGGGAAAATGGACATTGCCAACAAACTAGGAGTGCTTGGGTATGGTTACGAGAGCACTGGCTTTTCTATGGTTTTCTAGCCTGCCCTATCTATGTTTCCTGGTAAAATACGTAGGAATATCCCATTGGAGTAAAATTCCACTTAGCGTTAGGGTTAGGTCACCATAAACTCATAGAGCAAAATGGACATTGCCAACTAACTTGGAGTGCTTGGGTATGGTTAGGAGGGCAGCAACTTTTCATTCCTACCTTATCTATGTTTCCTGGTAAAATACATGGGAAATCCCATTGGAGGAAAATTTCACTGAGGGTTACGGTTAGGTCACCATTACTGTCTAGAGCAAAATGGACATCACCAACAAATTTGTAGTGCTTAGTTATGGTGAGGAGGGCACCAACTTTTCTATCCTACCCTATCTATGTTTCCTGGTAAAATACATGGGAAAATCCCATTGGCAGAAAATTCCACTTAGGGTTAGGGTTAGGTCACCATAAACTTAAAGGGGAAAATGGACATTGCCAACGAACTCCGAGTGCTTAGGTATGGTGAGCAGAGCACTGGCTTTTCAAGCCTGCCCTATCTATATTTCCTAGTAAAATACATGGGAAAATCCCATTGGAGGAAAATTCCACTTAGGGTTAGGGTTAGGTCAACATAAACTTAAAGGGGGAAATGGACATTGCCAACAAACTCGGAGTCCTTGGGTATGGTTAGGAGGGCACCAACTTTTCTATCCTACCCTATCTATGTTTCCTGGTAAAATACATGGAATAATCCCATTCGCAGAAAATTCCACTTAGGGTTAGGGTTAGGTCACCATGAACTCCTTGAGCAAAATGGTCATCGCCAGCAAATTCAGAGTACATGGGTATGATGAAGAGGGCACTGACTATCCTTGCCTGCCCTATCGATGTTCCCTGGTAAAACACAAGGGAAAATCCCATTTGCGGAAAATTCCACTTAGGATTAGGGTTTGGTCAACATGAACTCCTAGAGCAAAATGGACATTGTCAACAAATTCGTAGTGCTTTTTTATGGTTAGGATGGCACCAAAATTTCTAGCCTGCCAAATCTATGTTTCCTGGCAAAATACATGGGAAAATCCATTGGAGGAAAATTCCACTTAGGGTTAGGGTTAGGTCACCATAAACTCATAGAGCAAAATGGACATTGCAAACTAACTTGGAGTGCTTGTGTATGGTTAGGATGGCACAGAAATTTCTAGCCTGCCCAATCTATATTTCCTGGTCAAATACATGGGAAAATGCCATTGGAGGAAAATTCCACTTAGGGTTAGGGTTAGGTCACCATAAACTTAAAGGGGAAAATGGACATTGCCAACAAACTCGGAGTGCTTAGGTATGGTGAGCAGAGCACTGGCTTTTCAAGCCTGCCCTATCTATATTTCCTAGTAAAATACATGGGAAAATCCCATTGGAGGAAAATTCCACTTAGGGTTAGGGTTAGGTCAACATAAACTCATAGAGCAAAATGGACATTTCCAACTAACTCGGAGTGCTTGGGTATGGTTAGGAAGGCAGCAACTTTTTTATCCTACCCTATCTATGTTTCCTGGTAAAATACATGGGAAAGTCCTAGGGCAAAATGCCCTATCCTCCCCATACCCGGGTACTCTGAATTTGCTGGCGATGGACATTTTGCTGTATGAGTTTATGTTGAGCTAACTCTAACCCTAAGTGGAATTTTCCTCCAATGGGTTTTTCCCATGTATTTTACCAGGAAACATAGATAGGGCAGGCTAGAAAAGCCAGTGCTCTCCTAACCGTACTCAAGCACTCCAAGTTTGTTGGCAATGTCCATTTTCCCCTTTAAGTTTATGGTGACATAACCCGAACCCTAAGTGGAAATTTCCTCCAGTGAATTTTCCCATGTGTTTTACCAGGAAATATCGATAGGGCATGGTTGGAAAGTCAGTGCCCTCTTCACCATACCCCTGCACTCTGAATTTGCTGGCGATGACCATTTTGCTGTATGAGTTCATGATGACCTAACCCAAACTCGAAGTGAAATTTTCCACCAATGGGATTTTCCCATGCATTTTACCAGGAAACATAGATAGGGTAGGATAGAAATTTCTGTGCCATCCTAACCATACCCAAGCACTCTGAATTTTTTGGCGATGTCCATTTCGCTCTAGGAGTTCATGGTGACCTAACCCTAACCCTAAGTGGAATTTTCCGCCAAAGGGATTTTCCCATGTATTTTACCAGGAAACATAGATAGGGTAGGATAGAAAGGTTTGTGCCCTCCTAACCATACCCAAGCACTCCGAGTTAGGTGGCAATGTCCATTTTTCTCTATGAGTTTATGTTGACCTAACCCTAACCCTAAGTGGAATTTTCCTCCAATGGGATTTTCCCATGTATTTTACCAGGACACATAGATTTGGCAGGCTAGAAATCCTAATTATTCCCAAGCATTCCGAATTTGTTGTCGATGTCCAATTTGCTGCATGAATTCATGGTGAACTAACCCTAACACTAAGTGGAATTTTCCTCCAATGGATTTTCCCATGTTTTTTACCTGGAAACATCAATAGTGCAGGATAGAAAAGTCAGTGCCCTCCTCACCATAACCAAGCACTACGAATTTGTTGGCGATGTCCATTTTGGTCTAGACGTTAATGGTGACCTAACCGTAACTCTAAGTGGAATTCTCCTCCAATGGCATTTTCCCATGCATTTTACCAGGAAACATCAATAGGGCAGGCTAGAAATTTCTGTACCATTCTAACCATACCCAAGCACTCCGAATTTGTTGGCGATGTCTATTTCGTTCTAGGAGTTCAGGGTGACCTAACAGTAACCCTAAGTGGAATTTTCTGCCAATGGGATTTTCCCATGTATTTTACCAGGAAACATAGATAGGGCAGGTTAGAAAAGCCAGTGCTCTCCTAACCATACCCAAGCACTCCGAGTTTGTTGGCAATGTCCATTTCCCCCTTTAAGTTTATGGTGACCTAACCCTAACCCTAAGTGGAAATTTCCTCCAATGAATTTTCCCATGTGTTTTACCAGGAAACATCGATAGGGCATGGTTGGAAAGTCAGTGCCCTCTTCACCATACCCCTGCACTCTGAATTTGCTGGCGATGAGCATTTTGCTGTATGAGTTCATGATGACCTAACCCAAACCCTAAGTGAAATTTTCCACCAATAGGATTTTCCCATGCATTTTACCAGGAAACATAGATAGGGTAGGATAGAAAGGTTCGTGCCCTCCTAACCATACCCAAGCACTCCGAGTTAGGTGGCAATGTCCATTTTGCTCTATGAGGTTATGTTGACCTAACCCTAAGTGGAATTTTCCTCCATTGGGATTTTCCCATGTATTTTACTAGGAAATATAGATAGGGCAGGCTTGAAAAGCCAGTGCTCTGCTAACCATACCTAAGCACTCCGAGTTTGTTGGCAATGTCCATTTTCCCCTTTAATTTTATGGTGACATAACCCTAACCCTAAGTGGAATTTTCCTCCAATGGATTTTCCCATGTATTTTACCAGGAAACATAGATTTGGCAGGCTAGAAATTTTGGTCCCTTCCTAACTATTCCCAAGCACTCCGAATTTGTTGGCGATGTCCATTTTGCTGTATGAGTTCATGGTGACTAACCCTAACCTAAGTGGAATTTTCCTCCAATGAATTTTCCCATGTGTTTTACCAGGAAACATCGATAGGGCAGGCTAGGAAAGTAAGTACCCTCTTCACCATACCCATGCACTCTGAATTTGCTGGTGATGACAATTTTGCTGTATGAGTTCATGATGACCTAGCCCAAACCCTAAGTGGAATTTTCCGACAATGGGATTTTCCCATGCATTTTTACCAGGAAACATCGACAGGGCAGGGAAGAAATTTCTGTGACATCCTAACCATACCCAAGCACTCCAAATGTGTTGGTGATGTCCATTTCGCTCTAGGAGTTCATGGTGACCTAACCCTAAGTGGAATTTTCCGCCAAAGGGATTTTCCCATGTATTTTACCAGGAAACATAGATAGGGTAGGATAGAAATTTCGTGCCCTCCTAACCATACCCAAGCACTCCGAGTTAGGTGGCAATGTCCATTTTGCTCTATGAGTTTATGTTGACCTAACCCTAACCCTAAGTGGAATTTTGCTCCAATGGGATTTTCCCATGTATTTTACTAGGAAATATAGATAGGGCAGGATTGAAAAGCCAGTGCTCTGCTAACCATACACAAGCACTCCGAGTTTGTTGGCAATGTCCATTTTCCCCTTTAAGTTTATGGTGACATAACCCTAACCCTAAGTGGAATTTTCCAACAATGGATTTTCCCATGTATTTTACCAGGAAACATAGATTTGGCAGGCTAGAAATTTTGGTCCCTTCCTAACTATTCCCAAGCACCCCGAATTTGTTGGCGATGTCCATTTTGCTGTATGAGTTCATGGTGACCTAACCCTAACCCTAAGTGGAATTTTCCTCCAATGAATTTTCCCATGTGTTTTACCAGGAAACATCGATAGGGCAGGCTAGAAAGTAAGTACCCTCCTCACCATACCCAAGCACACGAATTTGTTTGCAATGTCCCTTTTGGTCTAGACGTTCATGGTGATCTAACCGTAACTCGTAAGTGGAATTTTCTGCCAATGGGATTTTCCCATGTATTTTACCAGGAAAGATAGATAGCGCAGGCTAGAAAAGCCAGTGCTCTCCTAACCATACCCAAGCACTCCGAGTTTGTTCGCAATGTCCTTTTTGCTCTATGAGTTTATGTTGACCTAACTCTAACCCTAAGTGGAATTTTCCTCCAATAGGATTTTCCCATGTATTTTACCAGGAAGCATAGATGGGATAGGCTAGAAAAGCCAGTGCTCTCCTAACCGTACCCAAGCACTCCGAGTTTGTTGGCAATGTCCATTTCCCCCTTTAAGTTTATGGTGACCTAACCCTAACCCTAAGTGGAAATTTCCTCCAATGAATTTTCCCATGTGTTTTACCAGGAAACATCGATAGGGCATGGTTGGAAAGTCAGTGCCCTCTTCACCATACCCCTGCACTCTGAATTTGCTGGCGATGAGCATTTTGCTGTATGAGTTCATGATGACCTAACCCAAACCCTAAGTGAAATTTTCCACCAATGGGATTTTCCCATGCATTTTACCAGGAAACATAGATAGGGTAGGATAGAAAGGTTCGTGCCCTCCTAACCATACCCAAGCACTCCGAGTTAGGTGGCAATGTCCATTTTGCTCTATGAGGTTATGTTGACCTAACCCTAACCCTAAGTGGAATTTTCCTCCAATGGGATTTTCCCATGTATTTTACTAGGAAACATAGATAGGGCAGGCTTGAAAAGCCAGTGCTCTGCTAACCATACCTAAGCACTCCGAGTTTGTTGGCAATGTCCATTTTCCCCTTTAAGTTTATGGTGACATAACCCTAACCCTAAGTGGAATTTTCCTCCAATGGATTTTCCCATGTATTTTACCAGGAAACATAGATTTGGCAGGCTAGAAATTTTGGTCCCTTCCTAACTATTCCCAAGCACTCCGAATTTGTTGGCGATGTCCATTTTGCTGTATGAGTTCATTGTGACCTAACCCTAACCCTAAGTGGAATTTTCCTCCAATGAATTTTCCCATGTGTTTTACCAGGAAACATCGATAGGGCAGGCTAGGAAAGTCAGTACCCTCTTCACCATACCCATGCACTCTGAATTTGCTGGTGATGACAATTTTGCTGTATGAGTTCATGATGACCTAGCCCAAACCCTAAGTGGAATTTTCCGACAATGGGATTTTCCCATGCATTTTACCAGGAAACATCGACAGGGCAGGGTAGAAATTTCTGTGACATCCTAACCATACCCAAGCACTCCGAATGTGTTGGTGATGTCCATTTCGCTCTAGGAGTTCATGGTGACCTAACCCTAAGTGGAATTTTCCGCCAAAGGGATTTTCCCATGTATTTTACCAGGAAACATAGATAGGGTAGGATAGAAAGTTCGTGCCCTCCTAACCATACCCAAGCACTCCGAGTTAGTGGCAATGTCCATTTTGCTCTATGAGTTTATGTTGACCTAACCCTAACCCTAAGTGGAATTTTGCTCCAA
This sequence comes from Crotalus tigris, assembly GCF_016545835.1. Lineage (NCBI taxonomy): Eukaryota > Metazoa > Chordata > Lepidosauria > Squamata > Viperidae > Crotalus > Crotalus tigris. Next base: position 634,477 of record NW_024100623.1, on the reverse strand, counting down.
TGGGATTTTCCCATGTATTTTAAGGAAACATAGAAAGAGCAGGCTTGAAAAGCCAGTGCTCTGCTAACCTTTCCTAAGCACTCCAAGTTTGTTGGCAATGTCCATTTTCCCCTTTAAGTTTATGGTGACATAACCCTAACCCTAAGTGGAATTTTCCTCCAATGGATTTTCCCATGTATTTTACCAGGAAACATAGATTTGGCAGGCTAGAAATTTTGGTGCCGTCCTAACTATTCCCAAGCACTCCGAATTTGTTGGCGATGTTCCTTTTGCTGTATGAGTTCATGGTGATCTAACCCTAAGTGGAATTTTCCTCCAATGGATTTTCCCATGTGTTTTACCAGGAAACATCGATAGTGCAGGCTAGAAAAGTAAGTGCCCTCCTCACCATAACCAAGCACTACGAATGTGTTTGCAATGTCCCTTTTGGTCTAGACGTTAATGGTGATCTAACCGTAACTCGAAGTGGAATTTTCCTCCAATGGCATTTTCCCATGTATTTTACCAGGAAACATAGATAGCGCAGGCTAGAAAAGCCAGTGCTCTCCTAACCATACCCAAGCACTCCGAGTTTGTTCGCAATGTCCATTTTGCTCTATGAGTTTATGTTGACCTAACTCTAACCCTAAGTGGAATTTTCCTCCAATAGTATTTTCCCATGTATTTTACCAGGAAGCATAGATGGGATAGGCTAGAAAAGCCAGTGCTCTCCTAACCGTACCCAAGCACTCCGAGTTTGTTGACAATGTCCATTTCCCCCTTTAAGTTTATGGTGACCTAACCCTAACCCTAAGTGGAAATTTCCTCCAATGAATTTTCCCATGTGTTTTACCAGGAAACATCGATAGGGCATGGTTGGAAAGTCAGTGCCCTCTTCACCATACCCCTGCACTCTGAATTTGCTGGCGATGAGCATTTTGCTGTATGAGTTCATGATGACCTAACCCAAACCCGAAGTGAAATTTTCCACCAATGGGATTTTCCCATGCATTTTACCAGGAAACATAGATAGGGTAGGATAGAAAGGTTCCTACCCTCCTAACCATACCCAAGCACTCCGAATTAGGTGGCAATGTCCATTTTGCTCTATGAGATTATGTTGACCTAACCCTAACCCTAAGTGGAATTTTCCTCCAATGGGACTTTCCCATGTATTTTACTAGGAAACATAGATAGGGCAGGCTTCAAAAGCCAGTGCTCTGCTAACCATACCTAAGCACTCCGAGTTTGTTGGCAATGTCCATTTTCCCCTTTAAGTTTATGGTGACATAACCCTAACCCTAAGTGGAATTTTCCTACAATGGATTTTCCCATGTATTTGACCAGGAAACATAGATTTGGCAGGCTAGAAATTTTGGTCCCTTCCTAACTATTCCCAAGCACTCCGAATTTGTTGGCGATGTCCATTTTGCTGTATGAGTTCATTGTGACCTAACCCTAACACTAAGTGGAATTTTCCTCCAATGAATTTTCCCATGTGTTTTACCAGGAAACATCGATAGGGCAGGCTAGGAAAGTCAGTACCCTCTTCACCATACCCATGCACTCTGAATTTGCTGGTGATGACAATTTTGCTGTATGAGTTCATGATGACCTAGCCCAAACCCTAAGTGGAATTTTCCGACAATGGGATTTTCCCATGCATTTTACCAGGAAACATCGACAGGGCAGGGTAGAAATTTCTGTGACATCCTAACCAAACCCAAGCACTCCGAATGTGTTGGTGATGTCCATTTCGCTCTAGGAGTTCATGGTGACCTAACCCTAAGTGGAATTTTCCGCCAAAGGGATTTTCCCATGTATTTTACCAGGAAACATAGATAGGGTAGGATAGAAAAGCCAGTGCTCTCCTAACCATACCCAAGCACTCCGAGTTAGGTGGCAATGTCCATTTTTCTCTATGAGTTTATGTTGACCTAACCCTAACCCTAAGTGGAATTTTGCTCCAATGGGATTTTCCCATGTATTTTACCAGGACACATAGATTTGGCAGGCTAGAAATCCTAACTATTCCCAAGCATTCCGAATTTGTTGGCGATGTCCAATTTGCTGCATGAATTCATGGTGAACTAACTCTAACACTAAGTGGAATTTTCCTCCAATGGATTTTCCCATGTGTTTTACCTGGAAACATCAATAGTGCAGGATAGAAAAGTCAGTGCCCTCCTCACCATAACCAAGCACTACGAATTTGTTGGCGATGTCCATTTTGGTCTAGACGTTAATGGTGACCTAACCGTAACTCTAAGTGGAACTCTCCTCCAATGGCATTTTCCCATGCATTTTACCAGGAAACATCAATACGGCAAGCTAGAAATTTCTGTACCATCCTAACCATACTCAAGCATTCCAAGTTAGTTGGCAATGTCCATTTTGCTCTATGAGTTTATGGTGACCTAACCCTAACCCTAAGGGAAATTTTACTCCAATGGGATTTTCCCATGTATTTTACTAGGACACATAGAAAGAGCAGGCTTGAAAAGCCAGTGCTCTGCTAACCTTTCCTAAGCACTCCAAGTTTGTTGGCAATGTCCATTTTCCCCTTTAAGTTTATGGTGACATAACCCTAACCCTAAGTGGAATTTTCCTCCAATGCATTTTCCCATGTATTTTACCAGGAAACATAGATTTGGCAGGCTAGAAATTTTGGTGCCGTCCTAACTATTCCCAAGCACTCCGAATTTGTTGGCGATGTTCCTTTTGCTGTATGAGTTCATGGTGACCTAACCCTAACACTAAGTGGAATTTTCCTCCAATGGATTTTCCCATGTGTTTTACCAGGAAACATCGATAGTGCAGGCTAGAAAAGTAAGTGCCCTCGTCACCATAACCAAGCACTACGAATGTGTTTGCAATGTCCCTTTTGGTCTAGACGTTAATGGTGATCTAACCGTAACTCTAAGTGGAATTTTCCTCCAATGGCATTTTCCCATGTATTTGACCAGGAAATAGAGATTGGGCAGGCTAGAAATTTCTGTGCCATCCTAACCATACCCAAGCACTCCGAATTTGTTGGCGATGTCCATTTCGTTGTAGGACTTCAGGGTGACCTAACCATTACCGTAAGTGGAATTTTCTGCCAATGGGATTTTCCCATGTATTTTACCAGGAAACATCGATAGGGCAGGCTAGGAAAGTCAGTGCCCTCTTCACCATACCCGTGCACTCTGAATTTTCTGGTGATGACCATTTTGCTGTATGAGTTCATGATGACCTAGCCCAAACCCTAAGAGGAATTTTCCGACAATGGGATTTTCCCATGTATTTTACCAGGAAACATAGATTTGGCAGGCTAGAAATCCTAACTATTCCCAAGCATTCCGAATTTGTTGGCGATGTCAATTTTGCTGCATGAATTCATGGTGAACTAACCCTAATCCTAAGTGGAATTTTACTCCAATGGGATTTTCCCATGTGTTTTACCAGGAAACATAGATAGGGCAGGCTAGAAATGTCAGTGCCCTCCTCACCATAACTAAGCACTACGAATTTGTTGGCGATGTCCATTTTCCTCTAGACACTAATGGTGACCTAACCGTAACCCTAAGTGGAATTTTCCTCCAATGGGAGTTTCCCATCTATTTTACCAGGAAACATAGTAGGGCAGGCTAGAAAAGCCAGTGCTCTGCTAACCATACCTAAGCACTCCGCGTTTGTTGGAAATGTCCATTTTCCCCTTTAAGTTTATGGTGACATAACCCTAACCCTAAGTGGAATTTTCCTCCAATGGATTTTCCCATGTATTTTACCAGGAAACATAGATTTGGCAGGCTAGAAATTTTGGTCCCTTCCTAACTATTCCCAAGCACTCCGAATTTGTTGGCGATGTCCATTTTGCTGTATGAGTTCATGATGACCTAGCCCAAACCCTAAGTGGAATTTTCCGACAATGGGATTTTCCCATGCATTTTGCCAGGAAACATCGATAGGGCAGGCTTGAAAAGCCAGTGCTCTGCTAACCATACCTAAGCACTCCGAGTTTCTTGGCAATGTCCATTTTCCCCTTTAAGTTTATGGTGACATAACCCTAACCCTAAGTGGAATTTTCCTACAATGGATTTTCCCATGTATTTGACCAGGAAACATAGATTTGGCAGGCTAGAAATTTTGGTCCCTTCCTAACTATTCCCAAGCACCCCGAATTTGTTGGCGATGTCCATTTTGCTGTATAAGTTCATGGTGACCTAACCCTAACCCTAAGTGGAATTTTCCTCCAATGGGTTTTTCCCATGTATTTTACCAGGAAACATAGATAGGGCAGGCTAGAAAAGCCAGTGCTCTCCTAACCGTACTCAAGCACTCCAAGTTTGTTGGCAATGTCCATTTTCCCCTTTAAGTTTATGGTGACATAACCCGAACCCTAAGTGGAAATTTCCTCCAGTGAATTTTCCCATGTGTTTTACCAGGAAATATCGATAGGGCATGGTTGGAAAGTCAGTGCCCTCTTCACCATACCCCTGCACTCTGAATTTGCTGGCGATGACCATTTTGCTGTATTAGTTCATGATGACCTAACCCAAACTCGAAGTGAAATTTTCCACCAATGGGATTTTCCCATGCATTTTACCAGGAAACATAGATAGGGTAGGATAGAAATTTCTGTGCCATCCTAACCATACCCAAGCACTCTGAATTTTTTGGCGATGTCCATTTCGCTCTAGGAGTTCATGGTGACCTAACCCTAACCCTAAGTGGAATTTTCCGCCAAAGGGATTTTCCCATGTATTTTACCAGGAAACATAGATAGGGTAGGATAGAAAGGTTTGTGCCCTCCTAACCATACCCAAGCACTCCGAGTTAGGTGGCAATGTCCATTTTTCTCTATGAGTTTATGTTGACCTAACCCTAACCCTAAGTGGAATTTTCCTCCAATGGGATTTTCCCATGTATTTTACCAGGACACATAGATTTGGCAGGCTAGAAATCCTAATTATTCCCAAGCATTCCGAATTTGTTGTCGATGTCCAATTTGCTGCATGAATTCATGGTGAACTAACCCTAACACTAAGTGGAATTTTCCTCCAATGGATTTTCCCATGTTTTTTACCTGGAAACATCAATAGTGCAGGATAGAAAAGTCAGTGCCCTCCTCACCATAACCAAGCACTACGAATTTGTTGGCGATGTCCATTTTGGTCTAGACGTTAATGGTGACCCAACCGTAACTCTAAGTGGAATTCTCCTCCAATGGCATTTTCCCATGCATTTTACCAGGAAACATCAATAGGGCAGGCTAGAAATTTCTGTACCATTCTAACCATACCCAAGCACTCCGAATTTGTTGGCGATGTCTATTTCGTTCTAGGAGTTCAGGGTGACCTAACAGTAACCCTAAGTGGAATTTTCTGCCAATGGGATTTTCCCATGTATTTTACCAGGAAACATAGATAGGGCAGGTTAGAAAAGCCAGTGCTCTCCTAACCATACCCAAGCACTCCGAGTTTGTTGGCAATGTCCATTTCCCCCTTTAAGTTTATGGTGACCTAACCCTAACCCTAAGTGGAAATTTCCTCCAATGAATTTTCCCATGTGTTTTACCAGGAAACATCGATAGGGCATGGTTGGAAAGTCAGTGCCCTCTTCACCATACCCCTGCACTCTGAATTTGCTGGCGATGAGCATTTTGCTGTATGAGTTCATGATGACCTAACCCAAACCCTAAGTGAAATTTTCCACCAATGGGATTTTCCCATGCATTTTACCAGGAAACATAGATAGGGTAGGATAGAAAGGTTCGTGCCCTCCTAACCATACCCAAGCACTCCGAGTTAGGTGGCAATGTCCATTTTGCTCTATGAGGTTATGTTGACCTAACCCTAACCCTAAGTGGAATTTTCCTCCATTGGGATTTTCCCATGTATTTTACTAGGAAACATAGATAGGGCAGGCTTGAAAAGCCAGTGCTCTGCTAACCATACCTAAGCACTCCGAGTTTGTTGGCAATGTCCATTTTCCCCTTTAAGTTTATGGTGACATAACCCTAACCCTAAGTGGAATTTTCCTCCAATGGATTTTCCCATGTATTTTACCAGGAAACATAGATTTGGCAGGCTAGAAATTTTGGTCCCTTCCTAACTATTCCCAAGCACTCCGAATTTGTTGGCAATGTCCATTTTGCTGTATGAGTTCATTGTGACCTAACCCTAACCCTAAGTGGAATTTTCCTCCAATGAATTTTCCCATGTGTTTTACCAGGAAACATCGATAGGGCAGGCTAGGAAAGTAAGTACCCTCTTCACCATACCCATGCACTCTGAATTTGCTGGTGATGACAATTTTGCTGTATGAGTTCATGATGACCTAGCCCAAACCCTAAGTGGAATTTTCCGACAATGGGATTTTCCCATGCATTTTACCAGGAAACATCGACAGGGCAGGGTAGAAATTTCTGTGACATCCTAACCATACCCAAGCACTCCAAATGTGTTGGTGATGTCCATTTCGCTCTAGGAGTTCATGGTGACCTAACCCTAAGTGGAATTTTCCACCAAAGGGATTTTCCCATGTATTTTACCAGGAAACATAGATAGGGTAGGATAGAAAGGTTCGTTCCCTCCTAACCATACCCAAGCACTCCGAGTTAGGTGGCAATGTCCATTTTGCTCTATGAGTTTATGTTGACCTAACCCTAACCCTAAGTGGAATTTTGCTCCAATGGGATTTTCCCATGTATTTTACTAGGACACATAGAAAGAGCAGGCTTGAAAAGCCAGTGCTCTGCTAACCTTTCCTAAGCACTCCAAGTTTGTTGGCAATGTCCATTTTCCCCTTTAAGTTTATGGTGACCTAACCCTAACCCTAAGTGGAATTTTCCTCCAATGGATTTTCCCATGTATTTTACCAGGAAACATAGATTTGGCAGGCTAGAAATTTTGGTGCCGTCCTAACTATTCCCAAGCACTCCGAATTTGTTGGCGATGTTCCTTTTGCTGTATGAGTTCATGGTGACCTAACCCTAACACTAAGTGGAATTTTCCTCCAATGGATTTTCCCATGTGTTTTACCAGGAAACATCGATAGTGCAGGCTAGAAAAGTAAGTGCCCTCCTCACCATAACCAAGCACTACGAATGTGTTTGCAATGTCCCTTTTGGTCTAGACGTTAATGGTGATCTAACCGTAACTCGAAGTGGAATTTTCCTCCAATGGCATTTTCCCATGTATTTTACCAGGAAACATAGATAGCGCAGGCTAGAAAAGCCAGTGCTCTCCTAACCATACCCAAGCACTCCGAGTTTGTTCGCAATGTCCATTTTGCTCTATGAGTTTATGTTGACCTAACTCTAACCCTAAGTGGAATTTTCCTCCAATAGTATTTTCCCATGTATTTTACCAGGAAGCATAGATGGGATAGGCTAGAAAAGCCAGTGCTCTCCTAACCGTACCCAAGCACTCCGAGTTTGTTGACAATGTCCATTTCCCCCTTTAAGTTTATGGTGACCTAACCCTAACCCTAAGTGGAAATTTCCTCCAATGAATTTTCCCATGTGTTTTACCAGGAAACATCGATAGGGCATGGTTGGAAAGTCAGTGCCCTCTTCACCATACCCCTGCACTCTGAATTTGCTGGCGATGAGCATTTTGCTGTATGAGTTCATGATGACCTAACCCAAACCCGAAGTGAAATTTTCCACCAATGGGATTTTCCCATGCATTTTACCAGGAAACATAGATAGGGTAGGATAGAAAGGTTCCTACCCTCCTAACCATACCCAAGCACTCCGAATTAGGTGGCAATGTCCATTTTGCTCTATGAGATTATGTTGACCTAACCCTAACCCTAAGTGGAATTTTCCTCCAATGGGACTTTCCCATGTATTTTACTAGGAAACATAGATAGGGCAGGCTTCAAAAGCCAGTGCTCTGCTAACCATACCTAAGCACTCCGAGTTTGTTGGCAATGTCCATTTTCCCCTTTAAGTTTATGGTGACATAACCCTAACCCTAAGTGGAATTTTCCTACAATGGATTTTCCCATGTATTTGACCAGGAAACATAGATTTGGCAGGCTAGAAATTTTGGTCCCTTCCTAACTATTCCCAAGCACTCCGAATTTGTTGGCGATGTCCATTTTGCTGTATGAGTTCATTGTGACCTAACCCTAACACTAAGTGGAATTTTCCTCCAATGAATTTTCCCATGTGTTTTACCAGGAAACATCGATAGGGCAGGCTAGGAAAGTCAGTACCCTCTTCACCATACCCATGCACTCTGAATTTGCTGGTGATGACAATTTTGCTGTATGAGTTCATGATGACCTAGCCCAAACCCTAAGTGGAATTTTCCGACAATGGGATTTTCCCATGCATTTTACCAGGAAACATCGACAGGGCAGGGTAGAAATTTCTGTGACATCCTAACCAAACCCAAGCACTCCGAATGTGTTGGTGATGTCCATTTCGCTCTAGGAGTTCATGGTGACCTAACCCTAAGTGGAATTTTCCGCCAAAGGGATTTTCCCATGTATTTTACCAGGAAACATAGATAGGGTAGGATAGAAAAGCCAGTGCTCTCCTAACCATACCCAAGCACTCCGAGTTAGGTGGCAATGTCCATTTTTCTCTATGAGTTTATGTTGACCTAACCCTAACCCTAAGTGGAATTTTGCTCCAATGGGATTTTCCCATGTATTTTACCAGGACACATAGATTTGGCAGGCTAGAAATCCTAACTATTCCCAAGCATTCCGAATTTGTTGGCGATGTCCAATTTGCTGCATGAATTCATGGTGAACTAACTCTAACACTAAGTGGAATTTTCCTCCAATGGATTTTCCCATGTGTTTTACCTGGAAACATCAATAGTGCAGGATAGAAAAGTCAGTGCCCTCCTCACCATAACCAAGCACTACGAATTTGTTGGCGATGTCCATTTTGGTCTAGACGTTAATGGTGACCTAACCGTAACTCTAAGTGGAACTCTCCTCCAATGGCATTTTCCCATGCATTTTACCAGGAAACATCAATACGGCAAGCTAGAAATTTCTGTACCATCCTAACCATACTCAAGCATTCCAAGTTAGTTGGCAATGTCCATTTTGCTCTATGAGTTTATGGTGACCTAACCCTAACCCTAAGGGAAATTTTACTCCAATGGGATTTTCCCATGTATTTTACTAGGACACATAGAAAGAGCAGGCTTGAAAAGCCAGTGCTCTGCTAACCTTTCCTAAGCACTCCAAGTTTGTTGGCAATGTCCATTTTCCCCTTTAAGTTTATGGTGACATAACCCTAACCCTAAGTGGAATTTTCCTCCAATGCATTTTCCCATGTATTTTACCAGGAAACATAGATTTGGCAGGCTAGAAATTTTGGTGCCGTCCTAACTATTCCCAAGCACTCCGAATTTGTTGGCGATGTTCCTTTTGCTGTATGAGTTCATGGTGACCTAACCCTAACACTAAGTGGAATTTTCCTCCAATGGATTTTCCCATGTGTTTTACCAGGAAACATCGATAGTGCAGGCTAGAAAAGTAAGTGCCCTCGTCACCATAACCAAGCACTACGAATGTGTTTGCAATGTCCCTTTTGGTCTAGACGTTAATGGTGATCTAACCGTAACTCTAAGTGGAATTTTCCTCCAATGGCATTTTCCCATGTATTTGACCAGGAAATAGAGATTGGGCAGGCTAGAAATTTCTGTGCCATCCTAACCATACCCAAGCACTCCGAATTTGTTGGCGATGTCCATTTCGTTGTAGGACTTCAGGGTGACCTAACCATTACCGTAAGTGGAATTTTCTGCCAATGGGATTTTCCCATGTATTTTACCAGGAAACATCGATAGGGCAGGCTAGGAAAGTCAGTGCCCTCTTCACCATACCCGTGCACTCTGAATTTTCTGGTGATGACCATTTTGCTGTATGAGTTCATGATGACCTAGCCCAAACCCTAAGAGGAATTTTCCGACAATGGGATTTTCCCATGTATTTTACCAGGAAACATAGATTTGGCAGGCTAGAAATCCTAACTATTCCCAAGCATTCCGAATTTGTTGGCGATGTCAATTTTGCTGCATGAATTCATGGTGAACTAACCCTAATCCTAAGTGGAATTTTACTCCAATGGGATTTTCCCATGTGTTTTACCAGGAAACATAGATAGGGCAGGCTAGAAATGTCAGTGCCCTCCTCACCATAACTAAGCACTACGAATTTGTTGGCGATGTCCATTTTCCTCTAGACACTAATGGTGACCTAACCGTAACCCTAAGTGGAATTTTCCTCCAATGGGAGTTTCCCATCTATTTTACCAGGAAACATAGTAGGGCAGGCTAGAAAGCCAGTGCTCTGCTAACCATACCTAAGCACTCCGCGTTTGTTGGAAATGTCCATTTTCCCCTTTAAGTTTATGGTGACATAACCCTAACCCTAAGTGGAATTTTCCTCCAATGGATTTTCCCATGTATTTTACCAGGAAACATAGATTTGGCAGGCTAGAAATTTTGGTCCCTTCCTAACTATTCCCAAGCACTCCGAATTTGTTGGCGATGTCCATTTTGCTGTATGAGTTCATGATGACCTAGCCCAAACCCTAAGTGGAATTTTCCGACAATGGGATTTTCCCATGCATTTTGCCAGGAAACATCGATAGGGCAGGCTTGAAAAGCCAGTGCTCTGCTAACCATACCTAAGCACTCCGAGTTTCTTGGCAATGTCCATTTTCCCCTTTAAGTTTATGGTGACATAACCCTAACCCTAAGTGGAATTTTCCTACAATGGATTTTCCCATGTATTTGACCAGGAAACATAGATTTGGCAGGCTAGAAATTTTGGTCCCTTCCTAACTATTCCCAAGCACCCCGAATTTGTTGGCGATGTCCATTTTGCTGTATAAGTTCATGGTGACCTAACCCTAACCCTAAGTGGAATTTTCCTCCAATGGGTTTTTCCCATGTATTTTACCAGGAAACATAGATAGGGCAGGCTAGAAAAGCCAGTGCTCTCCTAACCGTACTCAAGCACTCCAAGTTTGTTGGCAATGTCCATTTTCCCCTTTAAGTTTATGGTGACATAACCCGAACCCTAAGTGGAAATTTCCTCATTGAATTTCCCATGTGTTTTACCAGGAAATATCGTAGGCAGGTTGGAAAGTCATGCCCTCTTCACCATACCCCTGGCACTCTGATTGCTGGCATGACCATTTTGCTGTAATGATTCATGATGCCCTAACCAAACTCGAGTGAAATTTTCCACCAATGGGATTTTCCCATGTATTTTACCAGGAAACATAGATATAGCAACCTAGAAAAGCCACTGCCCTCCTAACCATACCCAAGCACTCTGAGTTCGTTGGCGATGTCCATTTCGCTCTAGGAGTTCATGGTGACGTAACCCTAACCCTAAATGGAATTTTCCTCCAATGAGATTTTCCCATGTATTTTACCAGGAAACATAGATAGGGCAGCCTAGAAAAACCACTGCCCTCCTAACCATACCCAAGCACTCCAACTTCGTTGGCGATGTCCATTTTGCTCTAGGAGTTCATGGTGATGTAACCCTAACGCTAAGTGGAATTTTCCTCCAATTGGATTTTCCCTGTATTTTACCAGGACCATAATTTGGCAGGCTAAAATCCGAACTATTCCCAATCATTCCGATTTGTTGGCCGTGTCCAATTGCTGCATGAATTCATGGTGACTAACCCTAACACTAAGTGGATTTTCTCTCCAATGATTTTCCCATGTGTTTTACCTGAAACATCAATAGTGCAGGATAGAAAAGTCAGTGCCCTCCTCACCATAACCAAGCACTACGAATTTGTTGGCGATGTCCATTTTGGTCTAGACGTTAATGGTGACCCAACCGTAACTCTAAGTGGAATTCTCCTCCAATGGCATTTTCCCATGCATTTTACCAGGAAACATCAATAGGGCAGGCTAGAAATTTCTGTACCATTCTAACCATACCCAAGCACTCCGAATTTGTTGGCGATGTCTATTTCGTTCTAGGAGTTCAGGGTGACCTAACAGTAACCCTAAGTGGAATTTTCTGCCAATGGGATTTTCCCATGTATTTTACCAGGAAACATAGATAGGGCAGGTTAGAAAAGCCAGTGCTCTCCTAACCATACCCAAGCACTCCGAGTTTGTTGGCAATGTCCATTTCCCCCTTTAAGTTTATGGTGACCTAACCCTAACCCTAAGTGGAAATTTCCTCCAATGAATTTTCCCATGTGTTTTACCAGGAAACATCGATAGGGCATGGTTGGAAAGTCAGTGCCCTCTTCACCATACCCCTGCACTCTGAATTTGCTGGCGATGAGCATTTTGCTGTATGAGTTCATGATGACCTAACCCAAACCCTAAGTGAAATTTTCCACCAATAGGATTTTCCCATGCATTTTACCAGGAAACATAGATAGGGTAGGATAGAAAGGTTCGTGCCCTCCTAACCATAGCCAAGCACGTCCGAGTTAGGTGGCAATGTCACATATTTGCTCTATAGGTTATGTTTGACCTAACCCTAACCCTAAGTGGATTTCCTCCATTGGGATTTTCCATGTATTTTACTAGGAAACTAATAGGGCAGGCTTGAAAGCCAGTGCCCTCTTAACCATACCCAAGCACTCCGAGGTTGTTGGCGATGTCCATTTTTCTCCCCAAGTTCATGGTGCCCTAAACCTAACCCTAAGTGGAATTTCCTCCAATGGGATTTTCCCATATATTTTACCAGGAAACATAGATAGGGCAGCCTAGAAAAGTCGCTGCCCTCCTAACCATAACAAAGCACTCCAAATATATTGGCGATGTCCATTTTGCTGTATGATTTCATGGTGACCTAACCCTAACCCTAACTGGAATTTTCCTCAAATGGGATTTTCCCATCTATTTTACCAAGAAACATATATAGGGCAGCCTAGAATAAGTAAATCTTTCACATAACCCATGCACTCTGAATTTGCTGGTGTGACAATTTTTGCTGTAATGAGTTCATGATGACACTAGCCCAAACCTAAGTGGAAGTTTCCGACATTGGATTTTCCCATGGCTTTACGCAGGAAACATCGCAGGGCAGGTAGAAATTTCTGTGACATCCTACACATACCAGCACTCAAATGTGTTGGTGATTTCCATTTCGCTCTAGGAGGTTCTGGTGAACCTAACCCTAGTGGAATTTTCCGCCAATGAGATTTTCCCATGTATTTTACCAGGAAAAATAGGGTAGGATAGAAAATTTGGTGCCCTCCTAACCATACCCAAGCACTCCGAGTTAGTTGGCAATGTCCATTTTGCTCTATGAGTTTATGTTGACCTAACCCTAACCCGAAGTGTAATTTTGCTCCAATGGGATTTTCCCATGTATTTTACTAGGAAACATAGAAAGAGCAGGCTTGAAAAGCCAGTGCTCTGCTAACCTTTCCTAAGCACTCCAAGTTTGTTGGCACTGTCCATTTTCCCCTTTAAAGTTTATGGTGACATAACCCTAACCCTAAGTGGAATTTTCCTCCAATGCATTTTCCCATGTATTTTACCAGGAAACATAGATTTGGCAGGCTAGAAATTTTGGTGCCGTCCTAACTATTCCCAAGCACTCCGAATTTGTTGGCGATGTTCCTTTTGCTGTATGAGTTCATGGTGACCTAACCCTAACACTAAGTGGAATTTTCCTCCAATGGATTTTCCCATGTGTTTTACCAGGAAACATCGATAGTGCAGGCTAGAAAAGTAAGTGCCCTCCTCACCATAACCAAGCACTACGAATGTACCCAAGCACTCCGAATTTGTTGGCGATGTCCATTTCGTTGTAGGACTTCAGGGTGACCTAACCATTACCGTAAGTGGAATTTTCTGCCAATGGGATTTTCCCATGTATTTTACCAGGAAACATAGATAGCGCAGGCTAGAAAAGCCAGTGCTCTCCTAACCATACCCAAGCACTCCGAGTTTGTTCGCAATGTCCATTTTGCTCTATGAGTTTATGTTGACCTAACTCTAACCCTAAGTGGAATTTTCCTCCAATAGTATTTTCCCATGTATTTTACCAGGAAGCATAGATGGGATAGGCTAGAAAAGCCAGTGCTCTCCTAACCGTACCCAAGCACTCCGAGTTTGTTGACAATGTCCATTTCCCCCTTTAAGTTTATGGTGACCTAACCCTAACCCTAAGTGGAAATTTCCTCCAATGAATTTTCCCATGTGTTTTACCAGGAAACATCGATAGGGCATGGTTGGAAAGTCAGTGCCCTCTTCACCATACCCCTGCACTCTGAATTTGCTGGCGATGAGCATTTTGCTGTATGAGTTCATGATGACCTAACCCAAACCCGAAGTGAAATTTTCCACCAATGGGATTTTCCCATGCATTTTACCAGGAAACATAGATAGGGTAGGATAGAAAGGTTCGTGCCCTCCTAACCATACCCAAGCACTCCGAATTAGGTGGCAATGTCCATTTTGCTCTATGAGGTTATGTTGACCTAACCCTAACCCTAAGTGGAATTTTCCTCCAATGGGATTTTCCCATGTATTTTACTAGGAAACATAGATAGGGCAGGCTTGAAAAGCCAGTGCTCTGCTAACCATACCTAAGCACTCCGAGTTTTTTGGCAATGTCCATTTTCCCCTTTAAGTTTATGGTGACATAACCCTAACCCTAAGTGGAATTTTCCTCCAATGGATTTTCCCATGTATTTTACCAGGAACATAGATTTGGCAGCTAGAAATTTTGGTCCCTTCTAACTATTCCGCAGCACTCCGAATTTGTTGGCAAGTGTCCTTTTTGCTTGTATGAGTTTCATTGTGACCTAACCCTAACCCTAAGTAGGAATTTCTCCATGAAATTTTCCATGTTTTTTACCAGGAAACATCGATAGGCGGCTAGACAGTCAGTACCCTCTTCCCATACCCCATGCACTCTGAATTTGCTGGTGATGACAATTTTGCTGTATGAGTTCATGATGACCTAGCCCAAACCCTAATGGAATTTTCCGACAATGGGATTTTTCCCATGCATTTTACCAGGAAACATCGACAGGGCAGGGTAGAAATTTCTGTGACATCCTAACCAAACCCAAGCACTCCGAATTTGTTGGTGATGTCCATTTCGCTCTAGGAGTTCATGGTGACCTAACCCTAAGTGGAATTTTCCGCCAAAGGGATTTTCCCATGTATTTTACCAGGAAACATAGATAGGGTAGGATAGAAAGGTTCGTGCCCTCCTAACCATACCCAAGCACTCCGAGTTAGGTGGCAATGTCCATTTTTCTCTATGAGTTTATGTTGACCTAACCCTAACCCTAAGTGGAATTTTCCTCCAATGGGATTTTCCCATGTATTTTACCAGGACACATAGATTTGGCAGGCTAGAAATCCTAACTATTCCCAAGCATTCCGAATTTGTTGGCGATGTCCAATTTGCTGCATGAATTCATGGTGAACTAACCCTAACACTAAGTGGAATTTTCCTCCAATGGATTTTCCCATGTGTTTTACCAGGAAACATCGATAGTGCAGGCTAGAAAAGTAAGTGCCCTCGTCACCATAACCAAGCACTACGAATGTGTTTGCAATGTCCCTTTTGGTCTAGACGTTAATGGTGATCTAACCGTAACCCTAAGTGGAATTTTCCTCCAATGGGAGTTTCCCATCTATTTTACCAGGAAACATAGTAGGGCAGGCTAGAAATTTTGGTGCCGTCCTAACTATTCCCAAGCACTCCGAATTTGTTGGCGATGTTCCTTTTGCTGTATGAGTTCATGGTGACCTAACCCTAACACTAAGTGGAATTTTCCTCCAATGGATTTTCCCATGTGTTTTACCAGGAAACATCGATAGTGCAGGCTAGAAAAGTAAGTGCCCTCGTCACCATAACCAAGCACTACGAATGTGTTTGCAATGTCCCTTTTGGTCTAGACGTTAATGGTGATCTAACCGTAACCCTAAGTGGAATTTTCCTCCAATGGGAGTTTCCCATCTATTTTACCAGGAAACATAGTAGGGCAGGCTAGAAAAGCCAGTGCTCTGCTAACCATACCTAAGCACTCCGCGTTTGTTGGAAATGTCCATTTTCCCCTTTAAGTTTATGGTGACATAACCCTAACCCTAAGTGGAATTTTCCTCCAATGGATTTTCCCATGTATTTTACCAGGAAACATAGATTTGGCAGGCTAGAAATTTTGGTCCCTTCCTAACTATTCCCAAGCACTCCGAATTTGTTGGCGATGTCCATTTTGCTGTATGAGTTCATGATGACCTAGCCCAAACCCTAAGTGGAATTTTCCGACAATGGGATTTTCCCATGCATTTTGCCAGGAAACATCGATAGGGCAAGCTTGAAAAGCCAGTGCTCTGCTAACCATACCTAAGCACTCCGAGTTTCTTGGCAATGTCCATTTTCCCCTTTAAGTTTATGGTGACATAACCCTAACCCTAAGTGGAATTTTCCTACAATGTTTTTTCCCATGTATTTGACCAGGAAACATAGATTTGGCAGGCTAGAAATTTTGGTCCCTTCCTAACTATTCCCAAGCACCCCGAATTTGTTGGCGATGTCCATTTTGCTGTATAAGTTCATGGTGACCTAACCCTAACCCTAAGTGGAATTTTTCTCCAATGAATTTTCCCATGTATTTTACCAGGAAAAATTAATAGGGCAGGCTAGGAAAGTCAGTGCCCTATTCACCATACCCGTGGACTCTGAATTTTCTGGTGATGACCATTTTGCTGTATGAGTTCATGATGACCTCGCCCAAACACTAAGTGGAATTTTCCGACAATTGGATTTTCCCATGTATTTTACCAGGAAACATAGATTTCGCAGGCTAGAAATCCTAACTATTCCCAAGCATTCCGAATTTGTTGGCGATGTCCATTTTGCTGCATGAATTCATGGTGAACTAACCCTAACCCTAAGTGGAATTTTCCTCCAATGGGATTTTCCCATGTGTTTTACCAGGAAACATAGATTTGGCAGGCTAGAAATCCTAATTATTCCCAAGCATTCCGAATTTGTTGGCGATGTCAATTTTGCTGCATGAATTCATGGTGAACTAACCCTAACCCTAAGTGGAATTTTCCTCCAATGGGATTTTCCCATGTGTTTTACCAGGAAACATAGATAGGGCAGGCTAGAAAAGTCAGTGCCCTCCTCTCCATAACTAAGCACTACGAATTTGTTGGCGATGTCCATTTTGCTCTAGACACTAATGGTGACCTAACCGTAAAGCTAAGTGGATTTTTCATCCAATGGGAGTTTCCCATGTATTTTACCAGGAAACATAGTAGGGCAGGCTAGAAAAGCCAGTGCTCTCCTTACCATACCCAAGACCTCTGAGTTTGTTGGCAATGTCCATTTTCCCCTTTAAGTTTATGGTTACCTAACACTAACCCTAAGTAATATTTTCCTCTAATAGATTTTCCCATGCATTTTAGCAGGAAACATCGATAGGGCAGGCTAGAAATTTCTGTGCCATCCTAACCATACCCAAGCACTCCGAATTTGTTGGCGATGTCCATTTCGCTCTAAGAGTTCATGGTGACCTAACCCTAACCCTAAGTGGAATTTTCTGCCAATGGGATTTTCCCATGTATTTTACCAGGAAACATAGGGTAGGATAGAAAATTTGCTGCCCTCCTAACCATACTCAAGCACTCCGAGTTAGTTGGCAATGTCCATTTTGCCGTATATGGCCTAACCTAACCCTAAGTGGAATTTTCCTCCAATGGTTTTTCCCATGTATTTTACCAGGAAACATAGATTTGGCAGGCTAGAAATTTTGTTGCCATCCTAACTATTCCCAAGCACTCCGAATTTCTTGGTGATGTCCATTTTGCTGTATGAGTTCATCGTGACCTAACCCTAACACTAAGTGGAATTTTCCTCCAATGGATTTTCCCATGTGTTTTACCAGGAAACATCGATAGTGCAGGCTAGAAAAGTCAGTGCCCTCCTCACCATAACCAAGCACTACGAATTTGTTGGCGATGTCCATTTTGGTCTAGACGTTAATGGTGACCTAACCGTAACCCTAAGTGGAATTTTCCTCCAATAGCATTTTCCCATGTATTTGACCAGGAAATATAGATTGGGCAGGCTAGAAATTTCTGTGCCATCCTAACCATACCCAAGCACTCCGAATTTGTTGGCGATGTCCATTTCGCTCTAGGAGTTCATGGCGACCTAACCCTATCCTTAAGTGGAATGTCCATTTTCCTCTTTAAGTTTATGGTGACCTAACCCTAACCCTAAGTGAAATTTTCCTCCAATGGATTTTCCCATGTATTTTACCAGGAAACATAGATTTGGCATGCTAGAAATTTTGGTGCCATCCTAACCCAAACCCTAAGTGGAATTTTCCGACAATGGGATTTTCCCATGCATTTTACCAGGAAACATCGATAGGGCAGGCTTGAAATTTCTATGACATCCTAACCATACCCAAGCACTCCAAGTTAGTTGGCAATGTCTATTTTGCTCTATGAGTTTATGGTGATCTAACCCTAACCCTAAGTGGAATTTTCTGCCAATGTGATTTTCCCATGTATTTTACCAGGAAAAATAGATTTGGCAGGCTAGAAATTTTGGTGCCATCCTAACTATTCTCAAGCACTCTCAATTTGTTGGCAATGTCCATTTTGCTGTATGAGTTCATGGTGACCTAACCCTAACCTTAAGTGGAATAAAATACGTAGGAATATCCCATTGGAGTAAAATTCCACTTAGCGTTAGTTTTAGTTCACCATGAACTCATACAGCGAAATGAACATTGCCAACCAATTCAGAGTGCTTGGGAATAGTTAGCAAGGGACCAAAATTTCTAGCCTGCCAAATCTATGTTTCCTGCTAAAATACATGGGAAAATCCATTGGAGGAAAATTACACTTAGGGTTAGGGTTAGGTCACAATAAACTTAGATGGGAAAATGGACATTGCCAACAAACTGGGAGTGCTTGGGTATGGTTACGACACACTGGCTTTTCTAGCCTGCCCTATGTATGTTTCCTGGTAAAATACATAGGAAAATCCCATTGGAGTAAAATTTCACTTAGGGTTAGGGTTAGGTCACCATAAACTCATAGAGCAAAATGGACATTGCCAACTAACTTGGAATGCTTGAGTATGGTTAGGAGGGCACAGAAATTTCTAGCCTGCCCTATTGATGTTTCCTGGTAAAATGCATGGGAAAATCCCACTGGTGGAAAATTTCACTTAGGGTTTGGGTTAGGTCATCACGAACTCATACAGCAAAATGGTCATCGCCGGCAAATTCAGAGTGCAGGGGTATGGTGAAGAGGGCACTGACTTTCCAACCATGCCCTATCGATGTTTCCTAGTAAAACACATGGGAAAATTCATTGGAGGAAATTTCCACTTAGGGTTAAGGTTAGGTCACCATAAACTTAAAGGGGGAAATGGACATTGCCAACAAACCCGGAGTGCTTGGGTACCGTTAGGAGAGCACTATCTTTTCTAGCCTGCCCTATCGATGTTTCCTGGTAAAACACATGGGAAAATCCATTGGAGGAAAATTCCACTTAGGGTTAGAGTTAGCTCAACATAAACTCATACAGCAAAATGGACATCGCCAACAAATTCGGAGTGCTTGGGAATAGTTAGGATGGCAGCAAAATTCCTAGCCTGCCAAATCTATGTTTCCTGGTAAAATACATGGGAAAATCCATTGGAGGATAAATTTCACTTAGGGTTAGGGTTAGGTCACCATAAACTTAAAGGGGGAAAAGGACATTGCCAACAAACTCGGAGTCCTTGGGTATGGTTAGGAGGGCACTAACTTTTCTATCCTACCCTATCTATGTTTCCTGGTAAAATACATGGAATAATCCCATTCGCAGAAAATTCCACTTAGGGTTAGGGTTAGGTCACCATGAACTCCTAGAGCAAAATGGTCATCGCCAGCAAATTCAGAGTACACAGGTATGATGAAGAGGGCACTGACTATCCTTGCCTGCCCTATCGATGTTCCCTGGTAAAACACAAGGGAAAATCCCATTTGCGGAAAATTCCACTTAGGATTAGGGTTTGGTCAACATGAACTCCTAGAGCAAAATGGACATTGTCAACAAATTCGGAGTGCTTTTTTATGGTTAGGATGGCACCAAAATTTCTAGCCTGCCAAATCTATGTTTCCTGGCAAAATACATGGGAAAATCCATTGGAGGAAAATTCCACTTAGGGTTAGGGTTAGGTCACCATAAACTCATAGAGCAAAATGGACATTGCCAACTAACTTGGAGTGCTTGCGTATGGTTAGGATGGCACAGAAATTTCTAGCCTGCCCAATCTATATTTCCTGGTCAAATACATGGGAAAATGCCATTGGAGGAAAATTCCACTTAGGGTTAGGGTTAGGTCACCATAAACTTAAAGGGGAAAATGGACATTGCCAACAAACTCGGAGTGCTTAGGTATGGTGAGCAGAGCACTGGCTTTTCAAGCCTGCCCTATCTATATTTCCTAGTAAAATACATGGGAAAATCCCATTGGAGTAAAATTTCACTTAGGGTTAGGTTTAGGTCAACATAAACTCATAGAGCAAAATGGACATTGCCAACTAACTCGGAGTGCTTGGGTATGGTTAGGAGGCCACCAACTTTTCCATCCTACCCTATCTATGTTTCCTGGTAGAATACATGGGAAAATGCCATTGGAGGAAAATTCCACTTAGGGTTAGGGTTAGGTCACCATGAACTCCTAGAGTGAAATGGACATCGCTAACAAATTCGGAGTGCTTGGGTATGGTTAGGATGGTACAGAAATTTCTATCCTACCCTATCTATGTTTCCTGGTAAAATACATGGCAAAATCACATTGGCAGAAAATTCCACTTAGGGTTAGGGTTAGGTCACCATGAATTTAGAGGGGAAAATGGACATTGCCAACAAACTCGGAGTGCTTGGGTATGGTTACGAGAGCACTGGCTTTTCTATGGTTTTCTAGCCTGCCCTATCTATGTTTCCTGGTAAAATACGTAGGAATATCCCATTGGAGTAAAATTCCACTTAGCGTTAGGGTTAGGTCACCATAAACTCATAGAGCGAAATGAACATTGCCAACCAATTCAGAGTGCTTGGGAATAGTTAGCAAGGGACCAAAATTTCTAGCCTGCCAAATCTATGTTTCCTGCTAAAATACATGGGAAAATCCATTGGAGGAAAATTCCACTTAGGGTTAGGGTTAGGTCACCATGAACTCCTAGAGTGAAATGGACATCGCTAACAAATTCGGAGTGCTTGGGTATGGTTAGGATGGTACAGAAATTTCTATCCTACCCTATCTATGTTTCCTGGTAAAATACATGGGAAAATCACATTGGCAGAAAATTCCACTTAGGGTTAGGGTTAGGTCACCATGAACTTAGAAGGGAAAATGGACATTGCCAACAAACTAGGAGTGCTTGGGTATGGTTACGAGAGCACTGGCTTTTCTATGGTTTTCTAGCCTGCCCTATCTATGTTTCCTGGTAAAATACGTAGGAATATCCCATTGGAGTAAAATTCCACTTAGCGTTAGGGTTAGGTCACCATAAACTCATAGAGCAAAATGGACATTGCCAACTAACTTGGAGTGCTTGGGTATGGTTAGGAGGGCAGCAACTTTTCATTCCTACCTTATCTATGTTTCCTGGTAAAATACATGGGAAATCCCATTGGAGGAAAATTTCACTGAGGGTTACGGTTAGGTCACCATTACTGTCTAGAGCAAAATGGACATCACCAACAAATTTGTAGTGCTTAGTTATAGTGAGGAGGGCACTGACTTTTCTAGCCTGCCCTATCTATGTTTCCTGGTAAAATACATGGGAAAATCCATTTGAGGAAAAATCCACTTAGGGTTAGGGTTATGTCAACATAAACTCATGGAGCAAAATGGACATTGCCAACTCACACGAAGTGCTTGGGTATGGTTAGGAGGGCACCAACTTTTCTATCCTACCCTATCTATGTTTCTTGGTAAAATACATGGGAAAATCCCATTGGCAGAAAATTCCACTTAGGGTTAGGGTTAGGTCACCATAAACTTAAAGGGGAAAATGGACATTGCCAACGAACTCCGAGTGCTTAGGTATGGTGAGCAGAGCACTGGCTTTTCAAGCCTGCCCTATCTATATTTCCTAGTAAAATACATGGGAAAATCCCATTGGAGGAAAATTCCACTTAGTGTTAGGGTTAGGTCAACATAAACTCATAGAGCAAAATGGACATTGCCAACTAACTCGGAGTGCTTGGGTATGGTTAGGAGAGCAGTGGCTTTTCTAGCCTGCCCTATCTATGTTTCCTGGTAAAATACATGGGAAAATCCCATTGCAGAAAATTCCACTTAGGGTTAGGGTTAGGTCACCATTAGTGTCTAGAGCAAAATAGACATCGCCAACAAATTCGTAGTTCTTAGTTATGATGAGGAGGGCACCAACATTTCTAGCCTGCCCTATCTACTTTTCCTGGTAAAATGCAAGGGAAAATCCCATTAGGGGAAAATTCCAATTAGGGTTTGGGTTTGGTAATCATGAAATCATATTGAAAAATGGTCATCGCCAGTTAATTCAGAGTGCAGGGGTATGGTGAAGAGGGCACTGACTTTTCTAGCCTGCCCTATAGTTGTTTCCTGGAAAAACACATTTGAAAATCCATTGCACTCCTAGTTTTACCTGGAAACATCAATAGTGCAGGATAGAAAAGTCAGTGCCCTCCTCACCATAACCAAGCACTACGAATTTGTTGGCGATGTCCATTTTGGTCTAGACGTTAATGGTGACCTAACCGTAACTCTAAGTGGAATTCTCCTCCAATGGCATTTTCCCATGCATTTTACCAGGAAACATCAATAGGGCAGGCTAGAAATTTCTGTACCATCCTAACCATACCCAAGCACTCCGAATTTGTTGGCGATGTCCATTTCGTTCTAGGAGTTCAGGGTGACCTAACAGTAACCCTAAGTGGAATTTTCTGCCAATGGGATTTTCCCATGTATTTTACCAGGAATCATAGATAGGGCAGGCTAGAAAAGCCAGTGCTCTCCTAACCATACCCAAGCACTCCGAGTTTGTTGGCAATATCCATTTCCCCCTTTACGTTTATGGTGACCTAACCCTAACCCTAAGTGGAAATTTCCTCCAATGATTTTCCCATGTGTTTTACCAGGAAACATCGATAGGGCATGGTTGGAAAGTCAGTGCCCTCTTCACCATACCCCTGCACTCTGAATTTGCTGGCGATGAGCATTTTGCTGTATGAGTTCATTATGACCTAACCCAAACCCTAAGTGGAATTTTCCTCCAATGGATTTTCCCATGTATTTTACCAGGAAACATAGATTTGGCAGGCTAGAAATTTTGGTCCCTTCCTAACTATTCCCAAGCACTCCGAATTTGTTGGCGATGTCCATTTTGCTGTATGAGTTCATTGTGACCTAACCCTAACACTAAGTGGAATTTTCCTCCAATGAATTTTCCCATGTGTTTTACCAGGAAACATCGATAGGGCAGGCTAGGAAAGTCAGTACCCTCTTCACCATACCCATGCACTCTGAATTTGCTGGTGATGACAATTTTGCTGTATGAGTTCATGATGACCTAGCCCAAACCCTAAGTGGAATTTTCCGACAATGGGATTTTCCCATGCATTTTACCAGGAAACATAGATAGGGTAGGATAGAAAGGTTCGTGCCCTCCTAACCATACCCAAGCACTCCGAGTTAGGTGGCAATGTCCATTTTGCTCTATGAGGTTATGTTGACCTAACCCTAAGTGGAATTTTCCTCCATTGGGATTTTCCCATGTATTTTACTAGGAAATATAGATAGGGCAGGCTTGAAAAGCCAGTGCTCTGCTAACCATTCCTAAGCACTCCGAGTTTGTTGGCAATGTCCATTTTCCCCTTTAATTTTATGGTGACATAACCCTAACCCTAAGTGGAATTTTCCTCCAATGGATTTTCCCATGTATTTTACCAGGAAACATAGATTTGGCAGGCTAGAAATTTTGGTCCCTTCCTAACTATTCCCAATCACTCCGAATTTGTTGGCGATGTCCATTTTGCTGTATGAGTTCATTGTGACCTAACCCTAACCCTAAGTGGAATTTTCCTCCAATGAATTTTCCCATGTGTTTTACCAGGAAACATCGATAGGGCAGGCTAGGAAAGTCAGTACCCTCTTCACCATACCCATGCACTCTGAATTTGCTGGTGATGACAATTTTGCTGTATGAGTTCATGATGACCTAGCCCAAACCCTAAGTGGAATTTTCCGACAATGGGATTTTCCCATGCATTTTACCAGGAAACATCGACAGGGCAGGGTAGAAATTTCTGTGACATCCTAACCATACCCAAGCACTCCGAATGTGTTGGTGATGTCCATTTCGCTCTAGGAGTTCATGGTGACCTAACCCTAAGTGGAATTTTCCACCAAAGGGATTTTCCCATGTATTTTACCAGGAAACATAGATAGGGTAGGATAGAAAGGTTCGTTCCCTCCTAACCATACCCAAGCACTCCGAGTTAGGTGGCAATGTCCATTTTGCTCTATGAGTTTATGTTGACCTAACCCTAACCCTAAGTGGAATTTTGCTCCAATGGGATTTTCCCATGTATTTTACTAGGAAACATAGAAAGAGCAGGCTTGAAAAGCCAGTGCTCTGCTAACCTTTCCTAAGCACTCCAAGTTTGTTGGCAATGTCCATTTTCCCCTTTAAGTTTATGGTGACCTAACCCTAACCCTAAGTGGAATTTTCCTCCAATGGATTTTCCCATGTATTTTACCAGGAAACATAGATTTGGCAGGCTAGAAATTTTGGTGCCGTCCTAACTATTCCCAAGCACTCCGAATTTGTTGGCGATGTTCCTTTTGCTGTATGAGTTCATGGTGATCTAACCCTAAGTGGAATTTTCCTCCAATGGATTTTCCCATGTGTTTTACCAGGAAACATCGATAGTGCAGGCTAGAAAAGTAAGTGCCCTCCTCACCATAACCAAGCACTACGAATGTGTTTGCAATGTCCCTTTTGGTCTAGACGTTAATGGTGATCTAACCGTAACTCTAAGTGGAATTTTCCTCCAATGGCACTTTCCCATGTATTTGACCAGGAAATAGAGATTGGGCAGGCTAGAAATTTCTGTGCCATCCTAACCATACCCAAGCACTCCGAATTTGTTTGCGATGTCCATTTCGTTGTAGGACTTCAGGGTGACCTAACCATTACCGTAAGTGCAATTTTCTGCCAATGGGATTTTCCCATGTATTTTACCAGGAAACATAGATTTGGCAGGCTAGAAATCCTAACTATTACCAAGCATTCCGAATTTGTTGGCGATGTCAATTTTGCTGCATGAATTCATGGTGAACTAACCCTAATCCTAAGTGGAATTTTACTCCAATGGGATTTTCCCATGTGTTTTACCAGGAAACATAGATAGGGCAGGCTAGAAATGTCAGTGCCCTCCTCACCATAACTAAGCACTACGAATTTGTTGGCGATGTCCATTTTCCTCTAGACACTAATGGTGACCTAACCGTAACCCTAAGTGGAATTTTCCTCCAATGGGAGTTTCCCATCTATTTTACCAGGAAACATAGTAGGGCAGGCTAGAAAAGCCAGTGCTCTGCTAACCATACCTAAGCACTCCGCGTTTGTTGGAAATGTCCAATTTCCCCTTTAAGTTTATGGTGACATAACCCTAACCCTAAGTGGAATTTTCCTCCAATGGATTTTCCCATGTATTTTACCAGGAAACATAGATTTGGCAGGCTAGAAATTTTGGTCCCTTCCTAACTATTCCCAAGCACTCCGAATTTGTTGGCGATGTCCATTTTGCTGTATGAGTTCATGATGACCTAGCCCAAACCCTAAGTGGAATTTTCCGACAATGGGATTTTCCCATGCATTTTGCCAGGAAACATCGATAGGGCAGGCTTGAAAAGCCAGTGCTCTGCTAACCATACCTAAGCACTCCGAGTTTCTTGGCAATGTCCATTTTCCCCTTTAAGTTTATGGTGACATAACCCTAACCCTAAGTGGAATTTTCCTACAATGGATTTTCCCATGTATTTGACCAGGAAACATAGATTTGGCAGGCTAGAAATTTTGGTCCCTTCCTAACTATTCCCAAGCACCCCGAATTTGTTGGCGATGTCCATTTTGCTGTATAAGTTCATGGTGACCTAACCCTTACCCTAAGTGGAATTTTTCTCCAATGAATTTTCCCATGTATTTTACCAGGAAAAATTAATAGGGCAGGCTAGGAAAGTCAGTGCCCTATTCACCATACCCGTGGACTCTGAATTTTCTGGTGATGACCATTTTGCTGTATGAGTTCATGATGACCTCGCCCAAACACTAAGTGGAATTTTCCGACAATGGGATTTTCCCATGTATTTTACCAGGAAACATAGATTTCGCAGGCTAGAAATCCTAACTATTCCCAAGCATTCCGAATTTGTTGGCGATGTCCATTTTGCTGCATGAATTCATGGTGAACTAACCCTAACCCTAAGTGGAATTTTCCTCCAATGGGATTTTCCCATGTGTTTTACCAGGAAACATAGATTTGGCAGGCTAGAAATCCTAATTATTCCCAAGCATTCCGAATTTGTTGGCGATGTCAATTTTGCTGCATGAATTCATGGTGAACTAACCCTAACCCTAAGTGGAATTTTCCTCCAATGGGATTTTCCCATGTGTTTTACCAGGAAACATAGATAGGGCAGGCTAGAAAAGTCAGTGCCCTCCTCACCATAACTAAGCACTACGAATTTGTTGGCGATGTCCATTTTGCTCTAGACACTAATGGTGACCTAACCGTAACGCTAAGTGGAATTTTCCTCCAATGGGAGTTTCCCATGTATTTTACCAGGAAACATAGTAGGGCAGGCTAGAAAAGCCAGTGCTCTCCTTACCATACCCAAGACCTCCGAGTTTGTTGGCAATGTCCATTTTCCCCTTTAAGTTTATGGTTACCTAACACTAACCCTAAGTAATATTTTCCTCTAATAGATTTTCCCATGCATTTTAGCAGGAAACATCGATAGGGCAGGCTAGAAATTTCTGTGCCATCCTAACCATACCCAAGCACTCCGAATTTGTTGGCGATGTCCATTTCGCTCTAAGAGTTCATGGTGACCTAACCCTAACCCTAAGTGGAATTTTCTGCCAATGGGATTTTCCCATGTATTTTACCAGGAAACATAGGGTAGGATAGAAAATTTGCTGCCCTCCTAACCATACTCAAGCACTCCGAGTTAGTTGGCAATGTCCATTTTGCCGTATATGGCGACCTAACCCTAACCGTAAGTGGAATTTTCCTCCAATGGTTTTTCCCATGTATTTTACCAGGAAACATAGATTTGGCAGGCTAGAAATTTTGTTGCCATCCTAACTATTCCCAAGCACTCCGAATTTCTTGGTGATGTCCATTTTGCTGTATGAGTTCATCGTGACCTAACCCTAACACTAAGTGGAATTTTCCTCCAATGGATTTTCCCATGTGTTTTACCAGGAAACATCGATAGTGCAGGCTAGAAAAGTCAGTGCCCTCCTCACCATAACCAAGCACTACGAATTTGTTGGCGATGTCCATTTTGGTCTAGACGTTAATGGTGACCTAACCGTAACCCTAAGTGGAATTTTCCTCCAATGGCATTTTCCCATGTATTTGACCAGGAAATATAGATTGGGCAGGCTAGAAATTTCTGTGCCATCCTAACCATACCCAAGCACTCCGAATTTGTTGGCGATGTCCATTTCGCTCTAGGAGTTCATGGTGACCTAACCCTATCCTTAAGTGGAATGTCCATTTTCCTCTTTAAGTTTATGGTGACCTAACCCTAACCCTAAGTGAAATTTTCCTCCAATGGATTTTCCCATGTATTTTACCAGGAAACATAGATTTGGCATGCTAGAAATTTTGGTGCCATCCTAACCCAAACCTAAGTGGAATTTTCCGACAGTGGGATTTTCCCATGAATTTTACCAGGAAAAATCGATAGGGCAGGCTTGAAATTTCTATGACATCCTAACCATACCCAAGCACTCCAAGTTAGTTGGCAATGTCTATTTTGCTCTATGAGTTTATGGTGATCTAACCCTAACCCTAAGTGGAATTTTCTGCCAATGTGATTTTCCCATGTACTTTACCAGGAAACATAGATTTGGCAGGCTAGAAATTTTGGTGCCATCCTAACTATTCTCAAGCACTCTGAATTTGTTGTCAATGTCCATTTTGCTGTATGAGTTCATGGTGACCTAACCCTAACCTTAAGTGGAATACATGGGAAAATCCCATTGGAGGAAAATTCCACTTAGGGTTAGGGTTAGGTCAACATAAACTCATAGAGCAAAATGGACATTGCCAACTAACTCGGAGTGCTTGGGTATGATTAGGAGAGCAGTGGCTTTTCTAGCCTGCCCTATCTATGTTTCCTGGTAAAATACATGGGAAAATCCCATTGCAGAAAATTCCACTTAGGGTTAGGGTTAGGTCACCATTAGTGTCTAGAGCAAAATAGACATCGCCAACAAATTCGTAGTGCTTAGTTATGATGAGGAGGGCACCAACATTTCTAGCCTGCCCTATCTACTTTTCCTGGTAAAATGCAAGGGAAAATCCCATTAGGGGAAAATTCCAATTAGGGTTTGGGTTTGGTAATCATGAACTCATATTGAAAAATGGTCATCGCCAGTTAATTCAGAGTGCAGGGGTATGGTGAAGAGGGCACTGACTTTTCTAGCCTGCCCTATAGTTGTTTCCTGGAAAAACACATTGGAAAATCCATTGGAGGAAAATTACACTTAGGGTTAGTTTTAGTTCACCATGAACTCATACAGCAAAATGAACATTGCCAACCAATTCAGAGTGCTTGGGAATAGTTAGGAAGGGACCAAAATTTCTAGCCTGCCAAATCTATGTTTCCTGCTAAAATACATGGGAAAATCCATTGGAGGAAAATTCCACTTAGGGTTAGGGTTAGGTCACAATAAACTTAGATGGGAAAATGGATATTGCCAACAAACTGGGAGTGCTTGGGTATGGTTACGACACACTGGCTTTTCTAGCCTGCCCTATGTATGTTTCCTGGTAAAATACATAGGAAAATCCCATTGGAGTAAAATTTCACTTAGGGTTAGGGTTAGGTCACCATAAACTCATAGAGCAAAATGGACATTGCCAACTAACTTGGAATGCTTGAGTATGGTTAGGAGGGCACAGAAATTTCTAGCCTGCCCTATTGATGTTTCCTGGTAAAATGCATGGGAAAATCCCACTGGTGGAAAATTTCACTTAGGGTTTGGGTTAGGTCATCACGAACTCATACAGCAAAATGGTCATCGCCGGCAAATTCAGAGTGCAGGGGTATGGTGAAGAGGGCACTGACTTTCCAACCATGCCCTATCGATGTTTCCTAGTAAAACACATGGGAAAATTCATTGGAGGAAATTTCCACTTAGGGTTAAGGTTAGGTCACCATAAACTTAAAGGGGGAAATGGACATTGCCAACAAACCCGGAGTGCTTGGGTACCGTTAGGAGAGCACTATCTTTTCTAGCCTGCCCTATCGATGTTTCCTGGTAAAACACATGGGAAAATCCATTGGAGGAAAATTCCACTTAGGGTTAGAGTTAGCTCAACATAAACTCATACAGCAAAATGGACATCGCCAACAAATTCGGAGTGCTTGGGAATAGTTAGGATGGCAGCAAAATTCCTAGCCTGCCAAATCTATGTTTCCTGGTAAAATACATGGGAAAATCCATTGGAGGATAAATTTCACTTAGGGTTAGGGTTAGGTCACCATAAACTTAAAGGGGGAAATGGACATTGCCAACAAACTCGGAGTCCTTGGGTATGGTTAGGAGGGCACTAACTTTTCTATCCTA
Source organism: Crotalus tigris (assembly GCF_016545835.1). Classification (NCBI taxonomy): domain Eukaryota; kingdom Metazoa; phylum Chordata; class Lepidosauria; order Squamata; family Viperidae; genus Crotalus; species Crotalus tigris. The sequence goes on along the minus strand of NW_024100623.1, from coordinate 604,650 downwards.
CCCTATCTATGTTTCCTGGTAAAATACATGGAATAATCCCATTCGCAGAAAATTCCACTTAGGGTTAGGGTTAGGTCACCATGAACTCCTAGAGCAAAATGGTCATCGCCAGCAAATTCAGAGTACACAGGTATGATGAAGAGGGCACTGACTATCCTTGCCTGCCCTATCGATGTTCCCTGGTAAAACACAAGGGAAAATCCCATTTGCGGAAAATTCCACTTAGGATTAGGGTTTGGTCAACATGAACTCCTAGAGCAAAATGGACATCGTCAACAAATTTGTAGTGCTTTTTTATGGTTAGGATGGCACCAAAATTTCTAGCCTGCCAAATCTATGTTTCCTGGCAAAATACATGGGAAAATCCATTGGAGGAAAATTCCACTTAGGGTTAGGGTTAGGTCACCATAAACTTAAAGGGGAAAATGGACATTGCCAACAAACTCGGAGTGCTTAGGTATGGTGAGCAGAGCACTGGCTTTTCAAGCCTGCCCTATCTATATTTCCTAGTAAAATACATGGGAAAATCCCATTGGAGTAAAATTTCACTTAGGGTTAGGTTTAGGTCAACATAAACTCATAGAGCAAAATGGTCATTGCCAACTAACTCGGAGTGCTTGGGTATGGTTAGGAGGCCACCAACTTTTCTATCCTACCCTATCTATGTTTCCTGGTAGAATACATGGGAAAATGCCATTGGAGGAAAATTCCACTTAGGGTTAGGGTTAGGTCACCATGAACTCCTAGAGTGAAATGGACATCGCCAACAAATTCGGAGTGCTTGGGTATGGTTAGGATGGTACAGAAATTTCTATCCTACCCTATCTATGTTTCCTGGTAAAATACATGGGAAAATCACATTGGCAGAAAATTCCACTTAGGGTTAGGGTTAGGTCACCATGAACTTAGAAGGGAAAATGGACATTGCCAACAAACTCGGAGTGCTTGGGTATGGTTACGAGAGCACTGGCTTTTCTATGGTTTTCTAGCCTGCCCTATCTATGTTTCCTGGTAAAATACGTAGGAATATCCCATTGGAGTAAAATTCCACTTAGCGTTAGGGTTAGGTCACCATAAACTCATAGAGCAAAATGGACATTGCCAACTAACTTGGAGTGCTTGGGTATGGTTAGGAGGGCAGCAACTTTTCATTCCTACCTTATCTATGTTTCCTGGTAAAATACATGGGAAATCCCATTGGAGGAAAATTTCACTGAGGGTTACGGTTAGGTCACCATTACTGTCTAGAGCAAAATGGACATCACCAACAAATTTGTAGTGCTTAGTTATGGTGAGGAGGGCACCAACTTTTCTATCCTACCCTATCTATGTTTCCTGGTAAAATACATGGGAAAATCCCATTGGCAGAAAATTCCACTTAGGGTTAGGGTTAGGTCACCATAAACTTAAAGGGGAAAATGGACATTGGAAACGAACTCCGAGTGCTTAGGTATGGTGAGCAGAGCACTGGCTTTTCAAGCCTGCCCTATCTATATTTCCTAGTAAAATACATGGGAAAATCCCATTGGAGGAAAATTCCACTTAGGGTTAGGGTTAGGTCAACATAAACTTAAAGGGGGAAATGGACATTGCCAACAAACTCGGAGTCCTTGGGTATGGTTAGGAGGGCACCAACTTTTCTATCCTACCCTATCTATGTTTCCTGGTAAAATACATGGAATAATCCCATTCGCAGAAAATTCCACTTAGGGTTAGGGTTAGGTCACCATGAACTCCTTGAGCAAAATGGTCATCGCCAGCAAATTCAGAGTACACAGGTATGATGAAGAGGGCACTGACTATCCTTGCCTGCCCTATCGATGTTGCCTGGTAAAACACAAGGGAAAATCCCATTTGCGGAAAATTCCACTTAGGATTAGGGTTTGGTCAACATGAACTCCTAGAGCAAAATGGACATTGTCAACAAATTCGTAGTGCTTTTTTATGGTTAGGATGGCACCAAAATTTCTAGCCTGCCAAATCTATGTTTCCTGGCAAAATACATGGGAAAATCCATTGGAGGAAAATTCCACTTAGGGTTAGGGTTAGGTCACCATAAACTCATAGAGCAAAATGGACATTGCAAACTAACTTGGAGTGCTTGTGTATGGTTAGGATGGCACAGAAATTTCTAGCCTGCCCAATCTATATTTCCTGGTCAAATACATGGGAAAATGCCATTGGAGGAAAATTCCACTTAGGGTTAGGGTTAGGTCACCATAAACTTAAAGGGGAAAATGGACATTGCCAACAAACTCGGAGTGCTTAGGTATGGTGAGCAGAGCACTGGCTTTTCAAGCCTGCCCTATCTATATTTCCTAGTAAAATACATGGGAAAATCCCATTGGAGGAAAATTCCACTTAGGGTTAGGGTTAGGTCACCATAAACTCATAGAGCAAAATGGACATTTCCAACTAACTCGGACTGCTTGGGTATGGTTAGGAAGGCAGCAACTTTTTTATCCTACCCTATCTATGTTTCCTGGTAAAATACATGGGAAAGTCCTAGGGCAAAATGCCCTATCCTCCCCATACCCGGGTACTCTGAATTTGCTGGCGATGGACATTTTGCTGTATGAGTTTATGTTGAGCTAACTCTAACCCTAAGTGGAATTTTCCTCCAATGGGTTTTTCCCATGTATTTTACCAGGAAACATAGATAGGGCAGGCTAGAAAAGCCAGTGCTCTCCTAACCGTACCCAAGCACTCCAAGTTTGTTGGCAATGTCCATTTTCCCCTTTAAGTTTATGGTGACATAACCCGAACCCTAAGTGGAAATTTCCTCCAGTGAATTTTCCCATGTGTTTTACCAGGAAATATCGATAGGGCATGGTTGGAAAGTCAGTGCCCTCTTCACCATACCCCTGCACTCTGAATTTGCTGGCGATGACCATTTTGCTGTATGAGTTCATGATGACCTAACCCAAACTCGAAGTGAAATTTTCCACCAATGGGATTTTCCCATGCATTTTACCAGGAAACATAGATAGGGTAGGATAGAAATTTCTGTGCCATCCTAACCATACCCAAGCACTCCGAGTTAGGTGGCAATGTCCATTTTTCTCTATGAATTTATGTTGACCTAACCCTAACCCTAAGTGGAATTTTCCTCCAATGGGATTTTCCCATGTATTTTACCAGGACACATAGATTTGGCAGGCTAGAAATCCTAACTATTCCCAAGCATTCCGAATTTGTTGGCGATGTCCAATTTGCTGCATGAATTCATGGTGAACTAACCTAACACTAAGTGGAATTTTCCTCCAATGGATTTTCCCATGTGTTTTACCTGGAAACATCAATAGTGCAGGATAGAAAAGTCAGTGCCCTCCTCACCATAACCAAGCACTACGAATTTGTTGGCGATGTCCATTTTGGTCTAGACGTTAATGGTGACCTAACCGTAACTCTAAGTGGAATTCTCCTCCAATGGCATTTTCCCATGCATTTTACCAGGAAACATCAATAGGGCAAGCTAGAAATTTCTGTACCATCCTAACCATACTCAAGCATTCCAAGTTAGTTGGCAATGTCCATTTTGCTCTATGAGTTTATGGTGACCTAACCCTAACCCTAAGGGAAATTTTACTCCAATGGGATTTTCCCATGTATTTTACTAGGACACATAGAAAGAGCAGGCTTGAAAAGCCAGTGCTCTGCTAACCTTTCCTAAGCACTCCAAGTTTGTTGGCAATGTCCATTTTCCCCTTTAAGTTTATGGTGACATAACCCTAACCCTAAGTGGAATTTTCCTCCAATGCATTTTCCCATGTATTTTACCAGGAAACATAGATTTGGCAGGCTAGAAATTTTGGTGCCGTCCTAACTATTCCCAAGCACTCCGAATTTGTTGGCGATGTTCCTTTTGCTGTATGAGTTCATGGTGACCTAACCCTAACACTAAGTGGAATTTTCCTCCAATGGATTTTCCCATGTGTTTTACCAGGAAACATCGATAGTGCAGTCTAGAAAAGTAAGTGCCCTCCTCACCATAACCAAGCACTACGAATGTGTTTGCAATGTCCCTTTTGGTCTAGACGTTAATGGTGATCTAACCGTAACTCTAAGTGGAATTTTCCTCCAATGGCATTTTCCCATGTATTTGACCAGGAAATAGAGATTGGGCAGGCTAGAAATTTCTGTGCCATCCTAACCATACCCAAGCACTCCGAATTTGTTGGCGATGTCCATTTCGTTGTAGGACTTCAGGGTGACCTAACCATTACCGTAAGTGGAATTTTCTGCCAATGGGATTTTCCCATGTATTTTACCAGGAAACATCGATAGGGCAGGCTAGGAAAGTCAGTGCCCTCTTCACCATACCCGTGCACTCTGAATTTTCTGATGATGACCATTTTGCTGTATGAGTTCATGATGACCTAGCCCAAACCCTAAGTGGAATTTTCCGACAATGGGATTTTCCCATGCATTTTGCCAGGAAAAATCGATAGGGCAGGCTTGAAAAGCCAGTGCTCTGCTAACCATACCTAAGCACTCCGTGTTTCTTGGCAATGTCCATTTTCCCCTTTAAGTTTATGGTTACATAACCCTAACCCTAAGTGGAATTTTCCTACAATGGATTTTCCCATGTATTTGACCAGGAAACATAAATTTGGCAGGCTAGAAATTTTGGTCCCTTCCTAACTATTCCCAAGCACCCCGAATTTGTTGGCGATGTCCATTTTGCTGTATGAGTTCATTGTGACCTAACCCTAACCCTAAGTGGAATTTTCCTCCAATGAATTTTCCCATGTGTTTTACCAGGAAACATCGATAGGGCAGGCTAGGAAAGTCAGTACCCTCTTCACCATACCCATGCACTCTGAATTTGCTGGTGATGACAATTTTGCTGTATGAGTTCATGATGACCTAGCCCAAACCCTAAGTGGAATTTTCCGACAATGGGATTTTCCCATGCATTTTACCAGGAAACATCGACAGGGCAGGGTAGAAATTTCTGTGACATCCTAACCATACCCAAGCACTCCGAATGTGTTGGTGATGTCCATTTCGCTCTAGGAGTTCATGGTGACCTAACCCTAAGTGGAATTTTCCACCAAAGGGATTTTCCCATGTATTTTACCAGGAAACATAGATAGGGTAGGATAGAAAGGTTCGTTCCCTCCTAACCATACCCAAGCACTCCGAGTTAGGTGGCAATGTCCATTTTGCTCTATGAGTTTATGTTGACCTAACCCTAACCCTAAGTGGAATTTTGCTCCAATGGGATTTTCCCATGTATTTTACTAGGAAACATAGAAAGAGCAGGCTTGAAAAGCCAGTGCTCTGCTAACCTTTCCTAAGCACTCCAAGTTTGTTGGCAATGTCCATTTTCCCCTTTAAGTTTATGGTGACCTAACCCTAACCCTAAGTGGAATTTTCCTCCAATGGATTTTCCCATGTATTTTACCAGGAAACATAGATTTGGCAGGCTAGAAATTTTGGTGCCGTCCTAACTATTCCCAAGCACTCCGAATTTGTTGGCGATGTTCCTTTTGCTGTATGAGTTCATGGTGACCTAACCCTAACACTAAGTGGAATTTTCCTCCAATGGATTTTCCCATGTGTTTTACCAGGAAACATCGATAGTGCAGGCTAGAAAAGTAAGTGCCCTCCTCACCATAACCAAGCACTACGAATGTGTTTGCAATGTCCCTTTTGGTCTAGACGTTAATGGTGATCTAACCGTAACTCTAAGTGGAATTTTCCTCCAATGGCATTTTCCCATGTATTTGACCAGGAAATATAGATTGGGCAGGCTAGAAATTTCTGTGCCATCCTAACCATACCCAAGCACTCCGAATTTGTTGGCGATGTCCATTTCGTTGTAGGACTTCAGGGTGACCTAACCATTACCGTAAGTGGAATTTTCTGCCAATGGGATTTTCCCATGTATTTTACCAGGAAAGATAGATAGCGCAGGCTAGAAAAGCCAGTGCTCTCCTAACCATACCCAAGCACTCCGAGTTTGTTCGCAATGTCCTTTTTGCTCTATGAGTTTATGTTGACCTAACTCTAACCCTAAGTGGAATTTTCCTCCAATAGGATTTTCCCATGTATTTTACCAGGAAGCATAGATGGGATAGGCTAGAAAAGCCAGTGCTCTCCTAACCGTACCCAAGCACTCCGAGTTTGTTGGCAATGTCCATTTCCCCCTTTAAGTTTATGGTGACCTAACCCTAACCCTAAGTGGAAATTTCCTCCAATGAATTTTCCCATGTGTTTTACCAGGAAACATCGATAGGGCATGGTTGGAAAGTCAGTGCCCTCTTCACCATACCCCTGCACTCTGAATTTGCTGGCGATGAGCATTTTGCTGTATGAGTTCATGATGACCTAACCCAAACCCTAAGTGAAATTTTCCACCAATGGGATTTTCCCATGCATTTTACCAGGAAACATAGATAGGGTAGGATAGAAAGGTTCGTGCCCTCCTAACCATACCCAAGCACTCCGAGTTAGGTGGCAATGTCCATTTTGCTCTATGAGGTTATGTTGACCTAACCCTAACCCTAAGTGGAATTTTCCTCCAATGGGATTTTCCCATGTATTTTACTAGGAAACATAGATAGGGCAGGCTTGAAAAGCCAGTGCTCTGCTAACCATACCTAAGCACTCCGAGTTTTTTGGCAATGTCCATTTTCCCCTTTAAGTTTATGGTGACATAACCCTAACCCTAAGTGGAATTTTCCTCCAATGGATTTTCCCATGTATTTTACCAGGAAACATAGATTTGGCAGGCTAGAAATTTTGGTCCCTTCCTAACTATTCCCAAGCACTCCGAATTTGTTGGCGATGTCCATTTTGCTGTATGAGTTCATTGTGACCTAACCCTAACCCTAAGTGGAATTTTCCTCCAATGAATTTTCCCATGTGTTTTACCAGGAAACATCGATAGGGCAGGCTAGGAAAGTCAGTACCCTCTTCACCATACCCATGCACTCTGAATTTGCTGGTGATGACAATTTTGCTGTATGAGTTCATGATGACCTAGCCCAAACCCTAAGTGGAATTTTCCGACAATGGGATTTTCCCATGCATTTTACCAGGAAACATCGACAGGGCAGGGTAGAAATTTCTGTGACATCCTAACCATACCCAAGCACTCCGAATGTGTTGGTGATGTCCATTTCGCTCTAGGAGTTCATGGTGACCTAACCCTAAGTGGAATTTTCCACCAAAGGGATTTTCCCATGTATTTTACCAGGAAACATAGATAGGGTAGGATAGAAAGGTTCGTTCCCTCCTAACCATACCCAAGCACTCCGAGTTAGGTGGCAATGTCCATTTTGCTCTATGAGTTTATGTTGACCTAACCCTAACCCTAAGTGGAATTTTGCTCCAATGGGATTTTCCCATGTGTTTTACCAGGAAACATCGATAGTGCAGGCTAGAAAGGTTCGTGCCCTCCTAACCATACCCAAGCACTCCGAATTAGGTGGCAATGTCCATTTTGCTCTATGAGGTTATGTTGACCTAACCCTAACCCTAAGTGGAATTTTGCTCCAATGGGATTTTCCCATGTATTTTACTAGGAAACATAGAAAGAGTAGGCTTGAAAAGCCAGTGCTCTGCTAACCTTTCCTAAGCACTCCAAGTTTGTTGGCAATGTCCATTTTCCCCTTTAAGTTTATGGTGACATAACCCTAACCCTAAGTGGAATTTTCCTCCAATGCATTTTCCCATGTATTTTACCAGGAAACATAGATTTGGCAGGCTAGAAATTTTGGTGCCGTCCTAACTATTCCCAAGCACTCCGAATTTGTTGGCGATGTTCCTTTTGCTGTATGAGTTCATGGTGACCTAACCCTAACCCTCAGTGGAAATTTCGTCCAATGAATTTTCCTATGTGATTTACCAGGAAACATCGATAGGGCAGGCTAGGAAAGTCAGTGCCCTCTTCACTATACCCGTTCACTCTGAATTTTCTGGTGATGACCATTTTGCTGTATGAGTTCATGATGACCTAGCCCAAACCCTAAGTGGAATTTTCCGACAATGGGATTTTCCCATGTGTTTTACCAGGAAACATAGATAGGGCAGGCTAGAAATGTGAGTGTCCTCCTCACCATAACTAAGCACTACGAATTTGTTGGCGATGTCCATTTTCCTCTAGACACTAATGGTGACCTAACTGTAACCCTAAGTGGAATTTTCCTCCAATGGGAGTTTCCCATCTATTTTACCAGGAAAAATAGTAGGGCAGGCTAGAAAAGCCAGTGCTCTGCTAACCATACCTAAGCACTCCGCGTTTGTTGGAAATGTCCATTTTCCCCTTTAAGTTTATGGTGACATAACCCTAACCCTAAGTGGAATTTTCCTCCAATGGATTTTCCCATGTATTTTACCAGGAAACATAGATTTGGCAGGGTAGAAATTTTGGTCCCTTCCTAACTATTCCCAAGCACTCCGAATTTGTTGGCGATGTCCATTTTGCTGTATGAGTTCATGATGACCTAGCCCAAACCCTAAGTGGAATTTTCCGACAATGGGATTTTCCCATGCATTTTGCCAGGAAACATCGATAGGGCAGGCTTGAAAAGCCAGTGCTCTGCTAACCATACCTAAGCACTCCGAGTTTCTTGGCAATGTCCATTTTCCCCTTTAAGTTTATGGTGACATAACCCTAACCCTAAGTGGAATTTTCCTACAATGGATTTTCCCATGTATTTGACCAGGAAACATAGATTTGGCAGGCTAGAAATTTTGGTCCCTTCCTAACTATTCCCAAGCACCCCGAATTTGTTGGCGATGTCCATTTTGCTGTATGAGTTCATGGTGACCTAACCCTAACCCTAAGTGGAATTTTCCTCCAATGAATTTTCCCATGTGTTTTACCAGGAAAAATTAATAGGGCAGGCTAGGAAAGTCAGTGCCCTATTCACCATACCCGTGGACTCTGAATTTTCTGGTGATGACCATTTTGCTGTATGAGTTCATGATGACCTCGCCCAAACCCTAAGTGGAATTTTCCGACAATGGGATTTTCCCATGTATTTTACCAGGAAACATAGATTTGGCAGGCTAGAAATCCTAACTATTCCCAAGCATTCCGAATTTGTTGGCGATGTCCATTTTGCTGCATGAATTCATGGTGAACTAACCCTAACCCTAAGTGGAATTTTCCTCCAATGGGATTTTCCCATGTGTTTTACCGGAAACATAGATTTGGCAGGCTTGAAATCCTAATTATTCCCAAGCATTCCGAATTTGTTGGCGATGTCAATTTTGCTGCATGAATTCATGGTGAACTAACCCTAACCCTAAGTGGAATTTTCCTCCAATGGGATTTTCCCATGTGTTTTACCAGGAAACATAGATAGGGGAGGCTAGAAAAGTCAGTGCCCTCCTCACCATAACTAAGCACTACGAATTTGTTGGCGATGTCCATTTTGCTCTAGACACTAATGGTGACCTAACCGTAACCCTAAGTGGAATTTTCCTCCAATTGGAGTTTCCCATGTATTTTACCAGGAAACATAGTAGGGCAGGCTAGAAAAGCCAGTGCTCTCCTAACCATACCCAAGACCTCCGAGTTTGTTGGCAATGTCCATTTTCCCCTTTAAGTTTATGGTTACCTAACTCTAACCCTAAGTGATATTTTCCTCTAATAGATTTTCCCATGCATTTTAGCAGGAAACATCGATAGGGCAGGCTAGAAATTTCTGTGCCATCCTAACCATACCCAAGCACTCCGAATTTGTTGGCGATGTCCATTTCGCTCTAAGAGTTCATGGTGACCTAACCCTAACCCTAAGTGGAATTTTATGCCAATGGGATTTTCCCATGTATTTTACCAGGAAACATAGATAGGGTAGGATAGAAAGGTTCGTGCCCTCCTAACCATACCCAAGCACTCCGAGTTAGGTGGCAATGTCCATTTTTCTCTATGGGTTTATGTTGACCTAGATTTTTCCTGGAAAAACATATTGGAAAATCCATTGGAGGAAAATTACACTTAGGGTTAGTTTTAGTTCACCATGAACTCATACAGCGAAATTAACATTGCCAACCAATTCAGAGTGCTTGGGAATATTTAGGAAGGGACCAAAATTTCTAGCCTGCCAAATCTATGTTTCCTGCTAAAATACATGGGAAAATCCATTGGAGGAAAATTCCACTTAGGGTTAGGGTTAGATCACAATAAACTTAGATGGGAAAATGGACATTGCCAACAAACTCGGAGTGCTTGGGTATGGTTACGACACACTGGCTTTTCTAGCCTGCCCTATGTATGTTTCCTGGTAAAATACATAGGAAAATCCCATTGGAGTAAAATTTCACTTAGGGTTAGGATTAGGTCACCATAAACTCATAGAGCAAAATGGACATTGCCAACTAACTTGGAGTGCTTGGGTATGGTTTGGAGGGCACAGAAATTTCTAGCCTGCCCTATTGATGTTTCCTGGTAAAATGCATGGGAAAATCCCATTGGTGGAAAATTTCACTTAGGGTTTGGGTTAGGTCATCATGAACTCATACAGCAAAGTGGTCATCGCCAGCAAATTCAGAGTGCAGGGGTATGGTGAAGAGGGCACTGACTTTCCAACCATGCCCTATCGATGTTTCCTGGTAAAACACATGGGAAAATTCATTGGAGGAAATTTCCACTTAGGGTTAAGGTTAGGTCACCATAAACTTAAAGGGGGAAATGGACATTGCCAACAAACCCGGAGTGCTTGGGTACCGTTAGGAGAGCACTATCTTTTCTAGCCTGCCCTATCGATGTTTCCTGGTAAAACACATGGGAAAATCCATTCGAGGAAAATTCCACTTAGGGTTAGAGTTAGCTCAACATAAACTCATACAGCAAAATGGACATCGCCAACAAATTCGGAGTGCTTGGGAATAGTTAGGATAGCAGCAAAATTCCTAGCCTGCCAAACCTGTTTCCTGGTAAAATACATGGGAAAATCCATTGGAGGGTAAATTTCACTTAGGGTTAGGGTTAGGTCACCATAAACTTAAAGGGGGAAATGGACATTGCCAACAAACTCGGAGTCCTTGGGTATGGTTAGGAGGGCACCAACTTTTCTATCCGACCCTATCTATGTTTCCTGGTAAAATACATGGAATAATCCCATTCGCAGAAAATTCCACTTAGGGTTAGGGATAGGTCACCATGAACTCCTTGAGCAAAATGGTCATCGCCAGCAAATTCAGAGTACACGGGTATGATGAAGAGGGCACTGACTATCCTTGCCTGCCCTATCGATGTTCCCTGGTAAAACACAAGGGAAAATCTCATTTGCGGAAAATTCCACTTAGGATTAGGGTTTGGTCAACATGAACTCCTAGAGCAAAATGGACATCGTCAACAAATTCGTAGTGCTTTTTTATGGTTAGGATGGCACCAAAATTTCTAGCCTGCCCAATCTATATTTCCTGGTCAAATACATGGGAAAATGCCATTGGAGGAAAATTCCACTTAGGGTTAGGGTTAGGTCACCATAAACTTAAAGGGGAAAATGGACATTGCCAACAAACTCGGAGTGCTTAGTAATGGTGAGCAGAGCACTAGCTTTTCAAGCCTGCCCTATCTATATTTCCTAGTAAAATACATGGGAAAATCCCATTGGAGGAAAATTCCACTTAGGGTTAGAGTTAGGTCAACATAAACTCATAGAGCAAAATGGACATTTCCAACTAACTCGGAGTGGTTGGGTATGGTTAGGAGGGCAGCAACTTTTCATTCCTACCTTATCTATGTTTCATGGTAAAATACATGGGAAAATCCCATTGGAGGAAAATTTCACTTAGGGTTAGGGTTAGGTCAACATAAACTCACAGAACAAAATGGACATTGCCAACTAACTCGGAGTGCTTGGGTATGGTTAGGAGGGCACCAACTTTTTTATCCTACCCTATCTATGTTTCCTGGTAAAATACATGGGAAAGTCCTAGGGCAAAATGCCCTATCCTCCCCATACCCGGGTACTCTGAATTTGCTGGCGATGGATATTTTGCTCTAGGAGTTCATGGTGACCTAACCCTAACCCTAAGTGGAATATTCTGCCAATGGGAATATTTTGCTGTATGAGTTTATGGTGAGCTAACTCTAACCCTAAGTGGAATTTTCCTCCAAAGGGTTTTTCCCATGTATTTTACCAGGAAACATAGATAGGGCAGGCTAGAAAAGCCAGTGCTCTCCTAACCGTACCCAAGCACTCCAAGTTTGTTGGCAATGTCCATTTTCCCCTTTAAGTTTATGGTGACCTAACCCAAACCCTAAGTGGAAATTTCCTCCAATGAATTTTCCGATGTGTTTTACCAGGAAACATCGATAGGGCATGGTTGGAAAGTCAGTGCCCTCTTCACCATACCCCTGCACTCTGAATTTGCTGGCGATGACCATTTTGCTGTATGAGTTCATGATGACCTAACCCAAACCCGAAGTGAAATTTTCCACCAATGGGATTTTCCCATGCATTTTACCAGGAAACATAGATAGGGTAGGATTGAAATTTCTGTGCCATCCTAACCATACCCAAGCACTCCGAATTTTTTGGCGATGTCCATTTCGCTCTAGGAGTTCATGGTGACCTAACCCTAACCCTAAGTGGAATTTTCCGCCAAAGGGATTTTCCCATGTATTTTACCAGGAAACATAGATAGGGTAGGATAGAAAGGTTCGTGCCCTCCTAACCATACCCAAGCACTCCGAGTTAGGTGGCAATGTCCATTTTTCTCTATGGGTTTATGTTGACCTAACCCTAACCCTAAGTGGAATTTTCCTCCAATGGGATTTTCCCATGTATTTTACCAGGAAACATAGATTTGGCAGGCTAGAAATCCTAACTATTCCCAAGCATTCCGAATTTGTTGGCGATGTCCAATTTGCTGCATGAATTCATGGTGAACTAACCCTAACACTAAGTGGAATTTTCCTCCAATGGATTTTCCCATGTGTTTTACCTGGACACATCAATAGTGCAGGATAGAAAAGTCAGTGCCCTCCTCACCATAACCAAGCACTACGAATTTGTTGGCGATGTCCATTTTGGTCTAGACGTTAATGGTGACCTAACCGTAACTCTAAGTGGAATTCTCCTCCAATGGCATTTTCCCATGCATTTTACCAGGAAACATCAATAGGGCAGGCTAGAAATTTCTGTACCATCCTAACCATACCCAAGCACTCCGAATTTGTTGGCGATGTCCATTTCGTTCTAGGAGTTCAGGGTGACCTAACAGTAACCCTAAGTGGAATTTTCTGCCAATGGGATTTTCCCATGTATTTTACCAGGAATCATAGATAGGGCAGGCTAGAAAAGCCAGTGCTCTCCTAACCATACCCAAGCACTCCGAGTTTGTTGGCAATATCCATTTCCCCCTTTACGTTTATGGTGACCTAACCCTAACCCTAAGTGGAAATTTCCTCCAATGATTTTCCCATGTGTTTTACCAGGAAACATCGATAGGGCATGGTTGGAAAGTCAGTGCCCTCTTCACCATACCCCTGCACTCTGAATTTGCTGGCGATGACCATTTTGCTGTATGAGTTCATGATGACCTAAGCCAAACCCTAAGTGAAATTTTCCATCAATGGGATTTTCCCATGCATTTTACCAGGAAACATCAATAGGGCAAACTAGAAATTTCTGTGCCATCCTAATCATACCCAAGCACTCCGAATTTGTTGGCGATGTCCATTTCGCTCTATGAGTTTATGGTGACCTAACCCTAACCCTAAGTGGAATTTTCCACCAATGGGATTTTCCCATGCATTTTACCAGGAAACATCAATAGGGCAGGCTAGAAATTTCTGTGCCCTCCAAACCATACTCAAGCACTCCAAGTTAGTTGGCAATGTCCATTTTGCCGTACGTGTTTATGGTGACCTAACCCTAACCCTAAGTGGAATCTTCCTCTGATGGTTTTTCCCATGTATTTTACCAGGAAACATAGATTTGGCAGGCTAGAAATTTTGGTGCCGTCCTAACTATTCCCAAGCACTCCGAATTTGTTGGCGATGTCCATTTTGCTGTATGAGTTCATGGTGACCTAACCCTAACCCTAAGTGGAATTCTCCTCCAATGGATTTTCCCATGTGTTTTACCAGGAAACATAGACTGGGGTATGGTTAGGAGAGCACTGGCTTTTCTAGCCTGCCCTATCTATGTTTCCTGGTAAAATACATGGGAAAATCCCATTGCAGAAAATTCCACTTAGGGTTAGGGTTAGGTCACCATTAGTGTCTAGAGCAAAATAGACATCGCCAACAAATTCGTAGTGCTTAGTTATGATGAGGAGGGCACCAACATTTCTAGCCTGCCCTATCTACTTTTCCTGGTAAAATGCAAGGGAAAATCCTATTAGGGGAAAATTCCAATTAGGGTTTGGGTTTGGTAATCATGAACTCATATTGAAAAATGGTCATCGCCAGTTAATTCAGAGTGCAGGGGTATGGTGAAGAGGGCACTGACTTTTCTAGCCTGCCCTATAGATGTTTCCTGGAAAAACACATTGGAAAATCCATTGGAGGAAAATTACACTTAGGGTTAGTTTTAGTTCACCATGAACTCATACAGCGAAATGAACATTGCCAACCAATTCAGAGTGCTTGGGAATAGTTAGGAAGGCAGCAAAATTCCTAGCCTGCCAAATCTATGTTTCCTGGTAAAATACATGGGAAAATCCATTGGAGGATAAATTTCACTTAGGGTTAGGGTTAGGTCACCATAAACTTAAAGGGGGAAATGGACATTGCCAACAAACCCGGAGTCCTTGGGTATGGTTAGGAGGGCACCAACTTTTCTATCCTACCCTATCTATGTTTCCTGGTAAAATACATGGAATAATCCCATTCGCAGAAAATTCCACTTAGAGTTAGGGTTAGGTCACCATGAACTCCTAGAGCAAAATGGTCATCGCCAGCAAATTCAGAGTGCAGGGGTATGGTGAAGAGGGCACTGACTTTCCAACCATGCCCTATCGATGTTCCCTGGTAAAACACAAGGGAAAATCCCATTTGCGGAAAATTCCACTTAGGATTAGGGTTTGGTCAACATGAACTCCTAGAGCAAAATGGACATCGTCAACAAATTCGTAGTGCTTTTTTATGGTTAGGATGGCACCAAAATTTCGAGCCTGCCAAATCTATGTTTCCTGGCAAAATACATGGGAAAATCCATTGGAGTAAAATTCCACTTAGGGTTAGGGTTAGGTCACCATAAACTCATAGAGCAAAATGGACATTGCCAACTAACTTGGAGTGCTTGCGTATGGTTAGGATGGCACAGAAATTTCTAGCCTGCCCAATCTATATTTCCTGGTCAAATACATGGGAAAATGCCATTGGAGGAAAATTCCACTTAGGGTTAGGGTTAGGTCAACATAAACTCATAGAGCAAAATGGACATTTCCAACTAACTCGGAGTGCTTGGGTATGGTTAGGAGGGCAGCAACTTTTCATTCCTACCTTATCTATTTTTCCTGGTAAAATACATGGGAAAATCGCATTGGAGGAAAATTTCACTTAGGGTTAGGGTTAGGTCAACATAAACTCATAGAACAAAATGGACATTGCCAACAAACTCGGAGTGCTTGGGTATGGTTAGGAGGGCACCAACTTTTTTATCCTACCCTATCTATGTTTCCTGGTAAAATACATGGGAAAGTCCTAGGGCAAAATGCCCTATCCTCCCCATACCCGGGTACTCTGAATTTGCTGGCGATGGACATTTTGCTCTAGGAGTTCATGGTGACCTAACCCTAACCCTAAGTGGAATATTCTGCCAATGGGAATATTTTGCTGTATGAGTTTATGGTGAGCTAACTCTAACCCTAAGTGGAATTTTCCTCCAAAGGGTTTTTCCCATGTATTTTACCAGGAAACATAGATAGGGCAGGCTAGAAAAGCCAGTGCTCTCCTAACCGTACCCAAGCACTCCAAGTTTGTTGGAAATGTCCATTTTCCCCTTTAAGTTTATGGTGACCTAACCCAAACCCTAAGTGGAAATTTCCTCCAATGAATTTTCCGATGTGTTTTACCAGGAAACATCGATAGGGCATGGTTGGAAAGTCAGTGCCCTCTTCACCATACCCCTGCACTCTGAATTGGCTGGCGATCACCATTTTGCTGTATGAGTTCATGGTGACCTAACCCTAACCCTAAGTGGAATTTTCCGCCAAAGGGATTTTCCCATGTATTTTACCAGGAAACATAGATAGGGTAGGATAGAAAGGTTCGTGCCCTCCTAACCATACCCAAGCACTCCGAGTTAGGTGGCAATGTCCATTTTTCTCTATGGGTTTATGTTGACCTAACGCTAACCCTAAGTGGAATTTTCCTCCAATGGGATTTTCCCATGTATTTTACCAGGAAACATAGATTTGGCAGGCTAGAAATCCTAACTATTCCCAAGCATTCCGAATTTGTTGGCGATGTCCAATTTGCTGCATGAATTCATGGTGAACTAACCCTAACACTAAGTGGAATTTTCCTCCAATGGATTTTCCCATGTGTTTTACCTGGACACATCAATAGTGCAGGATAGAAAAGTCAGTGCCCTCCTCACCATAACCAAGCACTACGAATTTGTTGGCGATGTCCATTTTGGTCTAGACGTTAATGGTGACCTAACCGTAACTCTAAGTGGAATTCTCCTCCAATGGCATTTTCCCATGCATTTTACCAGGAAACATCAATAGGGCAGGCTAGAAATTTCTGTGCCATCCTAACCATACCCAAGCACTCCGAATTTGTTGGCGATGTCCATTTCGTTCTAGGAGTTCAGGGTGACCTAACAGTAACCCTAAGTGGAATTTTCCGCCAATGGGATTTTCCCATGTATTTTACCAGGAAACTTAGATAGGGCAGGCTAGAAAAGCCAGTGCTCTCCTAACCATACCCAAGCACTCCGAGTTTGTTCGCAATGTCCATTTTGCTCTATGACTTTATGTTGTCCTAACCCTAACCCTAAGTGGAATTTTCCTCCAATGAATTTTCCCATGTGTTTTACCAGGAAACATCGAAAGGGCATGGTTGGAAAGTCAGTGCCCTCTTCACCATACCCCTGCACTCTGAATTTGCTGGCGATGACCATTTTGCTGTATGAGTTCATGATGACCTAAGCCAAACCCTAAGTGAAATTTTCCATCAATGGGATTTTCCCATGCATTTTACCAGGAAACATCTATAGGGCAAATTAGAAATTTCTGTGCCATCCTAATCATACCCAAGCACTCCGAATTTGTTGGCGATGTCCATTTCGCTCTATGAGTTTATGGTGACCTAACCCTAACCCTAAGAGGAATTTTCCACCAATGGGATTTTCCCATGCATTTTACCAGGAAACATCAATAGGGCAGGCTAGAAATTTCTGTGCCCTCCAAACCATACTCAAGCACTCCAAGTTAGTTGGCAATGTCCATTTTGCTCTAGCCTGCCAAATCTATGTTTCCTGGCAAAATACATGGGAAAAACCATCAGAGGAAGATTCCACTTAGGGTTAGGGTTAGGTCACCATAAACACATAGAGCAAAATGGACATTGCCAACTAACTTGGAGTGCTTGCGTATGGTTAGGATGGCACAGAAATTTCTAGCCTGCCCAATCTATATTTCCTGGTCAAATACATGGGAAAATGCCATTGGAGGAAAATTCCACTTAGGGTTAGGGTTAGGTCAACATAAACTCATAGAGCAAAATGGACATTTCCAACTAACTCGGAGTGCTTGGGTATGGTTAGGAGGGCAGCAACTTTTCATTCCTACCTTATCTATGTTTCCTGGTAAAATACATGGGAAAATCGCATTGGAGGAAAATTTCACTTAGGGTTAGGGTTAGGTCACCATAAACTTAAAGGGGGAAATGGACATTGCCAACAAACTCGGACTCCTTGGGTATGGTTAGGAGGGCACCAACTTTTCTACCCTACCCTATCTATGTTTCCTGGTAAAATACATGGAATAATCCCATTCGCAGAAAATTCCACTTAGGGTTAGCGTTAGGTCACCATTCACTTATAACCCTAAGTGAAATTTTCCTCCAATGGGATTTTCCCATGCATTTTACCAGGAAACATCGATAGGGCAGGCTAGAAATTTCTGTGCCATCCTAACCATACTCAAGCACTCCGAATTTGTTGGCGATGTCCATTTCACTGTAGGAGTTCATGGTGACCTAACCCTTAACCCTAAGTGGAATTTTCTGCCAATGGGATTTTCCCATGTATTTTACCAGGAAACATAGATTTGGCAGGCTAGAAATCCTAACTATTCCCAAGCATTCCGAATTTGTTGGCGATGTCCAATTTGCTGCATGAATTCATGGTGAACTAACCCTAACACTAAGTGGAATTTTCCTCCAATGGATTTTCCCATGTGTTTTACCTGGAAACATCAATAGTGCAGGATAGAAAAGTCAGTGCCCTCCTCACCATAACCCAGCACTACGAATTTGTTGGCGAGTCCATTTTGGTCTATACGTGATGGTCGACCTAACCGTACTCTAAGTTGAATTTCTCCTCCAATGGCATTTCCCATGCATTTTACCAGGAACATCAATAGGGCAAGGCTATAAATTTCTGTACCATTCTAACCATACCCAAGCACTCCGAATTTGTTGGCGATGTCCATTTCGTTCTAGGAGTTCAGGGTGACCTAACAGTAACCCTAAGTGGAATTTTCTGCCAATGGGATTTTCCCATGTATTTTACCAGGAAACATAGATAGGGCAGGATAGAAAAGCCAGTGCTCTCCTAACCATACCCAAGCACTCCGAGTTTGTTGGCAATGTCCATTTTCCCCTATAAGTTTATGGTGACCTAACCCTAACCCTAAGTGGAATTTTCCGCCAATGAGATTTTCCCATGTATTTTACCAGGAAACATCAATAGGGCATGGTTGGAAAGTCAGTGCCCTCTTCACCATACCCCTGCACTCTGAAATTGCTGGCGATGAGCATTTTGCTGTATGAGTTCATGATGACCTAACCCAAACCCTAAGTGAAATTTTCCACCAATGGGATTTTCCCATGCATTTTACCAGGAAACATAGATAGGGTAGGATAGAAATTTCTGTGCCATCCTAATCATATCCAAGCACTCCGAATTTTTTGGCTATGTCCATTTCGCTCTAGGAGTTCATGGTGACCTAACCCTAACCCTAAGTGGAATTTTCCTCCAATGAATTTTCCCATGTGTTTTACCAGGAAACATCGATAGGGCAGGCTAGGAAAGTCAGTGCCCTATTCACCATACCTGTGCTCTCTGAATTTGCTGGCGATGACCATTTTGCTGTATGAGTTCATGATGACATAACCCAAACCCTAAGTGGAATTTTCCGACAATGGGATTTTCCCATGCATTTTACCAGGAAACATCGATAAGGCAGGGTAGAAATTTCTGTGCCATCCTATCCATACCCAAGCACTCCGAATTTGTTGGCGATGTCCATTTCGCTCTAGGAGTTCATTGTGACCTAACCCTAACCTTAAGTGGAATTTTCCGCCAATGGGATTTTCCCATGTGTTTTACCAGGAAACATAGATTTGGCAGGGTAGAAATTTTGGTGCCATCCTAACTATTCCGAAGCACTCCGAATTTGTTGGCAATGTCCATTTTGCTATATGAGTTCATGGTGACCTAACCCTAACCCTGAGTGGAATACATGGGAAAATCCCATTGGAGGAAAATTCCACTTAGGGTTAGGGTTATATCAACATAAACTCATAGAGCAAAATGGACATTTCCAACTAACTCGGAGTGCTTGGGTATGGTTAGGAGACCACTGGCTTTTCTAGCCTGCCCTATCTATGTTTCCTGGTAAAATACATGGGAAAATCCCATTGGCAGAAAATTCCACTTAGGGTTAGGGTTAGGTCACCATTAGTGTCTAGAGCAAAATGGACATCGCCAACAAATTCATAGTGCTTGGTTATGATGAGGAGGGCACTGACTTTTCTCACCTGCCCTATCGATGTTTCCTGGTAAAACACATGGGAAAATCCATTGGAGGAAAATTCCACTTAGGGTTAGGGTTAGGTCACCATGAACTCATACAGCAAAATGGACATCGCCAACAAATTCGAAGTGTTTGGGAATAGTTAGGATGGCACCAAAATTTCTAGCCTGACAATTCTATGTTTCCTGGTAAAATACATGGGAAAATCCATTGGAGGAAAATTTCACTTAGGGTTTGGGTTAGGTCACCATAAACGTGGAGGGGAAAATGGACATTGCCAACAAATTCGGAGTGCTTGGGTACGGTTCCGAGACCACTGACTTTTCTAGCCTGCCCTATCGATGTTTCCTGGTAAAAGACATGGGAAAATCCCATTGGAGGAAAATTCCACTTACGGTTAGGGTTAGGTCACCATAAACTCATAGAGCAAAATGGACATTGACAACTAACTCGGAGTGCTTGGGTCTGGTTAGGATGGCACAGTAATTTCTAGCCTCCGAAGCTATGTTTCCTGGTCAAATACATGGGAAAATCCCACTGGAGGAATATTCCAGTTAGGGTTACGCTTAGGTCACCATTAACTCATACAGCAAAATGGACATTGCCAACAAATTCGTAGTGCTTGCTTTTGGTGAGGAGGGCACTTGATTTCTAGCATGCCCTATCTACGTTTCTACGTAAAATACATAGAAAAATCCCATTGGCGGAAAATTCCACTTAGGGTTAGGATTAGGTCACCATGAACTCATAAAGTAAAATGGACATCGCCAAGAGATTCATAGTGGTTAGTTATGGTTAGGAGGGCATTTGTTTTCCTGCCTGCCCTATCTATTTTTCCTGGTAAAATACGTGGGAAAATGCTAATGGAGGAAAATTCCACTTAGGGTTAGGGTTAGGTCTCCATAAACTCATACGGTGAAATGGACATTGCCACAAATTCGGAGTGCTTCTGTATGGTTAGGATGGCATTGACATTTCTAGCCTTCCCTATGTATGTTTCCTGGTAAAACACAAGGGAAAATCCCATTGGTGGAAAATTCCGCTTAGGGTTAGGGTTAGGTCACCAGGAACACATAGAGCAAAATGTACATCACGTGCAATTTCTGAGGGCTCGGGTATTTTTAGGAGGACAGTGACTTTTCCAGCCTGCCCTATCTACGTTTCCTGGTAAAATGCAGGGGAAAATCCCTTTGGCGGTAAATTCCACTTAGGGTTAGGGTTAGGTCACCATGAACTCATACAGCAAAATGGACACCAAATTAGTAGTGCTTGTGTATGGTTAGGAAGGCACAGAAATTTCTATCCTGCCCTATCGATGTTTCCTGGTAAAACACATGGGAAAATCCCATTGGCAGAAAATTCCACTTAGGGTTAGGGTTAGGTCAAAAGAAAGACATTGGGGAAAATGGAGATCACGAAAAAATCCGTAGTGCTTGGGTATGGTTAGGAGGGCACTGACTTTTCTATCCTACCCTATTTATGTTTCTGGTAAAATACATGGGAAAATCCCATTAGAGGAAAATTCCACTTAGGGTTAGGGTTAGGTCAACATAAACTCATAGGGGAAAATGGACATCGCCAACAAATTCGGAGTGCTTCTGTATGGTGAGGTGGGCACAGATATTTGTACCCTGTCCTACCGATGTTTCCTTGTTAAACACAAGGGGAAATCCCATTAGCGGAAAATTTCACTTAGGGTTAGGGTTAGGTCACCATAAACTCATACAGCAAAATGGATATTTTGTGCCCTATCGATGTTTCCTGGTGAAATACATGGGAAAATCCCAATGGCAGAAAATTCCACTTAGCGTTAGGGTTAGGTCAACAGAAACACATAAGGGGAAAATGGACATCGCCAACAAATTCATAGTTCTTGGATATAGTTAGAAGGGCACCGACTTTTCTAGCCTCTCTTATCTATGTTTCCTGGTAAAATATATGAGAAAATCCCATTGGCAGAAAATTCCACTTAGGGTTAGGGTTAGGTCATCATTACCTCATAGAGCAAAATGGACATCGCCAACAATTTCTGAGTACTTCTATATGATTAGGATGGCACAGAAATTTCTAGCCTGCCCAATCGATAATTCCTGGTAAAATACATGGGAAAATCCCATTGGCAGAAAATTCCACTTAGGGTTAGGTCAACACAAATACAGAGTTGGGTGAAACACATGGTTAGGATTGCACAGAAATTTCTAGCCTGCCCTATCTATGTTTCCTTTTAAAATGCATGGAAAAATCCCATTAGCGGAAAATACCAGTTACCGTTAGATAACCATAAACTCATACAGCAAAATGGACATTGCCAACAAATGCTTGGGTATGGTTAGGAGAGCACTGGCTTTTCTATCCTGCCCTATCTATGTTTCCTGGTAAAATACATGGGAAAATCCCATTGGTGGAAACTTCCACTCAGGGTTAGGGTTAGGTCAACAGAAACAAATAGGGGAAATCAACATCGCCAACAAATTCGTACTGCTTGGGTATGTTTAGGAGGGCACTGACTTTTCTAGCCTGCCCTATCTATGTTTCCTGGTAAAATACATGGGAAAATACCATTGGAGGAAAATTCCACTTAGAGTTAGGGTTAGGTCACCATGAACTCATACAGCAAAATGGACATCGCCAGCAAGTTCAGAGTGCTCGGGTATGGTTAGGAGGGCACAGAAATTTCTAGCCTGTGCGATCGATATTTCGTGGTAAAATACATGGGAAAATCTCATAGGAGGTAAATTCCACTTAGGGTTACAGTTAGGTCATCATGAACTCATAGAGCAAAATGTATATCACCAGCAAATTTGGAGTCCTTGGGTATGGTTAGGAGAGCACAGAAATTTCTAGAATTCCCTATCGATGTTTCCTGGTATAACATATGGGAAAATCCCATTGGCGTAAAATTCCACTTAGGCTTAGGGTTTGGTCAACAGAAACACATAGGCATAAAAGGAAATCGCCAACAAATTTGTAGTGCTTGGGTATGGTTAGGAGGGCAATGGCTTTTCTAGCCTGCCCTATCGATGTTTCCTGGTAAAATACATGGGAAAATTCCATTGGCCGAAAATTTCACTTAGGGTTAGGGTTAGGTCACCATAAACTTGGAGGGGAAAATGGACATCACCAACAAATTCATAGTGCTTGGGTATGGTTAGGAGTACACTGACTTTTTTAGCCTGCCCTATCTACGTTTCCTGGTAAAATACATGGGAAAATCCCTTTGGCGGTAAATTCCACTTAGGGTTAAGATTAGGTCACCATAAACTCATAGGGGAAAATGGAGATTGCCAACAAATTCAGAGTGCTTCTGTATGGTTAGGATGGCACAGAAATTTCTAGCCTGCCCAATCTATATTTCCTGATAAAATACATGGGAAAATCCCTTTGGCGGAAAATTCCACTTAGAAATTGTTGAAAAATATGCATAATTCAATTTTTTAGTCTTCAAAAAAACTTGGACTTTTAAAATTTCACAGACATATCTGTCTACGTTACATATTTCTTACTAGCCTCCTTTATTTATCATACAGTGATTGAACTATCTTGTTTTCTTTCTATTAAACACATTCATTCAATACTTTTCCTCTGAAGATCTTTATGAAAGGTTCTCTTCGTCAATAATAGTATATTTCCTGACTTCTGGTTCCAGTACGCAGCGATGTCAGTCGTGTCTGAAGACTGGTCTCCACTACGGTCTGGTTTTCTTCACCGGTAGACCCCTTAATGGGTTGAAAGTCACCCTGGAGGGACAGCCACTGAGGAGGAGGCTTGCTGGTGACCACGGGACGGTGGCAGCTTCTCCCATGGCTTTAGCTATCTCCTTAGGGCAGACGGAGCAAAGGTCATCGTACAAGATGGCCGATTACCCTGCTGCACCAGCCGAAGTCACAATTACATGTAACCGTATTAGACCCAACACGGATGATCCAGGTGAGACCCCTTTTGCCCCTCTCTTCGCCCTATTTGGTTTTTTTTATTGCCTGTAAAAGCTTTGTTGGAATTATTTCCCCATCTTGAAAAAGCAGCTTTTGTATGCGTGGGAAGAAAGGCTCTGAGAACAAAAAAATTTAAAGACTACACTTTATTTTCATTCACTTTGGGATACAGAAATAACATTTTTCCAAATTGTACTATTATTTTATATTGAAAGATTACTTCTTTCTCCACTTTTTCCTTTAAAAGACAGAAAAAAGGGGGGGAAATGGTGTCTGGAAAAGATTTTTTAATCTACTGAGGACATCTAGTGATGAAAAGTTAATATTGCAACTGCTGATTATTGTTTGGAGAGGAGAAGGACTTGACCTTCAAATTACTCTTGAAGAGAAAAGATGAGCTGTGGGAATTGTGGGGGTGGACATTGCTTAATTTTTGTTAATTATAGTCTCCACTAAAAGAGAAAAAGGGATCCTCTTCAATCACTATTAAAATGGAGAAATCTTATTCTCACTTAAACTGTAAACTTATTTTGGAAAAGATCTATGAGGCTACTGAAGAAATATGTGCCACAATGAAAGGGATTACTACAGAACTAAAAGCCAGAAACTCTACCCCAAACTTTCAAACTGATTTTCAGACTACATCTGACCATTCTACAAACCAAAACATACCAGAAGAGGAATCAAGTGAGAGTAAAGAGGAGTTTATTTTACCCTACAAGCATTTCATCTATATCTTCGAGGATCAGAAAAATCAAAGACTGAGATTTGAACATTTAAAGCAACGAGGCTTTAAGGATAAGAGAAATAGATGTCCAATGCAGAGGTCAGGATGCTTTTGACTGTCTCAAATGATATTCCAAGCAAGAGAGACCTATCGGCTGAAAGGGAAGCTTTGTTATGGAAAGCTGCCTGGCACAAAAAGAAGGCCAGAATAAGACTGAAAAGAGAAATTTAAAATTATATGTAATGGATCAAAGGCACTGTAGAACTATGGGTTGATTTAAGGATTAAGATTTTGAGTTAGAAGTAAGAAAAAAATGGGTGATTATTAGAATATATATATTAAATAGATTAATATTGTATTTTTTGGAATAATAGGTTTATTTGTATGAAAACTATTATGTAATGGAATGAAGAAAATTGAAGACGTGTTTTAGATCTGGATTGATTTACTATTTAATTAAATGTTAATTTAATAAGATGATGTTTTCATTTAATAATATGGATGTTATTAGGTATGATAATTAACGGGATGTAATTTGAATCTCGTCCAATGGATTGAAATGATTTAAGGTTTGATATTATCTGGTTATCTTAAAGAGATTGATTGATTGATGGGTTAGATATGTATAGGATAGACCAATATTTTATTTTAATTAGGAGATATTAGTGGAGGAAGAAAAAATAAATAAAACTTATGATAAAATTAAGGAACTAGAATATATTTGGAAGGGATACCTGAATTGATAATGTGTTTATTTAAAGTTAACCTTGATTATGGTAATTGTAAATTCATAAAGCTCTGAAACAGGTTTAGGATTAATAGAAATTTAAATTAGAAATGGACTATCTTAAATATATTAAGCTATTTGAGGGAAATAGAGAGAGAATATTTGATGTATTGATTTATTCATATATGGTTTTATTTTTAGATGTTTGATTACCCCAGCACCACAGTGTGTCTTGAGCACTTTGTTCTAAGAATTAAAAAAACCAATAACATTTGTTTTTAAAAAAAGAATACTATATTTCCTAGACTGCTGATTTCATCTAAATTAAGGATAATTTACACAAAGAGTAATATTGCAGTGTTGAAAAATATGTGTGCTTTTCCCTTGAACATCATCACAAGCTGTACATTTCAAGTGATGTTTTAAAATATGTCCTTGAAAAATTATCAGTACTCTTATTTGTCTTGTATATGCTGTTCCCATGTATTTTAGATAGGGCAGGCTAGAAAAGTCAGAGCCCTCCTAACCATATCCAAGTACTCCAAATTTGTTGGCAATGTCCATTTTGCTCTATGAGTTCATGCTGACCTAACTCTAAGTGGAATTTTCTGCTAATGGGATTTTCCCATGTATTTTACCAGGAAACATAGATAGGGCAGGCTAGAAAAGTCAGTGCCCTCCTAAACACTCTGAATTTGTTGGCGAAGTCCATTTTTCTCTATGAGTTCATGGTGACCTAACCCCAACCCTAAATGGAATTTTCCGCCAATGGGATTTTCCCATGTAATTTACCAGGAAACATAGATATGAGAGGCTAGAAAATTCCTAAGCATACCCAAGCACTCCGAATTTGTTGGCAATGTCCATTTTGCTCTCCGAGTTCATGGTGATGTAACTCTAACTCTAAGTCCGTGGTAGCAAACCTGTGGCATGCTGAACCCTCTCTGTGGGCATGTGCGCCATCGCCCCAGTCCTAGGCCTTCAGCTGGGTTTTATAAAACCTTTTTGCTTTAGGCTTCCACTGCCGTGTGCAAAAACAAAAAGGTTCAATCAATCAATCAATTTCAACTTCTTGCGGGGAAAAAATAGATCTCGCAAAGTTGGAATTGACTGATTGAACTTTTGAGTCCCACCCAGTCTGCTCTAACCAGCACAGCCATGCCCACCTAATGAACCATGCCCACCCAATGGACCATGCCCACCCAATGGGCCACGCCCACCCAATGGGCTATGCCCACTCGGCCCCCAATGATACATAAGTGGGTTTTGGGTTGCAGTTTGGGCACTCGGTCTCTAAAAGGTTCGCCATCACTGCCTTAGTAAAATCCTTTGCTGAAGATAATACTGCAGGACTCAGGGATATTAAAGAAGTTTAGGACATGATAGTAAAAATGTTATAGCAATAGCATTAGCACATAGCAATAGCATTTAGACTTATATACCACTCCACAGTGCTTTACAGCACTCTCTGCGCGGTTTATAGAGTCAGCATATTGCCCCCAACAATCTGGATCTTCATTTTACTGACCTTGGAAGGATGGAAGGTTGAGTCAACCTTGAGCCTGTCAGGATTGAACTCCGGATTGTGGGCAGAGTGTGCCTGCAATACTTCATTCTAACCACTGTATCACCAGGGCTCTAAAAATAAAAAACGTGAGTTTCTTAGAGTAAAGAATAATTGAAAGATATGCATAAGTCAGATTTTTAATTGTCAAAAGAATCTGGACTTTTAACATTGTGATTTTCAAGTTAAGTCCTTCCCCCTTTTAATTAATTTCAGACTGTTCTACATGAATCTAAGACACTAGGTGGTTGGAAGTGAAGCATCATCTATAATCGGATCCCATTCTCCAGAGACAAGGGAATACCCAGGAGTGCTTAGAGACATAAGCAGCCAGGAAGAGCACCAGGTACACAGCAATTTTATAACACTCTCTTCCTAATGGTAAAAATAAGAATAGCAGCTTGTTATTGGACCGAAAGGAATCCCACTATAATTAGGATAACCATATAATTCTGTACTGCAGGGAGTCGTGTAGCCCATCATTAATCTGTCCACTTGCTGGTAGGAAACCTACGGTAGAAGAAATTAAATAGTGCTGTGTCTCTGCAAGAGAATACTAATCAAATGCATTTTTAATAAAGCTATAAACTAATAATAATCACCCTTTAGTTGTCCTTTCTAAGCCACTAGAAAGTACTTCTGTGTTTGGTTTTGTCTGGAGTTGCTTTAAGCACTCATAAGATAAATTTAGTATAAGACAAAGCAAAAGTGAATGGTGATTAACTCATATATATATTTTCCCCTTTCCCTCTTTTTCCCCTTTGGCCCAGCCTTAGCGCATTTTCATTTTCCTCAGAAATGAAATAAAACAGCCATTCTGAGCAAGCTGAGAAGTAACTATAGAAGCACAAATCCTTTCAGAGAGTCAATTCACCGCTAAATAGCTGTTGAAAACAAAAGTCATGTGTACACCTATAATCATATGGATAATTGTCTCCAAGGCCTCTTTTTTCCCTTCATCTTCAACTCGGAAATTTCTCACTCTAATCAAAAGGTAATGGTAGTGGAAACAAATCAAAGAAACTAGAAGTCAGAAACTGTCCTTTTTTTACGTAAAAAGGTTTTGAGCCCATCAGAAAGGATCTGAATTTTTATCAAGAAGCATTCAGAGGTGAATGCTTGGGTTTTTTTGTTTACATTGTTAGGTGCACCTCCTCTTCCTCCTCATTCTAGTCAATAAAATTAGGAACAGATTTGGTTTTCAGTCATTTAAAAGTTCAACCACAAATGGAGGAAATCCATAGTATGAAGTATGTTTGGAAGCTGTTCTCCTAACACTTTCAGGGAGATCCTCAACACCATAGCTTCAATAATCTGGTGCGTAATTTCTCCCAAATGTAAAACAAATTTTACACAGTAAGCCCTATTTTTTTTAGCAATATTAACTTGATGACATTGATCTGATCCCTTTTAGCACAGTGAAATATCTTTACATTTAAGCATTTCTGTCATTTTGTTCACCTCAAAGATGTAACAATAAACAGCTCTGTGATTTCTGGAATAGAATAGAATAGAATAGAATAGAATAGAATAGAATAGAATATATTGACCAAATGTGATTAGTCATACAAAGAATTTGTCTCCGGTGCATAAGCTCTCAGTGTACATACAAACAACAAAGTGATTAGTCATAGATCATAAATCATAAGATACAATTATGTTGATACCACTGATAACAGTCCCCATTAGCTGCAGGAAGGAGTGTCAGAAAAGGCAAGATGGTGGCTGTCACAGTGCAATAAAGAACTGCTTCTTTACATGTGTGTTGAGATTGCAACACCCAGCATACAACCCTAAAAAATAGAGTTTCTACCACGCTGTTGCAACCACTATCTTGTCTTTTGAATCCTCTCCTAACCCCAAGTCTAGTGGATGCCAGTGCAGGATTTGAACCTACAATGATGGTGAAGAGTCTTCAGGAAATTATCTAGTGCAGGTACTGCCCTTAGAATCCCCTGAGCATTATGTGTATCTTTCAGTCATTATTTTGTCTTAGTTGTGTAAAGACAGACTCTTCAAATCTCTCACAGAAGGAAACATACAAGGAAGCAGGGATTACCCAGATTTTTTAAAAGTGTCAGAATTAGGGGTTAGGTACAATATCTTGGAAATGGTCACATAATTTCCAGCCTTCCTTTATCAGTAAGATTATTAAGGCAGAATCAATGGAAAAAATCACTTTTTTCCCCATGTGCCTTTGCAAACTGGACTAAGCTGCTGTTTACTAACAAAACCCACTTGATCTCTTTATTTATGGTTATTTATGTTCAACATTTTTTTGTTATTTTTGCAGCCTCTCCATAATCTCTCTCAATGTTACACTTTCCGGACTCCTTCTTTGCTGCTTAAACAATAGTCTTGAAAGAACACAAGGAACAAAAAGTGGTATTAATGAAGACATACGGAACCTATGGAATCTTTGCAAGATGACAATTCTGGAATAAACTCAGTTGGCTTTCCATCTTGGACTTCTTTTCAGAGAAATAGTGCAATTTGCCAAAATGGAATTCAGCACATCACAATGGGCATGTAAATTAGCCAAGCTTCATCTCTAAATATTTATCTCAAAACTTGTATACCAAAAAAATGTACATTTAAGAAGACAAGTGCTATGGAACATGGGTGGGCGTGCAAATTACATTACAAATTCTTGTTATGTACATGTCCACTAATAAAATATCTACTTGGGCCTGTTCATAAGTGGGTCCTGTTGCTTGCATCTGACATTAATCTTGCTGGACTCTCTGCCTTCCCTTGGAAAATGGGAGGGTTTGACCCAGACATTTCTTCTCCAGAATCAACTCTAAGTTGGAAGGATCTACAACTTAGATCTACAAGGAAGGATCTACAACTCGCCACAGCCAATTCACTGCAGCCAGCCCGCTTCAGTTAACTTACTATTGCCAACTCCTCGCAGGACAACTCACCGCAGAGTTACGCAAATATTGAAGAAATAGTGGGATATACAATCATTAAAGAAAGAATGCCAAGGGAGGGACAAAAAGAAATGTGAATGACAAATAAATAAATTGAATTGTTGAATGGTCTCACAGCGAGTTGTCATGTGTTGAGTTGGCTGCTGGCAAATTGGTCATGGCAAGTTGACTGTGGTGAGTTGTCCCATTCCAAAGCTGGAATGTCTCTTTGCTCCCCCTAGAGCCCGCCCCTCTCCTTCAGCCAGTGATTCCACCATAATTAGAGTTATGTTTGTTGGGAATGTAGGAATGTACTGTACATGTATATTTTGATATAAATAGTACTATGTTATTGGCTGAATCTCTGAATGATCTCCAGATTAAATTTCTCTTTCTTTCTTTCTTTCTTTCTTTCTTTCTTTCTTTCTTTCTTTCTTTCTTTCTTCTTTCCTTCCTTCCTTCCTTTCTTTCTTTCTTTCTTTCTTTCTTTCCTTTCATTCATTCATTCATTAATATCTGCCCATCCAAAGCATATAGGCATCATGACTCAGGGTGGCAAAATGAAGCCTCTAATAGCGAGTGCCATATAAAGTGCACTAACCAAATAGGTGGTAAGACAATAGGGGAACTCAGGCACCACACAGGTTATGTAGAAAGGAAACACAGGGCCACCCACAAAGGACTCAAATGTTTATACACCAATGCACAAAGTATGAACAGCAAACAG
The DNA here is from genome assembly GCF_016545835.1 of Crotalus tigris. Classification (NCBI taxonomy): domain Eukaryota; kingdom Metazoa; phylum Chordata; class Lepidosauria; order Squamata; family Viperidae; genus Crotalus; species Crotalus tigris. Next base: position 574,150 of record NW_024100623.1, on the reverse strand, counting down.
GGTGAACTAGAAATTCAGGTTAATGAGGGCAGATACGATATTGTTGCCATTACGGAAACATGGTGGGATGAAACTCACACATGGAACACACAGCTAGAGGGATTTAAATTATTTAAAAGAAACAGACCAAATAAAAGAGGAGGTGGAGTTGCTCTCTATATAAGAAATAACTACATCTCCACAGAAATAGAGTACAACAATGATAAAAACTGTCTTGAATGCATTTGGGTCAATATAAAAGGGGGGGGAAATGACATTGCCATAGGTGTATACTACAGACCACCCAACCAAACAGAGGAAATAGATGAACTTTTTGCTAGTCAGCTAACTAAGGTATGTAGGAAGCACATCACAATAGTAATGGGGGACTTTAACTACCCTGACATCAACTGGGAGACAAACTCCGCACCAAGTGGAAGATCAAACAGGTTCCTGGCAAACCTAGCAGACAACTTTGTCTCCCAAAAAGTAGAGAATGGAACTAGGGGATTAGCCATTTTGGATCTAATTCTCACTAACAGAGATGAAATGATAGACGGTGTTGGAGCCATAGGAACCCTGGGAGGAAGTGATCATGCAATATTAGAATTCAACATTATAGAAGCACAACCAATAGAACACAGTCAAACTAGAGTCTTGGACTTCAAGAGAGCTAATTTCAATAAACTTAGAGAGGGCTTGGGAAGGATTCCATGGATGAGAATCCTCAAGGGGAAAACAACTCAAGAAGCTTGGGAAATTTTGAAAAATGAGATAATAAAAGCACAGTCTAGCACAATACCAACAAAGAGGAAAAATAACAGCTCTCAAAAGAAACCAGCATGGCTGCATAAAGAACTCTCTGACAAATTGAAAAATAAAAAGGACAAGTATAGAAAGTGGAAAGAGGGGAACATAACTAAGTCAGAATATCAGCAAATAGCCCGAGCCTGCAAAGATGAAGTGAAGAAAGCCAAGGCTCAAAATGAACTGAGGCTTGCGACCAAAGTCAAAAATAACAAAAAAAGCTTCTTTCAACATGTAAAAAACAAGAAAAAAGTGAAGGAAATGATTGGTCCATTAGTGGGTGGAAGTGGCAAGAAGGTGACAAGCAACAGGGAGAAAGCAGAACTATTTAACTCATTTTTTGCATCTGTCTTTACACAAAGGGAAAAAACAGACCAACCTATCAAAAATAGTGCCACAAAAAACAAAACAGAAACACAAGTTAAGATAGGCAAGAAAATCGTTAGTGAGCACCTGTCCAGCCTAGATGAGTTCAAATCGCCAGGACCAGACGGATTACACCCCAGAGTTCTCAAGGAACTGGCAGATGTGATATCGGAGCCACTGAACTATATTTTTCAAAGATCCTGGAACACAGGGGAACTACCAGAGGACTGGAAAAGAGCTGATGTAGTTCCCATCCTCAAAAAAGGAAAAAAAAATGGATCCAGGAAATTACAGACCTATCAGCCTGACCTCAATACCTGGGAAGATCCTGGAAAAGATAATCAAACAACGAATCAACGAACACCTAGAGGCAAACAAAGTCATTACTAAAAGCCAACATGGGTTTGTCAAAAATAGATCATGCCAGACAAATCTTATTGCATTCTTTGACCAAGTGACAAAATTAGTGGATCAGAGGAATGCTGTGGACATAATTTACTTGGACTTCAGTAAGGCATTTGATAAAGTAGATCACAACCTACTACTTGACAAGATAGAAAAATGTGGGGTAGACAGCACCACCACCAGATGGATCCGTAGCTGGCTGACGGCCGTACTCAGCGAGTGGTCCTCAATGGAACTGCATCTACATGGAGGGAAGTGTGTAGTGGGGTGCCCCAGGGCTCTGTTCTGGGCCCAGTACTCTTCAACATCTTCATCAACGATTTGGATGAAGGGATAGATGGGGAACTCATCAAATTTGCAGACGACACCAAGCTGGCAGGAATAGCCAACACTCCAGAAGACAGGCTTCAGATACAGAAGGATCTGGACAGACTTGAACACTGGGCACTAACTAACAAAATGAAATTCAATGGTGAAAAAAGCAAGGTTCTACATTTAGGCAAGAAAAACCAAATGCACAAGTACAGCATAGGTGGCACCATGCTCAATAGTAGTAACTGTGAGAGGGACCTCGGAGTCCTAGTAGACAATCACTTAAATATGAGCCAGCAGTGTGCTGCAGCTGCCAAAAAGGCCAACACAGTGCTAGGCTGCATTAACAGAGGGATAGAATCAAGATCACGTGAAGTATTAATACCACTCTTCAATGCCTTGGTAAGGCCACACTTGGAATACTGCATCCAGTTTTGGTCACCACGATGTAAAAAAGATGTTGAGACTCTAGAAAGAGTACAGAGAAGAGCAACAAAGATGATTAGGGGACTGGAGGCTAAAACATATAAGGAACGGTTGCGAGAATTGGGTATGTCTAGTTTAATGAAGAGAAGGACAAGGGGGGACATGATAGCAGTATTCCAATATCTCAGGGGCTGCCATAAAGAAGAGGGAATTAAGCTATTTTCCAAAGCACCTGAAGGCAGGACAAGAAGCAACGGGTGGAAACTAATCAAGGAGAGAAGCAAACTAGAACTAAGGAGAAACTTCCTGACAGTGAGAACAATTAATCAGTGGAACAGCTTGCCTCCAGAAGCAGTAAAAGCTCCAACACTGGAAGTTTTTAAGAAGAGACTGGACAGCCATTTGTCCGAAATGGTGTAGGGTTTCCTGCCCGAGCAGGGGGTTGGACTAGATGACCTCCAAGGTCCCTTCCAACTTTACTAGTATTACTATTACTATTACATGCCAAACAATCACCATAATTAAAACAAACCCATTAAAATATAGTTTTAAAACAGTTAAAAGGATAGTAACAAAAAGACAGATGAGAGTCCATTCTAAGGTTGCACACACGCTGCAGCCATATAATGAGCTCCACACTTTCATGAGATCCCCAGCCTGATGGCAGAACCAAGTTTTAAGATCCTTTAAGAAGGCCAACAGGGTTGTGGCTTACTTCACCTTGGGAAAGATGTTTCAAAGGGTGGGTGTCACATCAGAAAAGCCTCTTCTTCTGGTTTCTGCCAAATAAAGCTTCTTGGCTGATGGGACCTTGGATCATGCCCTTCCTGCTGGACGTGATGGGATAAGTAGAGTTGCCTGGACAAGATGAGTAGCAGAGACGTTTAATAAAAAAATACTGTAAAATAAATAAATAATCAGGGAGAGTCAATCCCACAGACAACCTGGTCCCATGTCATTTAGTTCTTTAACAGTGGGAACTAGCATCTTGAGTTGAACGTGGAAGCAAACTGGCAAACAATGCAGCTCTCCGAGCAGAGATGTAACATGTGCAGTTCTAGAAGCACACATAATTGCCCGTACTGCCACGGGCATGTTTGGCACTAGCTGAAAGTTCCAGCCTCTTCAAGAACAGCCTCATGAAAACTGCATTGCAGTATTTTATTGGGGAGGTACAAAGGGCATGAGTGACTGGGAATAGGCGTTCCAATCAAGAATTAATTGATTATGTGATAAAACAAAGAGAATGGATATGCCAGTTAGCATATCAAAGACCACATGTTTTGTTATAGTAAAGGGTGAGCAATAGATATATAGATTTAAAGACAATGAACACACCAACGGATTAAAAGCTGAAATGGCTTATTGAAAAAGCAAACTATAAGTTTATCTATCAAAGATAATATAGATAGGAAATATTCAGGTGAGACAACAAAACAAGAAGTGGTAACCTTCAATGGAGTAATGTAAATACATAACTGAATCTCAAGATCCTTCAGAGAGAACAGTGTATATCAGCTGGAATACATCACCTTTCCCAGGAACCAAATCTACCCTGAAACTCATTCTCAAGAAGATCTCCGAGTTTTTATAATGTATTATTGAAGTTATTCATACTTCTAATGACACACATTGAATATTTATACTTCTTGCATATCAGCTACTGTATCAAAAGTCCATGTTAGATAGTATGCATCTATCAAATCTTCCTATAACAGGTGACTGATATTGGAAAAAAAATACGTTTGAGTTCAGTTGCATTAGAAGCTGAGAAAACAGCTAAGTGGGAGAAACAACTAATGTGGTGAAGAAAGGGAGAAATTTGGAGGGTTATTTTTAAAAGTCTAAAGCCTTTAGAAGCCATATGAGCGCATGAAAATACAACCATGTATTTATACAGGAAAACACAAACAAAATTAACGCATACCACTGAAGTCCTTTGCCAAAACAAATATCTTCCATGATAACACTAGCCCAAGATAGTTGTATTTGACAAGGAAAATGGAATGACTGAAGTTAGACACAAATGATGAAAAACGACAGCAAGCAACACAACTTGTAGACCATGGTACAATATTTACTAACAATGAGCAAATGGAGATATTTTAAGATTTGTAAAAAGTGATAGAAAGTTGTGGGTAAAATGTTGCAAATGTGTCTTGAAAGAAGCAGAACAGGCTTTGTATACAAAAGAGGTTCTACCCATTTTGTTACTATATATAGCACTGAAAACTGAGATTGTCAGGAGAAGCCTAAAGCTAAGCTGGAAACTGTAGGAATGGGGAAGTGAAGAAGTATGTATGGTAAAATAAGAAAAGAGAGGGCACAGAATGAATGGAAGCCAAATAGATATGGATTAAAATAAAAAGTGGGCAACTAGTGTGAAATAGATGGTTTAGTTATAGAGAGAGAACATATGAGGGACAGAGAACAAATGTATGATGGAAGAATGACTGGGCTGAGTCATGTTTGGATGGAGTTGATGAGATCCTCCAAAAGAGGAAAGAGAAATTTAAAGAACAATAGGCAATATATGAAATTTCTGTGTACGCGGAAGCAAGGATGATTTGCAAGGAGAGAAACGTAAGGAGAATTAAAGAGGTAGAAGGAAGGGTGTTGGTGAAAGCTAGTTTTATTTTATTGATTTATTTATTTTGTATCCCATCTTTATTTTTTTATTATTTTTACAAATAATTCAAGGGGGCAACATATTCAACGTCCTTCCTCTTCATTTTTTCTCCACAACAACAACAACCCTGTGAGGTGGGTTGGGCTGAGAGTGAGTCACTGTCCCAAAGTCACCAAGTTGGCTTTCATGGCTAAGGCAAAACTTGAACTCATGGTATCCTATTTTCTAGTGATGTCTTAACCACGAGACCAAACATAAACTAATAGATAAAACATATTTTTATCTATGGTTCCATTTCTTTTTCTCATCTCATTGCTTTATTCTTTTGGCCTATTTTTTTTTACTCTTTTCTTGCACTTTGTGGAACATTTCTTACCTTGAAAAGGAAGAGTACGATAGGTTGGTATGTATGTAATATGGCAAAATAAACCTTTTGCTATGTGCAGGAAAGCTCCTTTTCTGTAATTTACACTGACTGAATCCTACTTTTAGTTCTGGACAAGCGACTATGCTTTGGGGAAATCCAGGGCACTCCCTCTTTGTGCCTGGGTATCACATCTGCCAGCAACTCTTTGAAGCAACCATTTCTTTTCTTTGTGGGCCGGTTGTGGAGGCCATTAGAGATTCCAAGCTGAGATCTGAGCAGTCTAGCAACAAATCAGTTTCTAGGCTTGGTGCTAAATGCATAGTAGCAGGAGGAGGAGGAGGAGGAGGAGGAGGAGGAGGAGGAGGAGGAGGAGGAGGAGGAGGAGGAGGAGGAGGAGGAGAGGTTATGTGCCAAGTTACTTTCATACCATTTGAAAATATTATTTCTGATAATGGAAATAAAGAAAAAGCCAACATTTCATATATATCATGGCTCTTCAAGGCAGGTCCTGGTATTTTTACTTCTTCGAGAAAATTGACCTGACTAGAAAGGAAAACAAAAGATTGGGGTTTTTTTAATCAAATTTTCCCCTTTAAAGATAGAGCCTTCTCTCCAACTCTTGGGTGCAGAATTCCAAAACATTTTGGATTTGAAATCTCTGAAACCACAACTTTTCAGCCTTAATTCTTCATCTTTATTTATCTCTTTTGTCAATTTGTTCTTTATTATGATCTGATTTAATCTAATCTGCTTCATCATGTAACATTTTCCTCTGGTTACCAGAAAGTATAAACTGCACAAGCTTCAACTGTACATAAATCGAGCATAATCTCATCCTAATAATCATCTCATCATAATCCCATCATACTTCGTTGACAGTGACTAAGGTAATATCCATATAGTGACAGAGAAGATCCAACACAAATACTTCCTAGGTTTTGTTAATTCTGAGGCTGAGCATGTTCTGAAAATAATAACAAATGGAATTACTTCTCACTTCCTTTTTCAGGCACATGTTCTATGCTAAGAATAACTGTATGAACCAGCTCAGCTAAAGAGACATGATTTATTAACCTCAATTTTAAATAAGTTCTTTGTAGATTTAAAGATATCATGCCCCTGGTCCAGTAAAAGTGGCTAAAAACATGAACTATAAATGATTCATCAGCATTAATGGTGAAATAAAATATTCTTCTGTAATGCTGAAACAAAGATTTAAGAATAAACAAAAGTCTAAGAAGAAAAGCCCAAAGCCTCAAATTTAGGGGAGATGCATGACACTAATTGTTACTTTAGATCAGGGGTAGGCAATCTTGGCTCTTTTATGACTCGTGGGCTTCAACTCCCAGAATTCATGAGCCAGCATGACTGGCTCAGGAATTCTGGAAGTTGAAGTCCATGAGTCATAAAAGAGCCAAGGTTGCCTACCCCTCCTTTAGATGCATTCTTTTGATGAAATTATTCTTGTGCCATTGCAGTCTTACACAAAAGGATGGTTTGCAAAATGATGACAATATGAAAAAACAAGCCTATTAAATATAATTCCTAATAGTATAGAAACCATTTGGGATCATCCTATGCCACACTTGACCCTATACAACACGGGTGTCAAACTCGCCACGTCATGTGACATGTTGCAACATATTGCATTGCCGACAATGGGGTGGGCATTGCCGACAATAGGGTGGGTGCAGCTTTTTGCATTGCCAACAATGGGGTGCACATGGCTTCGGTATGATGAAACCGGCCTGCAGGCCAGCAGTTTGACACCCCTGCTATACAGTACATGATTTCCCCATATTTCTTGAAAAGCCAAATATGTCTGATAATGTACATAAACAGTGAAGGAATCTGTCTTCTCACTCCTTTTTTTCTGTTTTGTTTCCTGCATAAATTTGCTTTAAAAAAAAAAATCTACAGGAATATTATATACATGGATCTCTTCCAAGTATTTTTCCTAACTAACTTGTAAATCTTTGTTTAATTTTTGGATTTTTGGTGTTACTGTTCTGAAAACCATTACAAAATTCTGAGAAATGCAAACACAAACATAATAGCAATTCCATATAGTAACAAATACTCATTTAGCAATTAGTTTGTACCTGAACTACACAATATTATCCCCCATCACTATTTTACATTGGTATCAAATCTCTCCTAATGAAAAATTGGCCTTCCTGAGCAACTCCATGAAAGTCACCTTTTGATTCACAATTTACTGATTGATGCATGTCATGTTTGCCTTCATTTAACACAAGGAAGGGGAAAACGATGAGTCTGGTTAAATCAAGGCAAACACTTACTTAATGTAACATCCTCAGGCACTCAGTACTTGACCCAAATGAAGCCTGGAGGAAGGTAAGAGTTTTAAAATGCTGTTCTTCATTCTAGAAATCATTGATAGTTGTGTGCTCATGTGAGACTAGACTGAAATTGACAATTGTGGCCATAATTTAAAAGTGAACCAAGCACATACACAGAGAGGACAAGAGCCAAGAGTCTTGTCAAAAGTATCTATCAGAAAATAAACAAGAAGGAATCAAGTCATTAAGAGTCAAAGGATATACTGTATAAAAGAAATGTCATCAGATATCAGAAAAAAAGAGGCTGGGGGCAGAATGCAAGTAATCCCCAATCCATCAATGGCTACCAGATTTGCAGATCATTAAGGTAAGGACCTTGTGGTGTAAAAAAGGGTATTGAAGCCCACCCAATCTGAGTTGTTCTGGGTCCGGATTTGGTGGTTCCTGTTTCTCTATCAACTCTCCAGTCTAGTTGAGTTGGATCAGGTAAATGGAGATATCTGTATGAGTCAGGGAGCTGGACAACTTCATACTTCAAGCAGTAAAGCTTTGCTGTGGCTTTAAATTGGGCAGGTCTCCAAGTATTATTTATTTATTTATTTATTTATTTATTATCCCATCTTTATTATTTATATAAATAATGTAAGGCAGTGAACCTATCTAATACTCTGGCCTCTATTTCCCCACAACAGCAAGGTGTGTTGGATGAGGGAGAGTGACTGGACAAAAATCACCCATGGGGGGGGGTCCTTGATACTCTCTGAGCTTGCTTGTTTTCTTGCAGACATTTCATTACCTAAACTAGGTAACATCATCAGTGTTGGCAAGGAGTGGGGTGTGTTGTCAGTTTATATTCTAATGGCTTGCTCTCTCAGTGTTGGTGGGAGAGGTCTTGGAGATTCTTTGGTTGGGCTGTTTGCTGTTGGCTTCTTTGGCAGTTTCTTGATTAGGGTACTGGTAAGCAGGGCTGTGGCATCAAATAAGACCATGATTTCATCCTCAACTATAGTTGCATCCCTGATTGTTTGAAGACACTGTAGTGGAAAGTTAATGGAGTGTTTGCTTCCTCTTGTGAGGTGCCCAAGCTTTTCTGTTAATTCTTTGGCAATGTTGTATGTAGGGTAGTGATATGATTGGACAGAGGGGTATACCAGGTTTCTGTATTTTGGGACATCCATAGAAGTGTGGAAGGATAGGTCTGCTGTGTTTCATCCGCCACTGTTCCTCTTTGTTAATTTGGCTTTTCTTAGTGAGGTCACTGAGGGTTCTCTTGATCGGGTTGTCTAGTTTTTGTAATCTGTTAGTGTTGACTGGGATGTAGGTTTCTTTGTCCGCCAATATTTCTTTTGCTTTTTGTAGATGTTGTACTCTATCCATAATAACCATGGTTTGGCCTTAGTCTGCAAGTAGGATGATGATGGTCTGGTCTTTTTTTAGGTTTCTGAGGGTTGCTTTGTCTTCTGTTGTAAGTTGATTCTGTTCTTTCTTCTTCTGATCTGTGGAATGATGCTTTGTCTAATGTTTTCTTGGACTTCTGTAGTGAGTTTAGTGATTTAAAATGCCCCTTCTAGGGCTGCAAAAAAATGCTAGGTGATTGGCATCACCTATATTATAGTTGAGTCCTTTTTGTAAGATCCTGTGTTCTTCAGTGGATAGTATGTGGTTGGACATGTTGACTACCCATTCAGGCTCTGGCCTTTCTTCGGTTCTGGAATTGAGTTTAAGGAGTTTGCTTTGCAGTCTGGTTTTTCATTTCCCAGCATGTCTATGGGATGTATTCATGATGGTAGAGGCCATGTGTTCTGGTGTGATGGTCTATTCCAACTATTCTTTGAGGTTTGTTATGGTGTGCAGATATTTGTTTAATCTGAGGTGTGCATCTGTTATCATGAGCCATGTCATTTTTCACCTGCTTTCTTAGGCTATTTTCCATCCAGCTGTGCAATTGATTGGAGGTTTGTACCTGACACTGGTAGGTAGGGCATGCTGTTGTAGGCATTCACGTCACCCAAAGTCACGCAATTGGCTCTCATGCCTAAGAAGGAACTAGAACAGTGGTTCTCAATCTTTCTAATGCCGTGACCCCATAATACAGTTCCCCATGTTGTGGTGACCCCCAACCACTTATACATCACCGGGTGCCAGGGGCGTGGCCAAAGAAAAGGGGGAAAAAATGGCAGACAGCCTTGTTTGGCGACCCCCGTGAAATGGTTGTTCGACCCCAAATGGGGTCTCGACCCACAGGTTGAGAACCACTGGACTAGAACTTACTGTCTTCTGGTTTCTAACTTGGGTCCTTTACCGTTAGACCAAACTGGTTCTCATTTAGAATCTTGAGAATTCAGTGTTCCACTCAAAGTGATTTGCAAGTGAGCCTAGTTATTTCCCCTCTTCAACCAGAGTTGTGTGTGCTAGACACCCAATCCACAAACCTCAGTAGGTTGTGAATGTGGACTGAACAATGATAAGTCCAGCTTGGCAATTTTGTAACATGTTATGAACGTATCTAGATGGCCATTACCACATTAGGTAGAACTGAAATCTATAGCTTTATTGTGCATTGTATAAATAAATTATTTGGGGGGGGGGGAGACTGAATTTCTTTGCTTTTTGTTCAATGGGTGAGTGAAGGTTTAGAGCAATGAGCATGAAAGAGAGAGAAAAATATTTTATTGCACTTTGCAGACATTCTTCCAGGTCCTTCAAGCTTCACACATTAACATATTTTCTTGTATCGAAGATACTAGCATTCTGTTTTTATTTGTTTTCCTTTCTGCACCTTTTCAGCACTACTAAACACCAGGGCTATTCATTACATTTGTCACAAAGTGAAAGCTAAAGCAACAAATCAATAGATGAATGAGCCTCCATTCATTTGTGACTCCTTCCCTTCATTCATTATAATTTTCCTTTGGTAGCAAAAAATAACAACTGAAGTTAAATGACTGAGGCAGTGACAGAAGAGAGACCTTTTCTTGTTTCTGGTTTTATTTTCTGATTTTTAATTTGTTTAGCAAGCTCTGGACATCATTTGTTTTTGTTTGTTTGTTTGTTTTAGTTCAAGTCCTTGATGTTATTTACTCTTCATGTAGAACAAAGAGGTATGGAAGGAGATTACTTTGAAAGGTTCAGGAGGGACCCCAAAGGTGCTTTTCCACAAGGCAACTGGACTTTCTTGTTTTTCTTTGAAGATGTTTCACTTCTAATCCAAGAAGCTTCTTCAGCTGTGACTGGATGGTGGGGAATGGCAGGATTTGTACTCCTTGCAGATAGCTGGTCATTTGCATTCTTTTAGAGAGTCAGTGAGGCCACCTGGAGGTTCATCTGTGTCATCAGGGTCACCTGAGTAGTGCAAATGGGTATGGAGCCTTCTTGGAACTGTTGAAAGGCCTGTGTTGTAGACTGAAGATAGAGAACAGAACAGTACAGAACAGAACAATAAACTTTACTGTCACTTTGAATGTACAGTAATCGGCATACATTAAAATGAAATTTTGTTGCATTCAGCTCTCAAAGAGTCACCACTTCCGATATACACTACATAAATATGACAAAAATAAATAAATAAATACAAAATTATGCATATACCCACATGTATTATATGACATAGAGAGACAACAGTCTTGTTTGGATTATGTATACATGTGCATGGCGAAAAAAGAATCTTGTGAGTTTACCAGACGGATGGCATAGGGAACAAAGCTATTACAGAATCGGGTAGTCCTGCTAGACATACTTCGAAACCTCCTCCCAGAGGGGAGCAACAGAAACAGACCATAAAATGGATGTGTGGAGGTCTCTAACAATGCTTTGAGCTCTAAGCACATAGCGCTTATAAGCAGCATCCTGAATACCAGGAAGTGAGCTTCCTATGATCTTGGCTGTCCTTACCATCCTCTGTATGGACTTTCTATCTGAGGCACTGCTGCCACCAAACCAGACAGTGATGCAGTTTGTTAAAATGCTTTCAATCGTGCCTCTGTAAAAAGTGGCCAGAACAGAAGGTTGTGTTGTAGACTGAAGATAGATGATGTCATATCTCTCCCCCACTTTTGAGAGAGAGCTATTCAGTTTTGACATAGATGGCCTCTTTGACCCCTCTTTCAAACCAGCGTCTTATCTATCCAAAATGTGGACTTTGCTGTCTTCAAAAGAATGGCCTTTGTCTTTTAAATGCAACTGGACTGCTCAGGTCACCATGACAACACAGATAAGCCTCCAGGTAGCCTCAACGACTCTCTAAAAGAATGCAAATGACCAGCTGTCTGCAAGGAATATAATTCCTTCCATTCCCCACCATCCAGTCAGAGCTGAAGAAGCTTCTTGGATGAGAAGCAAAATGTCTTCAAAGAGAAAAAAGAAAGTCCAGTTGCCTCATGAAAAAGCACCTTTGGGACAACCATGTCTTGGATGACTGAGAATCTCCATAGACATTCAGGAGGGATTTTTTTCTTAAACTTCAGGAGAAATAATCTAATGAGACACAGATTACAGAACTCAGACCTTGCTGTTCAAGATCTTTATCTTGATTGTCTGGATTGATAAAGGAAACAGGGAAAAGACATAAGATGCCAGCCTTCTTACATTTGAATATATACACACGCTGGTCAGATTAAGGACTTTTTTATTTAATCAATACTTGATAATAAAGTTATAGTGCTCTATAGTATCTTAGCTTATAGGGAGATCTTGAGGGAACTAACTTCCTTCCTGATAATTTAAAGTTTAAGTAGAAATCCTGTTAACACCTAAGGCACCTGGAAGGAAATTATTTGGGGCAATCCTTTCAGAAAGATGTATATTTAAAACTTCATCCCAATGGGATAAAAAAAAACAAGAAATACAGGAAGCTGAAAAACTGCTGAGTCCCCTTTTGAAAATAGTGCAAGATTATTTAGCTAGTCAAACAACAGCGAATGAACTCCTGACACAAATGTGACTTGAATGAATAATTAAACAAACAAGATTTATAATAAGAAACCTGAATGGAAAGCAAAAATATACTGGACACTTGTTTATGAAAACCACTGTTCTGTAAAGAGGTAACAAATAATATGGTACTGAAACTCATTTGTTTGTTAGAATTCTACCCCGTTTTTTCTTTTTATTCAACACTCAAGACGTACTCCAGCTGAAAGACAAACTGTAACCTAAGGCAACATTAATATATCTATGGCCTTGAAGTCAGTCTTGTCACTAGCAAATAAATAGCTAAACCTCTACAACAGTGGTTCTCAACCTGTGGGTCGGGACCCCATTTGGGGTCGAACGACCATTTCATGGGGGTCGCCAAACAAGGCTATCCGCCATTTTTCCCCCTTTTCTTTGGCCATGCCTCTGGCACCCAGTGATGTATAAGTGGTTGGGAGTCACCACAACATGGGGAACTGTATTATGGGGTCGCGGCATTAGAAAGGTTGAGAACCACTGCTCTACAAGTGTTACTGATAGATTTTTCAAGAACATCCTTGAATCGTTGTTTTTGTCTCCTTCCTAGTTCTGAGAGAGAATGATTGACCCAAAGTCATCCACCTGTCTTCATGCCTACAGCAGAACTAGAAGTCACCATCTAGTCAACTTTGAGCAGGTGAGACTTGAACTGCTGAACTGCCAGCAGTCAGCAGAATTAGCCTGCAGTACTGCCTTCTAACCACTGCGCCACCCTGACTCTTTTTTGTCAGAATGCAAGAATGCATTGAGGCTTCAGTCTCTTCACTTTATTTTTTCCTCCTCTTAAATGGGCTTCTCACACCTTTGCATTCCTTTAATACAAACAGTGCATCGTTATGAAAGAAAATAATTAAACTTGTATAGTTGAGATTGGAATGATCCCCAATGATACTTGGTAAGATCACAACAAAAACCTGTTCTTTATTTATCACCGGGTCAAGGAAGGAATCATAATATATGACTAGGATTTAAAATGGTATTAAAGATTAATATAAAAATAGTAGTAAATAATCAATATAAAAGTATAACATATATAAATATAATATAATAAATAAAAATATTTGAAATATAAAAGTATATAAAGTAACAGACACTAATTACAGTCAGTCAGTCCTTGTATTTCAGTCATTAATCAGAAAAACAGTCACATTTAACTATACAGCACCCAAGTTGCTATAAAAGTTGCACACAAACAAGCTATAAAATCATATACTGTACAAGTAAAAATCATATATAAGTAAAATTGTATGCTTAACTTTAGGAATCCCAGTCAAAAGAGGTAGGGGACAACAATGCATTCTAGCTCCTCTCCTTTTTAATATTTTCATCAACCCCCTCGTAGACAAATTGAACTGTCCCTCTCTTGATCCACCTAAATTGGGAAAGACACACATCTCAGTTCTTCCATATGCAGATTGGCCTGAAGCTGACACTTCATACACTTGCTAAGCACTGTCAAGAAGAATTGCTAGAAACCAACAACTCAAAAACCAAGGGATTTGCCAAATGCCCTAAGACACATGTCTGGCATCTAAATAACTATCTAACAGAACAGATTAAGACTTTCAAACATCTAGGGAGTCTTTCCCATGCCATGTCATCTTAAATGCACAGAAAACAGCTTCAGCTTTACGATCCATCTATAGCTCCAAAGAAGATCAGCACCTAACCAAAGCCTTCAAAGTCAAGATCTGAGCTCAGCTCTTCTTTCCAGTTCAGCTGGCCCCTTAAAGGTTATTTCTTCCACTCAAAAGTGTTCAGGTTAAGTTTCTGAGATTTACCTGCCGACTACTCTGCATTCCAAATATCATGAAGCCAGCCTACTCAAATTTAGACTTCTGCCTAGATTCATATCCTTCCATATTGGCTTAAGAGTCTTTTTTCCTTTCAGTCTGCTTGGCCCCTTTAATTATGAGTGACAGCTTCCAGTGTCCTGGTGTCAGGCAATACATAGAAAATTATAAACCTAGGGCTTCTCATGGAAAGCCATGATCCTGCTGGGTTACAAACATGCATTAGCCAATCTTAAAGAGCTTAAACTGAGCTATTGACTTAGTGCTGCAATCAGATTTGTCAGTCTTTCCCAGAAACACCTTCTTAGTCCTTTCACATGTTCACCCAGCTACATATCTTAGTTGCATAACAATCCCTAAATTTAGAAGGGCGTTATCTTTGACTAGATTCAATGCCCTTCTAACAGCAGTCATGGAAGGGAGATACCAAAAGTGCTGCAATCAGATTTGTCACTCTTTCCCAGAAACACTTTCTGAGGCCTTTCACATGTTCACCCAGCTACATATCTTAGTTGTATAACAATCCCTAAATTTAGAAGGGCTTTGTCTTTGACTAGATTTTTTTTTTTTTTATTAAAAGTTTTATAAGTTTTACAAAAAAGAAAAAAGAATACAAAACAAGAGACAACATATACAAAAAAAATAAAACTAAACAATACATATATAAAAAAAAAATAAACCCCCCCCCACCCCTCCCAAACCCCCCCCTCCCTTCCCCCCCCCTGAGCTTCTCAGAGCAGAATATAGGCTTAAAAAGTAAAAATTAAAATTAAATTAAAAACTTTATATTTATATATATAAAAAGATTATCTATAATATATATAAAAATAAAACTTATGAAAAAACTATATAATATTTTTGTATACCCAATCTAAATTGTATAAATTTTATCCATTTATCCCAAACAGCAAAAAACTTCTCTTGCGTTTGTTGCTTTAAGAAAGCCGAGATCTTTGCCATTTCCGCCAGATAAGCTACTTTAAGAAACCATTCCTGCAATGTAGGCAAGGATTCCTTCTTCCAATATTGTCCTACTAACAGCCTAGCGGCTGTAATCAAATTTAACATCAATACAACCTCCTTTGTATCACAATCTGTAACAATACCTAACAAAAATAATTGCGGAGTAAATTTTACCCTCCTTCTAAAAATTCTCTGGATATTCCACCATACTTTGATCCAAAATGCTTTTATCTCTCTACATGACCACCAAATATGGTAATAGGAAGCCTCCTTATAACCACATCTCCAACATTTGGGTTGCACGTCAGGGTACATATAAGACATTTTTTGTGGATCAAGGTGCCATCTATAAAACATTTTATAAAAATTCTCCCTTAAGTTCTGTGCTTGTGTAAATTTGACATTTCTCACCCAAATTTTTTCCCAGGTGTCCAATGAGACTGGCTCACCAAAATTCTGCGCCCATCTTATCATACAATCTTTAATTAGTTCCGTTTCTGAATCCAATTCAACTAAAACCGCATAAATTCTCTTAATGTGGGTTTGTCTTGAATCCTTCACTTGCTTAATAAGATTTTCATCTTCTCTAAGAAAACCCACCTTACAATCCATCTTCCATCTGTCTAGTAATTGCCTATATTGGAACCAAGAATAAATAAAGTTTTCTTGTGCTAACTCTTCCCGTGATTTTAATTGCCAGTTTTGTCCATCCCATTTAAGTAACTGTCTATAAGACACCATATCCATTTTAACCCCTCTTTTTATTGCTTCTATCGCATGCCAAGGTATAGCCCATAATGGTACTTTGAAATCACTTTTATAATATTTTCTCCAAATCCTAAGTAAAGAAATTCTTAAGATATGAGATTTAAAAGCCCAATCCATTTTTTTATTGAATATTAAATAGGCATGCCACCCATAAAGTAAATCCCATCCCTCTAGATAAAGTATCTCAGAGTTTGTCAAATTTACCCAATCACTGATTAGTGTTAAAACCACCGCATCATAATATAATTTCAAATTTGGTACCTTAAGTCCACCCCTCTCACGAAAGTCTTGCATAATTTTAAACTTAACCCTTGGCTTTTTCCCTGCCCAGATAAATTTATTAAGACCCTTCTGCCACTCATTTAAATTAATCTCATTTTTCAAAATTGGTAACATTTGAAACAAAAAAAGAAACTTAGGTAAAATATTCATTTTTATCACTGCAATTCTTCCCATGAGGGATAATTGCAACTTTTCCCAGTTCTTCAAGTCCTTCTGTACCCTGACCCACAACCTTTCATAATTATTTTTAAATAATTTTACATTAGAAACAGACAACATCACCCCCAAATATTTTACCTTATTAACAATCTCAAAACCCGTCAGGTTAGTCAAAATCTGCTTCTCCTGACTAGACATATTTTTAGGTAAAATTTTGGTCTTATTTACATTAATCTTGAAACCCGAGACCAAGCCATAATGATGAATCAACTGTAATAAATTTACTACAGAATAATCAGGTTGCGACAAAGTAACAACCAAGTCATCCGCAAAAGCTCTTAACTTATATTCTTTTTTATTAACATATATTCCTTTAATTTCCTGAGACTCTCGAATTTTGATCAATAATATTTCCAATGTTAAAACAAACAACAATGGCGATAAAGGACACCCCTGTCTAGTACCTTTCTCTATTGTGAAAACCTCCGAAAGACCTCCATTAACAATAAGTTGTGCTGTTTGTTTTTGATATATTACCTTAAGGGCTTGTAATATGTTTTCACCAAAATTCATTTCTTCCATTACTCTTAGCATAAAATGCCAATTCAATTGGTCAAATGCTTTTTCAGCATCTAAAAATATGAGCCCTGCAGGAACTTGGTTGTTCTTATCTAAGTATTCTAATAGATTAATAATTTGTCTAACATTGTTTTTCATATACCTTCCTGTTATAAACCCTGATTGATCTTTATGCACAAGATGATGCACCACCCTCATAAGCCTATTTACCAAAATTTTTACAAATATCTTATAATCCACGTTTAAAAGAGATATAGGCCTATAATTTTTTGGTAAAGTAAGATCTTGATCCTCCTTTGGAATCAATGATATAAAGGCACTACGCCATGAAGGAGGAATCTCTAAACCCTGTAAGATACCATTAAAAAGATCATTTAATGGTTGGATCATCTCCTCCATTAAAGCTTTATAATAAACAGCTGTTAACCCATCCGTACCCGGTGCTTTCCCTAATTTCAATTGTTGAATTGCTGAGGCAATTTCCTCCTTAGTAATTAAGCCATTAATTTCATATTTCTGATCCTCAGTCAATTTAGGAAAACTTGCCTCAGCTAAATATTTATTTATATCTAACAATTGTACATTAGTAGATTTATATAAGTTTTGATAATAATCCAAAAAAGATTTTTTAATTAATTCCTTCTGAGAAACTAGTTTACCCTTGTAATTTATTTTCTCTATTATTCTCTGTCTCTGTTTCTTTCTTAATTGATAAGCCAACCATCTCCCCGGCTTATTAGCATTACAAAATGTATTTTGTTTCATAAATAATAAGTTGGTTGCAGCTTGATCTGCTATCAACATATTAAATTGTGACCTTAATAACTTTACAGATTCTTTAATACTTTCATCAGAAGGATTTAGAATCAAAGCCCTTTCTTTTAATTTAATTTCATCTTCAAGTTCTCTACGTTTCTGAATCTGATTTCGCTTATAAAAATTATTCATTTTTATCAAAACACCGCGCATAAATGCTTTACCTGCATCCCATACCATTGACATTGAAGTCCCCTTGTACATATTCAAAGCAAAATAGTCCTTTAAAGACTCCTTTAGTTTTTGAACATTCTTCTCTTGTCTAAACAAATTTTCATTAACTCTCCAGGATCTTCTTTCCTCTTTCTCTTGAATCAGCTCCATCCAAACTGGACTATGATCCGTCAGTGATCTAGGAAAAATCTTTACATTCTTTACTTTGTTATACAAGTCCGTGGTAATCAAGAAAAAGTCAATTCTTGAAAAAGATTGGTGTCTATCAGAAAAAAAAGTAAAGTCTCTCTCCTCTTGATTACGTTCCCGCCAATAATCCCTTAATTCCCAGTCTTCTTTCATATCAAAAAAGGCTTTAGGTAGCCTTGCTTGTTTGAGAAAAGGAGAGGAACCTTTCTTGTCCCTTTGTGTATCTAAGACACCATTCCAATCACCCATTAATACCACTGATCTATAATCAAACAATGTTATTTTTTGATGTAACTGCTTATAAAATTGTTCCTGTTGTTGATTTGGAGCGTAAAGTCCAACTATAAGTATTTTCTTACCATAAATACCAAGTTCAATCATCACATATCTCCCCTGGGGATCTGATTCTACCAGACAAGCTGGTAGGTTTTGTTTAACATATATAACAACTCCCCCTTTCTTCCCAGGAGCAGAAGATATAAAATGAGATCCCAAACGAGCATTAACTAAATATTTCTGATCTTTAAGTAAAATATGAGTTTCCTGTAAACAAATAACATCATTAGTATGTTGCTTCAAATAATAAAAGATTTTTTTGCGTTTCTGAGGAGAATTCAATCCATTAACATTCCAAGTCAAAAACTTTGCCATCTCCCTTGGCACGCAGCCTGGAGAAGACACCATCAAACTCTGAAAGAGCTGCGTGTGTTGCATAACTCTTGGGTCTTGCTCCTCCCACCGGCGGTGATGCACTTCCAGGAGAACTCTCTTTAGGCTCTTTTTTACGTTGCTCCTTCTCTTTACGCTTTGACTAGATTCAATGCCCTTCTAACAGCAGTCATGGAAGGGAGATACCAAAAGATCCATTTTGAATGGAGAATGTTCTTATGTAGTGGAGGAGCACTTGTAATATATTATTTGGTATTGCTTCCTCTATGCTAACTGTCACCAGGGATAACTATTTGCACCTATCACCAAATACCCTGGTCGCACTGATTTCCGTTATCTCAGATTGTTACTATCAGATAAATCTGATTCTACTTTATGATGGCTGCCAAATACTGTTTCATAGTTTGTATAACATGCCATATATTTTTTTTGTTTAAAGATCTCCTAGATGTTTTCCATTTGGAAACATCTGAAATGCAGCTGTCCATTTAATCATTATTTTATATCAATGTATTATGTCCTCGCTGTCAATTGATTCTTATTTTTGTCTTGTCCATTATTAGCTGCCAGAGTCAGTTTAACAATACAGATAAATAGTCACTGTAACTGGATGTTAACTTTTAGTTTTCAAATCACTAATTATAGAAAAATCTATAGTCATCTGAAATTGAAAAGCAGAAAAAAACTGCAAGATTGGAAGAAAAAGTATTCATATTTTATAGTTAGTAGCTTTAAACATACTTCTATTAGAGACATGTGTAGAACAGGTACTTACTTTTCCAAAGAATATCTTCTTGATTGTTATTATCATCTATGTCAGAATTGGATATGAAGAAGAACCTTTTTATCAGATATATTTTTGTTGTGAACACTATTGTGTTGTACTTAGAACAATTTAGGTATTGGGCCTTAGTTTTAGATCATTTGAAAGAATTTCAGGATTATAACATTTCTTTACTCTGCTATCCTAGGTCCTAGGATAAACAAAATGTTGCAGAAAAGGCCTTTTGTTATTCTGCAATTGTTTTGTTTTGTAATATTTTATTATCTCACCATACAGAAACTTGATTGAATTCTTTGCACCTTTTAACAACCCTAAATGGAATGTCAGGAAAGATCATAAACTCTTTGCTGGAATATTCCAATGTACTTGCTTGCTGGAAACCTGCAAGATACATCATGTGCAGATCTTCAAACTACCCCATTATAACAGGATTCAAACCGTATTAAGAATCAAATCTGGATTGAATTTCATATGCTGCACCCAGTAATTCTCTGGATTTAAATATTTAAACAGTTCCTCCAAACATCCCTCAGGAAGGCCATTGACAGTTGCTTATCATCTTTTACATAAGCAAAGTTTACGATTCTAAGAAAATTGGGATCAATCTGACCTTGAACAAAAGCCAGATAGCCTTCACAGGCTACCTACACATTTTTTTTCCTTCAATGCTTTAAATCTTCTTCTGTAAATTTCCAGCATTATCTTTCTAAACCATAGTATTTTCTAATGTTAGATTATTAATACATATTTTGGCAATAGTTTCTCAGCATGTGAAAGGCTTTGATATAATACAAATTGGTTATGTAAAATGGATTTTCATCCAATTTTATTTCTTGGATTAGCATTTATTATTCAAGCCCTCTGCTAAAGTAATTAGTAATGGGAATATATTCTCCTCAGTTAAGATCAAGGATGTCCCTTATCTCATCATTTATTTGATGGTGGAATCCTTGCTTTATTAGTAACCTCTATAACATTTGAGGTACTAGATGGATGAAATGCTAGATACTATGTACAACTAATATTTTGTTTTCATGATGATCCAAAAACTTTACTTAGTTTTATGGGTGCTGTAAAACACTAAAATTAATATTCCATTAATTAGAATAAAATTTTATATTTTGCCCAACAGGCAATAAAAGGCTTTGTCTTTTTGCTCAGATTCCATTACATATTTGGCAATTATTAATTCTATGCAAATATCTCTTCTTGTGAACGATGTGGACTGAAACTCAGACACCACTTAGCTATAGGAGATAATCATAAAAAGTTCCATAAAGTGTTTCCATTCACTAAAAATGTAGTTATTGTTTTTTTTCTAATCAAACAAGTCAACTTATCTGTGAATTCTATCATCTTCACCAACCATTCCTCCATTGTGGGTAGAGAATCTATTAACTTGATGGCATTTCTAGATGACAATGTATATGCTTATTATAAATTAATTAATAAACTATTTCAAACTATTTTATAAAGAAACCATCCTATGCATATAAAATGCTTTAAGAATAGACAGTCTGGTTGGCCCTGTGCTTTATTCTCCACAGGAGGTTAATTATGGATATTCATCCATAAATATGATCAGCCTTGATATATCTTTTCCACCTATAGTCACCTGTTTCTATCCTTTTGTATGTATTCATTAATTTGACCATTTCTCATGCTCTATTAGAGATTGCCCTCTTAGCTGGGAGCAGACATATTGTTCATATCGTGACCTCCAGCCCTTGACATCCCAGATGTATGCATCTATAGCAGTGATGTCAAACCTTTTAGAGACCAAGTGCCCAAGAACCACCCTGCCCCCCCCCACCCTGCCCCCTGCCCCACCTGCAGGACCACCCACCACAATGTCCCACCGCAGCAGATCACTCAGGCGGTCCAGCAGCACCATGGCGCCATGCCCTCCACCCACACCCCGTAGCATCATCTGCTCACGATGGAGCATGAGGGTGGAGTCTTGTTTCTGCTGCCTGGCTGCCATGTCCTTGACTGCGCTACTTCTTGCGGGCCATGCCAGGGGGTGACTCTCCTGCAGGGGGGCTGTGATGAGGAGGGGACCGTAGGGGGAGGTGGGGCTGGGCAATGGCACAGGTGCCCACAGAGAGGGCTCTGAGTGCTGCCTCTGGCATGTGTGCCATAGGTTTGCAACCACTGATCTATAGGATCAAATAACAGAATTACCTTGTTTAGACTCTTACAGAGTGCTATCATGCTCAAAAAGAATGAAGAAAGGAAAGGATTATAGGATACAGGTCATCTGCATTCTGGTGAACATTAAATGCAAGAACTCCAAAGATCAGTCTGTGACAGCTGCAGTTACTCCTGGGTTACATTATATTTTGCAAAGACTATAGTTCAGAAGTAAAATATAGGTTTTGCATGTAGAAGTTCTTTTTTATTATTATTTAATATTTTTTTTATTTTTCCAAACTCTCCCCATATATATACTGTAATATTTATCAGATGTTAACATACATTCTTTTTACATTCATATATAAGATACTTTTAATAAAATGAAATAAATACATACACATGACTTTTGGTGTCCATTTCCCCTTTCACTGTATCCACACTCCTTCTTCTCTACCTTCTTTCTCCCTTTCTTCTCTTCCCTGCTTCCCTCTTCTTCCTCTCGTCTCTTTCCTTCACCACTCTCCTCCCCTTTCTCCCCACTTCTCCTCCAACCTTCCTACTTCCTTCTCCCCTCCTTTACTCTTTTCTCTCTCCTCTCCTTTCTTCCCTCTCATCCCTCTTCAGATACAATTCAGGGGTAATGTCCGAGCAACTCCTCTCTCCAAATTTCCCTATTTGTATTTTATACAATAAGATCAATTTCTCTTACATTAATACTTCTATTTATCTAACCTTCTCAGTATATACTTCTATAAATATTTATACAACCTCCAGTTATTCAATACTGTGTCGCCTGGGTTTCCCTCCTTATCTGCTCCTTCTTCATGTAGAAGTTCTTGATTTCCACCTCTTTCATCTCCAACTTTAAAAAGTCAGAGATCAGGTGATAACTTTTCCTGAAACTTCCTGCAAATTAGTATCCCAAAGGCAACATTGTTATATGGGAGTTGGGGGAGGGGAGAAAAAGAGTGAAAAGGGAGAAAATCTGACAGAAAATCTGCTTATCTGATTCCAGTTAAAGACAAAGATGCAACAAAGGATGAGGTCCTTCTCTGGAATAGGCAGAATAGTTGTTGGCACTTAAGTCTTACCTTAATCTTGGGGAGAAAAAAGCACTCTTTTTGGGGAATGCTTTCTTCTCCCCAAGACTAAGGTAAGACTCATGTGTCAATCCAGCACCTTCTCCATTGTTTAGGACAATAAAATATCGGGTCAATCCTGCCAGCAACAGTAGATACCCTAATAAGTCTTCTAAATTAGGTTTCTTTGTGTCATTTTGCTTTTTTTGCATTTGAACAGATCTGGCAGTTATACAAAAAGCAATTTTGATGGCAGTGCCCCAAATAAAGGATCCCACTACACTAGAAGAAATAGAATTTTGAGAGAAGAGCAATGTGAAAATTTAGAGAACCAAATTAATTTCATTTCAGGGTTGAAAAACAGATAGCTAGTTTTTGTCAAGGTCCCGGCAAATAATTTAGAATGGAAGCTTTCCCAGCAAAGAAATTAGTGGAATCTGTTTCCGAGGAAATTGGGGAAGGCTACAAAATAGACAGCTGAGCCTCTAAGATGAATTTGTCTTGTCACATTGATTTGCCATAGGAATAATGATGGTCAAGACAGCCTTTTAAATGTTCAATCTTCTACCTTGCTGCTGCAGGTCTCTTTAACTGGTAACTATTTCACTGTCTTCCTTGTTGCAAGGCCTATCATGCTGAAATAATATAAGCTGGTTCGACAAAACTTTAGATTTAGCATCCTTAAAACAAGCAGGGAAGTTTTGCACTGCTATGAAAACTACACTTAAGGAAAAGCATAAATTGAAACTAAGTTTTCCATGGGTCGACTGCTTGTACATTCCTCCATGTGAATTAGGACTAATGGGATTGGACAAAAGAATGCAAATCCAGTATGATAAACAACATTAAAGGCTTCTAACCATGGAGATCCAGTCAGGAATGGCTTTCACCATTATGTATTCATGGTCAGTTTTAGATGGCATAGCAGAATACTGCTGCCAGAAAGATCATAGTAAGGGTAAACTTCTCCAGTTAAGGGGTTCAGGTCAGAGTCAGTGGTTTTATAGTGGGTCACCCAGTGTTTTAAAGCATCTGATCCTCACTACATTGAGCAAAAGGGTTGCTCAAACCCTCAAATTGAGGATTCAAGTCAATCTCTGCATCTACACTGATGGTGCTACCATGCAGCTGAAAGCAAGGTAGCTGATCACAGGATGTCCTAGTGATCCAGCAAAAGAAGGGTTTCAATTGTCCTACCAGAATTATGGCTATTCAAATGGATTTACAGTTGAGTGCCTACTGGGAACGATGCTCAATTTTTTTGTGTGCTACTGTGTGCCTAGCTTATTTGGAATTGATTTTAGGAGAAGAGCAGGCCACATTTTCCAAATTAGATGTTGCAACTTGGTCGCCTAAATAATTAGCAAAACCTTCAGCAATGTAGCAACATCCCCTGAAAAAAATGGACCCAAATGCTTTAAGTCCTTTTTTTCTCACTTACTGGGAGACTTTAAAGAGGTTTAAGAGAATTTGACTGATGAATCTCCCAGAGAACATGTACTCCAATTCTCTCTGTTACCTGGTGGTTTTGTTTTTTTAAAAAAGCATGCCAAATAGGCTATTAACTCCATAATTTTGCCTCTTTTTCTAGGGGATATACCAAGATGAAGTGTAGTAACAGAAGATTTTCAACCCCTGGAATCCTTGTGTTCTCATTTGTACTCTTATATTTGGTGACTAGTCAGAGTATTTGAAGAGAAAATATGAAGCACACAGAGATTGTGTGCCCCTTTTAGATGAAGGCTATAATTTTACACACTTTCATCTGCATATAACTCTTGCTGAGTTTAGTAACATGTCTAAAAAGATGTTTAGAGAGGTAGCATAATAATGTAACAAAGTCATGTTGGGATGCTGAAGTTCTAAGAAGATTCAACTGTTCTGAAGGACATTGATTAAGAAGATAAATCGTATTTTTCTATGGAAACCGGAGCCTGACTCACCAGTATAATATCTGAATGAGTTAAAAAGTGTCTTCCTTTGCAAAAATAACAGCCAATCCTGACAAATACAATATTCAGACAAAAGGCTGAAGCATAAAAAAAAGGTTTGTAGGTTGAATTAATTGAGGAAAATGCTGGACTATTTTGAAATGATTATACAGGTATAGATATTTGGTGGAGTGTTTTGTTTGCAAATGTAACTTGTGATAGAAGGAAAGAAGCCAAGGGGTCTGGATATTAAAATATGAGAAAGATTTAAATCACAGAGAGAACAATTTTATGATTCAATTCATTTTAATGATATATCTTTAAAAGTGTATTGACTGATTTAAATCATTACTATTGACAGAGATACATGTATTGACTATAAAATGAATGAATTATATGTGTTCACGTATATTTCTTTCTTTATGCCTTGCCTATAATATACATCCATATGTATATAAAAGATAACTCAAATAGAAATGTTTAAATGTGAGTTCCTGCTAGCATCAAAATAATGATAAGAGTTAAACCTATCTAATATATTGTCCTGTTCTTCCCAACTCTACTAAAAATATACATTTTTCACATCTCCAGATGGTCTACCTTATGAAATGAGAACATGATGCAAAGATTCGCCTCAGTATGTTTGCTTTACTGTCTTCCAGTCATTAAACTATGAACAAAATTATCATGTACTTCCAATGTTCAACAGAAAATGGAAATCATGTTATTAAATATGCAAGGAAAATTTAAAATATTTCAAGTAAAATTTAGAAACACATGCTCTCATTTTTAAAACAAGATGGGTTCAATCGTACACTTACATGCAGGATTCTAAATTAATTCCAAATTCATATACAACTGCTGGAGTTGATGGAAAGGGGCTCTTAGAAAAATAAATACAGGGCAAATTGAGAACAAATTCATTTTCTGCTTTCCGAAATGTTCTAGCAAGCACATAAGCAAGGCAGAAATGTTTCTAAATCTTCTGAAAAGCAGAGACCATCTCCTCATGATCACCAGCATTGTTATGGTACTATTCAACTAACCTGGGGAATAAAGAGAATAGAAATATGCCCTACCAGCCCCTTCAGTTACCCAATTCTTGATTAATTGTTATGACCCTCACATTGTTTTCAAAGATGACACTGAAATATACGTTTATATTTGGGAAGAAAACAAAATAAAACAAAAACTCCAGCGAAGTAGAATGGAGAAGCTTCAAATGAACAAAAGAGCACATGCATTGCAGGTAGAAGTTCCCAAATTCTATATGCAGTATCTTCATTTAGAGTTGCAGGAGACTTCTGCCTGGGACCTAGAAGATTGCTATCAACCAGCATTAAGCAATATTAGTGACATTTTCCACTCTGGAAGAGTGAGGAAAAGTTTCTCTTAGACACCAATGCCCATATCTGTAGATCCAGTCATATAAACTGTAAACCAGAGAATGTCATGTTAGAGTCATACAGGAACATGGGGCTCCTGAAACTGTTGGGTATAGTCCACAGAAGCCCTATTTCAACTATCATTTTTACAACTAATGATAGATTTATGAGGGCATTAGTTGTTACTTATAACATATTGGACTGAATAGTTTTGGATAATAGCCAACATTCTAACTGTAGTAAATTTCATGAAGTTCTTCAAACCACTGTCTACTGAGTGAGGGAGAGAATATGATCTTGTGATCTCAAAAGCACCAGACTAATTTTAACACTGAACAAAGGCTTTTTGCTATTTCAAACAAAAAGCTACTTTTTTCCGCCCAGGAAGTACTGCAGTTCCATATTGCCTTGGCATGCTTTGTGTAAATAAAATATTATACTGTATTTCCCACTGCTGATATTTTTTTACACTTATAGAGCATTTGTAGAAACCTTTCAATCATTATAGGTTCTTGAAAATAACTCTATATTTTAAATACCACGTTTGATTTTTTTATGGAGAGTGGAGGCTTGCTATAAAGTTTCAGAAAATTGTGTGCACAGGGACATACTGTCTTGATTCAATTGCTATTAAATAATGAAGAAAACACAATAACATATGAAAAGATCAAAGCACTAAATTCAGTGCTGTTGGTTCACAACAAGTGTGTAGCAGTTACTGACCTAAGGCCAGTCTGTCCCTCCTCAGACTACTGGCTTTCTGACTAAAGCCAGGACAAAGTAGAAAATAAAGTAGAAGCTGAAAGTGTATTAAATCAAAAGCTAGATTTTTTGGTATTTATACATGCTTGTTTATAGAATTTCAAGGTTTGTATTTGCTCATATAAATATTTCAGCCTGAAAGAATGGGTACTGAAATCTGGATGCATTGTTGTCCTTCTGTGTGTGTGCGCGTGTGTGTGTGTCTGTGAGTGTGTGTGTGTGTGTGTGTGTGTGTGTGTGTGTGTGTGTGTTCAGAGAGGAATAAGGGCCATTTAGGCTAATGAGTCTATTTCCATACTCAGTGTATATATAATTGCTATTCAATTATCCAAACCATAGATACAGTGGAAGTCCAATCCAGTGTCTGGAAGCTGTTAGGGTCTGGAGGGAAAGAAACAAGTCAAAATTGCAAGATGGACATGCTGTTTGTCCATTAACCTTCTGGCACTTTCCCTGTCCTGGTGATTGTTCTGGATGGGGAAGGACGACATTGAATGATCAGATTCATGGTGGGGGATCTTCTGAGACCTCTAACTACTGCTTGATAGAAAGTTATGTTGGGGGGCGGGAAACTTAGCCTAGCTTTGGATAGCATACCCATTACAACCTAACTTAGACTATGGTGGCCTGGCAAATCTGCAGGATCACCTGCTTCAGTTGGATGTGACTCCCTCCAATCTGTCTCAGAATAGAGTTGGAAGGGACCTTGAAGGTCTTCTAGTCCAACCCCCTGCTCAAGCAGGAAACTCTATCCCATTTCAGACAAATGATTGTTCAATCTCTTCTTAAAAACTTCCAGTGTTGGAGCATTCACAACTTCTGGAGGCAAGCTGTTCCACCAATTAGTTGTTCTAACTGTCAGGAAATTTCTTCTTAATTCCAGGTTGCTTTTCTCCTTGATTAGTTTCCATCCATTGCTTTTTGTCCTGCCTTCAGGTGCTTTGGAGAACAGGATGACACCCCCCCCTCTTCTTTGGGGCAGCCGCTCAAATATTGGAACCCTTGCTCCTTCTTTTCATTAGACTAGAAGAACTAGGGGTGATATGGTAGCATCTCAACCCAAAGTTTTTGCCCCTGGATCTGGGTTCAAGGCTCCAAGCAGGAGCAGGCAACCTTCTCTAAACAGGAAGGTCCAAAAGCTAGGAGAAAAAAAACACACCTGTTCATCCAAACCTGGATGCTGAGAATGCACCATTGTTTGACCCCAGGGGAGGGGGAGGCTAGAGATAATGGAACATTCTGCCTTTGGAAATTCATAAACCCTTCCTAAGTTCCTAAGTGTTTGGAAATCAGCTGACCAATAGCTCTTCTTCAGCACCTTGGACTGATGAGGAGCAAGGGAAGTCAGCTCTTGAATGCTGCTTTTGGGCTGAGGGTATTTTTGGGGGGGGAGGGGTGGATTTTATGTTCAGTTTTTGTAAACTGCTTTGACTGTTTGGGAAGTTGGGAAGTTTCAAAACAGCCTTTCCCAGACTTGGTAGCTATCAGGTGACTAGGTTGAAACATCACATTAAGTCCTAATGCTCAGTTTTGAATCATAAAATGCCAAGTTGCCAAAGGTCTTTGAGTTCAGCCCAGGAATAAAATTAAAGTATCCTTGACAGTGGCTCTTCAGCCTCCCCAGCACAACAGAATCCACTGCCTCTTTGGACAATTGCACAGTATGGTATAATTCCCATGACAGAGGAACAATGCTTCTATAGTCTACAGCAGTGGTTCTCAACCTGTGGGTCGGGACCCCATTTGGGGTCAAATGACCATTTCACGGGGGTCGCCAAACAATGCAGTCCGCCATTTTTTCCCCTTTTCCTTAGCTGTGCTACTCCCTTTTATTCTATTGGCTTTTGAAAGCCAATAGAATAGACTCTCTTGAATAGAGTCTAATTCTATTGGCTTTCAAAAGCCAATAGGAATGTCCAGGCTGTCTCTGCCCTGCTGAGCCCGCCAAAAGTCCCATTCTGCAAACGGTGCTGCACCAGTTGAGTAGTCCTTGACTTACGACCGGTTGAGTAGTCCTCGACTTACGACCGGTTGAGGGTCGCGGGATTAAAAAGGTTGAGAACCACTGGTCTACAGTGTTTATACATTTTATAACCCATATAAAATTGCACATGTCATTTTACAACTTCATCATACTATTGACTCATCCTCAGTCTATGATCAACTATAGTCACAAAATCTTTACCATTTCCAAGCTGGCATTCCTTATCCAATAATAATGCATGGAATTATTATTTTTTCCTAAATCAGAAACAAGGCAACACATTCTACTGTTCCAGGACAATACTTAATATCTGGAAGGAAACCAACAGCAGCAGAGTGAGTGTAGCTATATCACATCTCTGGGCATGAATTGCTTTATTTTATTTATTATTTTAGAAGAGAGGGAATTTGGGGATTTTCCTTATTAAACTGCAGACACTAATCCAGGCAACTGAAAACCCCCACACACATACACACATACACAAAAAAATAATATGAACCTAGAAATTGTATACAAATACATTCTGGCCTGGGGTGATGTGAAAAGGCAGCCTAGAACTGCTAGAACATTAGTTTTTCACTGCCACTATCAAACTATTTAAAGGTAGCCTAAAGGGACCTCTACCAAGAAGAATGAATACAGAGAACTAGCTGGTATATAAGCTGCCAAGTGTTAGAGAGTTCCTTTGGTACATGATAATTTGGGTCTCTAAGGCACCATTTCCACTTTTTTCAGCTGCAAACGCTAACACGATGAATAACTGATGTTGCATTTTTTTGCTAGAGAGAAATGGATTGAAATCCCCACTCACTTGTAAATTCTGTGGTGACCTTGAGCTATGCCATAACTGTGGATTAGAATAATAAATATTGCAAGGAAATGGTGAAGATGAACAAGGCAGAAACTCTGAAACCTTGAATGCCTTTCATAAAGTACTATAATAAATCATCATACAATGAGATCACTCTCTGACTTTTTGTGTTTCCCAGAATGCCTATCTCCAGGGTAAAGGCAATGCATAAACCCTGCTGAAATTTCAAGAAGCAGAGTGATTTAAAAGTATTTTGGATACGCCCCTCTACAAATACACAATTAAAATACCTTGATGGGACTGCTGATATTTATTAGATGTGATAGTGAAGTGGTAATTGCAGACTTTATGTACAATTCTGCTTCTAACAGGGCAATGTTATTGGGTATTATATGCATATGTATTTTTTCTTCTTTTTTAAATTACCTTTGAAGGTTTGTATTTCAAAAGGCTATTCTGCAGTTCTCTAAATTTTAATAATTTCTCTTTCCTTTTTAAATTTAGTTTGTTTCGATTAAGGCTGCTTTATAATGACAGTCCTCTGAAGCACAGTTCATGGTGTGGTTTCTAAATGCTTCTATTAAATAAAATTGCTTTGCTCAACGTGCAAATGTTCATTTGTAACCAAATAACCTGGTCACCGAGAACCCACTATAAGTATGTGGCATGGCTCCACAGTTAAGGAATTGCACATAAATCCAGAGAGAGAGAAGATGTGTTGTTAAGATACAATGAGTCACAACAAAGGGAAACTAGAGCCATCACATTGCAATTCCAGGCTCACACATTCCATGGACACAACCTGCCTTACCTACCTTAGTGCCACAAAGTCAGAGTGAAATAGTGCTTTGAAAAATGCAAGAGTCACTGCAGGATGTTAAAACAGGGGTCCTCACCCTGAGGCTGCAGGCCTCAAAGTCCTGTAAAGGTTACCACTAACTTGTACATTTTTTCATGTGAAGAAGGGGATAACTTTTAAACTACTTTCTTTTTTTTATCCTGACCCTATTGACATTTGATAGTCCAGCTCTAAGGCCCATCCTGTACAAAGGTGTCCAATAACAACCTAGATTTGGCTGTCCTATTATAAATAAAAATGTTTTGGGAACAGTCTACATGTAGCCCGCCAGCATCCAAAGCTGTCCCTTGTTATGTTTTGTCTGCACTACTGGGTGGATTTCAGTGAAGCTTGACTGATCTTTTAAATGACTTATCCCCTTTCCCCCCTTTCATGGGTCTCTCTCTTTATAAGCCAATAAGTGCCTAGTTCTTCACTCCTTCCTTTACAATCAAATGCCCCCAGGCTGCTGTTTTCTCTTCTCATATACTGTATAATAGCATTAACAATAGCACTTAGACTTATATATCGCTTCATAGTGCTTCACATCCCTTTCTAAGCAGTTTACAGGGTCATCATATTGCTCCCAACAATTTGGCTCCTCATTTTACCAACCTTGAAAGGATGAAAGACTGAGTCAACCTTGAGCCGATCAGAATTGAACTGCTGACAGTCAGCAGAATTAGCCTGTGATACTTCATTCTAACCACTGTGCCACCACAGCTCATACAACTGCTTGCCTGCTGAAACCCAACACAAACATAAGTACAGTAGAGCAGGGGTCCCAACCCCCGGTCCGTGGACCAGTACCTGGCCGCAGCATGCCACCAAACGGTCCACACAAACAAGCAAAGTCCCATTTGTGGGATGCAGGCAGCATACAAAATCACGCACTCCGGTCCATGGAAAAACCTTTCTCCACGGAACCGGTCCCTGGTGCCCAAAAAGTTGGGGACCTCTGCAGTAGAGCAGAAAGCACATCATATCAGGCTTTTAGCATGTTATGCTACTGAAGTAGTAAAATAAGTGGATGTACAATGGCAGATCAGATCATCTCAGTGGTAAATCACCCATTCAGCCTTCCATTTTGGCTTGGTGTGTGTGTGTGTGTGTGTGTGTGTGTGTGCGTGTTTGTGGTGTTGGGGGCAGTTTGAAGTTAGCAAATCATTCCGATATCTTTGTAAACTACTTGTACATAAAGGATCAAAAGCCAGGTATAACCCTCTGCCTGAAAAAAAGTTGCCTATCTCAAAGTTAGAAGAATTAATGTGATGGAAATATTAAGAGCCAATGTTGAAAGATAGGAACATGAAGTAGCTTTGGGGCTGGACTGCTGCCTAATGCTTTACAGTCTAACTACTCCATGTATTTCAAGTATCCAATTCTATCTTCCATTCAGTGAGGAATGGGTTATTTTTTTAAAAAAAAAATCAGTAAACCTTAAATTATTTACAATTTGCCTTATCCACCTTAAACGAGCCACAGATATTGTTTCTCATGCCCTTTCTGACTACTTTTTTCATTTTACAAGGAGGTGACCTGAATGACAAGCAACAGGTGTCTATCTTGCTGGAAAAAAAATCCAATTAAGAACAGTATTTATGATTCAGTAGCCAAGGCCATCTGGAGTAGGTGTTTAATGGGGTTCCATAAAGCTTGAAGAGTTGATTCCCTCCAGCAAAGGCTTATACAAAGTGTGCCTTTGAAACTACCTGAAAAAAGCAAACCAGCCACATTGCTTGACTTCAACAAGGTTTTTGAACCCATGCCGACTGCCTTGACATAACAAGTTGTGTTTCTTCTGTGGTATCAAGTACTTCAAACAGAAGCACAGCTGTTTCTCTCACCTGTAATTCACTGGCCAATTTTCCTCAAAAACTCAAGAATTAATGGCTCAATCTGACATATTTCCTCTTTGAAATAAGCCTCACTGACTTCAATGTATAAATTTGCACCCCTGCTCACTTGCTCAAGAATAAACCCACTGACTTCAGTGATTTCACTGACATTGACGTTGCTGAGGGAAACATTTAATAAAATTTTATTCATCTAATAAAAAACAAAACACATAATTAATTGATTCATGGTCACTGTCAGGTGCTAACATGCTTGCAGTAGACTCTTTAAGTTTTCTGGTTAATTCAGAAAACTGTTCTGAAAAGTGCATCTGTAATTCCAAACTTGTGTAACCCACTCCATTAAACATTCTAGAAATTGTGGTTCTAGTATATGTGGAGGATATTACATTGCAAAAGATTCAATCTGCACTAGTCATACATTATTTCTTAATATTCACTGAGGAGAAGGACCACCTCAGATATTGGATCCCCCTTGCAAAGTAGGTTCAACTGAGTAGAGTGGAGTTACTCCCAAGTAAGAGCAATAAACTATGGACACTTACCTATAGATCACACTCAACTGGAGTGACCATATAACTCTACAGGAAGTCCTCAATTTACAACTATCCATTTAGTGATTGTTCGAAGTTACAACAGCATTGACAAAAGTGACTTATGATCATTTTTCACACTAATGATCCCTGTGGTCACATGATCAAAATTCAGATTCTTGGAAACTGGTTTGTATTTACGATGGTTGCAGTGTACCGGGGTCACGTGATCCCCTTTTGTAATCTTCTGACAAGCAAAGTCAATGCGGAAGCCAGATCCACCTTGTTACTAATTTAACAACTATGATGATTCACTTAACAGTTGTAGCAAGAAAGATTGTACAATGGAGCAAAACTCACTTAACAACTGTCTCATTTAGCAACAGAAATTTTGGACTCGGCTGTGGTTAGGGTTAGGCTTCTGCTATTTACCCGCAGCTAGATTTGTCTAAAACGGAATGAAGTGCACACAGATATTGAAATGTAGTGATCAAAGCCAGCCTACTGCTTCAATACAACACTTTTGTTCTTTTTCTTTTCTCATTATGTGAAGCCCAGATGACTCCTCAAATCCTGAAATGACTGAGAATGAAATATATGATTTGCACTTGCTTGCAATGAAGCTTCCTTATTAAAATGAATGTGCCCTTTAATAAGACATTACAGTTTATTCTCCTGTTGTTTTTTTCAAATTTCCCTGTATAAGCCATAGAGACATAATTTCTTAAAAAGCAACGGGAATTGTCAGAGCCTATTTAAAATTTATATGTACAGACTTGCATGATGATGTTAGAAACAGCAATGTAGGCAAGGACTGAACACAATAATTATTCCAGTGTCAGTCTCAGCATTAGAAGCAAAATGCTTGGATTTCCTCTAAAGAGAATTTGAAAACAAATACAAGTATTAGGTCTCTTGTACTCAGTTGGATAGAACTGAAATACAAGAGAGATTGTATTTTATGCCAGGCATTGGAATATAAATAGGCTGTTTCAGTTCTGCTATTCTTCATGAAACTCACCAAGGTCTCCATGAGAAATATCTTAATTTCTCGATAAAACACCCCTATGGCTACATTTACATTGAAAAATAGCAGGCTGTCAGAACTATCAGGGATATTAACAGCTGTGGAAAGATCTGAACCCAGATCTCAAATCAAGCTTAAAAGAATACCCATTATAGTCATGTATATAACTGGACACCCTTCTTATGTTGATTTCTGAGAGAGCCCAATAATAATATAAAAATAGTGATGTACTCAGTTCAGAGCAAAAGGAAATAGAGATTATCTGATAATAATAGAGATTATACATGCAAATTCCTCAGGAGGTATAGGCTGAACAAGATAAAGCCAATAGCAACTTACCATGTAATAAGGAGCTGTGGTGGCGCAGTGGTTAGAAGGCGGTATTGCAGGTTAATTCAACTCATTGCCAGGAGTTCGATCCTCACAGATTCAAGGTTGACTCAGCCGTCCATCCTTCCAAGGTCGGTAAAATGAGGACCCAGATTGTTGGGGATGATATGCTGACTCTGTAAACTGCTTAGAGAGGGCTGCAAAGCATTGTGAAGCAGTATATAAGTCTAAGTGCTATTGCTATTGTTAATAAAAGAAAGCTGTTAGGTTTCTTCAAATTAATATGTGTGACCATAATGTTTGAAAAATCTATTATGGATTCATTACTGAGATGTCACTGAGCAATTGGGACTTCTGAAGTTAAGAATGCAAAAAAAATTGCCACAAATTTCTAGCAAGAAGCTTTGCAAGATCTGTGAAATCAAATCTACCACACCATTATTAAAAGCAGCTTCTTAATATTTGTTTGGGAGGGATGTGTTTAAAAATAACAGAATAAAATCAAGGATATTTACATTTTGATAGAATGACATCAAGAACATGAGTATTAAAGGTTTTGCAAGGGTATAAATCTGAGAAATAACAAAAACTTTGTGTTCCAGAAAGCAAATGTTAATATGGATTTTTAATAGTTTTGTAAATATTTTAAAATCTTTTTTTTTTTTTTTTTTTGCATATCGGTTAAAGAAAAAAGAACACTCTCCCTGCTAAATCAGACACAAGACAGATTGGATTTATACAGATCTACATCTCTATTTGAAGTTTATACTTGTGCTTCTTTTATAGCATGACCTTTCCCTAAAAATAAATTTGCTTAACAAGAATCCTATCTATAAATCCTACCTATAATCTTACTTACAAAAGACAGTAACTGAAAAGAAAGGGATGCAAGCTCAAATGCCTCAGGCATAATAGGCTATTTAACTGCCACAAAGAAAATACTTTTTTTAATATAAATCTATTATGAAAAAGTAATTTCTGTTTCAACTTCCTGGTGCTAGATGGAAGACACTTCCGCTAATCTATGTGGCACCAGCTATCCTTGGATTGCTATTATAAATAGGTTCGTTTGGTAAACATCAGTTGAGAAGGATTAAGCACACATATAGTAAATAAATCCAAAACACATGTCTTGAGTTCCAAATTTATTTAGAGACCTGTTTTTGCTGTCAACATATTACTCTTTAAAATACCCAGACTGTTGAATCACTCCAGTACACAATACACAAAACCTTGTGAATGATTTCTCAACTGAGCCTTAAATCTTGACAGGAAATTATGCTAGCCAAAATTCAAGCACTTGTCAGTAACACTATGGTGCTCAGCCAGTGTGATAACCTGTCATATATCCTTCTACCACATTTTTTTTTAGAAATACAAACCAGATTGATTAATGATTCTTAACATCACTTATCATAAATAAGTCTTGTGCTGTACTATGAAATCTTTATGAGTCGGGCCGTTTGTTTGTTTATTTTACAGAAAGCGGAATTTCCTATATATTACACTTTGCAGATAAAAATCTATCTAGGTAAAAGATTTTATCTCATTTAAGGGAGAAAAAAATAGAAAGGAGCTAACTGAATTACGGAAATCAAGAAATGGATGTCTCAGTGCCACTAATAAAATTGAGCAGGATTTAATATGGGGATTCTAGCAAATCAATGGCCAAAAATGATGGAATACCACAGGGCTACCATTTTTTGTTTATTTCACGCTTAGTTAATAATTCCTTGTGTTAAGGTGACCAACTTTTTTACAATGAGAAGGGGGACACAAATAAGTTGAAGGAAAAAAAGTGAGTCTAATGCATGCGTGTGTGCTGTGTCGTGTTTCGGTAAAAAGAAAGCCACTTGCGTGCGGTGCACTTTCAAAACATTTCTGTGCAGAGCACATGCACCTCATAATCACATCTCACCACACTATACTGAACCTTGTCATGTCAAATACAAATACGTCACATCACACGCAACGGATCGGATCGGCATTGATCGAATACGGAGATTTACAGATTAGTCTTCAAATATCGAAAAGGAGGACATGTAGAAGGACACTTTTCAAGAGAGGACAGAACTTACAAAAGGAGGAGCTTGGTCACCTTACTTATGTTCAATTCTGTTCTTGGTGGTTGGGAAGAATAATACCCATCACCTGTGCTCTTTTTTTTTTAATGACTTTTCAAGGGGCAGAACTATCAAGAGCATTGGCGTGATAGTAGTTGAAGGGCCTTTGTCAACAGACATAGAGCTTCACTAGCAAAATGATATATTGACAGAACATCCAGGCCATGCAGACAGAAAACCCTTCCCATCTATTTGCACAGTTATCTGCAGCAACCTCAAGTGTGAATGTAGGATTATTCAAGCCATAATAGAGGTGTGAGCACTGATTTGAATAAAGTGAAAGTTTATGTGCAGGTAGTCCTCAGTTAATGAGGGTAATTGGGACCACAGCTTCCATTCTAAGCAATGCAGTCATAAAGTCCAGTGTCATGTGACCGTGCTGCTTAGCAAGGGAAGTATTAGCACTTCCAGCTGCTGCTGTTAAGTGAATCCCACACCGTTGTTAAACTGCAATATTGCATGGTTGCCATTTGCAACCTTCCTTCCAGCTTCCCCATTGAGTTAGCTTGCTACAGTGACCATGGAATGATGTGACCACCCAAACTTTGAAGGTTAATCAGAAATACCCTTATTCAGCCCCATTTTAACTTTGCACAGTTGCTGAGCAAGGGGCCATTAACTGAGGATCACCTGTGTTAAACCTATACAGTATGGGTTTCCAAACATGGCAACTTTAAGACTTGTGGACTTCAACTCCCAGAATTCCTTAGCCTTCATGAGAACTTTGATTGTCACAACAGCAATGGATTGAAAGGTGGTGCAGGCTTTTCTTAAGTGCATCAAGAAGCTATTCACACACCAGTAGAAGGACTTGCTGACAACAACAGAAAGAGCCTGCAGGTGCCAATGCACAACAATCCCTGTCCAAAATCAGATCCAATAGACTTACTTACTTACTTACTTACTTACTTACTTACTTACTTCCTCCCTTCCTTCCTCCCTCCCTCCCTTCCTTCCTTCCTTCCTTCCTTCCTTCCTCCACTGCCTTAACCACACCAAACTAGTTTTCAGCACACCACCTACAAGAATTATAGACTATAATCAACCATATGCAGATCATCCTACATTCAAAGAACAGATAAGAGAAAAATGAATATAACTACAACTGCTTCTTTTTCAAAGAACTACAAAATAAAACTTCAAGCAAATATATCATAACTCCAAATATATCATAAACTCCAGCTTATCACAATCTCATTATTTCTCCTCTGTTCCTTTTCAAGTCAAACTTTCCCAGCTGCTTTTTCAGATACAAATTGATCCATTTTTTTAGCCATCGCTACAAAATGGCTGAATAGATAAGTTGTCAACAATAAAGAAGGAGGGGAATAAGATATTTTTTTTTCTCCCAAATTTCCAACTTGAATCTTACCCAGCCATTTTTTCAGGCTTCAGTGTCTTCTTATCAATCGGTAGAGGCAGACTGTAACAGACTGTCTGTTTGCATATAGGGAAGGAACTAATTAACTCCCCCCCCCCCAAGTCCTTGTTGACTTAACCCTCTGAGAACCAGTCTAGACTCATTTCCCCCTGAAGATCCAAAATCTAAAGA
Organism: Crotalus tigris; assembly: GCF_016545835.1. Taxonomy (NCBI): domain Eukaryota; kingdom Metazoa; phylum Chordata; class Lepidosauria; order Squamata; family Viperidae; genus Crotalus; species Crotalus tigris. The sequence continues at coordinate 536,083 of NW_024100623.1, read as the reverse complement.
CAGCATATTTCTATAGGTATTATATTTCAGCATATAATTATATGATCATTCAGAATCATACATTTGAGATGGGTGGCCATATACTATAAATTGATGTTGAGACTCTAGAAAGAGTACAGAGAAGAGCAACAAAGATGATTAGGGGACTGGAGGCTAAAGCATATAAGAAACCGCTGCTGGATTTGGGTATGTCTAGTTTAATGAAGAGAAGGACGAGGGGGGACATGATAGCAGTGTTCCAATATCTCAGGGGCTGCCACAAAGAAGAGGGAGTCAAGCTATTCTGCAAAGCACCTGGAGGCAGGACAAGAAGCAACGGATGGAAACTAATCAAGGAGAGAAGCAACCTAGAACTAAGGAGAAACATCCTGACAGAACAATTAACCAATGGAACAACCTGCCTCCAGAAGCGGTGAATGCTCCAACACCGGAAGTTTTTAAGAAGAGACTAGACGACCATTTGTATGAAATGGTATAGGATTTCCTGCCTGAGCAGGGGGTTGGACCAGATGACCTCCAAGATCCCTTCCAACTTTTTTATTATTATTGATCATCGCACAGTCAGCCAGATGTTCAGACTGGATTTGGCATTTTGTCTACCTATCGAGTCCTTACCCAGGACCTGGGATAGGCAGATGTGGATGTTTGATGGTATTACAGATTATTATTATTATTATTATTATTATTATTATTATTATTATTATTATTATTATTATCTTTTTCCCCTTTTCTTTTTTCCCCTTCCCTTTCTATTTTTTTCTTTTTTCATTTCCTTTTCTCCTTATTTCTCCTTATTTTTTTATTTTCTCTTATTGCTACACAAAAAACAAGATACTCAAAAGGCGAGACAATATTTGATATTTAAGACTATGCCTGCCAGATGGACAATCAAGAGACATGAAAAAAAAAAGAATTTTCTCCTAGAAACTTTTTTTAAGCAAAAGAACTATGGCACTACATATCTAACTCATTGCTAGAGCAGATACAAGTCGGTCTTTTCCATACCAAGAAGGAAAGCAATTAAGATTCTTCTCCAAAAGCCCTGAAGTGATTTTCAATCAGCCTAATTTCAATTCCAGTTGAAGATCTGGGGTTTAGGATCTGGCATGCTTCTGGCTGCATTTGCAATCTGAGAGCAAAAACAGTTCTTATTTGAGTTGCTCCAAGATTTAAGTTGACAACAGGATTAGTCTACTACAGACTATCATAGGGAAGCATCAAACTGCCTACAGCTGCTTTAATTTTGGGGCAGATTTGAAAAGAATTTTTTAAACAAATCTAAGCAGTTTTACTTAGCCATGATGTAGACACGAACACAAATATTAACAAAGATATTATTCATTAATCCATTTTGATCATTTTGGGGTCAAAGTACAAAATCTCCATCACTGAGAAATCACGTTCCTCCCTATCTGCAAAATATATATTGTTGGAAGATTACTATGGATAATTTCCAGTTTAACCATACCCAGTACATTCCCAGTCAGTCCTGATGTACAGATCAGAACAAGAACAACACGTTGATTAATTCCGCTAGAATGTGTTGGTGTGTGTGTGTGTATGTTTATTAAACATCAGCAAACATAACTGGCAAAATGGGACAAAAGGGGGGGGGGAGACAACAATAACAACAGCAGCAATAATTTACACTATTTATATACTGATCTCTAATAAAAAGGAGAATACTTTCCAGAGCTGCTGGAAACTGTCCTTGAGTCTGCCATTAATATGGACAGTCCAAAGGGAGCGCTCTTTGATTACTTATATTTTGTGAAAAATGGCTAGATTTGTATTTTGCTTTTCCTTCAAGGGCTCAAAGTGACATACATATGCTCCCTCCTGATATTTTTCTCCCAACAACAACCCTGTGCGGTAGGCTAGACCAAGAGGCCCAAAGTCACCCAGTGACTCACCCAGTGGCTGAGAAGGGACTTAAACCTGACTATTCTCAACCCTGGTTCAGCATCCTGACATCTGCACTATGCTGGCTCTCATAACAAGAGAAATCTGATATGCATTCTACCAAATCATGTGTGATTTCGCAAACTTAAATCTAAGCCGACATCCAGTGAAAGAGGAAGCTTCTGGGCTAGATTCCAAAAATATTTTTCTAAGAGCCTATCAAGAATACCATAAATGAATTAATAAATCCAAGGGGCAACCCCTCAAAGACACTCTTAATTTTAAAAAGTATATGTTACACATGCCCAAACGTAGCCAATTTTCACTAAAGAAACGAAACAGGGAATTAAAGTAATGCTTCTTGGATTGACTTCTCTCAAGTACTGCATATTTTATCCCATTCCCAATTGATTCCTGGCACTGTGAAATCACTGAAGGGGCAAGCGCTTTCAATTGAAATGAAACTATTCACATCAATATCTCTTGTCTTGTAGCTCCACCTGAAAGAAGATAGACAGACACACACAAACTCCTATGACCTAATGGAAAATATATGGGCTCCCAATATACCACCTGAAATCATGTTTACAAATGCATGTAGAGCCCTGGTGGCGCAGAGGTTAGAATGCAGAATTGCAGGCTAACTCTATCCACTGCCAGGAGGTCGATCCTGACCCTGCTCAAGGTTGACTCAGCCTCCCATCCTTTCGAGGTCAGTAAAATGAGGAGCCAGATTGTTGGGGACAATAGGCTGACCACTTAGAGAGGGCTGTGAACATTATGAGGCAATACATAAGCTTAAATGCTATTGCAACAACAACAACAACAATAATAGTAGTAGTAGTAGTAGTAGTAGTAGTAGTAGTAGTAGTAGTAGTAGTAGTAAAGTTGGAAGGGACCTTGTAGGTCATCTAGTCCAACCCCCTGCTCAGTCAGGAAACCCTATACCATTTTGGACAAATGGCTGTCCAGTCTCTTCTTAAAAACTTCCAGTGTGAGAGCATTCAAGCTCCTGGAGGCAAGTTGTTCCACTGATTAATTGTTCTAACTGTCAGGAAGTTTCTCCTTAGTGCAGTGTTTCTCAACCTTGACCATTTTAAGGCATGTGGACTTCAACTCCCAGAATTCCCCAGCCAGCAATGCTGGCTGTTGAATTCTGGGAGTTGAAGTCCACATGCCTTAAAATGGTCAAGGTTGAGAAACACTGCCTTAGTGTCAAATGTCCTCTGTCTGCTGAAAACAAACTCCAGGAACACAGGAATAAAATGACCAACAAGAATTTAATGCATGCAAAATGAAAGTCAGCACTGGGAGTGGCCTCCGCAGTACGTGAAGGCGTCAGGCATCCCCTCTGGAGTTCAGTAGCTTTGCACGGCAACTGGTGCCCTCCCAACAGCATCAGGTGATGTCCCCCACACCCAGCAGTTAGGCATCCTAGCCAGCCTCCTCCCCGGTGGCCAGCAACACGGGAGAGGTGGCTGTGGTAGGAAGCGGTCTCCCTGACACCCAGCTGGCCCGTCTCTGATGCCCAGCTGGTCTTCAGGATTCCCCAGTGTCCAGTAACAAGGGAGAGGCGGCTGTGGTGAGAGGCAGCCTCTCCAAAACCCAGCTGATCTTTGGGATTCCGGAGGCACACGAGGGTCGGCTGTGGGTAGCGCACAGATGTTGGCTGGCTGCTGGCTGCTCCGTTCCTCCCCCCTACCAGTTCTAGGTTGCTTCTTTCTTTGGTTATTTTCCTCCAAAGATCAGAATTAGACAAGCAGCAGGTTTTCCTGTGACACTACCTTTGTCCAGGTTCTTTTTTCCATAACCATGCCATCAAGCCCAGCTCAAGTTATGGAGTGTTTCAGATCAAGGACTTGCATTTTCTGACCTATTTTGGTGCATCCTGCCTCATTATCTATGAGAAAATAAAAAAAAAAAGGTTCCAGAGCAGTTGGTTTCTAGCTGGGGAATAAGGAGCAACCATTATATCCAGAGTCAGTCTTCAGAGCAGGCAGCACCCCCAAATTAGTACTCATCAGCTCCCAAAACATAGGGACAGTCAATTCCTGGCTCCTCTGTACTGTAGAAATGCAGGTAATCCTCAGCTTACAGCATTTGTTTAGTGACTGTTTGAAGTTACAATGACATGAGTAAAGTGACTTATGACTAATTCTCACACTTATGACTTTTAGCATCTCTATGGTAACATGAGCAAAATTTGAGCACTTAGCAACTGACATGTATTTACCACAGTTGTAGTATTCTGGGGCCATGTGATCATAATTTGTTATTTTCTAGCCAGCTTCTGACAAGCAAAGTAAATGGGGGAAATCACATAACTTGCTTATCCACTTCAGTGATTCACTTAACAACCATGGCAAAAAAAGTCATAAAATCAACTCATTTAACAACCTTCTTGTTTAGCAATGGAAATTCTGCTTCCAACTGTGGTCATAAGTCCGTGGTGGGATTCAGCCGGTTCGCACCACTTCGGCAGAACCAGGAGCTAAATTTTTGTTGCCCAGGCCCAGAATGGACTTCCGGAAGCAGCATCCACACAGAGAACCAGTTGTTCACATATTTGAATCCCACCAAGTCGAGGACTACTTCTACCAGGCTAGGTTGTGTTGCTCTACAAAAAACATACCAACAACGTGACCCTAGTTTATGTATACGTTTATGTAACTGATGATGTAAGGTTCACCAACTTCAGTGAGCTATACGTCATAATGCCAAGCATATTTAGAAATAAGGTTTCATTGAATGGGTTTGATCCCCAACTTATATCTCCAACTCAGAACCAAGGAAGTAGAATGAGAATTCCAATATTATCTTGTTTTTTTTTTAAAAAAAAATCTCTATATATTAAAGCAACATGCAGATTGGTGGATTTTCTAAAACTTCAGTGTCAACATTGCTAACATCGGATGTTCTGCATTGACAACAGATGGAAATGTAACCATCTTTTTCCCTTTCGCTTTTAGAGTTAGATGATGCTGGAAGGGGGGGATGTGAATGAGAGTCCAGCTAGACATAACAACACTAAACCTAGCATAAGAATCAAGATTATTGAGCCCAGCGCTGATAAAGAATTGGCGGGCTGGAGAGCTGGAGAGGAAGCCCGTGCTTCAAGCTAATTGGGGAATGTGATTTATGACTGTTAATTGGAGGAGGAAATTGTGCTTTGATACTATGTGCCCAGGGGAGAGAAATTCAGTTTTTGGTTTCGATTATGTAGTGCCGATATTATGCTACTCGAATAAAAGATCCTTTAAGGTAAACAATGCCTCAAAGTTCTTTTGAAGAATTTCATCTGTCGGAACCATCATATTCAGCTTGTGTGACCAATGACTGACAGTTATGGGCAAAAATCAATAAGCTCAGCACCAAATGAGCTGCTTCGTGGAAAAACTGGCAAACAGAACCAGCTCTAAAAGAGTCAGGTAGCTTGGCCTTCCTTTTTCTTTTTTTTCAATCATTTTCTCTTTAGTGAGATCTCTGCCGAGTTATCTGAGCAGCAACTGAGCAAGATGCTTTGAAATGAATCCTCAGGAGCTCATTTAACATTTGTTCTTGAGCAGGATCCCTGAGTGAAAGATTCATCCCTGGATTAGGAGAAGGTCACCTCTCCAGTTTGAATGGTGAACTTGAAAGGAATTTCCTGAGAAGCACCAACAAAATAATATAGTAAAAGAAATCTTGGAAGTGTTTCATAGGCTATATTAAGAATGCAATTTATGATCCACAGGATGAGGCAGACCCCCCCCCATATCACTGAGATTAGAGATCTGGTCATTCTCCTTATGGGATCCACAACATCCCTCTGAGAAAGATTGAAGAAGAAACATTGGTCAGAAGACGGATGGTGGCAGACCAGAAAGATCCTCAGCACTTGAGTTTCTAACACCCTCTAAACTGGTGAAGTAGATACATAGTCATCAAAAAGGAGATCTATAGCTGTACGGATGTCTTTTGGTGTTCTGATAACTTTTGGTTACATGTGAGAGTTCTCCTCAGGAAGGAGGAGAACTTTGCACAAAGCAACATTTGTGTGTGTTGGTGGGGATGTGTATGTGTGTTTGAGTTAGTCTTGATGCTGGAGACAGCCTGGACTAATCTGTGCATTTTTTTTTCTTGGCAAGATTTCAAAGTGATTTGCCTTTGCCTGTCCCTTCCTGGAGAGAGAGTGAGTGGCCCAAGGTCACCCAGCTGCCCAAGACATGACAAGAATTCACAGTCTCCTAGCTTCTAGCCTGGTGCTTAGCCTTAACTATTAATATTAATAGTTATTAGTTATGAATATAATAGTTATAGTTTTTATTATTATTGATCATCGCACAGTCAGCCAGATGTTCAGATTGGATTTGGCATTTTTGTCTACCTATCGAGTCCTTACCAAGGTCCTGGGATAGGCAGATGTGGATGTTTGATGGTGTTACAGCTACTGCTGCAGGATGGAAGCTGTTCCCAGTAAAGGCTGCCTTTTGCAATTGACTGATGGCAAATTTGTCAATGCCAATGGTGTTCAAGTGGTGCTCCAGTTGTTTTGGGATTGCACCCAAGGGGCCTATTACTATTGGTACTACCCTTGCTTGCCTTTGCCACAGTTGTTCTATTTCTATTTGTAGGCCTTTGTATTTTGTTATCTTCTCCAGTTCTTTCTCATCTATTCTACTGTCTCCAGGCATTATTAGTATTATTCGTATTATTAGCATTATTAGTATTATTATATAGTAATAGTTATTAATATAATAATAGTAGTAATTAATAGTAATAGCCTTAACTATTACACTGAACTGGATGCCTACCTTTTTCTGTTTAAAACCTTTCCTTGAATCTCCAAACAGAAACATCCCAAAACAGGGGCTGTTCTCACAACTAGGAATGCCCAGACTAAGTTGAGGACAGGCCTGGTCTCCTTTGTGTTCCTCTCACTGTGATCTCATTCTTTAGACAGCATGTGACTGCTGTGCTGTTTCTTGTCTGAGCTCTAGCATTAAATGATGGAACAATGAGAAACTGCAGTCATTGTGGAGCCTTGAGGCTGAAGGAGCTTTCATTCTAACAGGGAGTCTCCAGTTTCACAAGGGTTGTGAATGTGGATCAAAATCCTTTCAGGCCTCCCCATTCAGACAATTGAGAATTTAATGGTGGGAGAGGGATATTTGCATAGATCTAGTCTGTCCGCAATGGTGCAGAGGAGTATTGAACAACAAGTTCAAAGTATAGTTCTTGCTTAACAAGTTGCTTAGTGATTGTCCAAAGCTACAATGACATCCCCAGACCTACTTACAACTGGTTTTTGAAATTCCAACGCTCCCCCCCCCAAGCACATACACAAAATCATATTTTGAGTGCTAACATTTGCAAACATTCGCAGCATCCTGTGGTCATGTGATTGTAATTTTCAGCATTTATTTTTATTTTATTTTTTTGCTGGATTCCAGCATTTACTTCCAGTTTGGGGCCAAACGGAGAAAACGGACAACATAAGGATCATGGCATTTGTTTAACAACTGCCACAGAAAAGTTCGTAAAATCAGGGGCAGTCATGTAATGACGAACCTAACACCACCATGACTTATGATTATAATTCTGGGCTCAATTACAGTCCTGAGTCAAGGAAAAACTGTATTATAGAAGCACACCATTAAAAAGCAACTGTCAAAATATGGGTTGTGGGTGTGCAGCAAGTTAGGGCACTGGGGCAGCAATAGATTTCTAGTGCTTTCATTGGCTGTGAGCCTCAAAATCATCATCAGATGGACTCTTCCATTCCAGTGAATTCTCCTATTTAAAACAGACAACCTTAACTACTATATGACATGAAGTGGCTGTGTAGTAATCACACAGCTCTTGAAGAAGAGGAAGAAGGAAAAGTTGCCATCAAAACTATCCAGTTCAGTCATGGAGCGAGAATCGTTAGGCACTTGTCTTATATATCAAGCCAAAGAAAAAAGTTGGTCGGATATTTCTTCCTGATGTTTTTTTTCCTTCAATGAGGCATGGACTTTTGAGGACCAGTGAATCATCACAACATAAACTTTTAGTTCTTAATTTTGCTGAAAGTATAAAGAAGTCCATCTTTCATATTTGCAACCTTGAAGGAAAATATGCATAAGTAAAATACATTGTTAGCAGACACAACAGTGATGACCTTGGTTCATAGATGGAAAAATAAACCTGGGAAAAGTTAAGCAGTAAAGATGAGGCAATCTGGGTTCGCAGCCAAGTAATTCTTTCCTTATTTAAAGGATATGGGAAGACTGAAGATGGCTGCATGGACACAAGATGAATTAATATGAGCTACTGAAACAGACACCTCATACATTATAAAATATTGTTTACACTTGCAGATACAGTTATGGCCAGGCATGATCCTGCAGAGCCATATATCATAACACTGGACAGATTGTTGATGCACAAAATTCTGTACAATGAAATGATTCTTAAGGTACAACTAAAGTAATCTAAGCTGCATGGCATAAGATAAAGCCTAAAGAAAGCATAGGGAGCCAGTTTAGTGGAATAGTGAAGGCACCGTGGTAGAAACGGGGAGATCATGGTTTCTATAAAGACTAGACAATGTATAATCAGGTATTGTTGACATCAGATGGAAAAGTGATTAAGAAACTGTATAATTTTTTTTATTAAACTTAAAAATGGAAAATGAACAAGTGAAAGAAACAATGATGACATGGGCAAAAACTTTGGGGCACAATATAAAATTAGAAAAATGGCAAGATCTATGGGAGAGAAACTATAAATTGACAATGGCAACTGCTTATAAAGAAAACTTATATAAAATGTTTTATAGATGGCATCTAACACCTGTGAGATTAGCAAAAGCGTTTTAAAACATGTCTGGTAACTGTTGGAAATGTAAGCAAAAACCAGGCACTATCATATTTGATGGACATGCCCTAAAGCAAAAATATTTTGAACAAAAATACATATCACGCTAGAAAAGATGTTAAGATTTTAAACTGGAATTATTTTTACTAGGTATAGTATCAGGAAAATATGATAAAGAAAATATATATTTGATGTTGCATGTATTAACAGCAGCAAGAACACGTATTTGCCCAGCACTGGAAAAAATGAAGAAATACCATCTGAAGAAGAGATAATCAAGAAAATACTGAACTGTGCAGAAATGGACAGACTAACATTGAAAATTAAAGGAAAGGAAAACTAAGAATATTTTCAAATCTGGGATGTATTTTATCAATGGCTGGAAAAACGGGGTAGAGATTAGGATTTTAATGTGTACTATTAAACAAATTGGACCCAGACAACATATTGTTCACTAAGCACTTAAGTACTGCAAATATAGAAAATTAATAAAAAATATTATTTAAAAAATGAATGGGGAAACCTTGTGTTCTAGTCCACCAGAGACACAAAGCTGGGCCAGTCACTTTCTCTCAGTCCTTAGAAGGAGGCAATGGCAAACCACCTCTGAAAAATCTTGCCAAGAAAACTGCAGGGACTTGTTCAAGCAACTCCAAGGTGCACACAGAGAAACACACACAAAGGAAACATAGGCCATAAAAAAGTAGGCACTAATTTTGACTGGAGTGCAGTATTCCACTGGGAAACAAAAAAAATCAACAGAGACTTGCAGATAAAGATATGCATATATGTACAGACATTATGTTCATGAGGGCCTAGAAGATGCTCGGGATTAAATCTCAATAATCAGACTGCAATTACTTAGGAATAAAGATGCAATTGCATTGCAGGTGATAGATCTTTCCACGCTACAAATTACCCAACAATCATCTTTCTTACTTTCATTTATTAAGGAGAATTAATGTATATTGGTGTAATCAGTAAAATGATCAGTTTTTGTAAAATGCACCAATGTACAGTATATAAGAACCAAGGACTACTGCCAATCTATGTGATTCTTATACTGTCATCCAGAGATAAAAGGTGCTAGCAATAGAAATAGACATTTGAGTTGGGGGAGCACGCTTTGATATACAGAAAAATACGAATTTCTTGCATGCAGGTTAGGTTCCTCATCATTTCTTATGACGTTCTTTGCACAGGATTTGTCTTAATAGTGCACCAAAATATGGTTGCCAACTTTCTGAAGAGTTTCATACACACATGCACTCCCACATATACATAGACACACACAAAAAATGGTTCTGTTCTTCCTGTTCATTTTCAGGATGAGTTGGAATTTCTTTCAATCCTTTTTCTTTTTTTTTAAAAAAAATCCTTTTTTGGCTCCTTGTGGAGTCTGCTATGCTGCTATGTCTATACAGGACATTTTTGTTGTAAACAATAATGGGGAAAAAAAAAGAAAATATCTGTCTCATACATTTTAAAATGAAAATCTTCCTTGCATCTCTCCATGCCACCATCACCTCTAAAGAGTCTGGTGAATTTTTTTTTTTCAAGGAGAAAAAAAAAGGCAAATAAGACAGTAAAATGAATTGGATTTCTATCGATTTATACATCCCTGGGGAACACCAAGGCCAGATGAATCAATAGTGCAGATTATAGCAGAGTTGCTCTTAGGTAAACACGATGTGCACATATACCATGCTTTTAAAATTCAAGCAGTGTGTAATTGCAACTTGAAATCAATTTGGTCAGTCTCATCCAACAAAGGAGATTATAATTGTTTGTTTCTTATATAGTCCAACTTTCTTCCCAAAGTGGCATTTCTGGGGTTCCATCTGGCTGCCGCTACAGCCAAATCTCCTTGGTTTTATTTATTTATGCATTTATTTATACTTATTTTATATGCAACAGGAATTTACAGTTTAAAATAACAAAAACAAATCAGAATACTACAAGAAACCTCTAATAAAATAAAACATAAATAATAAGAACTTTGAGTTTTAGAAAACTGGCCAAAGAATTCATCAATTTCTTAAAAACAGAGAAAAATTGTGGGGCAAACACAACTCCTGACATCTGCTCTTCAGAGCATGTGTGAAATGCAAGAGATGGGCTTCTCTGGTGTCTGAAGCAGGAGCATCTTCCAAAAAGCCGATCTCGTAATCAAAACACTTAACATGAATGAGAGGGCACATCCTCATTCCTTTCATTAATAAGGACTTCACTAATAAGGATATTCACTAATAAAGACTTTGCGGGGAGGGGGGATATGGCAAACTGAAGATGGCTCTGTGCAGTGGTGGGATTCAGCTGGTTCACATTAGTTTGGCAGAACCAGTAGCTAAATTTTGTTGAGTTCAGAGAATCGGCTCAATGCACACTTCTTCCATAAGTCCATTCTAGGCCTTGGAGGCCTGGAGGAGGTCTCCCAGACCTAGAACGGCCCACTGCAAATGCATGGATACCTCTTCTGGAAGTCCGTTCTAGGCCTCAGACACTCAGGCCTGCATCCACACAAAGAACCGGTTGTTCAGGTATTAGAATCCCACCACTGGCTCTGTGAAAGCAGAGTTAACAACTGCAGCAGATGAAAGAACTGGTGAATAGATTGGTACATTGGGACCTCTCCAGATAAGGAGAGGATAAGGGATTACCCATGTGTGCTCCAAACGATTGTTCCTTGACAGGAGACTATAGGACGCTGGTTTTCTGTGAGTTTGAGTGCAAGGAGATGATAGGATCAGCCATTTTGCTTGCAACCACAGCAGAACCTTTCACAGGTTACTACGTTCACTTTCTAATTGTCTCTTAGCCATCTTTAAAGCTATTAGAGTCATCCAGTGAGTTTTATCTTCAACCCTGAAAAAAAGAAGCATAACTAATAAAGAAAAATAATTTTCTTAAAGAATTTGAAATAAATAGCCAAAAGTTAAATAAGATTTTGATCTTTAAAAAGTTATAAATAGATTAAGGGTCAAGATAAATTTGAAATGTTTTTACTATAAGATTTTGGAATTACTTATAAACAAATTTTAAACAAATAGATACATATCTATGGAGAGAGAGAGAGAGAGAGAGAGAGAGAGATACAACAATCCATTCTTGATGTCAATTAATACTGAAATGTACAAAATGATACAAAATATTAAAGCATTGAAGCCAAAAATTAGTAACTACAATATCAACATTGTCAGTAATGACATCTGCTTCTATCAATAGACAATGTCCAAAAGACATTAATAAAGGAATTGTGGATGTAGAACAAATTTAACCTGACAGGCAAAGAGAAAGTAACAAAAGTGGGACTACAAATGACAGGTTAAAAATATGACATGGAAAAGGATACTTTACTGGATATATAAAATAAATTGCTAATGTTTTAAAAAATAAAAGGGAAATACAAATGATAAACCAAGAGAGTGACCTGGAAAAGCTTTTCTTATTGGATCTAGAGAAGAAGTTTGTTAAAACATTGAAAAAATCTGGGATAGAATAAATAAGAATCAAAGAGACATCATGACAATATTTGATTGTGTTGAAGATTAAGACTGTTAGATCTAAAAGGCATATTAAGTTGATTTATTTGATCAAGGTTACAGTGCTGTATTTAACACATAATATATATAAAGTTTTTGTGTGTGTGTGTGTTTGTATTTCACTAACCATTCTTTAAGATCATGTCTAAGTGACAGTCTTCCCTTCAGCTCCAGCCCATATCCTAGCCCAGGGGTAGGCAACCTTGGCTCTTTGATGGCTTGTGAACTTCAACTCTCAGAATTCCTGAGTCAGCATAGCTGGTTCAGAAATTCTGTGTATTGAAGTCCATAAGTCGTCAAAGAGCTAAGGTTGCCTACCCTTGTCCTAGCCAGCTAAATGGGTTTTTCTAATCTGATGTGAAAGTAAATGTCTTCCACCTTCCCCATCCACGAACCATACTATGTACCCTATTTATGTCATTTTGACCACAACCATGTTAATGACCTGCCAGGACCTAAGATCTGCCTAGCTTCTCTTGATTGTTTTTAGCTGCAATAAACAGACTCGCAACAAGAAAGCTACCAATTGGGACCCCTATATAGTAGCCTGCCTTGTAGAGCCTTGTGAAAACAAAAAGAGATCTGCCTGTCAAGATCTTTGTTTCTTCTACGGGTGTAACAGATCAGTCTACCTGATCCTGACAGAAGAAAACAACCAACCTCTTTAAAGTGCATTGCCTATCAGCCTTATACAGAAACAAATCCCTAACAAACAGGTTGCTCTGCAGGGTCCTTATATTAAAGCAGGGGTCTTCAAACTTGGCCTTTTTATGACTTGTGGACTTCAACTCCCAGAATTCCTCAGCTAGCATGAAGTCCACAAGTCATAAAAGGGCCAAGTTTGAAGACCCCTGTATTAAAGGTTCTGATTGCAGGCTACATCTATTGCTCTAACACCACTTGTTAACTGTCAACAGGGGCATAGAGTGATCCTGTTATTTTGTGTCCAGCTGCCACATTTTAAAGCAACTATAATGTCCAGACCCCTTTCAAGGACAGTGTCATTTGGTATGGACCACAGTAGTCCAGATACAATAGGACCAAGGGATAGATAAATGATTGTATATGTTTTAAATAAATGAATTTGTTTGCAGGGATTGGTATCAGGTTTTTGTTTTTACTTTTTTTAGAAAACTTTGTATGTTTTTAATTTAATGTATTTTACAGTCTTTAAAATGATTTTCTTGGGAGTGACATAGAGTTGTCTGAAAGATGGGTAGCCGTATAAATGTTTTCAATTAATAGGTAACTGTTGCAAAATCTAACAAAGTTAGGAATAGTTGCAGTTAGCATGCTGTTGTAATTATAAATCTGCACGTGTACCACTTGTGAATCCAATGTCATTGAGGATCAAGGTGTACATGCAGGCTGCAGACCCAGTTGAACCCAGGCCTTTAGGATATATTTGGGAAATAGGCCTTCATCTGGGCAGCTGCTGCAGATACAGATGTGATACCGTGTCTCTTTTTGAAAAAGTAATCAATACATGTTCTGTTTTTCAGGGCAGAGAACGTTTTTTTTAAAAAACAAACAAACAAACAAACACCCACATATCTGGCCATTAGCTGTTGCTTGCAAATAGTTGCAAGTATAGACAACTCCATTAAGCCCTACGTAAAGGCAAAAAAAATAAAATGAAAAATATATTAGAATTTCTAATCATCCTGCCATTTGGATAATATGCAATAACAAAAATATAGGCTTTCTGTTTTGCATATTTTGCATCACAAAGAATTTTAGGTTCATTCCCTCCCTAAAAGAAAGAGCATCATCACTTTTTAATACAGATTTGAACCATTGTAAAAAATAGAACTGCTTTTTAATGGCATCATACTTGGGGCTACAAAATTCAGCTCTGTTGTGTTTTATTCATACATTAGAAATTATATATTTACTAATCTTCACATAAATCTTTTCAATTTTCTCTTAAATTTACAGCTTCTGATATGAAGATATATTTTTTTAGAGATTCATTGTTGGCTTTTCACTCATTAACCCCCCAAATCTATTCAATGCAAATCTTTTCTCTCTCTCTCTCTCTCTCTCTCTCTCTCTCTCTCTCTCTCTCTCTCTCTCTCTTCTTTTCTTCCCTTTTTTGAAAACAGTACTATTCTATAATTTAACACATTTCCATTTAGCCTCCAACTTTCATTCCTTTTCTGTATACACAATAATAAACTTGATTTGACTTGATTTGATTTTTAGACATCGTCTGCCTAATGTTGGTGTTAGTTTTAAGTGTGACTTCAAGCCAAATGAACAGCAATATATGGGCTGGAGGAAAGTACAAACACAATCACATATACTATGCACAGAGAATAAAATTAACCTTGATATTTTGGCTGGATATCATTTCCAGTTTTGGCTGGAGTATTTAGGAGGAAAGGAAAGGGGGAGTTGGTTGTCCAAATTGCAATTTTTTTTATTAAAAATATAAATTTTGATTAATCTAACATACTATATCAAAACATATTGTAAGGCTCATTTTTATTTGTAGAGTTGTTATTGCTAATGTGCCAATGTCATACTTCTCTGTGGAATTCCTTTCAGAAAAGCTTATGCAAAGTGAATTATCAATATTTCCTGAGAGTAGAAAAATGTATTTATCTCATTTATGTTTGGTTTGTTAATAGATTACAACACACAACTCTAGCCAGTGTATTTGACTGCTTCACATAGGTTGCAATGAACTATTTCCACGGTGAAGTCTTTCAATCCATCTGTTTCAACTTATTTTTATTAACAATTCCATAACAGCTTTATTTTTACAGGTTATATTGTGGATTTTTTTTTCATTTTTCACACAGTTTTTAAGAGGCTATCATATCATCCAGTTTACTTAAGATAGCAGGAGAATCTGAGGAAGGGCTACAGAAAAACATCTTGAAAGGACATCAATTGCTGTGTTGGAAGTCAGACCTTGAAGTAGCTGGTCCCAAATGATGTAGGAGTCTGAAGTTTAGAAGTAACCCCATATTATCCTCCCTAGACCAGGGATCAGTGCAAGTACCTCAAAGGTGGTAAACTACACTATGATTCACATAGCCGTACCAACTAGCAGACCAATTGCTGTATATTTAATAGTTCTCAGCTGCTGGAAACAGCTGCACGAATTCGTTTTTGCGATAATCTAACCAGGATATAATGAAAAAGGAAAGAAGGTTGGCTTGGCTTTCTGTGTCTAGGAAGAGCAACAGCTGACACACCATGGAGGTTATTATTGCCTTCAAATCAAAGGCCCAGTCTAATCATTTCAATAACAGTAATTCCATAGATCATATGTATCATCTACTCAGTCTGAAGGTTTCCTGAAGAACTTCTTCTCCCTCTCCCTCTTCATCTTCTTTCTTTTTCTTTCTTTCTCTCTCTCTTCTCTCTCTTTTTTCCTTTCTCCTCCTTCCCTTCCTCCTCCAACTGTGCATGATATCACAAAAACAAAGAAACAGTTATGGCTTTAACAACTACTCATGATCTAATTTCTCTCTCCTTCCCCTCCTTTTCCTTAAATACTGTATCTTTTAGCTTCAAATATAGCTGTGGAATAGAAATAAATAAACAATAAAGAAGCAATGGGGGAAAAGCCACCTGAGAAAAATAATGACGGGCAAATTAATGCGGAGGAAGTTCAATTACCAATCTCCCAAGGTGGGTTGGGCTTTAAAGATTAAACACCGCTCATATGTCTTGTTCCACAGATTTCAGAATGTCTTCCAAAGAATCCTGGGAATTACAGTTTCCTAAGTGTGCAGAAGATCCTCGGCTGAAATCTTTTAATAACCAAGCGCTAGAGTCCCCTAAGGGAAGAAATTACCTATCTGTGCAGCAGCCACATTTAAAGGTTAATTGCATGTACTCTCTGTTCACGTTAAAATTTAGGGCTCTGAGGAAAATCTGCAGTTCCTTCATATGACCATATGTTTATCAATCATCAGCCTCTATTACCAGGGTCTCTGAACACAAAACCAGATGCAATGCTAGGTAGCATGGAAACCTATCATGTGAATCAGCTATCAGTTCCACCAGAAAATTACTGGTAATGTATAAAAATTACCTCTTAAATCAGACAGAAGGGCCTCTTAATAGATCGCTGTTCAGAATAACTTTCTCATCTATATAAACTGAGCATATGGTAATAGGAGGTACTAACTATAATTACTAAGTGAACAGAACTGCCAGCTTTCTTTCAAAAAGAAGAAAGGAAAAAAAGAACAATATGTCATCCTTAAACTGAACAACCAATCATTTTGAAAAGTGTCAGAAAAAGGAGTTCAGTAAACATAAAATATAATTTGTTGCACTTTCCCTAGGGTGCTAGGAAACAACATTAGAAACCTGCAAAATGGTTACATTAAAATGAAGAGGATCCAATTTAAACTGAATTTGATAGAGAAGTAAATATTGCAGTGCTTATGGGCAAAGCATCCTCCTAAATCATATTTTAACTGCAAAGTTGTAAACACTTCTCCTCGATAATGGTTTCCAAAATGACTGAGCAGGGAAACTGCTTTTCACTCCATCGTGTAGTGGCAAATCTAAGCATAAAAGTATTGGTTTTTATTATTTTATAACAGCTAAGTTTTCTTTTGCAGATGCCAGAGGTCTCTTCTTTTCCTCATTAATTTCCAGCTCTTCTCAATTATTAAAACTATCTGTGCTTTAATTCCAAGCTAGCAGCATTACTGTACACAGTTTAAATTCATTTCTCTTTCTCTCTGTATCTTTCTGTTTGTCTGTCTATATCATCCTTCTATGTGAAGTTGCTCCCTTCCTTACATTTAAAAAGAAGGGGGGAAAGTGATTAGATTGCTGGGGCTGTTAAAAAAAAAAAAGACACGGGTTGTTTTTTCCAAGCAAAATGATACAATTTACTCAAAAAGAATTTTTCATGACATAAATGTACCCATAGTTCAAGAAGTCTGTTAGTGCGTGTCTGAAAATATTCCTTGGTTCATAAATGGTGTACAAAATGCATTTCTCTGAGGTCAGTACTACCAAAACTATATGCATTTGGAAAAATTATAGGGGGGAAATGTATCAAATGCTATGAATGTGTATTTCAGAGAAAGTTACATATGATAATGGCAGTGGAATAGGTTTTAAAAAATAAATGCAGAGACTTTGAATGCTTGTCATGGATCAGATCAAGACTGATTCCAAAATACTTGATGATGAGAATTAGATTTTATACATTTCAATGAGGATGTTGGCTACAGCAAGTTCTTAACCTTTTTGCGGATCACAGATCCTTTGAGAATCTGTTGAAAGATACTGGAAAGTATGCCATGGTACACTTGCTTAGAGAGAAGCAATTCAAAAAAATTTTAAAAAATTGTTTACAATGCAAATTTTTTTCCCCTGCCAGTTCATGTACCCCAGAAATTGTCCATGGACATTTCAAGTAAAAAAAACTGCTGTGCTAGAGGAGAGTGCAAAATAATCATATGGAATTCTTTGTCTCATTAGAGATTATTACTGCCTAGATTTTTTTCCTGCTCTACTTTGCTGGAAATAATCAAGTATTTTAGGTAATGCATTTATTTGAGGTATTGTTTACATGACATGCTTACATTCCTCCCTTTTTGCCATGATATCTCTCAACTGTGTACTAAATTTAGTGGTGGGATTCAGCCAGTTTGTACCACTTTGGCAGAACCGGTAGCTAATTTTTTGTTGCCCAGGCCCAGAATGGACTTCCAGAAGTGGCATCCATACATATTTGAATCCCACCACTGACTAAATTGTGTACAAAAATATGCTACGGTGGAATCTGGTGCAAAGTAGCAAGAAGGAGAGGTTGTTTCTAAGCAGCTAAGAGGGAAATCAGCCTTGAATCCTTGATGTGCAGGAAGAGGGCCAGAGTGAACCCTCCTAACAGTTCACAGGGTATATCTAATAGCTATACTTGATTCCTGTCCATAGGCAAGCAGCAATAAAGAGATCACTGGGAGTAATCGGTCACCACATAAGGAAGAAGGTGAATGGTGGAAGAAATTATTCTCTGAGCATCCAGTAGCTAAGAATCAAATCTCTTAAAGGTTTGTTCCTTCCTTTGCAAACAGACAAACATGCAAGTAAGCCGTTTTGAAAATGTTGCTCCAAAAATAACAAAAATAGCTGCAGGTACTGTTGAGTCCTTGGCGAAAAGCAGACACGAGAAGCAGTTGTAGTTCTCAGTTTACTTTATTCTGTGTTCAGCTCACAAGTAGATGGCTTCAGCAGCTCCCAAAACCTCCCAGCTTCTTATATAGACATTTCCCGGGTCAATGCGATACTTTTCCCGCGCCAGCACCCGCGCTTGCGCACGGCGCTGGCGACAGCCTGTCTGGTCCCGGGCAGCTTTGCACCTGCCCGGGACCGCCTGCAAACGCCCCGAGCCGTTTGCAAGGCTCGGGACATAACACCCCTTTCCCCCGGGCTAAAACTACTACCAACATATAATCATTTATTTTATGCAGTGTTCTGCTTCTCAGTGCTCCTATCGTTACCTGGCTTTTGTTTAGCCAGCAATGTTATGTAATCCTCTAAGTATTTAGGAGACTTCCTTGCTCTCTGTGACCTTCTCAGCTCTGGGTTTCTGACAGGTGTTCCCTGACTGAGGGGTGACAAGAGCCTGTTCCCCTTATCATGCCTTGGTGCCTTCCAAGGACTTTGCCCCAATGCCTGGCCTGCTTGCTCGCCCACCGGGCTCGTCAGGCCAGGGCTTCTGTCACTTTGTGACCTGGTTGACCTGCCTAGCTGTAGGCCCTCGGGCCCCTTGAAGTGATAGCCACTGCTGGGCGTCTCTATAGAACCTCCTAGGTCCGTCCAAGACCTGTCAGGAGGCTGTCCAATCCCTAAGCCCCGTTCTGTGTCCGGGCTCGTGTGGGTCTCTGTACCTTCCCAAAACTCAGTTACTCCCTGATTTGGGCTAGAGGTGTTGCGGTCGGGACTTGGTTCCTCGACCACCTCCCTGTAAGTTTGACCCCCTGTAGGATTAGGGGTAAGGTCAGGCCAACTCTGGGGATTGTGTGCCAGCTCTCTTGCGGGGAATGATTTGTTGGGATGCTCCCGGGTATCCTCCGTGACTGGAGTGCTGTGTGATGTGTGTGGACAGTGAGTATGCCCCCGGGGTGACTCCCTGGCTGGAGTAGGCGTGAGTGCCTGTTGTGTGGGTAAGCTCCATGAATTCCTTTTCGGAGCACTTGCGGAAGCTTGAAATGGGCCGTCAGTGGCTCCATCAGTGGAGATGGGCAGCAACTCGTGCCCTTCCCTTTGCTCCAAAGGGTCCCCCTCCCCCCCTGGAAAAGACCCAGGAGTCTCATCTGAAAGGTCCCGCCTAGGGCGAAGTTGGTCGATGTGCCGGCGCAGGACACGACCGTTGTCCAGGGCTACCTCGTAGGAGAGAGGACCTGTGACCTTGAAAATAGAAGCGGGGACCCATGTATGACCAGGCCCGTAATTGCGAGCCCAAACCGGGGCACCCACAAGTAGTTGTCTAGGTGCCCTAGGATGTGAGGTAGATGAGGGCAGTCTGTCCGGATGCAACCGGTCAAGTTTAGTAGTAAGTTGACGCCCCCAACGAAGTTCAGCTGGGCTTCTCCCTGTAGAAGTGGACGGTGTGGTGCGATAAGAAAGGAGAAAGTCAGCCAACCTGTGATGCCAGTCCCCGTAGGTGAGTCTTTTCAATGCGTCCTTTGTGATGCGCACCATACGTTCAGCCATACCGTTGGTGGACGGGTGGAAGGGTGCAGACGTGGCATGACGAATCATGTTAGCCTGTAAGAAAGCTTGGAATTCGGAGGAAGTGAATTGAGGGCCGTTGTCAGACACGATGACATCTGGAAGCCCGTGTGCAGCAAAAATCCCCCTCAGTACCTGAATAGTCTTTGCAGTGGTGGTGGAAGAGACAGGTACAACCTCAAGCCATTTTGAATGGCTGTCAACAAGGACCAAGAAGAACTGGCCCTGAAAGGGCCCAGCGTAGTCAATGTGCACCCTAGACCATGGGGACTGCGTTTCCTCCCATTTATGCACGGGAGCTTGGGGCATCTCTGGGCGAGATCGTTGGCACAGGTGGCATGCATGCACCTTAGCCTCAATATCCTTATCTAAAACAGGCCACCACAAGTGGCTGCGTGCAAGAGCCTTCATACGAACAATGCCAGGATGACCCTCGTGGAGGGATTCTAAGACCCTAGTCCTCATTGAGGAGGGAATGACAACTCTGTTTCCCCAAAGCAGACAACCCTGAGAAAGGGACAGTTCGTTCCTTTTGGACCAGAAACTCTGAAACTCAGGACTAGGGCAGTGCTCAGGCCACCAGGACAGGACCCAGGAGCGGACACGTGAAAGTGTGTGATCTGTACCTGTTTCAGCGGTAACATCCCTGGCACTAAGAGGGAGCTCGGGCAAGGCTTGGATTGATAGAATGTTGACAGCTGGCGCGGGGTCAGCTTCTACTATTGGCAGAGGCAATCTACTGAGGCCATCAGCATGGCCCATTTCTTTCCCAGGCTTGTGGAGTAAAGAAAAATCATATGCAGACAAAAAAATAGACCACCTAAGCATTCTAGGGGAAATGATTTGGGGAGTCTGCTTACGTGTGGTAAACAGTCCCAGCAGAGGCTTATGGTCAGTGAAGACCGTGAAATGCCTGCCATATAGAAAATCATGGAATTTTTTAATTCCAGCAACAACAGCCAGAGCCTCCCTGTCTATCTGAGCGTAGTTGCGCTCAGCAGAAGACAATGTTCTGGAGTAATATGCAACAGGAACCTGAGTTCCATCAGACCTGAGGTGGCTCAGGACAGCTCCTACCCCGTAAGGGGACGCATCACAAGCGATGCACACAGGAAGGGACTCGTTGAAATGTGCAAGTACACTGTTAGAAGTGAGCAAGGCCTTGACTTTGTTAAAACAAGCCTCATGTGTTTGTGACCAGTGCCACACTGCTTGCTTGTCTAGTAGCCTGTGAAGAGGCTCAGCCACACTGGCTTTATGTGGAAGGAAGGAATTGTAGAAATTCAGGAGGCCCAGGAAGGCCTGAAGTTCGGCCTTAGACTTTGGCCTAGGTGCTTCTAAAATAGCAGTTAGTTTGGATTCAGCAGGGTGAATTCCAGCAGCGTCAATTTTGAACCCCAGAAATTCAGTAGAAGGCACCCCAATCTTGCATTTGTCTTTTTTAAGCTTGAGGCCTGTTTTCCTGAATCTTAACAGAACAGCCCTTAGCCTTTCAGCTAGAATGTGTGTGGAGTCTCCTGCAATTAAGACATCATCAAAGTAGGGGCAAACCCCCGGTATGCCCCGTAGTGTGTTTTCCATTACGCTTTGGAAAATCCCAGGAGCGACATTCACTCCAAACTGTAGCCTTTTTACCTTAAAGTCTCCCCTGTGGGTCACAATAGTCTGAGCTATAGCAGCATCATCATCAACAGGCAGCTGTTGATATGCTTGAGCTAGGTCAAGCTTTGCAAAAAACGCGCCCCCCCTTGAGGGAGGCCAGGATATGACTGACCACAGGAACAGGATAGGCATGTTGCTGCAATGCCTTATTAGAGTGCATTTGTAATCAGCACAAATGCGAATGTCCCCATTTGCCTTAAGAGGCGTGACAATGGGGGTCTCCCAAGGACTGGAATCAACAGGTTCTAGAATTCCCTGTTGGATCAGTTTGTCCAACTCAGTGTCAATTTTACTCTTTAAAGCAAAAGGGACCCTTCTTGCTTTAATTCTAATGGGAGTGACAGTGGGGTCTAGCTTTAAGGACACAGGGGGTCCTTGAATGTGCCCAGCTGGGGGCTGAAAACATCTGCAAATTCTTTGCAGACTTCCTGTAGGTCGAGTGTTTGTAAGCTGTTGAGTCCTGTGACGTGTATCCCCAGGGCCTCAAACCAATCGAGTCCTATGAGACTCGTTCGTTCACCTCCTACTACTAATAAGTCTAGTGGACCTTCAAAATTCTTGTATTGCACGTTAAGGGTGGCCTCCCCCTTAACACACACTCTTGAATTTTGAAAATCTGTTAACACAATGTCAGAAGGCCTTAACTTGGCCTGAGTTCCACTACCGGAACAAAACTTCCTAAATGTATGCAAGGAGATGATTGAAAGGGCAGACCCTGTGTCTAGTTCCATAGTTAATGGAACCCCTTGTAGCTTCACCTTAAGTGACAGCTTTTTCTTAATGGGCTTTTGTGTGCCTGTCCAGAAGATGCTTCTTCGCGAAGCGCAAAAACCTACCCTATTCTGGCTGGGGACCCCGGTACCTTTCAGGTGCAGTTCTTCCTGAGGTTGTACCTTTCGTCGGCCCAGACACACAGCTGCAATGTGTCCTTGTTTGCCGCATGCCCGGCAGGTAGCGGAGCGGAACTTGCAGTCGGTTCTCCTGTGGCGACCTCCACAACCGATGCACTTGAGTGGAGCTGAAGAGCTTCCCTTCTGCTTTCCTTCCTTCGTGGGGTGGAGACGGTCGACTTCCTCATCCGGATCCTCCTCGGAGTTTCCTTGGACGTCTTCCTGGTGCACGGATGCAACTTCTGGACTGTTTCTGATCGGCCGCATGTTCTTGATGGTGCCGCCTGCTGCTTCTTCTGCGGTGACCTCTCTTAAGGCATCTTGGAAGGACAGTTCTTCTTTGGCGAAAAGCCTCTGTTGTAGATCTCGATGCCTTAAGCCGCACACGAATCGGTCCCTCAGTCGTTCTTCGAGGTCCTTGAACTCGCAGTGCTTGGCGGCCTTCCTCAATGCGGCGATGTATTCTTTGGCCGACTCTCCGGATCGTTGATCCCTCTGCTCGAAGGTATGGCGCCATGCGATGACGGACATCTTAGGCTGGAAGTGCTCCTTCAGTAGCTTCTTTAGATCTGCGTAGCTAACAAATTCTACTGGAACAGGTACTGCAAGGTTTTCTGCGATTTCGAAGGCGTCTTGACCGCAAACACAAAGCAGGGTGGCAGCCTTCAAGCTCTCTTCTCTCACTTGGTTTGCCTTGAAGTAGTTCTCCACCCTGGCTACGTAGGACTCCCACCGCTCTGGATGTGAGACGTCGAACTCCGAAAGCCTTCCAACCTTTGCCATCTTCAGGAGACGGGTCTATCAGCCAGCCTACCCCCGAATGCGCACTGGATTGGCGAGTAGCTGCCGAGTCAACGCCGTTCCGCCGCTCAGGACTCACTTGGGTAAGCTTACACTTCTTCCTTTCCAGGTGATGTAAGGCAATCCCACCTTCGTCGCCAGTGTTGAGTCCTTGGCGAAAAGCAGACACGAGAAGCAGTTGTAGTTCTCAGTTTTCTTTATTCTGTGTTCAGCTCACAAGTAGATGGCTTCAGCAGCTCCCAAAACCTCCCAGCTTCTTATATAGACATTTCCCGGGTAAATGCGATACTTTTCCCGCGCCAGCACCCGCGCATGCGCACGGCGCTGGTGACAGCCTGTCTGGTCCCGGGCAGCTTTGCACCTGCCCGGGACCTCCTGCAAATGCCCCGAGCCGTTTGCAAGGCTCGGGACATAACAGGTACCAAAGGAATTTTCCCTGGCCTTCACACTAGAGATGTACAGTGTACCCTTATCCAAGTTCTCTCACTTTTAAATGTTGGACTATCTATAGTTTGGACTGACTACGCATAAGAGAGGTATCCATGCACCATCCTACAGAGCATTCACAAAAATGGCTTCCGGCCATTGGTTACCTGTCCCACCCCTTTCTTAATCAATTTCTCAGTCTTATATGCAAGATCCTTTTTTGTCTGGTTTGGGTTTCTTTTAATCCAAAGAGCCCCCAAATTATATGGTGATCCTGGAATGAGAAAAAGCTTTTTAAATATCTTAAATACTATACCATCTGCGGAGCATGCAGACAAGTCAGTAGCAGTGGAAATGTTGTAGGGTATTTAGTTCCATGATGCTTTTAAAGATTTTGAACCACACAATGATATGTAGTTCAGTGTCCACCTAAGTCTACATCTTTTACGAAGTTCATTTGACATGAATTTCAAGTTAGAAAATCCTTGGCTTCAAAATGCAAATAGAATATCGAGACATGCTTTAGAAAGAACTCCTCACAGCTTTGTGTAAGGCAATAGCTCATGACATCATTCATCCCTAGATACAGTAATTTTCTTTTATCATAGCATAGAAATAGAAATTATAGCCTTGTTTTCTTTCAGGATTAAATATATTTCCTAGGATTTATTATTTTAAAATAGCAGTGGTAGAATAGGTCATTCTAATAATGATGATGGTTGCAGTGCTAACAGTGGCAAAGGAGGTGAGCGGTTTAATGTTTTTCTTTAAACACTTTTAGAAGTGGAATCTTTTTTTTTTTTAAGGACAGTGGAGGGCAAGACTGCAGGTCAGGACCTCTGTCAGCCCTTATTTCAGTGGCTCATCTGCCATCAGCAAACTATACACATCCCTCTTCCTGTTCAAATCAGCTTTTTCCTTAGTGTTTTGCATCATCGTGGTTCAAAGGGGCCATCCATGTCTTGCAGCAAAAGATGTGCTGCAAAACTCTATGCCTCTCTCCTATTTCATATAAATCAATCTAAGGCTAACCAAAAGGAAAAGGAGGCTTGTAAAATCTTTGGTAAAAAGAAAATTGCTCTAAAAGCATCACAGAGGTCCACAGGCTACCTGAGACAACACTCCTCTGGCCAGTGGTATGAAGCTATGCAATGTGTATCATTATGGCACAATGAAAGCCACCTCTTAGGTACTGGAGGGCAATTTGTCCATCATTTGGCTTGAATGCAGCACAGGGCATTGAATCAAGATCCATATCTGGAAGAATGCATTCAGGAAGGCCTTATCTGTAGCTGCAAAACTAAAGCAAGCTGGCATCTCATGGTATTCAAGCTCACAGAAAGGTAAGAGTGACAGGGAACAGGGACTCAAGGAAAGTGGTGGAAGCACAAAAGAAAACATTCCACAAAACTGTGTTTCACTTCAAATTAGGCATGGGAAAATAGCTTTTATATCATTTAGCTGTACCATTAAGGAGACTACAGTGTTTCACTAGTGGAACTCTTAGGCATGGGTCACATTTGTGTCTGTAGGACATACACTGAATCTCAAGAATTGGTTGTAACTTCAGTTCATTAATTACATGCATTTGTTAGATTTATATCTCATCTTTCCTCCAGAAGGTCAGATACAGTGGGATTCAGCCGGTTTGCACCACTTCGGCAGAACTGGTAGCTAATTTTTTGTTGCCCAGGCCCAGAATGGACTTCTGGAAGTGATATCCACTCAGATAACCAGTTGTTCACATATTTGAATCCCACCACTGGTCACATATATAATACTTCTTCCAAATTTTTACCAGAATGCAAGGTGGCGCAATAACCTAAACTGAAAGATCACAGTTGGAAATCATCCAATGATGTTTTCATGACTGATAGTGCCCTTGATGGAATTTGAAATATTGGACCAGATCCCTAGCTAGGATGATCCAATGTAAGGCATCCTGTGAAAGATGGGTCCCTATAAGGGCAAATCTACAAAATTCCAAAACTGGTTTAGAAGCTAGCATCCTGGCTACCAACTTCAAATGGCAAACCATATGCCAGGATAGCAGGACAAACATGCTGGGGAAATCATGAAATTCAGTCAGCTCAAATGAGTATAAAGATTTATTGCAAGAATCTGAGCAATTGGCCCTTAAGGGAAATGAGTGGGAGACAAGAGAAGCATTTGCAGTGGGCTGGATTTAGATCTCTTGCAGGCACACAGGGACTTGTGACTTATGACACATTTGACCCCTCCCTCAAGCTCAGCCTAGTCATCTCCTACAGGTTCCTCCTGAGGTAAAATGCATAAGCCACTTCATTTTAGAAAGTCACCCAACTGGAGTTCCTGGAGGATTCAGCCAATTCAGATGGCTTAACCAAACAGATATCTGTACGATATATGCAACCTTTTTGAGCTTTGGGGCTAATTTTCCATTTTTGTCACAAAAATTGCATTTTTCTCCCTCTACTGGCTTTCCAATGTCCCCCACCTGTTTATATCTCTTTTGGCATGACAGATGCAAGGGGATTGCTGCTTGGTAACACAAGCCACTTCATGCACCTTTGTGAGACAATTGTTGTTGTGAGAAATAAATAACCGAGGGGCTGGCTGGAAACTGCTAGGGTCAGCTTGATGGAATCAGAAGCAATGTCAATTGATCCTATTCATTTTAGCACAAAACTAGCAGGCAAATGATGTGACACAATAACTTGGCAGACTCACAGGAAATGAATGGAATAATACAATACAGCTGAGTCACAAAACAAGCCCTGGGTGAGCCAAAGACAAAAATAGTTTCAGCCATACAAACTGAATCCATATTATTTTCTTATCTCCCGCACCCTTATACTGTAACTTTGGCTGTAGTGTTAAGTCATGAGAAAAGAGAATCAGAGGTCTCTGTACAATGATTGCCACTAAAAATGTGACTAAACATGATTTCTGGACTTTCAACCTATATATGATAGCCCTAACAAACACACTTTACTCACTCAAGTGATTAAAAAAAGCTAGATCAACTCCCTAATCCAAGATTGCATCAAAGATCTTTATGAATCAATCAGGCATTTGTGTACAAAATTACCAGGAGAAGAATAGGAAGCCATGTGTCAGCCTTGCAAGGAAATGCAAACAAGAATAACAGAATAACACAGTTGGAAGGGACCTTGGAGGTCTTCTAGTCTGACTCTCTGCACAAACAGGAGACCCTATACCATTCTGGACAAATGGTTGTCCAATCTCTTCTTAAAAACCTCCAATGATGGAGCACAACATCTGAAGACAAGCCATTCCATTGGTTGATTGCTCTCACTGTCAGGAAATTTCTCCTTAGTTCTAGGTTGATTCTCTCTCTGATTAGTTTAAGAATTAAGAAACACACCCAGAAGTATTAGCTCTAATTTTATTGTAAGATTACATCAACAGAAATTTGCAAGTCTCCAGCAGCCAGCAGCCAGAGAAGGTACTACTTCTTCAAATCCTCCATAATGAGGCATTTACTTTCAAGCAAGCATCCATACAACCCACACATACCATATGCTTGCCTTTTAATGGATACACTTCAATAAAACTTTGCAGGATTCTATTTATAAGTTTGCTTATGACCAAAAGTTAGAACATCTCCATCTACCACTTGCAATTTACAGTTTCTTCATCTGATCTGTTAAGCAATTACTTTTAGTGTTTTAAATGCTGAACACGTTACCTAATGAAAATGAAAACAGTGCAATTCATGCATACAAAATATGTACAATCTAGACCCCGATAAACTATTTTGCCTAAAACATACTTGTAGTTCAAACATGAGGGGAAACTATAGCATATTTTTTTTAAAAAATGCTTTGCAGAAATAAATGATTTCCCATTAGATTTATTAATACCCATTAGATATGCAGCATCATTTTGGAACTTGCTAGCGGTAATATTAATTAATGTGCTGGTTTTTTTATTTCTCTCTGAGATTCTATTAAGTATCAAAACATGAGTTGGGCTCACCAATGAAAATTTCTATAGATTGTTTGTTGATAAATAATAACTATAGCAATGGCACGTAGACTTATATACCGCTTCAGAGTGTTTTACAGCCCTCTTTAAGTGGTTTATAGAGTCAGAATATCCCCCCCCCCAAATCATCTGGGTCCTCATTTTACTGACCTCAGAAGGATGGAAGGCTAAGTCCTTGAGTCAGTCAGGATGGCTCATAACGACTATATTTGCTCATCTATTTCTGAGGATTAATTTTGCACGCCCAGTGATTATAAGAATTAATTGTAGGCTGCTTTCATTTATCCATCAGAAAACAGCACCAGGATGATTTGTCTTATATATTTCAATGCATTTTTCAGCACACATAAAGTTCCTGTCAGACCACCCTCATTTGATTTTCCACTTTCCCATTCCAGTCTGTGCTTGCCAACCTCGTACAAATTGACAGTCTACAATTAGAGCAGTGGATTGAGACTCTAACACAACGGTGGCAAACTTATGGCATGCATGTCACAGAGGACACGCCATGCCATTTTTGGTGACATACCAGACCTCCAGACCCTCTGGAATTAGTGTGAGGCCTTGTTCTCACGCAGCCTTTGAGGCGTTTGAAAATCACACAAGCATTCAACACAGCTCTAGCACAATCCCTCTCCTGTGAACTTCCAGAGGGTCTGGAGAGGAGCCCCAGAGTCCACAGTGGGAGAGGGGACCTGTCACCAGAATCAAAGTAGGCATTTTCTGAATTAATGAGAGCCCAGCCCCAAAGGTTCACCATGACTGCACTAGTATCTGCTCTGCGTTGATACAGAGAAGAGCATGATCAAGGGCCACCTTGAATCCCATCTGCCAAGGCTTCAGGCGCAAGATCCATGAAGAAAGAGAAAAACAGGCAAGAGTTGTCACAGAAGCTCTTCCTGCAATCCAGCAGCCCATTACCCCCCGAATGATCCCTAGAAATGTATTGATTTAATAATAATATATTTATATATTTATATTTTATATTTATACAAATAATATATTTACTTATATACTTATGACTAAATATAAAAAAATACTAAATATTACTTATAAGTAGAATGTCTGTGGTATACAACTTTGTGAGACCGGCTGCAAGTGGACATTAAAAAAAATGGAGTCTTTGTAGGTCATCCTCTAGTTGGAAGGTACAGCTTTCTCATTTCTTGTGTTTACCTTTTAGGGGGGAAGCTTGAAACAGGTCAGATATTTAAAACTGGATTTAAACTTGGGTGGAAAAGCACTCTGCTGAGTGAACATGACACATTAAATAAGCCAGATGCAGCTTGGAACACTTCAGACAAGCTGAGAGCAAAGAGTTATCTAAAGAAGAAATCACAGTAAGAATTTGTGAGCATAAGGTAATATAAAAAGGAAGCTCATTGTTACTTTTTGAATGGCAAGGGTTGTATTCATGTATCTCTTATGAATAGACAATAAGTTAAATCAACACAAAGTGTTCTTTTGAAGCTGTGTTCAAAATAACCTTGTGCCCTGAAGTATTCCTGGTACTTTTCCTCCTTAATAAAATGGGTAAAGTCTCTTTTACAGATGTTATTTAATTGACATGTGTGCCAGCCCCAATTGCCTAGCACTGTGAATGAGCTATAGAAAATGACTGATTAAAAAATGAGAAGGCTTCATTTCAGCTCATGGCAGGGATAAATATAAACTGTATCCCAGAGAGTCAATCAAGCTTTACTTTTCATGTTATCCATGTTATATTACTTGTAGAATAAAAGACAGATTGCTTTGTTGATAGTGATTTTTACTCCACAGTGGCCAGAAGAGCATTCCTTTAATACTATGTTAGCTACAGATTTAGCCAAGCTTAAAGTAATCCTTTGATGACAATTACACTTAAGAGTGATGATTAAGTTAATACTTAGTTATTTCAGTGCATATTCTAACCATGACCAAGTCTGCACTCACGGATTCCTGTAACGGTTGATTAAGCAGTTACATGCAAGTAGAGTATGAACTGTATATCTTTATAAATGGCATAGAAAAGATAATTTACACAACTACAATTTATCACGTGAAGATTAGGGAAAAAAATGAAACAGAAGATTCTACAATGGCTGAAATGCCATCCTTTCCATCTTTTCATACCAGCAATCAAGAGTTGTGGATACACCTCAGGCTAAAACATTAATCTCTAAAGATGCTAAATGGAGACTACAAAATCTAGATGACAACCGAGAGTTAGATTTTTATGTATCTCTTACATTCAAGGACTGGTTAAAATAAGGATAACTATATGAGCTGCAAAAATCTAAGCAAACACTGGATGCCTCCAGAAGTTGTGAATGCTTCCAGAAGTTGTGAATCCTCCAACACTGGAAGTTTTTAAGAAGAAATTGGACAACCATTTGTCTGAAATGGTATAGCATTTCCTGCCTGAGCAGGAGGTTGGACTAGAAGACCTCCAAGGTCCCTTCCAGTTCTGTTATTCTGTTCTGTTCTGTAAGTAGAGAAGTAGATATTTCTGTACTTTGCTTTCATTTATTGGTCATCTAGATTTTGGCAGCCGAAATCTGGTAGTCCTAAATTTGTTTGTTTGTTTGTTTGATTCCTATCTCATTTCACTTGAAAATTCCATGCTGAAGATCTGCCTATACTTGCTTCACTATCCTTGATGCTGTGTTTATCCTTGTGGGAAAAGATCTTCAAAGTACTGGCTCTTATCATCAGACAGACAAGTTGATCTTCTTGCTATTAAACTATATCATTGAACTTATCAATAAAAATCATAAAACAATGAGTCAACTACTTGAAAATTATGACAGCTGATTGTCAGTGGATGTCAGCCCTCCCAGGTAAACCAGATAGGAAGCACAACTAGATGAATTCCCAAAGATGCTTTTTCCAAAAGGCAACTGGACTTTCTTGGTTTTTTTTCCTTTGAAAATGTTTTGCTTCTCATCCAAAAAGCTTCTTGGATGGGAAGTAAAACATTCTTAAAAGCAAAAAAACCCAAAAAGTCCAGTTGCCTTTTGGAAAAAGCACCTTTGGGACAACCATGATCTGGATGATTGAGAATCTTGATAGATAGATAAATTAGATCAGTGTTTCTCAACCTTGACAATTTTAAGGCATGTGGACTTCAACTCCCAGAATTCCACAGCCAGCAATGCTGGCTGTGGAATTCTGGGAGTTGAAGTCCACATGCCTTAAAATTGTCAAGGTGGAGAAACACTGAATTAGATGAACTAATTCTACTTTATTGTGAGCCTTCACCCATAGGATCTTAGAAGTCTGAAAGTATAAACTTCCTGGAGCCACTTTTAATTGCTTGATTCATTAGGGTGGTTCCTTCGTAAGTTGTGTTTCTCTGACCATTAAGCCACTGGGGGCTGCTGTCACTTTTGTTCGATTGTTTCCTAGGTAGCATTTTTTCTGCTCATTCCCCAAGGTCTTCCACATATCCCATTGCACATTCCATTAGTGTGGAGTTCTTTCCTTCGGAATGAATAGACTGTTAATCTTGTGAAGGTTAACTTGATTGCTTATGTCTTAGTCCATGTAAACCTCATATCATGGCCTAAGGCTACAGATTTATCTTCTATATAATCTATAACATATTGTTCAGTTTCTGTCTTTAGGGAATATTTTGCATGAAAAAGGCCGTCGGGCCTATGAGCAGTCTAAAATACTCAAGGAAGAACTGCAAATTTTGAAACATTTAAGCATTCATATATCCTTCAAACTCTCGATACACTGAGAGACAAGGCCACCCATGCTGTAACCCATTCCCATCCTGAATGTCAACCCAATATCAGGATCAGGGAGGAAGATGGAAGTCCAGAGAGGGATCAAGCAGGAGATGTTATGGGTGCACTTCCAACCACATAGAGCAATTACAAATAATGTGTTCACACATTCCAGTCATCCATATTTCAAACAAGTATATTGTGCAAACTCAGTCATTTAATTCACTGTATCGTGCCTGCCCCCAAAATTGGGTTCAGTTAATCACCTTAATCATGGGTAACCTTACCAATATAAGCATTCTGCAGCTCTGATTCTTGCAGCCACAGAGGAAGGAGATCAGCTGCTTGTCCATCAACAGCTGCATCGTAGAGCTGTTTCAATGTTCCCATCGCCAAATTGTGGTAGAAGTTGCCACAAAGAAGTTTAACATTTCCTTTCATAGTCAAAGCAAGCATTCATTATTATGACAGATCCTCGGCTTCAAGAAATGTAACACTAGGGGTGCGTTCCATTGTTTCTCTCCTGAACCTAATTAAAATTTATAATTGTAATGTGTCACCTGGTATATCTTCTGCTGCTGGCACTTATACAAAACTATAATAAACGTGATTTGTTTTTCCTGCTCCACTTGTGGCAACTCAGCTTTTGAGCCTGTGCAATCTATTCTTACTGCTTTAGTAGTCTTGAAAAGAAAACTGGGCTGTTTTGTAGCCAAGCATAATATTTCACTTCGCCACCCATTTGACAGGCAGCAACTGTGACAGGAGAGCTTTCTTACAACTATCTATCTCTAAAAATGGATCCTTGCTGAAACATTGCAAATAAATATTTCAGCACCCTCATTAAGCACACATCGTATGTCAATTGTCTTACCTTTTTTTCACCTCTGTGGTTTTAATTAGGGGGTCTGCTGCACAAATCTGCAGTTAAAGAATGTAGGTGAGACAAAATAATGGATTTGCCGTGCTTGTCAGCAGACAAGAAAGATTGCAAGGTATTTTGAGCATTTGTAAGTGTGCGTGCGTGTGTGTGTGTGTGTGTGTTCTTGATTTGTAAGTGTGTGTGTGTGTGTGTGTGTGTGTGTGTGTGTGTGTGTGTGTGTGTTCTTCTAAATGTCTTGAATTTCCATCAGGAAGCTTAAAACACAGCCCTGATTTCCCCTGAAATTAATGACAAAATGTCACTCATGATGAAGCGACAGTTGAAGTGACCCCGGAGCAGGATAATAGGTGAATGACAGGCACATTTCTAGAATGATCGGCAGCAATATTTTTGAGAGGGAGCCTCTTGTTATCAGGTGATAAAAATATTCAATCCCCTGGTCTTCAGAAGAGACAACTGCTACATTACCTTTCCTCATTACCACACTACACAAGTGGAAATATTCTCCTCTCCCATATTTCTGAAACGTTTCCTTTCAATTCTTTACAAGAGGGCAAACAGTCCAGAAATATCTTGTTCTCGCAGTCATAAGAACACCAGGCCTTCCTTGCTTTTGACTCATGGATGCTGATTGGAGGTTGGATTGATAACATGACTTAGGAGGCAATTGGCTGTGTAAAGTTCAGTACATCAAGAAAACTATCTAGGTGCTTGCAATTTGATAAGACCCTAATGCTTGGAGACAGCCATACTCTTGGAGGGAAGCAGTGACTGGCAGCATCTGTTTAGTGGTGTGAAGGGGATCATAAGTCCCATTGTGTGTTTCACATACAGTACCACCCACCACATTCCCATTAAAATAGCCTACTTCTCAAATGAATTAAACACAAAGTAACTGATTGTCTAATTCAGGGATGTCAAACTGCCAGCCTGCAGGCTGGACGCGTCATCCGGAAGCTGCACCCACCCCATTGCCAGCAATGGCAAAACCGTCCCGATACGTTGTGCGATGTCATGTGATGTTGCGAGTTTGACATGTCTGGTCTAATTGGTGGTAAGTAAAATTCAGTATCCCTGTTGCACTGCAGTGAAGTGTTCTAGTAGCCTCCAATTTTATCTTTTATATAAAACTACTCTAAAGTCCCACATCATAGTGAAGGAGAGCATTTTGCTGGGGGAATGAGACTTGAACCCTTTCCTTCTTACCAACAACCCTTCTCAAAGTTGACTCAGTAACTAGGCTTTCAAATAGTCCACAACGTACAACCACAACTGAGCCCAAAATTTATGTTGCTAAGGGAAACATTTGTTAAGTGAGTTTTGCTCCATTTTGTGACTTTTCATGCCACTGTTGTTAAGTGGATCTTCCTTCCCCATTGACTTTGCTTGTCAGAAGGTCACAAAAGATGATCACATGATCCCAGGGACGCTGCAGCCGTCATAAATATGAGTAAATTGCTAAGTGTCTGAATTTCAATCACGTGACCATGGGGATGTTGCAACAGTCATAAGTGTGAAAAATGCTCATAAGTCACTTTTTTCAGTGCCGTTATAACTTTGAATGGTCACTAAATGAACTGTTGTGAGTTGGGGACTCCCTGTATTCCTCATTGTTTCCAACGGAGACAGGAACATGTATATACAATGGGAAGGATACAGCGTAAAAGAGGGGATGGGATTTAATGGAGTGAATGGGAAAAACATGAGTGGAGCTGTGTCTATGTTCCACATGTCCACAATGGAATGTCTCTATCTAAAGCAGTGGTTCTCAACCTGTGGGTTGGGACCCCATTTGGGGTTGAACGACTATTTCATGGGGGTCGCCAAACCATGCTGTCCACCATTTTGTTCCCTTTTCCCTAGCTGTCCTACTCCCTCTTATTGGTGGCCACACCCACTTGGGGGTCACCACAACATGGGGAACTGTATTATGGGGTCACGGCATTAGAAAGGTTGAGAACCACTGATCTAAAGTGCCTTGCAGCCATCTGTTGTTTGCATGACCTTGTTGCTTGGAGTTCATTCATCCTATTGGCCAAATATTGATTCCCCATTCTTGCTAACGCATGGTAAAAAGAGATGGTGTCCAATATGAAAAAGTGGGAAATGATTTTAAAGAGTTGCAGATGAAATGCATTTATTAATTATACACTGAGAAATCATTACGATTATTTAAATTACATCAGCATCATTCTTTTTCATTCTTAAATGGGACAATCCTTCAGACAAAGGAGGCTTTCAAACAAACCTTTTCAAATAAACAACTGTTCGCTCTAACACGGAAGGTAGGGCACAAGACTCAGCAACTCTGCACCAGGAAATATGTTAATTATACATACGACACCTGCGGTCCTAAGAAATGCAGCTCTTGAAATAAATAGTTGGAGGAAATGGAAGAAGCTTCAGTAGTCCTGTTTATCTGGCTGGGAAAAGGCAAGAATCGGAATCCCATTTGTACCTTAAAATGTTCCTTTGTAACTTCTTTTATGCACATCTGATCTGTAAGGTCCCTCTGAGAAATCATTAAACACTAACTCCCCAGCATGCCAAGAAACTTAAGCCATGAAATGACAATAATTAAATAATGAGAGACTCTCATGCCTAGAGGTGTACACAGAAACAAAATAACTACATTTCTATAAAGCTGCAGGTGCCTAACTACATCTTAAATAATAAGGACCCCATGTCTGGCAGTCATTCCAACCAAGATATCCCTCTGCAGTAGCACAACATGCTGCTGATGTTCAACTGTGAATGTGTAGTCAATAATACATTTATTTCCTACCATGTGAAGATAAAGACCAAAGGCTATAAGCAAGGTTCAAAGGGTTTTTTTGCTAGTAACCATGCAATTCTTCACTATCTTCAGCTAATACATTTTTATCCCAAGTCTTTCCAGGGATAAAAGGAGGGAATGTGACTTCATGTATAGGTATAGCTATGTGTATAAGCATGTTTGCTGTGGGATGGTATAGATTTTACAAATGTATAGATTTTACACTGCACTGGACTAAAGACACATCCTCATATCTTGCTGATCATGGCACAATGATGCCTCACTAGACATATCTTCAGGATGTCACTGTGGAAATAGCTTATATTTATCTTAAGGTGTTGTGGATGTTTTCTTCTTCTCCCAACATCTTAATGTATAAAGATTTTATGATGACTCATGACAATATGATTCAATCATTAAATGGCAGTAAAAAGTTACAGAAAACACAGCCTTTTGTTTCCAGCTAGTCATAAGGAGTTCTTCATTCCAGAAATGCAGCCCTCTTTTTACATCTTTTTTGGATATCAGTTTAAGAAGTCATGATATAGATAAACATGAGGAAACTGATGTGAGTTATCAGTGCTACTTCAAATGTGGTTAAATAAAAGTTGATGGCTGTGGGGAGGGGTGAAATCAACGATGGGCAAAATTGCTAGAATGCTGCTCCTGGAAAATATAGACTTTGTAATGGAAGCTATGGAACAGAACTTTTTTAGGACCAGAATGAAGAAATATAATGAACCCAATGTACTGTATTCCCAACAAAATAGGTAGGGCAAGCTACTGTATATAAATAGGGAGCAAACCCCACACTCACTCGCAGTGATGTTATCTAGTTGGGTAATGAAAAATCTGCAAGCAAATAACCAAGCTCAGAGATCATCAAAGTCTCCAATAACAAATCCAGATAGAGATAAAGAAAGGAAGGTGGAAAGGAAGCCTAAACCTATGTCTGGTTTGAATAGACTCCAGCTTCCAGCTTATCCACAGTAATGAGATGGGAGAAAATTAAAGTTTTCAAATGTAAGAGCATTATCAGCACATTATGAGATACAGAATGGCTCGTGCATTCCACTGAGTCATGGTTTAATAGATAAATTGAATAAATTCCTATTGACTAACTTTCTATAATGCTTCATGATAAACTTTGTAAACAAATTACAATATAAGGAATTGCAAGTCACATCAACCCATAATCAAATACATTATGCATGTTCCTTAACTCAGTCTGGTTCACATATCTTCCTAAGCCATAGTTCGCATATCCAAATTTGATTGACTAACCCAATTGGCTTGGTACATAAGTGTCAGAAGTCATCAACCGCATTTAGTAAGGACAGTGACTAGGTTCATACAAGATGCTAAGCCAAAAATAAATAGCAATGTGGCTTACTGTAATGTGTGAATCCAACATTTCATAAGTAAAAGGATTTTCCCTCAAGTATTGCAGCCCCCAAAATTCTCGTAGCCCTTTTGACAAGCAACTTCAACTACAAGCAATCCCAAACGTATTTCTGCAATACCTTGACTTCTTTAGAGTTAATTCGAATGTCCTCCAATAAAAAATAGTCAGGAGTTTTTAAATTCATTCCAAATAGCTGCTAGTTTTTCTGAAAACAAATCTGTTATGCTCAACCATTATGAAGAAGTGTAAATAGTATTGCAAGTGTAGCTACCAGGTTCCTGTTGTAGCAAAAGATCAACATGCTACTCTATCCTTAAAGTTAGTAGTGCAAACATCCAGAGACCACTAGGTAGTATTAGTTGTCTATAATTCACTGATAGTAGAAAGATGGCTACCATACTTGGAATACTGTACAAAAATCCAGAAAAACTGTAGATGGAAGCAAGGAGTTAGTTTCTGCATCTCTTTGCTGCCATCTAGTGGTTAACTCAGACCAAATTCTGTAGCCCTTTTCAAATAAAAATGAAAACGAACAATTTTAGTAGGGCTTAATCCAAAAGTAGACTTTTCTCATTTTTTTAGCCCAAATAGTGATTCCTTATTTAAATTTGGTTTGGATGCTCACCAATCATGAATTTAACTTACCTTCTTATTTGCCAAGGACTAATCCATCCACCCTTCGAAATTATTACTTGGAAGAAAATCCCTGAAGTTAACAGAATTTGTTTTTGATTAGAGAATCCTAATTATACTCACACTGGAAAAAAAAAACCAGCTTCTTTGTAGGTTTCAAGATTTTTATTTATAAAAAGACAAGATATTCATTTCATACACATTTTATTATTTTTTAACATAATGAAACATTTTGTTTCATTATTTGATATATTCCAAAACATCTGTTTCTTTGTCAATGAGTTGCTTTGGACTGCTCAGCTATTTCAAGCCATCCATTTTAATGTGTGTGTGTGTTTGTGTGTGTGTGTGTATATGTGTGTGTGTGTGTGTGTGTGTGTCCATGTGTGTTACCCTTTAAGTTGGCAAACAAAATGCTCTTTTTACATTGGACACTGTTCCTTGGATTTGGAATGTGTTATCCCATTTTTGTCATTGCTACAAAAATGTCAACACAAATGCTACAAGTACAAGCCCTGGAAGACCTTTACAAGAGAGTTTCATTGATAGAGGAATCTGAAGCAATATTACATATGCCTAGAAGTGAGTCCAAATGTTCTTCTGGAATTCTTCAACAAATATGTGGGCAGAGAAAGGAAGGAGAAAGTTCCAACCACTTCTTAAGGACAGTAACCCCCAACACCTACCTCATACAAGGGTATCTGCAGAGAGGAGGTTAAAAAAAATTCAAGATGGCAGCTACAACCGTACAATCAAAGCCCTGCCCCTTATGTGTGTGCATGATGAGACATGTTAAAAAGAAGTGGGGCTTTGGTGGCGTGGTTATCACTATTGTTGTGTCCTGAGCCTGCAAAAGCAGGCTCGGGACGTTGCATTGGTCCCAGGCATTCCAAAAGCTGCCCGGGACCAGACAGAGCGGTGCCGGCCTTGTGCGCATACTTAAAGCGCGAAAACGCTCTGTTCCTATTGGTTGTCACTGTCCAGGCTTCTGGCCATATAAAAAGGCCTGCGTGCCTTTTGTTTTCGCTTGGTTGTTGTAGAAGGAGATTAAAGTGTTTGTTCAGCATCGCCATGTGTCTTCATCATTCACATGCGAACGAAGTATACAACAGCAACCATCTTGCTATTTTCAACTCCTTTTGCCCTCTCAGTGAAAGATGAAAGATCCACATTCACCTTTATCCATGTTGTCATTAAATAAGTTCAAGAGCATCATATGCCCCCCCCCCCCTCCATGGGAAGTATCTGCATTTTTTTTTCTCTTCTGAAAAAAGTTGTGAAGCCAATCCTCTTTTGTCAACCTGAATGAGAACAAGAACCAAAAGTGCAGAAACAGTCTTGATAGACCAAGGGACCTTGGACGAAATGGCTGCAGGAGAGAAGGTGATATGTACATTACTGGGTATTCTGGGTTCTCTCCCTCACTCACTCATATATATTCCCTACCCTTCTTTGTTCCCCCAACTCTTTCCCCCGTAGCTTAGCATTATTTTTCCTTTCTCCATTCTTTCGTCCCAGAATTGCCATAATCTGAGTGTATTTGTGTGCTCCATCCCTTTCTGCTACCCCTTTCTTCCTTATCGTGGACATTTTTTTAATGTCTGCTGGTCTGATTCAGTTCAACGAAAGCTGCATTCCCAGCCAGATTCTGGGGTTCCTGAAGGTGACTTCTGGCTCCCTGGCAAATTATGATTGATGATATGCCATTAAGTCTATGTTGACTCTTAGCATCCAGGTAGATAGATTTTCTGCATGATGATCCATCTCTAACCTGGTCCTTCGGCTCATTGCTATTGTGTGTGAGTCCATCCACCTGGCTGCTGGTCACCTTCTTTTTTCTTCCAGCTTAGCTAAACAACCCCCTAAAACAAACTCATGTCTTCCACAGCAAGCTCAGCCATTTCTGGAATGTTTTAAAAAACATTTGGGAGCTTCTCCAGGATCCAAGATTTAATCACATACAGTACACTCTCTTCAAGAAAAAAAACACCTGAGGATTCTGCAAATGGCAGAAATTGTAAATAAGAACGATTTGATAAAATTAGCATTCCTGCAAATCCTTGGGGAAGTTTGGCACATTTCCCTTTACTCCTACATAAACTGAACCAAACAACAACAACATGTATATTTAGCTAACAAAATAAAAAATAAAGAAAAATACATTTCTGGGAGGGGGGAATTGAATACAAATGCCTAAAATATTTACTGAGAATATATGCAGGCACCTACAGACCTGTTAATATATGCATCCATACCTAGGCAACTAATAAAACTCCCCCCCAAAAAAAGTTGCAGCAATCTTTTGTGGAATTTCCAGATGTGGTAGATCAAGTCCCATGAGTCTGCAGCAAGTATAGTTCCATCCCAGCGGAGTGAATACTTTATGAGAAATGAAGTACAATACATCTGGGAGGCATCAGCTTGGGAAAAACTCCAGCAAACAGAAACACAAAGGCATTAGAGCTTTATGCTTGGATCTCTGGGTACCTTCTGCTTCAGAAGCAAGTTCAGTGCATTGGGGGAGAACTTGGATCCAAGCTTAGCAATGGTAGAAGGAGGCATAATCTTTTCCCCATTCTGCTATAGCTATGACTCAACCCAAAGGAACCGCTATTATAACCCTAGATAGGAAAGCTATTTCTGTGCTGAAATCTATATTGAAATTTCTCAAAAACTGACAATAAAGTCTTCTTTATTCTCAATGTCTTCCTTCCTTTCACCTTCTTTCTTTCTTTCTTTCTTTCTTTCTTTCTTTCTTTCCTTCCTTCCTTCCTTCCTTCCTTCCTTCCTTCCTTCCTTCCTTCTTTCTTTCTTCTTTCCCAGTTTTGAACTTACTTAATTTCCATTTTACCAGGCCTCAGTAAAAATCTTCACAGGCGATGGACTCCATTTCCATAATGATTTCTGCCATTTGCATGATCATCTCTTTATACAAAAGATGCAGACTGTACGTTTGTACCTTTTGTGCAATGTTATAATGGCCTCATAACAAACGATGTCATCATGCAAAGGGCAGAAATGGATATAAACGATATAATTTGTAAGATTGGAACAATTACATCAAGGTGCACAGGATGTAAACTGACCCACAGATGCGATTTTTATCATTTGTTAATGATGTCATTATGCAAATGTTGTACGTTGGCATCAAATGATGTCATCTGCATCAGTTGTGTAACAACACTGCTGTTATTGTGCAGATTACATACCCTGATATTTGGAGCCACTCAGATATTTCCAACAGATATCTGCTCATCTCAGATAAAACCTACTTCCACAAGTGATGCTTGGCTCTTGGTCACGTACAGGCACAGAAATCCCAGCTCTTCCACTTGCCGGAGACAAAAAAGTCAGAACCACAGAAACTATTGAATTGAGCCTGAGGAAACGTGGAGCTAACAGCTTCCAAAGTCTCTGATTAAAATTTGACATTTCTAGGATACAATTTGGCATGGAAAGCAATGAGACCACCTGTTAAAATATGGATACATGTGTGCAATGTTCTGATATATACACAAAAGAGTTAGTTTGCACTGTGATGCTTGTGATGCACATTTCTTTATGTCCTCCTCCTTGCTTCCTTCTCCCCTGTGGATTCTGATGGTACTAAATCATTTGTTTTTATTGCTCTGTAAAAGATAGTGATTTCTAATTTTAGCCATTATCTGTTCTTTATGCTGAGCATGGTGACATCATAGTTTTTTAAAGATGAAATCCCTACAGCTTCTCTTGCAAGAATCTTCCAGAGAAATTTCTGTATATAACAGACCGTCATCATCTTATGGTCTGCTCAGAGCATTGCATTTTATTTTGCATTTTATTTTCTAATCAAATACTATTTGTCTTTTCCAGCATTGCATATTTGTAGTTTGGATATTTATGTTTTGAAAAAAGTTTTTTTTTACAGTTTAGTTTTCCTTTTCTTAAAAAAAGTTTGATTTTATTTATCTCCTATGAGTTTAGTTTATTTCTCAGTGGGGAATGGGAAAAAAGTGCAGAAACCTCTTACTAAATGCCTCTGTGCTACTATAAAAAAGATGATCTACACAGAGACAGGCTAGATCCATTACCAACGCAATGAGGAGGAAAACATAACTTAAGTCCAAAATGAAGAAGAAAGTATCCAGAAGCAGCTCCTTAATTCACAGGAGTGAAAAGAGAGTAGTTACAGCACAGTCAGATTTGCAGATTTCTGTTATTATAGCCACTTTCAATAAAATCAACTTTTAGCTTTCCTATAGAGTTGATTCCAGTCTGATCTTGCCTATCTCGTGAAGTTGTTAATGATACTACTAAATCTATTTAATAAATTGTTCATTGTTGATTTTTTTTTTTTGGCTACCTTATAATCGCCAGAAATGGTACACAGGTTTATTATTATTATTATTGATCATCGCACAGTCAGCCATATGTTCAGACTGGATTTGGCATTTTTGTCTACCTATCGAGTCCTTATCAAGGACCTGGGATAGGCAGATCTGGATGTTTGATATTATTATTATTACTACTACTACTATTATTATTATTATTAACAACAATAATAATAATAAAGTTGAAAGGAATCTTGGAGTCATCTAGGTTTGGAGGTTTGGAGCATTCTTTCTGTCAAACACAATAAAGTTAAGAGAAGGGTGATAAATGAAGTGCCCCTGAATAATACGCAGTAACAGTGATGACTAGCAAGCCGCTAAACCAGCGCTTCTCAACCTGTGGGTCGTGACCCCATTTGGGGTCGAACGACCATTTCACGGGGGTCGCCAAACAACGCAGTCCGCCATTTTTTTCCCCTTTTCCTTAGCTGTGCTACTCCATTTTATTCTATTGGCTTTTGAAAGCCAATAGAATAGACTCTCTTGAATAGAGTCTAATTCTATTGGCTTTCAAAAGCCAATAGGAATTGTCCAGGCTGTCTCTGCCCTGCTGAGCCCGCCAAAAGTCCCATTCTGCAAATGGTGCTGCAAGTTGTCTGCAGTGAAGGCGAGCTGTCTGGAAGTTTCCACCCCTCCCTGCTGAGCAACTACTAAAAATGTAAGTAAAAGAGGGCCAGGGGTGGGAAGTGGGAGGCCGGCAGGTGCAGGGAGGGTTGCTGGTGCGTGTGGGGCCCGGCGAGTGCCTTACCTCCCTTGGGCTGGGCCAGCTGGTGGCCCAGCCGGTGGTCGGCCTGCTCCATCTCTGCCACTTGCCAGCTACGCCTCAGCCGGCGCAGGGGGCGGCATCACGCATGCGCAGCACTCCCGGGCAGGGAAATCCTCGACTTACGACCGGTTGGGTAGTCCTCGACTTACGACCGGTTGGGTAGTCCTCGACTTACGATTGGTTGGGGTCACGGCATTAAAAAGGTTGAGAACCACTGCGCTAAACCAAGTTATAGGTGGGGGACAGGATCTGAAGACCTACAGCAGAGTTCCCCAACCTTTTGGGATTGGTGGCCTGAAGCGGGTTGGAAGGGGAAAGGAGGGGTGGTTTTGTGTGTGTGTGGGTGAATGCATGGGCACAAGCATGCACATGCACACTTATTGCTCATGCGAATGGGGCCCTGAGCGCTTGTGCATGTGGGGCACATGTGAACACCCATGACACTCACGGCAATGCTCACGTGAATGGGCCCACAAACATCTGCAACACTCATGACAACGTTCGCGTGAGTCGGGCCACGAACACTCACACCGACCAGCCACTCATGCAGCCCAGTGGCTAATAGGCCATGGCCCGGTAGTAGGCCACAGCCCATAGGTTTAGGTTGGGGATCCCTGACCTAGAGGTCTTATGGGAGAGGGGGGTTTAAACCTCCAGCCTTCTGATGGCACAACTGTACTGCCATACAAACCATCATGCAAATGACATAAGTTGATGCAAAAGATGTATTTTTGCATTTAATAAAGAATATGAATAGAAGAATTCCACCCCACTACAATTCATTGTCATAGTACTTCCTTCATACTATCTTCCACAGGGTTTTAGACTACTAGAAAGATAATGGTACAATAAAAGCCAAATATTTGTATTGGTATAGTAATGATAATGGCATAATAAAAGCCAAATGTTTATGCATTCCATAAACAAGTGCAGGACCAAGGAGTTCTGTTCAAGAATATCATTTACATTCTTTTCACCTGTGAAAGAAATTTGAGAAACAAATTCTTTAATCAGTTCAAGTGATAATTGGTAGGGGGAAATGCAGGTGTCTTTTGCTCAGGTATCTTTCCCCTCCATACATGCAGAAACACCGAATATTTTTATATAGAAGGTGTGTCTGTCAAGCTGGGCGAGGGTAGTATCTGGTTCT
This sequence comes from Crotalus tigris, assembly GCF_016545835.1. Classification (NCBI taxonomy): domain Eukaryota; kingdom Metazoa; phylum Chordata; class Lepidosauria; order Squamata; family Viperidae; genus Crotalus; species Crotalus tigris. Next base: position 492,615 of record NW_024100623.1, on the reverse strand, counting down.
TTCCAAACCAACACAATGTAATTCCTGGCAAACAGACATAAAGTAACATCTGGCAAAAATAAAGCTCTACAATGGAAACTAGCCTCTGAAAAAAGCAGAGCAAATATCAGCCCAAAACAAAATGCCTTAGAAAACACAAACATCCTATACTTATAGTAGGATTTACTGTATGTACCTTAAAATGGTGGGAAGAATGGAGGGAAAATGGCTTGGTAGATCTATTAATTTTTTTTTCAAAAGAAATGGTCCTGTTACAGAAAGAAAAGGCAAAGGAAGATACAGAAAAGGGACATTTTAAGATCAAAAAGGCAAGTTTATACATAGGGATCAATCGGGTTTTATAACTGGAAGGTATATGAAGAATAACGTTAGACAAATTATTAATTTATTAGAGTATTTAGAAAAGAATAACCAAGTCTCTGCAGGCCTGATATTTTTGGATGCTGAAAAAGCCTTTGATCAAGTGAATTGGCAGTTTATGCTGTGTTTAATCAAGGAGATGAATTTTGGACAAAATATATTACAAGTATTATCCAATATATATCAAAAACAGACTGCTCAAATTATTGTAAATGGGGGTTTGTCAGAGGCTTTTGTAATAGAAAAAGGAACAAGACAGGGATGCCCGTTGTCTCCGTTATTGTTTGTTTTAACACTGGAAATTTTGTTGATTAAAATTCGGGAGTCTCAAGAAATAAAAGGAATAGAAATTAATAAAAAAGAATATAAATTAAGAGCCTTTGCAGATGACTTGGTTGTTACTTTGTTTCAACCTGTTTCTTCGGTGGTGAAATTATTACAATTGATTCAACAATATGGACGTGTTTCTGGCTTTAAAATTAATAATAATAAGACCAAAATATTAGCTAAAAACATGACTAATGGTGATAAACAGGCTCTAGTTAACTTAACAGACTTTGAAATTGTTGATAAGGTAAAATATTTGGGGGTTACATTATCTGCTTCTAATGTAAAATTGTATAAAAATAATTATGAAAAGCTGTGGATGGAGGTACAGAAGGATTTAAAAAACTGGAATAATTTACAGTTATCCCTTATGGGCAGAATTGCAGTTATTAAAATGAATGTCCTGCCAAAGTTTATTTTTTTGTTCAAATGTTACCTATCTTAAAGAACGAACGTAATTTAGATGAATGGCAAAAAGGTATTAATAAATTTGTTTGGGCAGGGAAAAAACCAAGGGTGAAACTTAAAATAATGCAAGATTTTCGTGAGAGAGGTGGACTCAAGGTACCAAATATGAAATTGTATTATGATGCTGTAGTATTGACATTGATTAGCGACTGGGTGAATTTAACAAATACAGAAATACTTCATTTGGAAGGCTGGGACCTATTTTTTGGATGGCATGCCTATTTAATATTTAATAAAAAAGTGGATTGGGTTTTTAAGTCTCATATTATAAGAAACTCTTTGCTAAGAGTGTGGAGAAAGTATTATAAAAGTGACTTCAAAATACCATTATGGGCTATACCTCGGCATGCCATAGAAGGTATAAGGAAAGGGGTAAATATGGACAAGGTCTCTTACGTACAGTTATTAAGATGGGATGGCCAAGACTGGCAGTTAAAATCTTTGGAAGAATTAACACATGAAAACTTAACTTATTCATGGTTCCAATATAGACAAATAGTGGATAGATGGAAGATGGATTGTAAAATGGGCTGGCTTAGAGAAGATGAAATTTTTTTAAAACAAGTAAGAGATCAAAGGCCAACCCATATTAAGAGAGTTTATGGGGTTTTAGTGGAATTAGATTCAGAACTTGAACTAGTTAAAGATTGTATGATTAAATGGGCACAGAATATTGGTGAAACGATTTCAATGGATACTTGGGAACTTATTTGGATAAGAAATGTTAAATTCACACAAGCGCAAAATTTAAGAGAGAATTTTTATAAGATGTTTTATAGATGGCACCTTGACCCAAAGAAAATGTCCATTATGTACCCTAATCTACAGCCGAAATGCTGGAGATGTGGATATTTGGATGCTACCTATTACCATATTTGGTGGACGTGTAAGCATATAAAAGCTTTTTGGATTAAGATATGGTGGAATATTCAAAGAATTTTTAAAAGGAGGGTAAAATTTACTCCGCAATTATTTTTACTAGGTATTGTTATTGACTGTGATGCTAAGGAGGTTATATTGATGTTAAATTTGATTACAGCCGCTAGGTTGTTAATAGGACAATATTGGAAGAAGGAATCTTTGCCTACTTTACAAGAATGGTTTCATAAAGTTTCGTATTTGGCAGAAATGGCAAAGATTTCGGCTTTCTTAAAGGAGCAATCTCAAGAAAAATTTTTTGCGGTATGGGAAAAATGGATAAATTTTATACAACATAATTTGGATATGGAAAAATATTATTTAGCCTTTTTATAATTTGTAATGATTGTTTTTTCTTTCTTTCTTTCTTCTTTTTCTTTTTTATATATATACATTTTTTATGTATTATTATTCATATATTTTTTTTTTATATATATATGCTTTATTCTTCGTCTACTTTCTTCTTTCTTCTTTCTCTCTCTCTCTTCTCTTTTTATTTATTTTTTTTTTCTTTTTTAGTATATATTATTCATTTTAAAGTTTATGTTATGTATATTATTATTATATATATTATTATTGTGATTTTTATTATTATTATTAATTATTTTATAAATTGCAAATGTTATTTTTAAAATATTTGTTAAATAATCCTATATTCAGTTCTGGGAAGTCGGGGGGGGGGGTGGGGTGGTTGGGGAGGGGGGGGTGGATTTTTATTTGTAAAACTTTTGAAAAATTTCAATTAAAAAAAAAAAAAAAAAAAGGCAAGTAGGGGGTTCAAAGACAAAGAGAAGAAATTTTCCATCAAGGCAGCTGCCAAAAGAGCAGCCACCACCCACCCCACCCTCAAAATAGATGTCTCTTTTCTCATTCACCCATCCTCCCCACATCCAGAGGGCATTTGTGAAATGCACAGGAAAGGAAGAAGGAAATTAGCCAGTCTATGAGCAATCCCGGTTATGGCGAGAACAGTCAAATCTGAACTGTAGACTTCCTGGGTGAAATGGCTGATCCAGTGCTCGGAATGCCCTTCTTCTTTTCTGTCCTCTGTTTGGTGTGATATCTTGCCTAATGAAAGAGTGCTAAACAACAACAAAAGCTTGTATCTCTTTTGTACCATTTGTGTTACTTCTAATAAAGATATTCCCCAATTATAGATTTGGGGTTTCCCCCCCCCCCATGAATCAGCACAGCTGCGATTGCTTTTTATGTCACCTATGATAAAAATACATGAGCAAAATATTTAGAAAAAAACAGGAAAAATGGATTTAGAATAGGCAGGATTTTTTTTGTCATAGAACGCATCGGAATGGAGTTTTAAAAGTAACCTTTGAAAATTTGATGTTTGGTCCACGTGGACTTGAATCGCCCTGTCAAGAGTAGCAGGTTGGCAGCAAAATCATTAAAATGGTGCATGTGGGCTGCTTCTGTGTCGAGTTTGATGCATGCATACTTCATCCACACTGGTTGTGATGGCGCTGCTTGGCTTGTGGCACTGCTCGGCTTGTGACTGGTCGTGTGGTCGCACGCTGAGTGGTTACTGTGGGCAGCAAACATTATGTTTCATTACACAACTGATGTGTGTGGGTATGTGTACAGTGATTGACTACATGTGAAAGGTAAATAATTTCTTTATTTTAAAAAATCGTTGGTGAATTGAAAATCTTTTTTTAATTTTTAGTGTAAAATTTACTATGAACATTTGCCTTAAATACAATAAATTAAATTTATATTAAGAACTGAATATATAATTTTTTAAATAAAAGATTAACAAGATATGAGTTCCGGCACCTTTTTTCTTACAAAAAAAGCACTGAGAGTAGGGATTCAGCAAATTAATCGGTTGCCGGGGAAAATATCAGGGCTAGTAAATGCAGTTACCTATCATTTCATAGGTAAAGACTTTCCAGAAGTAAGAGGGGAGAGAAAGAAGGGCTGACATAAAAGTTCCTAGTTTTCTGAGATTATCTGCTAGAGCTTTTATGTCTTGAATGACTAACACTTCCATGATATAATTTAGAGATAGAAAGATCATCAGTCAGGAAGACAGGAACCAAAAGAATTAAGGTGATACTCCAACTACAGTGACTGCATCCACATATCTTAGAACAACGGAACTCATAAATATGAGATACATGGATGTAACCCACCTTAGGGTATGGTTGATTATGTGATTTCTGCTTGAGCTTTTGAAAAAGTAGGCATATCCCCCCATGTCCCTTTTGGGAGAAAAAAATATTTTATTTCATATTGGTTTACTCGTTCAGAGGTAAAAAAAAAACATATAAAACTGAAATCATTTTTTAAAGCCATTGGCTAAAGAAAGAAAAGAGTAATCTATATTTCTGAAAACACTGTTTCAGAGACACTTCTATTGCTGGTGTCTTGAGGTGATCTACTATTCAAGAAAGTATTCAGCATCTGCATTATATTCTTTATCTTAAAGCAACTTTCCTTTGATATAAAGGCCTTAATATCAGCGATGGTTTAAACATTCCTCCTAAATTTTTCTTAAATTATTTTAAAGACTTTTTAATCACGTTTGGCTATGTTTAAGTTACATTACACATCACCAAATATAATAGGATAGAAAGCTGGTTGTGGACTCTGACATGTAGTGGACATCAATTCTTCCAGACTGGGTCAGTACCTGAATCTTTGAGATCTTGTAAGCTCATGCTGATGCCGTCAGAAATATTATTTAGCTATCTATCAGCTTCTTTCTCGATTGACTTCCATTTTTCCAAGCCTAAGTTTTTCTCCAATGATTCTTGGCAGGAGTACCAGTGCATTCTTTTTCTTGTAAAAAAAGGAGGGGGATTTGCCAACCTGTGCACCAAAATCCTTCCCTAGTCCATTGGATTAGCCCAACGATGGTACTAGTCCACTGTGTCACTGGGAAACAGAGATCTTGTATCCAAGTGAAAAGTTGCCAAATGCATTAAAATCTGGATCTTGTCTTGGTAGAGGCATTCAATGGAACACAAACTGAAGCCAAGAAAAGGAGGTCATGCTGCAGCCTGCAAAACAAAGGTTGGGGCTGCCCAACTGAAGCTACTCACTGAGGAATGCAGACTTGGCAGAATTATGTTCTCATACGCCTTTTACAGGATGTTATTATTCTGTTCAGTTATGAGGATGAAGGTGTATTCATTACTGAGTATGAGTATGGCTATGATTATGACCAAAGGCTGTAATGAAAGGAACATAAGAGGGGAGGGAGATATGCTGGTCCATCAGCTCATTGATCACTTTCTGGACAATGGTGTGATTGGGGGAATTGTAGCCCCCATTGTAGCATTGGGGTTCTGGGGCCAATACTAGTGGGGAGCTATAATCTGGTGGTCCCAGCAATTGATGTAAAAGGTGGTGGAGGGCACACTAGCTCTGCTTGATGCTGAGGAGGTGGCCCGTAGCTGGGGAAGTCAAGGGCTAGTTTGCCAGCCCGGCATGCCCTGCAGGCATGGGCAGAGAGCTGGAGGACCCTCTGGTGAAAGGCACAGAGTTTCTCAGGGCAGCTCGAAGGATTTTCCAAGTGTCTTTGAGGTAGAGCAGCAGGAAGGGACCCTTCAGGAATGAGGGTACTTCAGGGGTGATTTTACATCATCTAAAATATTGAATTATTTGTACTACCTGCAATCCAAAGTATTCTCAATTATTTTCTACAGCATGACAATCTCAGGATTGTTCAGCTTTTCATATCCGCGTGTTGCAACTGGGAAAACCATAGTCTTGACCAGGGGTAGGCAACCTTGGCTCTTTTATGACTCGTGGACTTCAACTCCCAGAATTCCTGAGCCAGCCAATTCTGGGAGTTGAAGTCCATGAGTCATAAAAGAGCCAAGGTTGACTTCCCCTGGTCTTGACAAAGCATATCTTTCTCGTGCGTGCGGCATCTCTGTTCTTTAATGTTTTGTCCAAATTTGGTAAAGTCTTTTTCCCAAGAGGCAGATATTTTTATATTCCGGGGCTACAATCATTATCCTTGTGAATTCTTTTAGCCTAGAAGGATCAAGCTTGTTATAAATTCAGCTTCTTTTCCGTCTATTTGCATTTGGTTAGCACTGCTTGTTGACATAATCTTAGTGTTGTGTTTTGTTTAAATATTGAGCAGCAGACCAGCTGCTCTTCTTTCACCTTCAGCAAGAAAATCCTTAGGACTGTGTAAATTGTTCTTTGTAAGCCAAGCTTTATGGCTTAGCAGGTTATTGAACCCAACTGGTATGGTTTAGACAACAAACCATGGTTGTAAAACCCAAAGATCAGCACAATATATAAAGCCAGTGAAAATGAATTTCCATAAATAATAGGAGCATAGACAAACCTTAAGATCAATATGCACCTATTCAGTAAATTTTGGGTATGATAGATGAATCCAGTAACTGAAATAACTTTTGATAAAGGGTTTGGGGTTTTTTTGCAGAGTTTCTCAGAATTGAGAAATGCAAAAGGAAATACAATTCTACATCTACTTTGGAACACTGCATCCAGTTGTGGTCACCACGATGTAAAAAAGATGTTGAGACTTTAGAAAGAGTACAGAGGAGAGCAACAAAGATGATTAGGGGACCAGAGGCTAAAACATATAAAGAATGGTTGCTGGAATTGGGTATGTCTAGTTTAATGAAGAGAAGGACGAGGGGGGACATGATAGCAGTGTTCCAATATCTCAGGGGCTGCCAGAAAGAAGAAGAAGTCAAGCTATTCTTCAAAACACCTGAGGGCAGGACAAGAAGCAACAGATGGAAACTAATTAAAGAGAGAAGCAACCTAGAACTAAGGAGAAATTTCCTGACAGTTAGAACAATTAGCCAGTGGGACAACCTGCCTCCAGAAGCGGTGAATGCTCCAACACTGGAAGTTTTTAAGAAAAGACTGGACAGCCATTTGTCCGAAATGGTATAGGGTTTCCTGCCTGAGCAAGGGGCTGGACTAGAAGACCTGCAAGATCCCTTCCAGCTCTATTCTATTCTATTCTATTCTATTCTATTCTATTCTATTCTATTCTATTCTATTCTATTCTATTCTATTCTATTCTATTCTAATCTCTAATCTTGGCTGAAAACTTGAGATCTTCCAGTGCAAACCTACAAAGTATCAGGAAAGTCTTAATTGCTATTTATTTCTACTTGATCTGTTCTCATTAAAGGGGTGGTTAACCTTCAGATAAATCTGTAATTCCATGAGTGTAGTTAACCATCTAACTCCCTGATCCTAAATGAACAGGGTTCATGCTATCATAGGCGTGCACAAAACACAGATATAATTTGTCTGAGAGTTCTGGAGACACATGGCCTTGATATTTCATCATCTCATCTTGCTTTTTTTTTTCTTTTTTAAGGTTCAGCCACAATATATACAGGATAATTGATGCTGTCAATGTTTAGCCAACTCAATAGCATTCAGTAATCCAGATCTGACAGATGTTCACTGCCACTGTCCATTTTTATATCAGGCTGTCCAGCAAGTTGTCACTGATTTATCGCAAAGTGCAGCTTTGAACCCAAATTCTCAATTAGCATAAAATTACTATAATTTAACCACAATTGTCACTACTGAAAACATCTTATTTCAGGATGACTGACTGACTGCTAGATTGCAGGTAGCATCGACTAGTCTGCCTAATAGCCTAAAATGGAAATCTCAGTGTGAATATGCCTTTTAACATCAAGCATCTTCAATTAACCACTTTAGAAGCCTCTCGTTTTCAGCATTGCTCCTACAGGAAACGGGGGGGGGGCTGCAAACTGCAAATCCTTTAATGCTGGTGACACATCTAGTCCTCCCTAAACCATTTCAGATTTTTCCTGTTCACCAAATGAAACGTTCTCACCCAAATATTCATGAAATGGTTGAAAAACCCCTGTTGTTGTTTTTTTCCCCTATTGAGGAGGAGTTCTTATGTAAGTGGTAAAGGTTTGCAGAACTACAACTCCCAGCACCCTTCATCATTATTAGCCTTGCTGGCTAGGGCTGCTGGAAGATGTAGAGTAGCAGTTTCTGGCAGACTAATATCTCTGTATTCATGGAGAGGTGAACTGTTACACTGGGGAAAGACTAAGGTGTCAGTAATGGAATGGTCTTGAAGGATAGTGAGAAGATTGGTTGCCAAGGCATCAATCAGAAGTGCGGCTGAAGTCCATTCCAAGAAACTAATTTGAGGAAATGCCTCAGACAGGTCCCCCCCTCCCTAATTCACATGAAGATAAAGTGAGGGGGGAGTGAAACACATTCACACTTGCAAGATGTTGTTACTTTAACTGTTCTAATGAAAGTAGTTTTAGATTATATGGTATTGGTTTCTTAGTCTGATCTATCCTACAGGATTGACAGTGCCTTTATCACACATGTAAAGAATCAACAACCCTGTCTTTTCATCATTTCTGCCAACACTTCCTTCTGCTGCTCAGATGATCAGCTTACAGCAAGACAGCTGAGAAGAGAAAGTTGCTTCCCTGCTGTCAGCAGCAACTGGGGAGTCAATACAGAATAGAATCACTAAGGAAGGAAGGAAGGAAGGAAGGAAGGAAGGAAGGAAGGAAGGAAGGAAGGAAGGAAGGAAGGAAGGAAGGCAATATCCTTTCCCTCTCCCTGTTACCAAGAGCACTGTACTCTTGCTAAATGTGTTCTGAAGGGTGCATAGATCTTATCATCCAGTGTTGGTACCTGTGGGAAGAGTGAACATGTGGTTTATTTCTGCTATGGTCCTACCATCAAACTCCAAAAATATCTAAAGGGATATCATCTATATTTCTGGCACTTAAACTACTGGATGAGGTACAATTTCTTATTATTATCATCTAGGTTCATGTAAGTATGTGGTTCCAAAGCAATAGGTTGCATTCCATAGGGCAACATGCCAAGGAATGCCCCATGGGGAACTGAGACACAAAAGGCTAGAACAGAAGTGGGGAGCTATGGCCCCTTGTGGACTTCAATTTCCAGGATTCCTGAGCCAGCATGGGCTAGAAGAACACCATGTTTGAACACCAATTTTTATTACCTCATCCTAATTTGGTCCATTATCTGGGTTAGCTGGAATTGTGGCACAGTTTTTAAAGTCAAGATTGAAAAAGCTGTTACATTTGGGATTAGAAATGTGTTCTGGCTCTATGGACGTTAGTAGCAATATCATTCAAAGGATATAATAAGTAATGCTATTTACACTGCAATATTTTGTCACATCAAAGTAGCAGGAAGAGAAATGCTTGTTTCCCAAGACTTCTAAATGAACAAGTCCACTTCAGTGCCAGGAAGCTGGGGATCTGAAGGTGTCACAGAAAGGATAAAGATCAGCTCCTATTAGAGTGTTTACGTATTCTACTGAATATCTGAAGAGATCGTTGAGGATGAGAAACAACAGAAAGAAGTAATAAAGAAGTTAAGAAGATGAAGAAGAAAAATGTGGGCGTAGGAGTTCTTGCAAATTCACTTATACTTGTTTAGATTGGAATCCTCACACAATGCTCCCCAAGGGGATTGAGGGAGGTGTGCCTCCTTGGCAACCAAGTAATATTACCTTTTTGAATCCCTAGTAGAATCTTTAATCTAATATTTTCAGAAACAATATCTTGGTGTCTTTATCTTGTCATGGGAATGTTGATTTTCTCTTGCTGATCCATATCTACAGAAGCAGCTGTGTAACCGCACTGCACACCCACTACATAGACATGACATGAAGCAAATGAACTGCCAGGGCATTAATATTCCAGAAGAGTTGCATTCTCATCAAATAGATCAATTACCACCATTAAGAGAGAAATGCTCACATTGGCATAGGAGAAAATTCAATTTGACAATATAAAAACAATGCAGCTTAGGCAGTACGAGTTCAAAATTAATTGTGGAAATGTAGACAAATCCATGTTCCCTTGGGGGAAAATTGATATACAAATCTAAAATGGGGATAAAAATAGTGGGGTTCTAACAGGTTATTTTTGCACATCCAGTAAGTGTTCCTCTGCTAATTAGTACATATGAAAATGCAATTGACTTGGGTAGATACAGTGAGAGAGTGAAATTCTTTATTCTGCAAAGACAGAATTATAGTGGGAACCTGGAATGAAAGGAGCACAAACATGGGAAAGCTCAACATAGTGAAAAATTAAACAAATGAACCACACATTGACATCAGCAAATTGAAATGGACTGGAATTGGACACTTCTAGTCAGAAGATTATACTTTTTCTGGACATGAAAAAAAGAAAGCATGGTATTACTTTCTCAGTCAGAAAGGATATAGTAAAGACAGTATTTGGATACAATGCAGCAATGAATGAATAATATTAATTAGACTTTGCAAAAAACTTTAATATGATAATTATTCAAATGCATGCTCCAACAATTGATACACTATAGGTAAATAGGGCGTTGAATGTTTTATCATCAGGGTCATGTTCAATCTGAAATCAACAAAACACACAAATGAGAGTCTGGTTGTCAAGTTGGAAGTTGATAAAGTTGGAAACATGAAAGAGGAAAATATGGTTGGATTGCATGGCTTAGGGAACAGATATGTTGCAGGAGAATGACTTATCAGTGTCATGTGTCTGACTAATGAAACACTTCAAAGGACTTTCAGGTATGGTTTAACCTAAAAAGTCTTTATTAGTGTTAAGAAGTGTCAGCACGGCATGGAGAATGCCAAGATCTGAATTTCCCTTCCTTTGCACATAACATTCCAGGCATTTCCCCTCCCCTACTTTGGGGTCATGATTCACATCCTCCAATTAACCTGGAGGGCAAAGATTCACTTCCGTTCCCTTCCCTTCCCCGGCTTTCCTCTCCTCTCTCATTCTCATCTGAATTAACTATAAAAGTGCCAGACAGTTCTGCATATTTTGTCAAAGCAAGAATATTCAATATTAGCAGCGTTGACAATCAGTTTCTGCCAATTCAATTATTTCTTCCATTGCTAATAGATTCTTCAAATAGCCAGAGCAGCATTTATATACTGTATGTACACAGAAAACAAATTGACTATATTATTGATATGAGCTCAGCTGGCTCGGACCTGACGGTGAAATAAATTATGTATGATCCATGTGCAAGTTAAAGCAGAAGAAAAAAAACTAGCTAGTTTCCATGCTATAATACTATAGATATAGCTGCCATTTTTAAAGATATAATCAGGAATCACTTTGAAGTCCTGAACCTCACTGAAAGGAAACCAGAAGAACTACAGAATGAATTCAGAGAAGTCCTTATGGATTAATGTAAAAAGAGGCTGCCAAAAACTAAGAATCAGAAAAAAGTAAACCAGACATCAGAACTAAAGGTGAAAATTGCCAAGAAGGGAAGAGAAGTCAAAGCCAAGGGAAACAAACATTTCAGAAGAGGTAAGAGGCAGAATTAGAACAACAACTTTAAAGATATGGAACAAAGCTTAAAGTTGGAAACATGGAAAAACAAGAAAAGTCTTCCCCCCAAAAAAAAACCATCTCCAAGGAGGTTTTAACCTTGAATTGGTCTGTTAAAGGATGCCAATGCACAGGTGTTTGGCCTTTATGCTGTGAGCTGCCCAGAATTGACTAAATTATGTCAGTGTCTAAATAAAATAAAATAAATAAATTGAACTGATCCAAAGGTGATCAAGCAAAGGTAGAAAGAAAAATATTGAAATTTTGTCCAAGTACCAACATTCAAAATATCTTGTTGGAAGGTTACAGGAACTGATGGTATGTACAAAGAAATATTAATAATAATAATAATAATAATAATAATAATAATAATAATAATAATAATAATAATAATAATGGACTTCCTGGATATCTGGTGAAATATGGGTTACAGGACTCAGGACTGTTGGCTGAGCAACCAGGGCCAGCAGCTGCAGAACTACTGGAAGAAAAGGTGTTTACCCGTCGCAGATACACAGTGATGGAAAACAAAGAAATAATGATCTGTTACTACAGATCAAGTCCAACAAGACGAGGATATCTAAAACGAATGCACCAATTCTGGAAAGAACAACATCCAGAATCAGAAATAACAGAACAGAGACTAGCAGATCAACGCCGATTTATAACACGAAATAAAGTATTTACAGAAACAGAATTGGACGAACTGCAAAGGTTTACCCAGGGCAAAGAAATCAAAGCCTTACAAGAAGTAATTCAGAATGTAGAGGCAAACCAGGGGGAGTTGGCAGTGAAAGAATCCAGTAGAGATATACAACTGTTCTCATTTGGAAACCAGGCACCTCTTCCTCAGGAAGAACAAAACCCTCTAACTAAAGAAATAAAAGAATTGAAACAAAGAATAATTGAGCATCTAGAACAGCACAAAAACAACAGAATAAGGCTACCTGCATTGAAGCTTGTTCCAAAGAAACAGCTAGCACAAGCATTAAAAGATGCAAATATTGCAATATCAAGTATAAGCACCAATTCACTGCAAGAAACAAACCAACTAATGTACAGCACAGCTGCAGTTATAACAGAATACCTGGGATGCAAAATCAACAAAGAAGAAAAACAAACAAACAGTGCACCACAAAAATGGAAGGTTAGACTAGAAAATAAGATCAGCAAGTTAAGATCACATGCAAGCAAGCTAGAACAGATGAAAGAAAAGAAGCTGAAGAACAAGAAGACCAAAGAATACCTAATCAAGAAATACCACTTAGAAACAAGGAAGATCAAGGAAGCACTGGAAATAATAAAGCAACAAATAACAGCTATAGCCAGGAAAATCAGTAGATATGAAGCTCGAATTGCAAACTATAGGCAGAACCTCCAATTTCAATCCAATCAGAAACGTTTCTACCAATCCATCAATGGAGAAACTGCAAGGAATCAGTCAGTACCTGACAAGGAAGAAACAGTGCAGTTCTGGAAGCAGATATGGGATAACCCAAAGAAATACAACAAGGATGCGGCTTGGTTAAAAGAGGTGGATGCAAATAAAACAGAAGTTGAAATGAAAGAACTAGTAATAACAACAAAAATGGTAGAAAAAAGAGCAAAGAAAATCAAAAATTGGTCAGCACCAGGTGAAGATGAACTGCATGGGTTTTGGTTGAAACATCTAACTGTTATACACCCACTCATTGCCAAGCAGTTCAACAATATACTACAAGGAGGAGAAATTGAAAAGTGGCTAACAACTGGGAAAACCTACCTAATAATGAAAAATCCAGCAAAAGGGGCAACACCAGGTAACTACAGGCCAATTACCTGCTTACCAACAACTTTCAAATTACTAACTGGTGTGGTAGCTGATGCAGTACAACAGCATCTAGTTGAAAACAATCTCTTTCCACCTGAGCAGAAAGGAAACCGCCCCAATAGCAGAGGAACAAAAGATCAACTCCTAATAGACAAAATGATCTTGGAAAACTGCAAGAGAAGGAAGACCAACCTGAATGTGGCATGGATTGACTACAAAAAGGCATTTGACTCTCTGCCACATGATTGGATAATAAAGTGCCTAGAAATAACAGGAGTCAGTAGAAACATCAGAAAATTTGTGCAAAGATCGATGGCACAATGGAAGACACAGTTGCAGATCAATGGTGAGAGGCTGGGAGAGGTTAATATCAAGAGAGGAATATTTCAAGGAGATTCATTATCACCATTACTATTTGTTATTGCACTGTTTCCTCTGTCAACAATACTGAATAACTCAGGACATGGCTATCAAACATCAAAAACATCTGCCAGACTATCCCACCTCCTTTACATGGATGATCTGAAGCTGTATGGAAAAACATCATCTGAAATAGAATCGCTGCTCAACACTGTCCGTATATATAGCCAAGATATTGTAATGGAGTTTGGCTTGGACAAATGTGCCACACTTACTATCAAACAAGGAAAAATAGTGAAAACTGAAGGAATCAAGATGCCCCACGAAAATAACATTAAGAGTCTGGATGAGGAAGAGTACTACAAATACTTGGGTATCCTTCAAGCTGACAACATCAAGCACACTGAAGTCAAGAAAAAGATTAGAGGTGAATACATCAAGAGAGTGAAGAAGATCTTAAAATCCAAACTCAATGGAGGAAATACCATAAAGGCAATCAACACCTGGGCAATCCCAGTCATTAGGTACACAGCTGGAATAGTGGACTGGACTCAAGCAGAACTAAAAGCAATGGATAGGCAGACCAGAAAAATAATGACAATGAATCATGCCCTTCATCCACGCAGTGACATTGATAGACTTTATCTACCAAGGCAAATAGGTGGGCGTGGAATGCTACAAGTACATCAGATGGTTGAAGAAGAAAAAATGGCTTTGGAAGAATATCTGAAGAACAATGATGAAGATGCACTGAAATTAGTATATCAGGAAGGCTTACTAACTACTGGAGAGACCAAACTGGCCTACAAGAAAGACCAAATGAAGAACAGAATAGAGGCATGGGAAGACAAAGCACTACATGGCCAATACATGAAAAAAATAGCTGGGAAAGCAGATAATAATAAAACCTGGCAATGGCTAAGAGCAGGAAAATTGAAGAAAGAGACCGAGGGACTAATTCTGGCTGCACAAGACCAAGCCTTAAGGACAAATGCATACAAAGTCAAAATTGAGAAGACAGCAACAGACAGTAAGTGCCGCCTATGCAAAGAAGCTGAAGAAACAGTGGACCACTTGGTAAGCTGTTGCAAGAAGATTGCACAGACTGATTACAAGCAGCGGCATGACAAAGTAGCAACAATGGTGCATTGGAAGATCTGCAAAAAATATCATTTGCCTGTAAGCAAAAACTGGTGGGATCATAAAATAGAGAAAGTCATAGAAAATGATAAAATTAAACTGCTCTGGGACTTCAGAATTCAAACAGACAAGCACCTGCAACATAACACCCCAGACTTAACAATTGTCGATAAGAAAGACAAAAAAGTCTGGATAGTGGACGTGGCAGTGCCTGGAGACAGCAGAATAGAGAGAAAGAACTGGAGAAGATAACAAAATACAAAGACCTACAAATAGAAATAGAAAGACTGTGGCAAAAGCAAGCAAGGGTAGTACCAATAGTAATAGGCTCCTTGGGTGCAATCCCAAAACAACTGGAGCACCACTTGAACACCATTGGCATTGACAAATTCGCTATTAGTCAATTGCAAAAGGCGGCCTTATTAGGAACTGCTTCCATCCTGCGACGATACCTGTAATACCATCAAACATCCACATCTGCCTATCCCAGGTCCTGGGTAAGGACTCGATAGGTAGACAAAATGCCAAATCCAGTCTGAACATCTGGCTGACTGTGCGATGATTGATAGTAATAGTAATAATAATAATAATAATAATAATAATAATAATGAGGAGGAGGAGGAGGAGGAGGAGGAGGAGGAGGAGGAGGAGGAGGAGGAGGAGGAGGAGGAGGAGGAGGAGAAGGAGAAGGAGAAAGTTGGAAGGGACCTTGGAGGTCATTGAGTCCAACCCCCTGCTCAGGCAGGAACCCTACACCATTTCAGACAAATGGCTGTCCAGTCTCTTCTTAAAAACTTCCAGTGTTGGAGCATTCACCGCTACTGGAGGCAGGTTGTTCCACTGGTTAATTGTTCTAACTGTCAGGAAGTTTTTCCTTAGTTCTAGGTTGCTTCTCTCCTTGATCAGTTTCCATCCGTTGCTTCTTGTCCTGCCTTCAGGTGCCTTGGAGAATAGCTTGACTCCCTCTTCTTTGTGGCAAGCAACAGAATAATTAGTAAAGTTACAAACAATGATGCCTGCAAATATAGAGCATGACATATTGGAACATATTCACTTCATACATCAAAACCAAAGAAAGGAGACATAATAGATTTTGCCAACTATTGAACAAATTCACAAGGTGGCAAAATTATATTCTGAGTCATCCGATGCAAATTAGAACCCCACATGGAAATGTAGACGCCAGATAGTTTTAGAAAAGGCTTAGCAACAAGAGATATTATTGCTGTTGTGAAGCATCCAGCCAAATTTTCAGTGCTTTTACCTTTCAGGAATCTGCACTTCTTTTAGGGGAGCGGGAAGGCAGACAAAGGGAATAAATTTCTCCTGCTAGCTCTAAATGTACCCATCCTGAGTTGGCAAGCCAAATCATTGGGTAGCATTTGAGATCCATGATAAGAGATAGATGATCCCAAGTTTTTGGTGAGCCATTTCAGAGGACACAGGAGACATTGTCCTTAGACAACAAATATGTAAGAAAGAATATTAACCTGTTACGACAGCTCTTCAAAGGGCAGAGAGAATCACCTGACCAAATGATTTTCCATTAAAGAAAAAGAAACGTTTCTGTAAAGAATATTGGCAAAAACTGTGAGACCCAGTTTTCTGTGTGCAGAGGAAAACAAATCAGCAAATCTCTGCTCAGGCTACAATCTCTGTCTTGAAGCTAAGGCTAGGGGCAAAGAACAGAAGAAAAAAAGAAATAAAGATTACCTGGGCTGAATGCTGATGGATAGAGAGATCTCTTTTTCTGATCCGTCTCAATATATATTTATTCAAAACAAAACTTATTTAGAAGTTGGTTCCATTCTGTTTCCATGGTTATAGTTTTAAGCAAGCCACACAAACATGTGGAGAGAGAGAAAAACAGGGTGGGTGAATGGGTGGATACCTATTGTTTACGTACACATTTCTAAACATATTTTAGTATTTTAGTGTATTTTAGCATTTTTTTGAGCTATGAACAACAGTTTCAAGTGCAAAAACCTAAGAACAATGATAATCTAATATTGTCTATTTGCAACATGCAGAACAAATATACCTTCACTGGAATCCACCCAGACCACATTCTTCAAATTTCTTTAACATTAGTTCCTTTAGAGATTGTTTAGACATAAGGAAAGTGAGGAAGACACAGGAAATCCTGGTTTGGGTTTGGGTTCATGGAGTGGAAAGAAGCAGCTAAATGCTAAAGGTTACCAAGATGGATTAGAATTCCTTGAAGCTTAATAAATTATTTGCAAACTGAGTTGGGGAGAAAGCAAAATTATATCCATGCATTCTTTTGTAGTGAGGCCTCACTACAATTTCTGGACCCTAAATCCTGTAGGCCTAGTCCTCCAAAACCCCTGGTTGTCTGAATCATCATATTATAGGAAGTCAGCACCCCACCACCACAGAGAAGGACATATTTTGGGGGATATTGAAAAAGCAGAATGTTATATTTCCCCAAAGTAATAATAGAAAAATCTTAGACAGAAACCAGACCCCAGAAACCATCCACCCGCCAAATCTCTCTGCCCCAAGCAGAAACCAGCTTTTAGAAATGCAGATTTGGTGATTCATTCAGGAAGACTAGGGCCAGGAAGCTTGGAGCTGATGGAATTAGAAAGGCAAAGACCCCTAAAATCTACATCCCCTACCCAAGATCTAAAGACATGACCTTTAAGACACAATAGGATTAACCAACCACCATTAGAATACCAAAAGGGCACACTCAAGCTCAGGTCAAACTACATTCCACAGGAACAGGAAGAACCTCAAATACAAAGCCCAAGGAAGGTATAAAAGCCCATCTATCCCAACTCCATTTTGTCAGCTTTCCCAGAACCACATGTTGTTGGTTCTGTTCTTCAATAAACAGAACCTTCTTTCCTAAGCAGTCTCCATTTTGTTTATTCCCGGCTTGGACTGGACCTGAAGATTTTTCTTTCAACAATATAATACACTGATATACTCAATAAGAAGTGTTATCATTCATCTAACATTTGTCAATGTATAAGATCTTTATACAGATCAGAAATAGACAATTCTCTGGGCATCGTTTAGTTCTAATTTCCATTTTTTTGTGCCACTGCAAGTTATGGTATAACAATTCAGTGACAACACATTGTAATGTCCTGACAAATTTCAATTGGAAATCAAAATAATCTATTTGACACACCCGAAACAAAACTTTTTAAAAAAAACCCAAAACTACCCCACATATACTTCAACTCAATTGCCACAGTCATGTCATTACATAACTCTTATAGCTCTTATCCATTCAAAATGCCAAAAAATAGTATGTTTGTCTGCAAAAAATATAAGCTGCATTTATTTAGAAAGCGAGACAGAGTTATTTATCACTAAAGTTGGTGCTCAGAGTTCCATGGCCAGGCAAGCACAGGAAGGAGCCTTTTCATAGAGATAGGAAAGAACAACACAAACAATAATGTCTTGTGTCCATTGGAGTGGTCCCATTCAGGTGACAGGCCATAATGCAGACAGAAGAGAGGGCATCCATAATGTGATACATACAATGCTTGGAACTGCTCACTCTTAAAGTGACCTTGTTCCATTGGAAACAGCAATCTGTCAGCCTAGCATGGTAAACCAGAAGAAATCAATGTGAAATACGTCAGGAACACTTCTTTTGTTGCAAGTCTGAATGTGCTTCCCTACCTCACTTTATCTTCATGTGATCTAGGGAAGAGTTTGTCTGAAATGTTTTTCTCAAATTGGTTTCTGGGAAAGGGCTCAAACCCTTCTTATCTGACAGTTGCACTGATAGTGACTTTTCCACCTCACCTTCAAGGCCATTCTCTTTTCCCTCTACATAATTAAAGGACAGTGGGACTGGGATCATATGGGTGCCCAGTTCCCTGTTTGTGATAGAATATAGACCTGGTCTTGAGAAGGGGGATGGGATGAGAAACCATTATGAGAAGACTTTCATAAAAGATTATTCATTCCTGAAAAAGAGAAAAGCATAAAAGAGATATTCAAAATAATCCAAACTTAATTTTGTTTGGTAAACAATAGAGACAAAGTCTGATAGGCTTTCACGATTCTGTTATTTTCATGAAATAAAAATAAAGAGTAATCCTTCTGATGTCTGTTTCTTGCCCTTATCCAACTCAAATGTGTTCGTTGTATCATAATGGCCTTTAATTAGATTCTAATAAAATGAGTAGAAAATATATTCTTGATTTCCAATCAAAACTTCTTAGATGTGAATTTACTGCTGTAAAAGCTGCCTAAATTCATTGACAATTGCTAATGGCCAACTGTGAGAAATAAATACTAGCAGAAAAATCCTATCCTCAGGTTAAATAGCTCTTTTTCATGATATTTGCTTTGCAATATATTTTCTGATCAAGTAAGTTCCTTTTCTCTCCTTACAAACCGTTCACATCATTGCCACCCAGTGGCTTTAAAAGAAGCAACTTATTTCACATTTCACTTTAATACAATCAAACAGGGAGAATTTGTGGCATGGTGAACAGTGATTGCCTTCTGAAGCCTCTGAACAAATTAACACCTATAGAATAGTTGTTGCTTTCAAGCATATTGTATATGTTTTGTTTTCATTTTGACTAAATATTAACATCTGGGCAATTGTAAGTCTGGTTCTTCATGTAGACAAGCAGCAGGAGAAATTATTTATAGGGGTAAGGCATGGGATAAACCTACTGATCTTCTTCAAAGTTTCCTTCTCCAAAAACAGCTCATGGGAGGAACAGAAGGGACATTGAAAAATGTGCAGAAAAAGTTGTTTCTAAACTCTTGTTTTCTGATGAAAGTGTAGATTGTAAAGCTGTTCAGTGTATCAGATTCAGTTCCAAAAAGACAGTTCAGTGCACAAAACAGCATGTCTAAAGCATGTGTTTGCAATTCTTCAAAGCAGTTGTGTCTTTTCCTGGCATCACATAGCAGGGCAAACTATGGCGATTTTTGCCTTAAGAAAACATATAGCATTTATTACAATCCAAGACCATTGACTGGATTCTTTTGTAGTCTGTGGCTTTCTTAGTAACCATCTCAAAATCCACAATTTGAAAGCATCTGTCTTTTTTTGCTTGCCTTTAATCAATGTCCAGCTTTTAGAACCATACATTATTATTGAAAACATGGATGGCTCAAACTGTTCTGATCTTTGTTGTCATAGAAATGCCTGTAAGATCTAAAAATCTGTCATGAAGATTAATCTCCTGTTTACTTCTCCAGCACTTTGCCCATCTTCATCTATTCTTGAGTGCATAAAACAAAACTATCTATTACATTTTCTTCTACTGAAAATACGCTAAACATGCCAGATGACATTATCTTGTTTTTTAAGAAACTGCATTTGCTCACTTGAGTAGACAAGTAAACAAGTAGAAGAGTTATATGAATTTCTATTTATTTGCCTTTTCACCATCAAGGTATTTTTTTCACCTTCCAGTCAAATGTAAAACCATGTTACTAGCCCAAGAACATACATGATACCTGGGTGTGCTTTCAGTGCCAATTTAAGATATATCCATTCACCCAGGATTTTAGGCACATCTGTTCTACAATGTCTTTTGTTCCATTTCTGGAAAATAGCAATTGAAAAATATTTTCTATAGCACCATCTCTTGGTCACCTAGACCTGACTAAAAGTTCCAGCCTTTCCATGGGAGAGAATCCATCTCATTAGAAACAAATGAAATCAATCTTTATTTTTTACAAAGAGATAAAATATAATCCCCATTGTTAACTTTAAATATTAACATTCAAATAGCCAGTGTAGGTAAAGATAAATGACAGAGCTGTTCCAATCAAGGAAGAGAATTACAAAAGTAAAAACAGAGCTCCAGGAGGACCATCAGATGGTTTGCTACAGATGGCTCATTTCCTGCTAAACCACTAAAGAGATCCCAAATGATTATTACAAATTGCAAGATGATTCTACAGAAATATTATAACTTCATGCATACTACCTGAGAAGATAGGTACAGGCTAAGGCTTAATTCTTTCATTCATATAGGAAAAACACTTGTAAGCTCTGGTTAGAATGCAGTATTGCAGGCTGACTCTGCCCACAGCCAGGAGTTTGGTCCTGACAGGCTCAAGATTGACTCAGACTTCCATGCTTCTGAGGTCAGTAAATGAAGACCCATATTGTTGGGAACAATACACTGATATTGTAAACAGCCCAGAGAATGCTGCAAAGCACTATGGGACAGTATATAAATCTACATACTATTGCTATTAGCACCACACAAAAAAACAAACCAAAGCTATAGAGCAGAATACAAGAGTTACACGTGTTAAATGTTCTTCTTTCTACACAATACTCTTCAAACAGATTTTCCCTTTTTATTATTTATTTATTAAGTTTATACGCCACCCATCTCACTATCCAAAGCGATTTTTACCTGGAGTTCTGCTCAGTTTCCAGGAGATGGTCCATCCCATTTGTTTTACTGAGAGGAGGATTGTATAAAGTTCAAATGAAATTGGGATGCTTGTTCTCCTGGGGCAGGGGTGTCAAACTGCCAGCCCATGGCCTGGTTTCATCATACGGAAGCCGTGCCCACCCCATTGCTGGCAATGGAAAAAAAGTTGCAATACGTCAGAACACTTCACATGTTGGCGAGTTTGACACCCCTATCTTAGGGAAAATATCAACTCTTTGCTATGTCCCAACCTGGTGGAAATATTGAACTAAGCACACCTGACATCTATCACTCTACAATGAACCTTAATGAAAGTAGTTTTGCATGGCTCAAGAGCAATCATATAGAAAAACGTGGCCAGGGTGTAATCTTTTAACTCCTGAAAAATCCCTTATGGGACATATAATCTTAACTTACTTTATGATTACAACTTAATGGCATGGAATCCTGCCCCACACAAATGCCAAGGTGTGGCCCCAGCATAACATTTGTGCTCTAAAGGTTATTTATTTATGTATTTACTTGTTTGTTTATTTAGCGTATGGTGTGTAGAGCATATGGATAACAGTAATAAAATTATATAGAAGGAGTATATATACTATGGTACATGTATGATGGAATAGGTAGTCAATTTTGTAAGGTTTGAGAAATTCAAGAAATGATATATAAGTTAAAAGGTTGCTCTAACCAGGGGTTCTCAACTTTGGCAACTTTAAGACTTGTGGACTTCAACGCCCAGAATTCCTGGCTGAGGAATTCTGGGAGTTGAAGTCCACAAGTCTTAAAGTTGCCAAGGTTGAGAACCCCTGCGTCTAAACTGAAGGTTGTATTATGCGAGAGATGCAGTAGATGCTGAGGGGTAACTCTTGAAGAATTCAATAGCATATTCTTGATACCAGGTATCAGTGATTATGGCCTCCCAGTGCTTCCTAAAGAACAAATTACTCTGCTTATTTCAGAACTGAGATGCTAGAAGAGGTATGAATGCATAAGGCTCAGCTGCAGCTATAGGATTAGTCATCCATTCCAAAGTCACACATCCAACCAATATATTGACTGATTATTTCTTCCTTTTGGTCAACTGATGTTTAGATGAACTCTACCTTCTTTTTTATATACTTATGGTGTTTTTGTTTACCTAGAAAAATGGAGTAATTCATGGAGATATGGAGCTAGATACAGAGTAATCCAACAAAACAGGAGGGCTTTTTTGTTCAGTTGCTGCCACAAATTCCTTGCTTTGTAAGTGAACTGGCAGCTGCATTCTTTGTTCCATAGAAGACTATAGTCTGGAACAAGAGGTTTTCAACAAAGATATCTCCAGCAATAAAGGCGTAATTTATTATTTTTCCTTGCTTTTTTAGTGAAGTTTTGACAAGAAACACAGACATCCAAATCGTGTGTTTGTCTGAGGCACAATAAGTCAGAGGGTGGTCATCTTTGAAGGCATTTGATACATACTATGTGTATATGTTGAATAGGGTCAAGAAGCCGTAAGCTCTTAGCATGATGGGACAACAGCCCTACTGTTCATCTTATTGAGGCATAAAACTGCAAAGTTGACAGAAAGAAAGCTATTCTATTATCTATCTATCTACCTACCTACCTACCTATCATCTATCAAATTTTATGGCTGCCCATCGCACAAGAAGTGACTTTGGGTGGCATATATCAAAAATAATGGAGGGATGGATAAAAAGGTAAATAATAAAAGTAAACTGTAGAAAAAGATGGGTTCTTAGTTTCTCTCTTCAGAAAAACACAGAAAAAATTTCTTATGACTTGACTGCTGAGGGAAATAAGAACTAAGGAGAAAGAAGGACAGCCTTCTTTAAAAGTTTCCTCAGGAATAGATGTGTCCCAATAAATGTTCCAGACAGGCATAAAAGCCACATATGTGAAGCTGGAGACCTCGTTGAAAAAGTATTGGTTTTGCAAAGGGCACTATAAGATTAATAAGTTTAGAACTCTGTCCTTCTTATGATTAGGATTTAAGGGACAAAGAATAAAACTAGCTGAAGAATCTGATGACTTCTATAGACTTCCACTCTCCTAATATGGGAATTGCTATATTACATTCTCAGGAAACTGTTTCAGCAGTTTCTTGAGGCATGGTGAATCTATCTGTAATTCTTCTCCTCAAGTCTAAAAAATGGCACAGAAAAGGTAGTGGAAAGCCATAATTTTAGGAAATGTGTAAAAAGAAAAGCAGCAACTTCAGTGAAAAATTCATTATGTCCTTCAAGAGATTTTATTCTTAAATTTATGCACCAGTCCATTTTACACCCACTTCACAAATAAAATCCAGACTCTAAAATCCTATAAAAACCCTATGAAGCTCTTTCATGGCATTTCCTTTTTCATATAATAAAAATTGGAATGTGTCTAAATATAATTATGATGTGACAACTGAAACTTTCTCTTCAGATGTTCAGGTGCTAGGCAAGTAATATTGCTTCCAAATGTCCTTCAACTTGTTTTGGAATAATTTAAATAACTAGAAAGAAATCTAAAATTCTTCCAATGATATTGAACCACAAAGTTTAATGTTACAAAGCAACCCCTACATTCATTTCTTCAAGGTAGGATGTTCCAATCTCTGAAAAGAAAATTAAAGAGTACCTTTCTAGTGGTCCTCAACAGCTAATGACCAGTTCTGCATATAAATTAGAGATGCTTTAATAATTTCTAGAAGTAGGTAATCATGTGAATAATAGTAGAAAAGAACTCCCTGTTATAGTATTGCCATTTAGCAGACTACAATTGATTGGTTTTAGAAAAGATGACCACTTCAACATGCTTGACAGCTTTGCTTTATTTTTCATGTGCTGTTATAAGGAATTCAGTCTATCATTGTGGGAATCATTATTACAAACTACTTTCAAGAACTACAGATTTCATAGGCTGGCCTTTGTTAAGCCAAATTTATTCAAAGGATTTCAGCTACATTTGATGCTGAGAACAATGATTTCAGCATTATTATTATTAATAATAATAAGATATACAGTGCTTTTCACTGTGTAAATGGTTCATATACATTTTCTTCTGATTAATCGTACCAATTTCTTTTAAGTCAAGTGAAGTCAAGCATTATTGTCATTATTCTACATTGTCCAAGTAGGACTAAGTCAAAAATGCAATATGCACCTAACTGTGGTGAAAACATGGCTTCGCAAAATAATTTCTCTGTGTTGATGTTACCTTTTCCATGATTTAAGATAGGTATAAGAGGGCCTTACTTAGATTTTTCATTATTCACCATCAAGTTGGTGTTGATTCTTGGTGATCACATAGGTAGACCTTCTCCAAGATGATTTGTCCCCAATGTGGCCTTGCAAGTCTTCCAAGGGTTTAACCATTACCGTTGTAATGGAGTTAAAACAACATGCTGCTGATTTTCCTCTTCTCTTTTCTCCACCTTTCCCAGCATTGTGGACTTTTCAAGGAAGTTGGCTTTTCACATAATGTTTCCAAAATACTTTAATTTGAACCTGGTCAGTCACTCTGGATTGATTTGTTCTAGGACCCTTTTTTCCTTGGCTATCCTTAGCGTTTATCAGGTAGCTTCTCCACACTAAAGTTCAAGACCATCAATATTCTTTTGATCCTATTTCCTTAAGATTTTACTTCTTCTTCCATAGTGTCTCAAGCCATGCTATTGACTGTGTGATTCTACTTTTTGTAGATAAATACATCTTACAGTATCTAAATATCTTTTCAGATTTCCAAGGCCTTCATTACTGCCTAACTAAATCCTAGTCTATGGAATATTTGTTCACTTTTGATTTTTTTTTTTTTACTATTGATAGTCAGATTAGCAGGTGTAAAAGAGAGTTATAGTCCATCTTAAAAGGCAGAAACTACTATACACAGGACTTCAGTAACTTCATTGTCAATTCTATAGCTATCTGTTGTACATGCTATCATTAGCGTTTCTAATGTTAAAAATCGAAAGCTATGGAAAAAGACTTGGAAAAAATTGGAACTTTGATGTTATATGTGTTGATGGCAAAAAGATTACTTTATGCACAAAAATGGAAGGACACTTCGATTCCCACAATGGATGAATGGTTGCAAGAGCTGATGGAGTTAGCAAAGATGGCTAAATTTACTGGTTTGGTAAAAGAAAAAAACCCATTACTTTTGTTTCTACTTGGAAACTGCTTCTGGACTTTGTGCTTGAGGTGGAAAAAAATGAAACTTTGATTTTGGGTTTTACCAATTAAATAGAAATGGCTAGCTTATACTATTATGTAAAAGTGAAAGTTGAGGTTTGATTTTATTATCTTATTCTACTGCACCAAAGGAAGTCGGACCTCAATGCCTTTTCTTTCTTTTTCCCTTCTTTTCTATACTGTTCCCTTCCCTTTTCCCTCCCCTATTTTTCCTATTATTTCTTTTTGTATTTTATATTATAAACTAATAAAAAGGACAACTCTAAAAAAAATCAATCAATCAATCAGAATAGAGCTGGGAGGGATCTTGGAGGTCTTCTAGCTCAACCCCCTGCTCAAGCAGGAGACCCCATACCATTTCAAACAAGTGACTGTCCAGGCTCTTCTTAAAAACCTCCAGTGATGAAGCACCCACAACTTCTGAAGGCAAGCTGTTCCACTGGTTAATTGATCTCACTGTTAGGAAGTTTCTCCTCAGTTCCAAGTTGCTTCTCTCCTTGATTAGTTTCCATCCATTGTTTTTTGTCCTGCCTTCTGGTGCTTTGGAAAATAAGTTGATCCCCTCCTCTTTATAACAACCTCTCAAATACTGGAATACTGATATCATGTCCCCTCTAGTCCTTCTTTTCTCCAGACTAGAAGCTAACCAGCTCCTCAGTATCTTCATTGTCAGCTTTGTGGCCGGTTGTTGTACATGTTGTCATTATTTGAGTCTTTTTCGTGCTTAATCTTACTTCTATTTTTTTCACCATACTTCTTAATTTTCATTACTAGAGTTTGGACTTTGAGCTATTAGAGTAGTGTCATCAGCTTAGCAGATGATACTGTTGTCGCTTCTTCCAATTTTAAAACCATTATCGGCTAGCTGACAATGTTGGACAAACTGGTTGAGACCCAGATTGATCTAGTGGTTAAGGTACCAGGGGGTAAAGCAGGGGACCATGAGTTCTAGTCCCACCTTAATCATGAAAGCTGACAGAGTGACTTTGGGCTAGTCAGTCCCTCTCAGTACAACTCACCTCACAGGTTGTTGTTGTATGGAAAACAGGAGGAGGAAGATACTATATGTTCATAGTTTCAGTTAGGTATAAAACTAATAAAAATAAATAAAAGGTGAGATAAAAATAAATAAATAATAAAAAAATCTTCTTCCAATTTCCTACTATGTTAATACCAGGCAAGAGTAGCCTTGAAGTGTATAAAATCTGTTTGCTCTTGTCATCTTTATTTTAGAAGAAAAGCATCTCACAGAAACAAAAGCAGTAGAGGCAGGATAGCAAGGAGGATAACAAATTACTTATATACTTTTCTGCTGACTCAAAGCATTCTCAGCACAGTGAAGGGGATTAAAAAAAAAACCCACTTCACACATATAGCAAAGGCGAGAGGCGTAGCCTCCAAGCAACTATGCCACATAGCTCTTTTGATCTGAAATTGTTTGTAATCTTTTCCTTTACTTTCCATTATGGGTTAATAAAATTTGCATCAGATTTAGACGCACCAAAAATCTCACATTGGGGGAAGGGGACTTCCTTATAAATAAAACTGCAAATCAAAATAAATAACATTTCAGCAAAACTGGCACTCAATTCATTACTCCAGCTGTATTGGTTTCCTGCTAGGCTGAAATTTCTAGGCAGAAGATACTTAAACAGGTCTGTCAGCTCGTAACAGGTTTGATTATCTTAGCACCAGCAAGAACAGCTTATGCTAAGAGAAGTTCTCCAGTCCACTGCAGTTCCAGATACATAACTAGTCATTGCGTCTCTTCACACATTCAGAATGAGTAAAATAAAGCTTAGTAAAATAAAATCAGCACTAAAAGTAAAGAAAGTACAAGGTGAGAAATAATACAGATGGGGCCCCTCTGGGGAGAATTTTATGAGAAAGGAAAAAGTGAAGAAATTAATTTCTAGCACATTATTTGAGGGAACTAAAGATTAAAACTGTTAGAAGTAAAAGGAAGGAACATAAAGGTGGGTTATTTGATCAAGTTTTAAATAAATAGGTTCTCTGTAGTGATTTTTTTTTTGTTGATATCAAAGTTCAAATAAAATGGCTTTAAGGATTTGTTTATAGATAAGAGATGGGATATGGAAAAATGAGATCACTTGTATTTTAAGAGAAGGTTATTAGTTACTAAAAATGTTTGTACCTATTGTATAAGGTGGGTTATAATTGGTGTCCTAATTTCTTTATATATTTCTTTTCTTTTTCTTTACTATATTCTTATTTTTAATTTCCGCACCGTCACTTTTTCTTTTGTTTGCTTTTACTTTTGTATTTGTTTTATTCCTATAATTTTAAGTTTTTATAAGATTACTATAAAAATAAGACAGAGGGAAAGATAGAAAAATAATTGCAATTAAGGAACACTTAAGTAAAGTTAGAGGTATTTAAATGAAAG
Source organism: Crotalus tigris (assembly GCF_016545835.1). Taxonomy (NCBI): domain Eukaryota; kingdom Metazoa; phylum Chordata; class Lepidosauria; order Squamata; family Viperidae; genus Crotalus; species Crotalus tigris. The sequence goes on along the minus strand of NW_024100623.1, from coordinate 464,887 downwards.
AAAGATCCATGTCTGGAAACAACTTTCTGCTCAATGATCAAATGGTGATGAACACACATACAAGCCCATCAGTTCAGCATCTCATTGCTCACCAAGACTCCACTTTTATATAGGTTATCCTATTATATAGATTACTATATAACCTGCTCTCCACACCTTGCTTCTTATTGTCTATGGAGATTCTCAGTCATCCAGGTCATGGTTGTGCCATAGGTGCTTTTTCAAGAGGCAATTGAACTTTCTTGTTTTTCTTTAAAGACATTTCGCTTCTCTTTCAAGAAGCTTCTTCAGCTTCCATTCCCCACCATCCAGTCAGAGCTGATGAAGCTTCTTGGATGAGAAGTGAAACATCTTCAAAGAAAAACAAGGAAGTCCAGTTGACTCTTGAAAAAGCACCTTTGGGATTAGCTTCTTATTGTTGCAAATTACTTCTAGTAGATATGAAACTTGAAAAAGATGATATTCTAATCCTCAATTAGTTTTTATAAACATGTATAATATAGGAAATAGCCAACTGTGATAAAGAAGAGTAAATTTACAGAGCTTAGAACCCTGTCAAAATTTCTGTCTCACCTGAGGGTAAATCAATCGATTACAATTGCTTACAGTTCAGAAATTGATTTCCCAAAGATGTTCATAAAATACAAAAAGGTGCACTTAAATTTTCCCAGATAGCTTAGTACTCAAGGGAAAATAATAGTTCAAACAAGCAGACTAGACATAACCTGGCTTGAATTTCAAGTGTACCCCTGCCAAACTTATGAGTTGACATGTTTCCATGTTAAGGAATCATGGTTGTTCCTCAAGAGCGTGTTGTAGCACTGCAAGACCTTAATAAGAGAAGGCAACTGTGTCTGAAACAGAAAATGCACAGTACCCTTTTTTGCAAGCCTCTGGAAAATGCTTCTTTTCCATTTTGTGATTTTTTCCTGCTGAAAGAGCAGCAGGATAACCAAATCCCTCCTGTTTTCATAGATCACTAAAAGATTCCTCCATCTGTTGCTGAAATTGGAGCAGTGAGGAAATATGAACTTTTTAAACCTTCTCTTCATGAATCTTAAATTAGACAGCACATCACAGAACTGCTGAGAGTCCTCAGATGTCTCTTGTTTCAATGCAGCAAGGGTTTAAAGTGAGGGGTGCTTAGGTTTTTTTAAAATTGTAACTGGCAGCCTCTTTCACACACACAATGGTTGTAAACACTTTTTTACCTTCTGCTTTTAAACCTCTCATTTCAGATGCTGAATATTACCACGCTGAGCCCTTCAATTCTATTGTAGAAATAAATTATGTTCAGCCTTTAGAGATGGTTTAGGTTGGAAATAACAATAGGACGCCCCCTGGCTTCTTGCTAGTTGTGGTTTTTATTCTCCAGGAATGTCATTGAGTTCCATCTGGATCCACAGTCATTCTTAAGCATGAACGGGGCAGGCATGTTGTACTTTAATGCATTTTCAGCTCTCTTATGACCCATTCCACACAAAAAGGAATGGTTGTGGCTTGAAATGAGAAGTTTTGGAGATGGAAGGGATCAACAAGCAAAGCACTGGAAGTTAACCCACATAGCAGGAGGACAATAGAGAGGACAAAAATTCTGGTTGGGGTGACCTATCTAGACCTATCTAAAACTAAAGGCTTCTTAAAATTCACCACTGAATTCATGAACTGAGAAATCGGATGGACACTTTCTCCCTGTTTCTTCAAGGGAAAGAGACAGTCTTCAAACATTATGTAAGAGCTTGGTCCCAGTTTATCAGTGACCTGAATACCATTTCTGAAAAGACTCCATGGGAGGGTTTCCTTTGGAATTAAGTTGTTGTGAGGAAAAATAGGAGGTGAGAGCACTTATATATGCCACCTTGAGCTCCTATACAAAACAAAGGTTATAAATCTAATAAGCGAATGAATACAAAAGCCAAGAAAGATTATTGTACAATAGAAGAGGACATTGGCAGAAACATTCCTTGGCTGCCTCATAACTGATAAGAGATGCCACACTCTGTCCATTTAATTCCTCTTAATTCTTCTTCTTTGCAAGAAATTTTTTCTTTTGTCAGACTGAATGACTGACTGAAAAAAAAAATGCTGGAGAATTTATCTGCCCGGTTTTAGACTGCACAGGATATACAAAGAAGAAAGGAACATCAGCTAAATGAGGTGGAATAAATGAGTTAAGGAGATGACAAGGCAACAGGAAAAATGCCAGAAATCTGTGCAGATGTTTGGTTGCAGATGTTTGGGCATGAAGTGTGAGTAAAGGGAAAATAAGAGAGCCCTGCTCTGAAGAATGGAGAGGAATGGCTTGTATGACAAAAGCAGAGGCATCAAGAAAGTGCCAAGAATTCTCAAGGAGAGTTGTGGGTTCAAGAACATGAAAAAACGGAAACTCTGTGGTTTAATCTTATTTATTGTCATGGCCTCCAGATGTGTAACCTCCATAATCTCACACAGGAAGTCCTCGATTACGGCCACAACTGAGACCAAAATTTCCATTGCTAAGCAAGGTGTGAATGAGTAGCACCTGATTTTATGACCTTTCTTACCACAGTTGGTAAATGAACCACTGCAGTTGTTAAAGTGAACCGCATGGTCGTTAAGAGAATCCGGCTTCCTGCATTGACTTTGCTTGTCAGAAGCTGACTGAAAAAGTTGCAAAGGGCATTCACATGACCCCAAGATTCTGCAAACATTGTAAATACATTCCAGTTGTCAAGCACCCAAATTTTGATCACGTGACCATGAAGATGTTCCAATAGTCATAAGTGCGAGAACTGGGTATAACTCATTTTTTTCAGTGCTGTTGTAACTTTGAGCAGTCACCAGACAAATGGTGGTAAGTCAAGGACTATCTCTATAGGCTCAGAAAGAGGGTCCAACATACCTCGACAAACCAGCTATGCTGTCTCATTATGACAGGTGGATGTTCCTGGGAAGGATGAGAGAACATCTGGAGTGAATGCCAAGATATTTATTCCCAGTAGGATCACCCAATGCACAAAGGTCATCCAGACTGCCCAGTTAAAGCAAGCAAGTACCTGTATCAGGCAGCAGCAATAAAGATGATGGAAGCAGACAGTCACTTTAGCAACAACAGCAAATACATCATTTCCCTTACTGAACAGATGAAGACAATGGAAAACCACTTCTCTATTTTACCAAGAAAACCATTTGAATATCCAACTTAAAGAGATTGATGATATAGTGCCATATGATGGGCCCCTCAGGTCGGACGGCACTCCACATGCTACTAAGAAAACTGAGCATCTTTCAGAATATTAATAGTGTTTATGGTGTAGCTAGATTAAATCCTTCAGGAAACCTAGTTGTTGATGTTGCATTGCAGGAAAAGAAACTCCGAAGCTGCAAAGACCAAATTACAGTGGGAATGTGTAACATAAGAAACATCAACATGGGAAAAGTCAACACAATGAAATAAATCAGCCACACATACACATCTTAGGTATCAGCAAATTGAAATGATCTAGAAGTGGACACTTTCAGTCAGATCATTCTGTTTACTACTCAGGACATGAAGAACAAGAAATGATGATGCTTTCATAGTTACAAAGGATATGGTAAAGGTCAGTTACTGAATAATATCACATAACTTCACAGAGAACCGTTTTATATGATGTTTAGCCAAGCTTATTCTCCACCCACTGATGCAGAAGAAGAGGAGGCTGATAGGTTTTATGAGCAAATATAATTTGGAATCAACAGGATGTGCAAGCAAGATGTACTTCGTGGGGTTGAAAATTGGAATGCTAAAGTTGGAAATACAGGTAGTCCTCAACTTACAGTCACAATTGAGCCCAATATTTCTGTTGCTAAGCAAGACAGTTGGTAAATAAGTTTTGCCCCATTTTACAACCTTTCTTGCCACAGTTGGTAAGTGAATCACTGCAGTGGTTAGGTTAGTAATAGGATTATTAAGTGAATCTGGCTATCTCATTGACTTTGTTTGGCAGAAGGTCACAAAAAGTGATCACATGACCCATCATAAATATTATAACCATCATAAATAAGAGCCAGCTGCTAAGCATCTGAATTTTGATCACGTGACCATGGGGATGCTGCAAAGGTTGTAAGTGTGAAAAACGGTCATTAGCCACTTTTTTCAGTGCCAATTTAACTTGGAAGAGTCACTAAACAAATGGTTGTAAGTCAAGGACTACTTGCAGTAATAAGAAATACAGTTGGGCTCCATGGTCTGGAAACAGAAATGAAGCAAGAACATGACTTACCCGTTTCTAACAATCTTCATGGCTAACACACTCTTCAAAAAACCAGAATAACACCTATATATGAATATCATGAGATAGAGCGCACAGAAATCAAATTGACTATATAATTGGTATAAAAAGGTGAAAGAGCTCAGCTATAACTAGAAACAGGGCCTGACCATGGAACAAATTGTGTACTGTTCATGTGCAAGCTCTAAGTCAAACTAAAGCCAGGTAGTTCCCATGATAGGATTCTGAGGATATATCTGCTGTTTTTAAGGAGATCACCTGGAATTACTCTGAAGTCCTGAGCCTCAGTGATAAGGAAACAGAGGAAATTCCAAATGAAATCAAAGAAGTTGCTCAGAATACATGTGTAAAAGAAGGTGTCAAGACAAAAACAGCTGAAGAAAGCAAATGGACGTCAGAACAAACAATAAAAAATTGCCAAGAAGAGAAAAGGAGCTAAAGCTTGAGCCAAGAAAGAGAAAAATCTCAGGAGGTAACATAACAAAGACTTCCAGAGTGCTGTCAGAAGAAACATGAAGTGGCATTACAACATCTGCAAAGACATCAAAGAGGGTAACAGGGAAAGAGAAGAAAAGATTTTTTGAAAGGTCCCCAAACTCAGAAGAGGGTTCCAAATTCAAATTGATAGGCTAAAGGATATTGATGGACAGATGGCAACTGATTCAAAGAAGAAAGACCAAAAAGAGTATATTGGAGAAGAGGGGCCCAAATACAAGGTAGCTTAGAACATATTCCCTACTTACCAGAACTTCTAATTAAAGAAGATGAAGTTAGAACGGCATTCTTTTCATTGCCAAGACAGAGGGCCACAGAATCTGATGCTGCATTTACATAAATATGCCAACAGAAGAAAATTATATAAAGATTGTAAACAAACTATACCGGCCAATCTGCAAAATGACACATTGGCCCATAGATTGTTATGATTTTAATAATACCAAAGAAATGACTTGGCAGAATGTGCAAATTATAATACAAAATTCTTAATTTCATATACTAGAAAAATATTTGGAATCAGCCAATACAATTAAAATCACTACATTGAAATGGAGATGCCAGATGTTCATGCTGATTTTAGAAAAGGCTGAGGAACAAGAGATATTACTGCTGATGTACAATGGATAATTGAGAAAGCCAAAAATATCCTCAAAAGCTATTGTGTGCTTCATTGCTTTATTGGAAGGCTTTCAACTGTGTCAATCAAGTCAGACTGTGAAATGTCCTTAGGAAAATGGGGGTCCCAAAACATCTAATTACCACAAGGACAAGAAGCTACAGTAAATACTGAACAGGGCTAAAGAGATTTGATTCCAGATTGGCACAATGAGACAAAGCAATAAGAGGACCACTGGTTTGAAAGAGGGGGTCAAAGAGGCCATTATGTTAAAATTGAGTAGCCCTCTCTCAACGGGGGGGGGGGGGGGGGCGGCAGGGATACAATACCACCTATCCCCTATTTACAACATAGATCTTTCAGCAGTTCTAAGAAGGTTCCACACCCATTTGCATTCAGGTGATTCTGAGGATACAGATAAACCTCCAATGAGAAAGAGTGCTAACGACCAGATGATTGCAAGGAATATAAATCCTTCCATTCTCCACCATTCAGCCAGAATTGAAGAAGCTTCTTAGATGAGAAGTGAAATGTCTTCAAGGCAAAATAAAGAAAGTTCAGTTGTCTCTTGAAGTTGTCCTTTGGGACAACCATGACCCGGATGACTGAGAAACTCCACAGACATTGAGACAAAATTATATACTATGTCCTCTTTTTATTCAACCTAAATGCTGGATATACTGTATATATAGAAAAGTTGGTTTTGAAGATGAGGATTTTTTTTAAAAGTGAAGATACCACTACGCTGAAGATACCACTCTGGTAGCTGAGAACACAAATGAAAGGCAAGCTCTAGTAATGACAGCCAAGAACTATCACATACACATTAAATTGCAGGAACACAGTCGTTTCAAATTGTGGCAAGATATAGATATTGTAAGTAAATAAATGCCAACTTGATATAGAGATTAGACTGAGAATCAGGCTAACTCTGGAAAGAAAACATTCAAATCCTCTCATAGTCATGGAGCTCACACAGATCTCTTCGCTTGACTTCAGAGTTCTTATGAAGATAAAATAAGAGAAAGAGCTGTACATATCACATTGTGCTTCTAGGAAGAAATTTGCAATAGACTGAAACCCTCTTTCCAGGGGTTAGGAGAAATTCTAGGGAATGAAATAAGTATCTCAAGGCCCTGCAAGTCCTAAAGCATCCACAGAAACCTTTCAATCTTCCTCAAACATCCAACACATTTAAAAAAGGGAGGGCTGATATATAACTCCTGAGGTGCTACAGGCTTCCCAAGTGGCACTGGAGACCATGGGCTGCCCAAAACATTAGAGAACTAGATGGTTCAATCATCTGACTCAGCGTAAAGCTACATATAGCCTTAAGGCATTGGGAAAAACAGCTGTTTCTCATGACAGCGAGAGAGCAATTTTGTGTTTTGTTTGCAGATTACAACATGCCAGCACAGTTTACTAATCTTCATCAGGCAGCAGAGAAGATAATCTTTGTAAGATGGCATTCAGACTAAAGCAGGGCGTATGGGCTCAACTTTGTTTTCAACAAGTGTCATACTCCTTACTTTCTCCTAATTACCCTGACTGTTAAAGGCTGCTGTTTAGAAAGAATGTTTCTATCTGGTTCTGCTTTCATCCTAGTACCGTGGTGGCGACCTATGGCACAGGTGCCACAGGTGGCACTCAGAGTCCTCTCTGTGGGCACGTGCACTGTCGCCCCAGTCCTAGGCCTTCAGCTGGGTTTTATAAAACTTTTTGCTTTAGGCCTCCGCTGCCGTGTGCAAAAAAAAAAAAAGGTTCAATCAATCAATTTCAATTTCTCGCAAGAAAAAAAAAGATCTTGCAAAGTTGGAATTGGTTGATTGAACTTTTTAGTCCCACCCAGTCTGCCATTACCACCGCAGCCATACCCACCCTATGGGCCACACTCATCCAATTGGCCACACCCACACAATGGGCCACACCCACACAATGGGCCACGCCCACCCGGCACCCCACAATACATAAGTGGGTTTGGGGTTGCAGTTTGGGCACTTGGTCTCTAAAAGGTTCGCCATCACTGTCCTAGTACATCAATGTCTTATGAAGATTTGCCCTTGTGAGTCGAGTTCCACAAACCTTCCCTTCCATTTGGCTGTTTGAGGTCATGTCCTTCTGATAGTGTAAAGGAAAGGAAAGCTGAAGTAAAATCATAAGCACAGCCGTGGTCATGTGATTTTTCATTTAGTGACTGAAGTGCCGTTCCCAATTGCATTCACTAAACAGAGACTGCTTGTACTGTAATTATTATATCCTACATCTTGTGTTAGAAATGTAATTATATACACAGGTACTCCTCGACTTGCAACCATAACTGAGCCCAAAATTTCTGTTGTTAAGCGAGATGTTGTTAAGTGAGTTTTGCCCCATTTTATGACATTTCTTATTACAATTGTTAAGTGAATCACCGCAATTGTTAAATTAGTAACGAAGTTGTTAAGTGAATCTGGCTTCCCCATTGATTCTGCTTGTCCGAAGGTCACAAAAGGTGATCACATGACCCCAGGGATACTGCCACCCATCATAAATGAAGTCAGTTGCCAAGCATCTGAATTTTGATCACATGATATAAGGGGTGCTGCAACAGTAATAAGTGTGAAAACGGTCATAAGTCACTTTTTTCAATGCCATTGTAATTTTGAATGACCACTAAATGAACTGCTGTAAATTGAGGATTATCTGTATTTAATAAGATATAAAACCCCGATCAAGCAGGACTACACAGACAATCATTGCAACATTCATTTGAATGAGCCATTCTTCTCAGGGCATAATGAAAGAATATTTAATTTGAGAGCCATTACAACCCCAAATGTGTAGGATCTCTTGATGTTGCCCTTAGAGCAGGCATGTCAAACTCGCGACGTCACGTGAAGTTGCACGATATATCAGGACTTTTTCCCCATTGCCGGCAATCAGGTGGTGGGCGCAGTTTCAGCATGACGCATCTGGCCCGCGGGCCGGCAGTTTGACATGCCTGCCTTAGAGCAGTGATGGTGAACCTTTTACAGACCAAGTGCCCAAAACCCACCACCCCACCCCTGTCCCCACTCCGCCCTGCCCGCTGGGCCACCCACCACATCCACGGCCTGCCACAGATCACCCAGGCAGCCCAGCAGCGCCATGATGGCCACACCCTCCACCCGTGCCCCACAGCATCACTGCGCACAACGGGGTGCAAGGGTGGAATCTTGCCCCCGCTGCCCAGCTACCATGTCCTTGGCTGCACTGCTTCACGTGGGCTGCGCCCAGGGGCAACTCTCCTCAGGAGGGCTGCTGGTGAGGAGGGGACTGCTGGAGAAGGCGGGGCTAGGTCAACGGTGCATGTGCCCACAGAGAGAGCTCCGAGTGCCGCTTCTGGCACGTGTGCCATAGGTTCATCACCACTGTCTTAGAGGATATAAACATACTGAAACTGAATTGTGTTCTTAGGAGAAAAATTCAATGAAACAGAAATAAGTTTATATGGGAGAACCTCCTTGCTGTTTTCTGGGGGGGGTTGTGCTTTAAAAAAAAAATCATAACCTTCCCCCATCCCCCCAAAATCCCACATCTGAAGAGAAACAGCATGAATTATACATTGCTGAGAAACAGGAAATTATACGCTCTAGAAGATATCCAGCTACCTGCTATGGAAATAGGACAGAGAAAGCATAAATTAAATAGTGTCTAGGGTAGAAATAGAAAATGAAAACATATTCAACATTCAATTGCAGAAGAAATATTTTAGATACATTTTATTCCACAAGCAGCACTCCTCTTTCTTCCTATTTGTTATTGATACCAGTTTGCATTAGAAAATAAGATAGGCAAAATTCAATTTACATTTCAAATTGTCATTTCTCTTGCTTCAGAAAACAACTATATGTCCTAAATACATGGTGAAGAAGAATACGTAATGTTTCTTTGGAGTATAGAGAAAAACAATCTGTAACCATCATTTGTTGTACATTTAAAGTGCGATATTGCCTCAAATATTGTAGCTCTCAGAAGTCAGATGAAAGCAGGGGCAACAGATTTTGCAGGTTAGATTATTTTGAGACTTGCCTTTTGTTCTCATCCTACAATCTCGCCTCTATTATGCGATATATAAAAGCTTTCAAACCATCACAAGTGATGAAATATAATTTCTTATTGTACCAGCAGAATGAGCTTTGTAGTAAAAATTCAGTAACACAAAAAAAATAGTTTTGATGTTTGATGTCTGAAATTTTTATCCCAGGAGCAGTAATGAATATTGGAGATTTTTCTCTCAGAAAAATATCAGTTCATTTGGTTGTACAATATCGATCTGATACAAAAGAGGCTAGCGCAGGCTATGCTGCTTCTGAGTCTGATCTTTAGAAAATCTGGTTACAACCTTCAAATGGCGTCAGGCATTTGCTTCATCTTTGTGCAAGGCAGTTCTAGCCCTGTTCACACACTTACCACAATCGGTGAACAGTTTGTCATAAATGCAATATCAAATATCCTGGTCCAAAATTCCCAAGAGATACACTGGGACTATAGCTCCCAGTATTCCTAAACAATTCATGGCCATGCTGAATTCTGGGAGTTGTAGTTCCACCACATTTGAAGGGCCATATTTGAAGGCCCCTGTTTTGACAAAGTTACCAACTTTGTTTTAAAACCTTGAATGTTTAGCACTCGATTTAAGGAGGGACCACCTATATTGTTATGAGCTTATCTGGGTGCTGTGACATTCCCTGTTAAGGATGCCCCCATTTTCAGGGCCTATTTATTGCGCATGCAGGAAAGGATCTGTATTTCTCCCAAGCTGAGAAAGGTGATCCACCTGTCTCTCCACCATTAGAAAATTAGTTTCACCAAACTTTTAAAATGAAATCACTTACTGTATCTCTATTGTTGTTTATTGTATTAATTATGTTATGATTCTTGTTTTCTGTTAGTTTTAGGGAAAATAAGGTTTAGCCACTTTGATCATTCTGTGGGATGGAAAATTAAATAAAAGAAGCAGCTATTGAATGAAATGCAAGCAGAATTTTTTCTACCAAATGCCATAATTTCATGAAGGCTGAAAAGTAAGGAAGGCTTTTTAAATCTTTATATTTGGGGTTGTTCTTTTTTTCCTAGGCCTGGAATTTGACAATATGACATATTGTACTTGTGCTCATTTAAATTGAAATAATTATTGGATTAGCATTTTCATAATATTGTCACATTCTATATACAAAAGGTACATAATTCCTCTGCCTACTTATGTTAAAATTCAAAGGTTATAACTATTGAACAAGAAACCTGGGTGTTGGTGTTAAGTCCTTTGATCGTGGGCGAATGATGAAGACTCATTGTGCAGTTAACAGCTCTTTATTCATTTAACAGCAACAACAACAACACAAACAAGTAGCAGAGCGTTTTTGCTCTGGCGCTGCTCAGTCTGGTCCTGGGCAGCTTTTGGAATGCCCGGGACCAATGTTCTCTTGTAGTTTGTGGGTTGTGTAGATACCCCCCATCAGTCTCCCTGTCTGGAGCACTATCTGACATTTATGAATACTGTGGATACCCCCGGTGTGACTCCCTGTCTGGAGTAATTGTGGATGTGTGTGATGAATTCCTATCCATTCCTATCCATTGAATTCCTATATGGAGCACTTGCAGAACCTTGGGATGAATCCCACGTAGCCTCCGTATCGGCTAGTGATGGCCTGTTGGGCCAGTGAAACTGAGCCTCAGAATGCATGTTATGGTCCTTCTCCCCCCCCCCCAGAGCAGAGTCAGGAGCAGAAGAGTGAGAGTCCAGTCTCCATCGCAGTTGGTCTTTGTGTCTAAGCAGAACGCGGCTGTCTCCCAAGGCAAGTTCATATGACAACGGCCCAGAGACCTTGCAGACCACAGCTGTGACCCAGAGATGACCAGGCCCATAGTTCCGTGCCCAGACCAGATCGCCCACTTGGAGTGTCCTCGGTGCCTGCAGTTGTGACACCTGTGAAGCCACCCGGTCAGGATGCAACCTATCCAGTTTAGTGATGAGGCGGTGACCCCAGCGGAGTTCAGCAGGGCTCTTTCCTGTGGCAGTGCAAGGTGTGGTGCAGTGTGCAAGAAGGAAATCTGCTAACCTGTGATGCCAGTTACCGTAAGTCAGTTACCTGAGGGCATCTTTGGTGGTGTGCACAATTCACTCTCCCAATCCGTTGGAGGATGGATGGAAGGGAGCCAAAGTTGCATGGCGGATCAGGTTGGCCTGAAGAAAAGCCTGGAACTCAGAAGAGGTGAATTGAGGGCCATTATCTGAAACCAGAACATCTGGAAGACCATGTGATGCAAAAATTCCTCTCAACACCTGGATGATCCTGGCAGTAGTAGTGGAGGAAATAGAAACAACCTCTAGCCACTTGGAATGGCTATCAACAACAACCAGAAAGAATTGCCCCTGAAAGGGCCCAGCGTAATCTATATGCACCCTAGACCATGGGGTTTGAGTTTCCTCCCACCTATGTACTGGGGCCTGAGGCATTTCTGGTCGTGGCTGTTGGCACACTTGGCACTCGTGCACCTGGGCCTCGATGGCTTTATTGAGTCCAGGCCACCAAAGATGGCTGCGTGCAAGCGCTTTCATCCTGACTATGCCAGGATGTCCCTCATGCAGAGAGACCAAGATTCTAGACCTCAATGAGGCTGGGATCACTACCCTGCTACCCCATAATAGGCATCCCTTGAAAATGGAAAACTCATGCTTCTTGTGCCAGAAACGTTGGAACACAGTGTCTGGGCACTTGTCAGGACATCCTGACAACACCCATGTCAGCACGCGTGTAAGCGTGTGATCAGTGGTAGTTTCTGCAGTCACATCCCTAGCATTGAGGGGAGACTCAGCAATTCCTGAATGGACAGAATATTAACAGCTGGAGCAGGATCGGGCTCCAATTGGTTCAAGGGCAATCTGCTCAGGCCATCAGTATGACCCATTTCTTTTCCAGGTTTGTGAACCAATGTGTAGTCATATGCTGACAGGAAAATGGACCATCTCAGCATACGAGGAGAAATGATATGTGGGGTCTGTTTGTTAGTGGTAAACAACCCCAACAAAGGCTTATGGTCAGTATAGACCATGAAATGGCAGCCGTATAAGAAATCATGAAATTTCTTAATGCCAGCCACTATAGCCAATGCTTCTCTGTCAATTTGAGCGTAATTACGCTCTGCAGAAGACAGAGTCCTTGGATAATAGGCCACAGGGACCTGTGTCCCATCAGCCTTCAGATGGCTAAGTACAGCTTCCACCCCATAAGGAGATGCATCGCAGGTGATGCAAACAGGCAGTTGCTCATTGAAATGTGCTAAAACAGCATTAGATGTGAGCAAGGCCTTAACCTCATTGAAACTCTTGTCATTGACTTTAGTCCATTGCCAAGGAGCCTGCTTATCTAGGAGCCTGTGTAAAGATTCTGCCACAGCAGCCTTATGTGGGAGAAATGCATGATAAAAATTTAATAGCCCCCAAAAGGCTTGTAGCTCACTCTTAGATTTAGGGCTTGGGGCTGCTGAATAGCTTGCAATTTAGTTTCAGCAGGGTGAATGCCTTGAGCATCTATCCTGAGTCCTAAGAAGTCAGTATTAGTGACTCCTATCTTACATTTATCCTTCTTTAGTTTAACGCCTGCTTTGCGAAAATGAAGCAAGACAGCCCTTAGTTTCTCTGCTAAGTTTTGAGATGACTCTCCAGCAGTGAGGACATCATCAAAATAGGGACAGACTCCAGGAATACCCCGAAGTGTGCTCTCCATGACACTTTGAAATATGCCAGGGGCTATATTTACCCCAAATTGCAGTCTCTTGACCTTGAAGGCCCCTCTGTGAGTTACAATAGTCTGGGCTTCAGCAGCTGCCTCATCAACAGATTGTTGATAGGCCTGTGCCAGGTCAAGCTTCGCAAAAATGCACCCCCCCTTGAGGGAGGCCAGGATGTGACTTACTACAAGTACTGGATAAGCGTGCTGCTGCAGTACCTTGTTCAGTGTACACTTGTAGTCTGCACATATACGTATGTCCCCATTAGCCTTTAGAGGCGTTACTATGGGGGTTTCCCATGGACTTGAGTCTACAGGTTCTAAAATGCCCTGCTGGAGCAATTTGTCCAGCTCAGCATCAATCTTGCCTTTGAGGGCAAAAGGTACCCTTCTAGGCTTAACCCTGATGGGCGTGATGGTTGGGTCTAACCATAGTGAAACTGGAGGCCCCTTATAGGATCCCAGCTCTGAACTAAACACATCTGCAAACTCCTTGCAGACTTCTGCCAGGCTCAACATTTGCAAATGGTGCAGCCCAGTGATCTGGATTCCCAGAGCCTCGAACCAATCGAGTCCAATAAAACTCGTACGTTCACCCCCAACAACCACCACATCTAGGGGACCTTCAAAATCCTTGTGCTGTACCTTAAAGGTGGCCTCCCCCTTAACACACACCATAGAATTCTGAAAATCTGTAAGTATTATATTGGATGGCCTGAGTTTGGTTCGATGGCCACTCCTGTTGCAAATCCTTTTGAATGTGTTAATAGAAATAATGGAGAGAGCAGACCCAGTGTCCAACTCCATGGATAAAGGAACCCCTTGCAACCTTACTTTAAGGGACAGTTTTTTCTTTAGGGGTTTATGTGGCCTGTCCTCAAAATATTCCTGTGTGATGCACAGAAACCCACCCTATGTTGGCTGGGGACCATGGTACCTTTCAGACGCAATTCTGGCGACCCAAACAGATGGATGTAATGTGGCCTTGCCTGTCACATGCTCTGCAAATGGCGGAGTGGAACCTGCAGTCAGCTTGCTTGTGGCGTCCTCCACACCTGAAGCATTGGAGAGCTGCTTGGGCCTTGTCTGGACATTCCTTCTGCCTCCTTTCAGCTGTCTGGTGAAGCCTATCCACCTCTTCTTCAGGATCTGCTTCCAAACCTTCTCGAGCGTCCTCTTGATGGCTGCCTCTGGAGGGCTCCTGGTGGGCCACAAAGTCTTTACTGCCCACCTTTACTTTACTTTCCAAGATGCTCTATGAGAAGTGACAGCTGCTTCCTCAGCTGTCACTTCTCATAGAGCATCTTGGAAAGAGACATCTTCTTTTGCAAAAATCTTCTACTGTAAGTCTCTGTTCCTTAAACCGCATACAAAGTGATCTCGCAGCCTCTCTTCCAGATTCTTGAACTCACACAATCTGTCTGCTCGCCTTAAGGCCGCAATAAAATCCTTAGCAGATTCATCTGCCCTCTGGTCCCTTCGCTCAAATGTGTGCCTCCAAGCAATAACAGACAACTTGGGCTGGAAATGTTCCTTCAGCAGTTTCTTCAAGTCAGTATATGTTACTGACTCCAGAGGTGCAGGGGCCACCAGATTCTCTGCAATTTCAAAAGCTTCCTGTCCACAGACACACAACAGGGTTGCAGCCTTCAAGCCATCTTCTCTAATCTGGTTTACCCTGAAGTAATTCTCCACCCTTGCAACGTAGGATTCCCATCTCTCTGGGTGTGAGACATCAAATTCAGATAAACGACCAATCTTCGCCATCCTATAGTTTACAACCTTCACCACTCGCTCCTCTGCAACTTCTATTGGGGAAAGGGTCTTTCAGCCGAGCTCACCCTCCAGCTGATTCCAACGCCGTCTTCCCCTCTTCAGGACTTCTTGGGTAAGTCTTTAAAGCTTTCTTTTCTTCAGTTTGTAAAGAATCCCACCCTCGTCGCCAGTGTTAAGTCCTTTGATCGTGGGCGAATGATGAAGACTCATTGTGTAGTTAACAGCTCTTTATTCGTTTAACAGCAACACCCCAACAACACAAATGGCACGCAGGCTTCTCTTTATCTGCCCAGAGACCCGGACACAATGGCAACAAGTAGCAGAGTGTTTTTGTGCCTTGCACATGTGTACAAGGCTGGCGCTGCTCAGTCTGGTCCTGGGCAGCTTTTGGAATGCCCGGGACCAATGCAACATCCCAAGCCTGCTTTTGCATGCTCAGGACACAACAGTTGATTTCTTCGAAATTAATACAGCCAACGCTTTTCATAAAAAAGCTTTTTTCAGAACTTCTTTAGAGCTATGATTTAGACTGTTGTCATTAATACTAAATAGGTATCTGTGAGATATGCAGTTAAAATAGGGATTTAAATAGGATTAATTCAAATGAGAATTAGACTGAGGAATTGAAATCTATCTTCATACATAAGGATTAGAAATGTAACCTAGCATATTTATAATGGGGGGGGGGAGAAATACTTAGCTGTCAGAATAGTTTTATTTGTCTCAGGAACTGTTCCAATGAAATTCAATTACTCATTTCTAATTAATAATGAAAAACATGTTCTAATGTTTTCTATTCAGTGAAGGTTCAGAGATATGCAGAATATAAAATGGCATCCGCATTCTCTTTAATCATAACCTATTGGCAAACTGTATTATACTGTAGATTTTATATTCTAAAGTTTTTTAAAGATCCTTACAAATAATTATTCTTATTGATTCAGACCCAAAAAATATTTAACAAGTCCAGCTTTCATACTGGTTAAACAGGTGACCTTAACAAGGCAAAAGTATTAGTAATTATCCAGACACTTACTATATGTTTTGTCCATGCAGCTTTCAGTTTGATATGTTTCCCAATATTTATCTGAAATATGTCCGTAAAATGAATGCAATCTTAAGGAAGGGCATGAACTAAGGAATTTTGCAGAAGATTGTTTCAGAGGAAACCTTTATTGTCTTCCTGAAACTTGACCTTTCTAAATAACTAGATGTGTTCTCTAAGCAAGGGAAGTAATTCCAATTTATTTCATCTACAGATTGATTTAAGATGGCCTTTTTCAGTTTGGTATCCCCACAAATGCATTAAGATGGTTACTCATACAGTTCTAGCCAATGCAGCCATATATATTTAGTGAATTTCTGTGGCTATTCATGGAGCATCTACAGGGCAGGCAAAAGTATTAAGGATAATATGGGATAGTCAAATTGATGGCAATTTGTGACCCTAGACATTTTATTTCAGAAATCCTCTGGGAGCAATTAGATATCTAGTAACAGCCATCTGTTTTTTGTGTGGTAGTGTCAGGTACAAGCAACCAGATCCACATATGCAGAGTTCAAGCTAACTACCTTATTATATTCTGCCTATTACACAGGAACCTTATGCTTGCCTTACAAAAAGATAAGGCTTGAGAAAGCTTGGAGAAAATCAGTTCTGATTCTCTTGTGACTATGCTAGGATTCAAAGCTAGTACCTCACTTGACTCCTTCTCTCTGCCTGCTTGGCTGGGTGTTTCCCAATGTTGGAGAAAGAGAAAGAGCAAGGAAGGAAGAAAAGGGAATAAAGGAAGTGAAAAGAAAGAAAGAAAATGGAGTGTGCCTCTTTTTCCACTGCTGGGTTTAGCCTCACCTCCTGTCACCTTTGTAGCTCAGTCAGGAAAAAAGCTTGTCCTGATATACGGTAAACATTTTCTATATAGAGGAAATAATCTTCTCAAAGGTTAACACAACAGGAGTGTTGCTAGGCTGTAGACATAGCAACAGCTTAGCATCAGCTGAAACGTTTGCAGAGGACTATCAGCAACTAGCAGTATGATTTTTCTTTTTTTAAAAAAAAGTCACATATAAATTCCATGCTCCATTATCTCACCAGTAATGAAGTTTCTAATTACTTCCTTCATTTGGTTTCTTCACTTTTTTTTTTTTTTTTGCATTTTATCCAGCTTCTTTGTTGCAATCATTTTTTGTTTTTTAACTGGTAATTGCATTGTGACCAGGAAATCAGCCAGTAGTTATTTGCTTGAGGGCAAGTTTTGACTTAAAAGAAAATACTTTACATTGTTAGATATAATATGTAAGAACAGTTCCTTTTAAAAAAATTTAAAAAGAAACTATTATCATTCAAAGAAGAAAAACATATACATCATAGCTTTATTCATATGATCAGACTCTACTTGTTCAGATAATAAAATAATTTATTGTGGCCTCTAGCAACCTAAAAGAAATAATGCTCATTTTTTTTTCAAATGGTATAACATTTCAAACATGTTTTCTAATCAGATTTTTTCTTTGTTTCCTTTTAGCCCTATGTTTTCCCATTCACAATTCAGCAGATACAGTATAAGCCTTCTAGTAGAATCCTTTCTTCATTTTTTTATATTAATCTTATATTTTAGAATTAGCTGGTTATACCAAGAAACATAACACACATGGGTAAATAATTATAATCAAGCCACTCACTTCAATTTGCTTCAAAATTTGCCACTCCAAGCTGTATTACTTGCTTCCCATCCTGTTGGAAAATAGTTTGGTTGTGTTTACCCCAAAGCAATTTACAAAATAATTGTGACTTTATTGCTCCCTGATGGTATCCTAGAGTCAAACCCAATTCAGCCCCTCCCTTCAATCATTTAATACTGATAACATTATTCTATAATAGCAATAATAATTATAAAGTAATTAAATAATAACAGTAAATAAAGTAAATAAATAATAACAGTAATAATGCATTATTACATAGCTGATTTCTATAAAAGATTAAGGGGAAGGTAAATAAAGATAAAACCTGGCCATGGTTTACAAATGGACCATTAAACAAAGAAACTGAAGACTTCATTTTGGTTTCTTAAGAGTAAGCTGTTCAAACAAATGCAAGCAAGGCCAGAAATGAAAAAAATCATCAAATGATTCAAAATGCAGATTGTGCAAAGAAGCAGAATAAATAGTAGATTATATATTCAGCTTGTGCAAGATCGCACAATTTGATTATAAACAATGACATAACACGGTTGCCAAAATAATTCAGTGGGACATCTGTAAAAATGATCGTGTGCAGGAATGAAAAAGTAGTGGTAACCCAGGGTTGAAAAAGTAGTCAAAAATGAGCAGGTTAAAAGGTTATAAAGTTTCTGAATACAGACTGATAAAGTATTGGCTCATAACACACCAGCTGAAAAAAAAGAAAATGTGGATAATTGACGTGGCAATACCAGGGGATAGTAGAATAGAAGATAAAAACTTGGAGAAGATCACAAAGTATCCAGATCTGAAAAGATCATAGTTTAAACAAGCCATGGTGATCCTAGTGTTTATCAGCACATTGGGTGCTATATCAAAAAATCTTGGACAACACTTAAAAAGATACGTTCATTAACAAAAATTTCCATCTATTAACTGTAAACAGCTAAACTGCTTGGATCCGCAGGTATACTAACTGATACATTCAGTGGTGGGATTCAGCCAGTTTGCACCAGTTCGGCAGAACCTGGAGCTAATTTTTTGTTGCCCAGGCCCAGAATGGACTTCCGGAAGCAGCATCCACACACACAGAACCGGTTGTTCACATATTTGAATCCCACCACTGGATACATTACAATATCCTAGATTCTCAGGAAGAATTCAGTGTGTATAAAGGCCAACACTAGCTAAAGAACTGGCAGTTGTTATCATACCAACAATTGTTGATATGATAATTCCTCCAATATCCTTTCTTCTCACTGTAAGTGGTTTCATCAGAAAGAGGAACAATAAGTAGATATTTTCCCCTTCGTCTTTTTTTCTCTCTCATATTTCTCATGAGAGGTCTTTTGAAGCAGAAATTCAGAATGCATCCATCAATTTGACCTGGAAAGACCCCAAATGCAGCAAGGTTAAAAGAATAAAGTAAGTTGAATTGCCACCTAAAGAAGACCTTTAGAACCCAGAACGTAAAATATTTAACTGTATCATTCCCTGTGGAGAAGTGGGGGGAGGAAACCCACTTTTTTTTTTTCCTGTTACTCCTGCTGTAGCAGTTTTTCTCAACCTTGGCAATTTTAAGGTCTGTGGACTTCAACTCCCAGAATTGAATACTGGCTGGAGAATTTTGAAAGCTGAAGTCCACATAGTTTAAAATTGCCAAGGTTGAGAAACACTATCAACTAACTAGGAAGACATGGAGAAAGATAAGCAAGATGTCAAACATATTCTTGGGAAGAGAAGAAAAATAGATTTGTGGGCAAGCAGAAGGTAGATATTATTTTTCTGGAATGTTCAAGGGACTGTACTGCTTCCTATTCACATTCAGCAAGATATCCACTTCAATATTCTTAGTTAAACAAAAGAAATGGCAGTGGCATTGTGGAGGAAGATAGGTCCTGAACAGATGTTACTTGCAATGTAGCTCATCTTTAGAATGATTTTGCTCTTTCTGAGTTTGACATTGCCAGGCAACATCCAACACATTTTGGTTTTGTAGAATGGAATGGTTTCCAAATAGGAATCAGTTGGAAAAGACTGTGTTGGAATAGTTTATGAAAATATCTTAGAGTCGAAAATTAACCCCCTTTAACAATCCACAAGGAGCTTTTAAAAACAAAAGTAAATTGCAAGGGTGAGAACTTGTCTTTCCCAATATTTATTTTTTCTCAATGAAAAACATAGGCACAGGGTCTTTCTGTGAATTATTTCCATGAAGAAGGGGATTTAAAGTCTCCTATTTCCCCTGCTAGGTTCTCTTTACTATAGAAGTATGAGATGGGCTTAAGGCTGATGTATAATTTCCCATTGTCTTATGTACCTTCTTTGAAAGCAGGATTATCATGATTTCTTTAATTTCAAATAATTTGGAGAAAGTCTTGAGGAATTTTCCTGGAAGAGGAAGAGATCAACGAACCTAAAACCATCAGTTTAATCTGCATTCCTTTTTTCTTCTCTCATCCCCTTTTGCTGCAGGAAAACTAAAATGGCAATCCGAGTGATATATGTAAGAGTAACAATAGTGGAATTCTACAAATCCTATTATGGGTGACCATGAATGCCGATCAGATTTCTGGGTTTGTAATTTGAATTTATTGAAAATGATGTGAAGTATGACAGAATGTAGCTGATTCCTTCCAAAATCTAAGCAGTTCTGACATTCTAAGTATTTGGATGGAGACCAGATGAATATGAATGAAGTTACCAGGAATCACACTCAACTTATTCCAGATGTCAGATTTTTATGAATGTCCTTTCAACAAGCTGTGGCAGCCAGCAGTCAATCAAGGTATAGAGAACTGTAAAGGTTGCGATGTTGAAGAAAAAGATTTGTGCCATGCCATACATTTAAGATTTCAGATGCTTCTTAGTTGTGAAAGACAGAAAAGCTATGTTAAATGTGTTCCTCTAACTATTTATAATGAGGCTGGTACTCAAAGTACGTATTAATGCATGCGGTTCCCATTAGTATGTCAGCAATTCTATCAGAAATATTGCATTTGTCAAGTTACAATGCATGACCAATTACTAGATGAATAAAAAGGAGCCTGTGGTTTTCTCATCTTCCTAAGCCTCTGAAAAGCAGTAGTTTCAAGCGGCTAAGCATTTAGAGCTCATTGCTCTAAAAGCTGATTTTCCCCAAATGCTAATTTACAGCAAAGTAGGAACATCACTCCAGGATATAGAGGGTTGCATATGTAGAAGGGTAGGATTACAAAACATGCATGCTACACATACACACACTGTATATGTAGCATGTGAATAGATATTGAACTTTTTATATTAGTGCCAGTCCATATGTAGTCATGATTAGATGCTGTTACATTGATACATTAGTCTGGATTGGTGCCAAGTTTTTGTTGTTTTTAATATTTTATGTCTTATATAAATGTCTGGTTATACTTTATAGTTTTTAAGATGATGTTATCTGTTTTTTTAATCTTTGATTAGGAAGTCACCAGAGTTGGCTAAAAAATGGGCAGCTGTATAAATGTTTTAAAAATAAATAAATATCTTAAAGTTGTCAAGGTTGAAAAATACTGCCTTAGATCATTGCAAGGCTCTGTTCCATTGTTAGTTCAGCTGTCCTATCAGAAGGTCAAAAGTCAGTGCTGCAGGAGTTGCTCTCACTTTCTTCTCAGCTTTGTCAATAACATCTTTAGCACTGTTCTAGGTGACTCTCAAACTCTTAGAAATGCTATTGCATTATCTCTTCAGAAACTCCCACAGTCCTTCAAAATTCATGAATTTTCCTCAGCCACTGTCCTGTATCATCCGTCTTTAAAAAAATCCCGTTTGTATCAAAAGGACTGTATCTTAAACAGTTACAGTTACATCATTATTATAATATTTTTCTCTTATATAAATATTAAAATAGCAAATACACCTAGTACTCCTGCCTCCTATTTCCCCCACAACAACAACGATCCTTTGAGGTGGTTTGGCTGACAGAGACAGACTGGGCCAAAGTCCTTCAGCCGGCTGCCATGCCTAAGGGAGGCCTAGAACTTACTGTCTTGTACTTTCCAGCCAGCATCTTAACTGGCTCTCTTTCATTATTATATATTATACCCAGCTACTGCCATCATGTTTTCAAGATAAAATATGTCTCAAATCTAAAAATGCTTACAATCAAAGCATAATTTGTAATAATTTGCTGTGCTTTAAACATAAGTGTTGAACAGAGCCAGTTTCGTGTAATGGTTAAGGTGCTAATTGGAAAGTAGGAGACAATGAGTTCTAGTCCCACTTTAGGCATGAAAGCTGGTTGAGGGACTTTGGCCCAGACTGTCTCTGTCAGCTCAATCCACCTCACAGGATTGTGGTTGTGGGGAAAATGGGAGGAGAATAATAATAAAATAATAAATATATAATAATATATTAATAACAATAATAATATAATATAATAATATAAATAATAATATTTCTGAAAATAATAAAAGCAGGATAAAATCTACTAAAAATAAATGTATAAACATGCAATGTGTAATATTTATGCTGTGCCAAATTTTTGAGAGAAACTGTTATGTCCTAGTACATGGAGAAGAATGGAGTTCTTAAGATGCATCTATAAAGTATTGGTTACCTAAAAAGATATTCAATATCTTCATGGAGTTTATCTAATATAGCTTTCCCAGACTTAGTGCCCCTGAGGACTGTTGAAATATAACTCCCCTTTCCCACAACCAATGTATTATTTGCCTGTGCTTTGTGGGAATGACAAAAGCTCTAGTTCAATACATCTGAAGACCACTGGCTAAGGAAGCAGATCTAATCATAGTACAACTAGACAGAAGCTTTTGTCTTCAATTGGCTACTGCAACAGATGTAAATTTGGAACAGATAACAGGGCAAGTCAAAGAAGAAATTGTGGTCCTGATTACCAGTTCTTCTTGATAGTAAATGTAAATTCAAAACTCACTGCAGAAAAAGACTAGACATCACTAGGGGCTTTAAAGCTAGTCAAGATAACACCACAATTCACATTCTACTCCATAAAGCCTGACAGGAAAATTTATGTAAGCAGTTATAAATGTAGTGCTCTGAAGCAAACAGCTTTCTAACAAAAAACAGCTGATAAGTGCTAACGTTCTGATGATGAGTTTGAGGTAGAATAGTTCAAAGAAGCACTGTGGATGGGCAGAGATGGTGTGCTTCTTTTTGCTCTCTACATCAAGGGAGAAGGCATGTCAGATCTATTGTTGAAGCAGGAAATAAAGTTGAAACCTGATCTCAGAAGAAAGCAGGACATTGACTTTCACCTGCAGGAAAAGATATGGTTCCATAGGGTATCCCTAGAAATCAGATGGGAGACATGAAGGGATGCTCACTGTATAGGGATATTTATCATACAAATCATACAAATACATATCTAAGAGCCAGTTTGGTGCAGTAGGTGAGGAAACATGAGTGTTAGTTTCACCCTCTAGGCAACCAGTCACTCCCTCTCAGTCCTAAGAAAGCAAGGGTAAATCACTTCCAAATCTTTCCAAGAAATAATTTTAGCAGTCACCAGTACTCAAGACAAGCTCACATACAAACATAAAAATGTATGCATGAGAAAGTGTACATGATAAATCTTACTTCACAGAAATGGCATCAGTCTCCAGTTTTGCTAACTGAACCCTGAGTAAGCACCACAACAATTGAAATTTCTCACTGTGCTTGGTCTTTTATTACAAACTCACCATAGCATCTTTCTCTTTGGCGGATAAACAACAGTTTAGCAAATCATCTCTTCACAGTCTACTGGTTAAGATCAAATATGGGGTGCTAAGTAAATCTGATTGGTCTTTTCTCTTCCATATAGTTTGAAATGACAATGGCAAGACAGTTCATTGATAGCATCTGTAGACTAGATAGATAGGCTAGATAGAAATCTGCACCGCATACACTTTTTGTGCTATTTGTGTAATAAATAAATGTCAAACAAAGAATGTATGATCCTATTTTAGCAGCAGTGGCGAATATGTTTCAAAACTGGAGCATTGTGAAAGACTGATCAAGTGTCTAGAACAGTGGTGGCGAACCTATGGCATGCATGCCAGAGGCAGCACTCAGAGCCCTCTCTGTGGGCATGCGCGCCATGCCCTGGAGATGGCAACCATCCTCTTTAACCACTAACTCGCCGAGGTCCTACATGGCTGGATGAATCCCAGCACCCATGTGCTTGCTGGCCTCTGTGTGTGGAGGCTGATGGTGTCAAGCAGCAGCCGCCCTAGCCCCTGCCTCGCCTTGCCCTGCAACAATGGCAACCCCGCCCCGCCCCATCTTGCCTCGCCTCACCCCACAGGACGAGCCTCCTGCCCACCATCCCACCCGATACCCCCTGGATCTCCCCCAACCCTGCCTGGTCCCCACAGGCATCTCTCCCCAGGAGCAACATTGAGCTGGCCATGCCCATCCAGTGGGCCACACCCACCCAGCGGGCCATGCCCACCCGGCACCCGGCAATATGTAAGTGGATTTTGGGTTGCAGTTTGGGCACTCGATCTCTAAAAGGTTCGCCATCACTGGCTTAGAATATGGCAGTTCTATGATCATAATTACCAAGAAACTGTTGGCCAGTTTCTAAAATCCCAAGGAATACAGGTAACCTCAATTTAAGACTACAGTTAAGCCCCAGAACTCTACTGCTGTGCAAGACAGTTGTTAAGTGAGTTTTGCCCCATTTTATGACCTTTCCTGTCACAGTTGTTAAATGAATCATTGCAGTTGTTAAGTTAGAATGGTGGTTAAGTGAATATGGTTTCCTCATGAACTTTGCTTGTCAGAAGGCTGAAAAAGGTGATTCCCATGACCCCGGGACACTGCTGCCATCATAAATACATGCCAGTTGCCAAGCGTCCGAATTTTGATTACGTGATTACGGGGATGCTGCAACGGTCATAAGTGTGAAAAATGGTCATAAATCACCTTTTTCAGTGACATTGTGATTTTGAATGATCATTAAACAAATGGTTATAAGTCAAGGACTACCTGTACCGCACTGAAAGCCCACATATCCAATAGTACCATGTGGCAATACGAAGCCAAACATTTTACTAAGCAGAAGATATGGGATGTATAAAATAAAGGATTATTGTAGCCTCAGTTTATATTTTATTTAAACAGGAGCTCCCATTTAATTTTTGAGCTAAGAAAATATAATATGTAGTAATTCCATGTTTTGAAACTAGAAGAAACACAGGATGTCATTAATCATTAATCCATTCAGATAGGAGATCCCTAAGTTTAAACCCTTCTGGGTCTATCTGGGTCCTTTGAACAACTTTCAGGTCTCTTGTTGGGTTTATGTGAAAATAAGAACTAAACAATATGGGCAACATATCAATGCAGCATTAAAGGAAACAACTAAGATCCTCAGATGTATTCCAAAGAATTATTAGGTTTCAATTCATATTTTTTAAAATCAAATATTTAAAGGTTGTATTTAAATAGGGGACAACTTTCAGTACATAAAATGCATTGTTGAGTCATGAGTTCAAAGAATAATAAATTTTCAGCTAGGAAAACTTTTCTATATGTGCTAACTTATCAACACTGTTATCCATCAAATTTTCATTATTTCCCTAGAATTCATTAGATGTAGACAATTACTTTAAGGGAAAAAAAAGATGAATATTACCCAGGCACAATCTGTCTCAGGTACCAAGATCTGCATTATTACACCAGAGACTGCATCACAGTCTGTTTCTATTCCCCAGGAATAAGTGTTCTATTAACTTTATTTCCAAACTTAATTACGATGTGAGGGAAATGAGTGATAAAGTATAGTACTAATATATGATATCTGAATATGCATGTATCATTTATGGACTGTAAAAATGTGAAATGGAGCAGATGCAGAGTACACAATTTCATGCGTTCTTTGAGGGGATGGTAAAGAAAAGGCAAGAAATAAAGTTTATTTCTTTTGATTCACAGGGAGATTTATTTCACAGGGTCTTCAAGCTCTTTAGTTTCCAAGCTGCCAATAAGCACAACCTGTATTTGTAGCTGCAGTTTTGCAGGAACTTGCAGGGAGTAGAGATAAAAGCCAGCCTAATAGTTTACAGGCATTAATTAGAAGAGGCTGAAGGTGATTACATAGCTTGTTCTAGTTTAATTAGTGAGCTTTGCTTAAAAGTAGCATGCTGGACATGAGAACCTAGAAAGAACCAGCTATGGTTTTTTTGCAATCATCTCCAAGAAACCTACCAAATATAGACATTGATTCTTTTAAACACACCGCCCAGTTATTTGCCATATGATCAGAAAAGTAAACAAATGGAGCTCAGGATCAGAAGGAAAACTGTGAAGTACATTTTGATTTGGTTGAACAGTGTAATAGTGTGTAGGATTGAGCTTGGGAGACAGGAGAAAGAAATTGGACAGCCATCATGCAAAAAAGTACCTCAGCCCATAGAAACAAGGGAGGGCAGGGGAAATGTGTCAGTGTCAGAATATCCGATGTCGTCCGTAGCGCGAAGGCAAAGAAGACCGGCACACACTGACACCCAACAAGCACTTTATTATGCAGGTGAGATAAAGTCAGCACTGGTGTTAGTTACCTCCCACCGCCATATATTGGCGTGCTCCACCCTTTGGGTCCGCCCCCGGTTCCAAACCACCATCCGCTTCAAATGAATAAATGCTCCACCCTTTCCCTGTGCTTTCCCTTTCCCCGACGGAACTCCGCCCCCACCCCCCGTTGTCCGTGCGCCCGAACTGCGCGTCAGTTGCCCGCCGCCAAACTTACCCTGCCTACTGTCCCGGTTGCGAAAGGATAACCCCCCACCCCCCTTTGCTGGGTCCGGCCGCCGGAGTGCAGTCCTTTCGGCCCCAGATGGCCCGTCCATCGCCCTCCCTTCCGTAAAGCGCAGCTGGCATTCATGGTCCTCCGACCCCGTCGGTGACTGGCCTCCCTTAGGCTTCGCTGGCGTCTGTGGCGCAGCCCGCGGAGATGTCTGCTCAGTTGACGTTCGGCTGGTGCAGTCATGGGGCGTGGCGGGGCAATGCTCAGCTGTTTCCCGGGTTGGTAGGTCGTTATCCGTGCTCCCCCGTCCCCGTTCGTATGGCAAGCCTTTAGGGGCTTGACATGCGGCCCCCTTTACCACGTGTCCCCCTG
The DNA here is from genome assembly GCF_016545835.1 of Crotalus tigris. Classification (NCBI taxonomy): domain Eukaryota; kingdom Metazoa; phylum Chordata; class Lepidosauria; order Squamata; family Viperidae; genus Crotalus; species Crotalus tigris. Next base: position 438,205 of record NW_024100623.1, on the reverse strand, counting down.
GAAAAGAAAGGGAAGGGGCTGAATGTACCATGTTACATCTGTCTCGCCCTGGCTTCCCCGGGCACTTACGGTGAAACGTTCGGATTAGGTTAGGTGCGTTTATATCCTCCTCTCCCACCCAGGTTGCGTCCGACAACGGGTATCCTTTCCATCGAAGGAGGTATTGGGTCTTACCATAGCGCCTACGTGAGTCTAAGACTTCCTGCACTTCATAATGGGACCCCGAGACCGGCCCGGGTGCTCTGTCAGCGTAGGGACTTTTATGTGCAGGTTTGAGCAGGCTACTATGGAACACGGGATGAACTTTGCCTAGAGAGGCGGGTAGCCGTAATTGAACCGTCACCGGGTTGACTACTTTGAGGATCTGGAAGGGACCCACATATTTCGGCCCCAGTTTTTTGCATGGCACCTGCAAGCGTAAATACTTGGTGGCTAAATATACCCAGTCTCCCACCTGGAACGGTTTGTGCTCTGCTCGTCTTTTGTCGGCTTGGAGTTTGGCAGCGGCCTCGGCCTTTCTCCGTGCTTCCTTCACCCGGTCCCACAACCCTGTGATCTGGGCGTACCATGTTTGAGGGGTCTGGCCGCTAGCTACCTCTGGTGACAGGTTGGGAATGGGGTTAAACTCCATCCCATACACTATTTTAAACGGGGTATATCCCGTACTGTTGTGGACAGTGTTATTATACGCCACTTCAGCAAACGGCAAGAGGTCCACCCAGTCCGTTTGCTGAAATGACACATAACTCCGGAGGTATCTTTCCACCATGGCATTTGCCCTTTCTGCCGCCCCGTTGGTGCTCGGATGATACGCTGAACTCAACGCCTGCGAGGACCCTAGTGTACGAACGAACTCCCTCCAGAATCTCGCGGTGAATTGCACCCCTCTATCCGACACAATTCTTCTGGGTATGCCATGGAGTCGGTAAACGTGTTGAATAAACAACCGTGACAACCACCGCGCTGATGGCAGGCCCTTGCATGGGATAAAATGCGCCTGTTTGGAGAAGAGATCTATCACGGTCCATATCACGTTGTAGCCCCGGTTGCCAGGCAGGTCTACAATAAAATCCATGGCGATCTCTTCCCACGGCCGGGATGGATCAGCCACTGGTTGTAACAACCCTATGGGTTTCCCTACTCGGGGTTTGGCACTGGCGCATACGTGGCATCCTCTGACATACCGTTCCACATCTACCTTCAGTTTGGGCCACCAGAATTGTCGTCGTAATAGATGTAGGGTCTTTATAAACCCAAAATGGCCCGCTTGTTTTGCGTCATGGCATTGTTGGAGTACGGCTAAGCGTAGCTTCTCGGGCACATATATCTTACCGCCTTTCCATGCCACACCGTCCCGAGTTGTTAAGCACCCTGAATGCTTATTCGCCCATGTATCCGTCGGCAGGGCAGCTCTAATAGCCTCTAGGTCACTTACCTGAGACCTGTGACTTACAGTCTTAGCGGTATCATGCCGCGGAGGCGGCACTAGTGCTTGTATGACCTCCTCCCGTTTGCTATGGTACTGCGGCATCCGCGACAATGCGTCGGCCAGAAAGTTTTTTCCTCCCGGCACATACCTCAGTGTGAACCGAAACCGGTTGAAATATTGGGCCCACCGGACATGTTTGGGGGCTAAGCGCCTCGGGGTCTGTAGCGCCTCTAAATTCTTGTGGTCTGTCCACACCTCAAACGGCCGCTTGGCCCCTTCTAACAAATGCCTCCATGTTGCTAGAGCCCAGCGGATCGCGAAGGCCTCCTTCTCCCAGACGGTCCAGCTACGCTCGGCCGTCGTGAACTTCCGCGAGGTATAGGCACATGGCTGCAATGCTCCCCCACTGTTCTTCTGCAACAGCACCGCCCCCACTGCCACATCACTTGCGTCCACCTGTACTACGAATGGAGCACTCTGGTCTGGGTGGCGCAATACGGGCTCTTTGGCAAATAACGTTTTCAGCGTCTCAAATGCCTTTTGGCAACTCATAGTCCACTCTATTCGTTGGCTCGGGCGAGGTCTCATCGCCAGGTGTCTTGTCCGTAGCAGTTCCGTGAGGGGATGCACCACGGTGGCAAATAACGGAATGAACTGGCGATAAAAATTCGCGAATCCGAGAAAACTTTGCAGTTGGCGTCTCGTCTGGGGCGCTTGCCATTCCTGTACTGCTTGCACCTTGCTCGGGTCCATTTCTACCCCGCTCCCCGATATACGGTAGCCCAGGTAATCTAATCGCTCCCGGTGGAACTCGCACTTAGACAACTTTACATAAAGTTGTGCCTCCAATAACTTCCGTAGCACCTGCCTCACCAGACTGACATGCTCCTCCCTTGTTGCGGTGTATATTAGAATATCATCTAGGTACACGAGTACCCCGCGGTATAGGTGTTCATGCAATACCTGATTGATCAACTGCATGAACACCGCCGGGGCCCCCCGTAACCCGAACGGCATGACGCGAAACTGGAAGCTACCCAACGGACAGTTAAATGCCGTTTTCCACTCGTCGCCAGCCTTGATTCGTACTCTATAGTAAGCCTCCCGTAAGTCCAATTTGGTAAATATACGTCCCGTTCCCAGGTGCGCTAACAAATCCTTCATTAGGGGGAGGGGGTATACATGCTCAACACATACTGCATTTAACCCTCGGAAATCAACACATAAGCGCAACGACCCATCCTTTTTTTCCTTGAACAGTACGGGGGCCGCTATTCGTGACCTAGCAGGCTGGATGAACCCCCGCGCCAAATTCTGGTCAATATATCTACGGAGTTCCTGCACCTCTGGTGATGTCATAGCGTACATCCTTGGTTTCGGGAGTTTAACTCCCGGCAATAACTCTATGGCGCAATCCGTTGACCGGTGAGGGGGCAGGTGATTACACTCCTCCTCGCTGAAGACCATTGCTAAATCCCTGTATTCCTCAGGGTATGTTACTTCCCCCTCCCCCTCCTGGAGTTGCGCCGTCACCTCCGGAGCCTCAGGAAACTGGCCTCCATTACTGCCAGTCTCTGGCATTGGGCCCCTCCCCAGACGCACCTTACGGTACCCTCCCTCCCACCAAATGGTTGGGGTCCATTTGTCCAGCCAGGACAACCCTAATATGACAGTCTCCGTCAAAGTGGGCACCACAATGAATCGCAAGACCTCCCAATGATCTCCTAGGTCCATGCGTACCCGTTCCGTCACGTGGGTTGCTGGGACTCCTCCCAACAGGGACCCATCCACTTGTTCGAACCGTATTGGTTGCGGTAATGGATGTATCCGGAACCCACTATCCACCGCTACCTTCCTACTCATCAGACACCGCGTGCACCCCGTATCGATCAAGGCTTGACACGCCTTCTGCACCCCTGTTACCGGACTCGTGAGAACTATAGGGAGGATAAATGGATTAATAGGGTCACTCACCATTGGATCGGCCAATACGTCGTCAGGGTTGTCCTCCTCGTCTCCCAGCTGGTACCGTGCCATAACCGTAGACTCCGCCATGACCGGAGACCCCTTGTTCGCCCCTGGGGTTGGCTGTTGAATAGTCGCCCTCGAACTTTCCGTCGTCTTCTTTACGGGCGTGGCTCTACCAATTGTTGCGCCCTTACGGGGGCTGGGTGCTGGGCAGTCGGCTGCTCGATGGCCCGGTTGGTCGCAGCGGAAACATCGGAAGCCGCCTTCTTTTGACGCTCCGGGTGGTTTTGGCGTTATCCGCTGTTGGTCCTGGCTTCCCTCACGAGGCTTCTCTCCGAGACGCCGCGGCCGCGGGACGTCCCCAATCCCTCGATATACAGCCTTAAGGCCTGCCTCGAGTTCGACCACCACCCTAAACCAGTCTCTCAATCTGTTGGCCACACCCCGGTACACGCAGGCTTGCCGTAGGTCATAGTCTAGGCCTGCTCTGAATTGGTGTACCAACATCCGCTCCGGCCATGAAGACTGCAATCGGCCGGCTAACTTCCGGAACTCTCGTACGTATTCGACGACCGGGCGGTTCCCCTGGTGAAGCGCCAGCAGGTCTGCCTCGGCCCTCTGCGCCCGGGTGGGATCCTCAAACCTCCCATGCAGCGCGTCCAAGAACAGCCCCGCATTCCCCAACTCTCGGGCATGGTCGCTGTACAGGTCGGCTGCCCATGCAGCCGCCTCCCCGCGTAAGGCGGCGGTAATGGCGCCGACCATAGCCCACTGGGATACATACAGCTGTGCAAACTGGTCCAGGTGACTTATGGCCTGGCCTAAGAACATTGCCAGGTGGTCGGGGTTCCCATCAAAGGTGACCGGGATAGGAGGAACCCCCCATGGATAGCCTGGACCCCACGGCCCCTGGGGTTGGCCTGGCCCGAGGTTCGGATACCCGGCCGTGAAGCCCTGCTGCTCCACACCCCCTGGCCTCGCTGAACCTTTTGCCCCGTCCCGGGGCCCGTCCGGCTGAGCTGAGTGCGCCTGGCCCGGTAGCCTGCTTGAAGGGAGACCCAGAGTTCCCAACCCACCCGTGGGAGTAGGCAGCCGCAGCCGCGGACTACTCAGGCGGAACCTAGATGAGGGGGTGCGGCCCGCAGCATCCCCTTCCGATCGCCACACATCGGCGGCGCCCCTGTAGCTTGCTTCGCCAAACCGATGGCGCAATATATCCATGGTCTCTTGGCCCGGGGCCGTAGAGTAGCTCCAGTCTTCATCATCCTCCATGGTGGCGCGTCTCTCCCTCCACCCCGAAAGACTGGGCTTCGGCTTCGGCGTTATTAACTGTTCGGTTTGCAATCCCGTTACTGCCGGGCTTTGCCACCACTCCTCCTGTGGCTTAGCGGCCCCTACCTCCCCCACGTCGAGTCCTGGGACCGCAGACAGTAGCAGTTTGGGCCGCACCGCTGGCTGGGCTGGCGCCGCCTCCGCCGCCGGGACCGCGTCCGCAGCCCCGTCGGTCGCCACCTCTCCCTCGGCCAGGGCGGGGCCCTGCGTTCCCTCTGCCATACCTGAGCCTGCACGTGGGAGCAGGAGGCTGGGGAAACGTTAGAAGAGTGTGGAGTGCTGACTTTTTGTCAGAATATCCGATGTCGTCCGTAGCGCGAAGGCAAAGAAGACCGGCACACACTGACACCCAACAAGCACTTTATTATGCAGGTGAGACAAAGTCAGCACTGGTGTTAGTTACCTCCCACCGCCATATATTGGCGTGCTCCACCCTTTGGGTCCGCCCCCGGTTCCAAACCACCATCCGCTTCAAATGAATAAATGCTCCACCCTTTCCCTGTGCTTTCCCTTTCCCCGACGGAACTCCGCCCCCACCCCCCGTTGTCCGTGCGCCCGAACTGCGCGTCAGTTGCCCGCCGCCAAACTTACCCTGCCTACTGTCCCGGTTGCGAAAGGATAACCCCCCACCCCCCTTTGCTGGGTCCGGCCGCCGGAGTGCAGTCCTTTCGGCCCCAGATGGCCCGTCCATCGCCCTCCCTTCCGTAAAGCGCAGCTGGCATTCATGGTCCTCCGACCCCGTCGGTGACTGGCCTCCCTTAGGCTTCGCTGGCGTCTGTGGCGCAGCCCGCGGAGATGTCTGCTCAGTTGACGTTCGGCTGGTGCAGTCATGGGGCGTGGCGGGGCAATGCTCAGCTGTTTCCCGGGTTGGTAGGTCGTTATCCGTGCTCCCCCGTCCCCGTTCGTATGGCAAGCCTTTAGGGGCTTGACAGTCAGAAGATACCTTCCCTAGTTTAAAAAGAAAAAAAGAAAAGAAAATGAGAGGAGAGGAGAAATATTTCAGTCTTGCAAGATTCTGTTACTGTAACCTTACAATAAAGGAAGTATTAGTAGTCATGGTTTGTGCTTCTTGTTTGGCTACCTCAAAGGGCTGACAAAGACCAAGATCGTATTTCTTTTTAAATGAAACATTTCAGGTACTGAAATGCATAAAATAGAAGGTGCTTTTATTTCTATTGGAGGCAGATTTTGGCTTTGGCCTGCACCCTAAACTAGCTGAGATTATTATTTTAGAAGACATTTTCCATTTGTTATACTTTGCCTGCAGTAACTGAAAGAATTATTTGGAAAATAACAGTTATCTGTTGACCTGGACCAATTTGAAATACGTTTTATTCCAACACGACCGAAGTATTCATTGTCAAAGCTATGTAATAAATATTTCCCCTTGGGGATTGCTGCGGTTTCACTAGAAAGTTGTCCTAAATAATGCAACTCACTATTTGTCACAAAATATGTATTTTTAATATTTTTTACCAATTTTGTAAAAAGCATTTTTTTTCTCAGCTGTCCAACAATTCTCAGTTGGAACAAAAATGTAAGGGCATTCCGTAAGCAAATCTTGAAAATCTATCTGATAATGAAGACTTCAAAAGTTACCAGAGATGCACTTTTATGATAAACATTTTAAAGAAATGAATAAATGTACAAATGAAGGCGAATATACATGTCTGGGGTTAATGTTGCAGTCTGGGTCGGTCCCTGAGAATGGGCTCCAGGACAAGTCTGAAACCTCGGAAGACTAAGCCTCTGGTCCCGGTGACCAACCCAGATTGGATCCTGAATAAATTTAGTTTAATGGCTCTTTGTTCTTATTTTCAAGAAAGTCTTCGTTTCTTGAAATGGGTACACAAATTTATATATATTTATAAAAACTTATAGTTTTCCTAATGTATTACCAACTTCTTTTCAGGTTAAGCAAATGTCTTACATTTAATTTTTAATATGTAAAAATATATTGTTAGGAATTTTTAATTCTTTAATTTTTAACATTTTTATTTTTACTTATTTATCTGTAGATAATAAAGTCGAACATTCTTTTAAAAATCTGAAACCTTCCAAAAACAGGATCTTTGAGCCCAAGGATTATCCTTTGCAGAATAAACCTTATGGAAAAATTGGACAACTATGCTGTTGCTTCATTATTTTTAGAAATGCATTCACACTGGCAGCAGCACTCTATAGCAGTAATATTGTAGCAATTACACAAGTGTGATGTGGTCTAGCTCTAAATTAATGGCTACCATCCTATTTTTTTTTTAAAAAAATCCAATGTTCCTTCTAAAATCAGGTGATAAGAATATAGCAATAGCAATAGCACTTAAACTTACCATATATACTGCTTCACAGTGCTTTACAGCCTGCTCTAAGTGGTTTACAGAGTCAACATACTGCCCCCAATAATCTGGGTCCTCATTTTACACATCTCAGAAGATGGAAGTCTGAGTTAACCTTGAGTCAGTGAGAATCAAACTGCTGGCAGTCAACAGAATTAGCCTGTTATGTTGCATTCTAACCACTGCGCCACCATGGCTCTTCAAGGCTTCTTCAGTGGATTTAAGAAATAACCGATTCCAATGTTCCACTTCAGGTCATAGTCCAGAGACCTCCTTATCTCTGAAGCATGGACAGTCACTTCAAAGCTACTGCAACTGGAAAGTACAGAGCAGCTAGCATACCAAATATCTTGCTTCCAGGATTTGGGAGAAAGTTTTGTTGCTTACCAAGTCCATGAAGAAGACACTTTTCATTTGTTATACTTTTATACCAGAGTTCCCTAACCTTTCTGGTTTTGGGGACTGGTGGTGGAGGGGAGAAGAGATGGTTCTGAGCGAGTGGCTGGCAAGCACACATGTGCAGTTCCAATTGGACTGTGCATGCATGCACTCGCCCATTGCTTGTGCAAGTAGGGATGCATGTGTATGCTCACGCATATGCCTGCCTTTTCTGTGGCCCAGTTGCAAACACCTCACGGCCCACTAGTGGCCATGGCCCAGCGGTTGGGGACCTCTGTTTTATACTACTATACTGTTACATTGTTTGAGGTTCAGGCCCTGGGTGAGAACACTAGATTTCTGGAATCTTGTTGACATTTGTATGTAGATAACATTGAGCTAAATGAACCAATTGCAATTATCTTTGTTATAGTCTAATATAAATGTATGCATTCTATATTATTATTTACATCAATTTACCATAATATAAGCTTAGACTGTTATTTTATTGCTCAATGAATTTGCTTAGTTATGCATTTAGCTTTCCCTCTTAAAACTGAGGAGTTGGGATAAATGTTGCCTGATAAACAAATAAATGCAATGAAGAAATGAGAAACATATACTACATTGTTCAGTTTGCTTAATGCTAGGTTTATACATTTTCCTGCCGAATCAATATGTAGAACAGAAATGGGGAAAGCTTTGATGAAGTCAGGGCCAGCAGCCTTTTACTCTTTCTCACCTTCAAAGTTAGTGAACAAGGAAGTGCCTACATTTGCTGCTATTATTTCCCTCTACCAGAAAAACAAGGGAGAATCCAGCAAAAGAGCACTCAGGAATGACATCCGTTGACTTGCTAACTCTGGCAAAAGTGTGGACTTTCGACAACTTTGGCTGTTCAGCTTCAAAACAGAATTCAGTGGCATGTGAACTGAATGATACCACAGAAAAAGCAGTGAGTCCTTGTGGTCTCTGATCATTTCTGGCTTAGTCCTTTTTTTCGAAAGGGATGGGGGAATAGTAAAAAGCATGCTGAGGAATTCTAGAAGACTGTAAGGAAGAAAAGAAAATATGCTCCAGGCTGCCCTTCCTCAAGAAAAAAAGAAATACAATTAAGATACTTTAGTAGATTGTTGGTTTGTTTTAGTACAATGTGCATTTTATGTGTGTGGTATAGATGGATGTTTTGCTTAGATACAATTTTTCCCTGATCGTTTTAAGTTTATTTTCTATCAGATTTCATGTGAGACATACCAGTGATCTTGTCTTTCGAGATATTGAGTACCATATTCAGAATCTGGCTTTCCAGCAGAAGGTTTCTATACAAGCCACCTAGATTATCTTCTTTACTTCAAACAAGAATGAAGATTACAAGATTGGCCACTACAGTACACAGTAATCATAGCTGAATCTGAGTTTAAATTCCAGCTTTTTGTTACAGTTTTTAGACACAACTAATACTTGAGTATTCTCTTCAAGATATGCTGATATAGTAATTCTCTCAAGTCTGGGGCAACTATATGATTTGACATTTGATGCTTAAACACATCTTGGCCAATTTACTTACTTTTGAGCTTCATCAGCTTCTTTTGTGAAATTAGGAGACCCCGAATCAGAGGACAAAAGTCTGACTTTGTATTTTAGAATTCAAAGACTTGTAGGAAGTCAGCATCCACCCACCCCTCCTAGAGAATTAAATATTTGGGGGAATATTAAAAGAGGCAGGATAGAATATTTTCCCTAAAGGAGAAATAGAGAAAAAATCTTAACAAAGGCAGAAAGCAGCCCCAGTCTTCCTGCTATAGAAAAAGCCTCAAGCAAAAACACGAAGAGGCCAGTTTTTAGGAGATTTTGTATCCATTCAGAAAGATTGGGCCACTCTATTCATAAGCAAAGAGCAAACAGAGACTCCAGATAAGCAACACAATTAGGCAAGCCAATAGTTGACAAGATTAGCTCGGACAGACACTTAGGATTTGCATTTCCCCTTTTGCCTATAGAGCCAGCCATGACTTCTATATGACCCCATAGGAATCTGCCAACAGCCATTAGAATATTAAAAGACATGTTCTTGCACAGGAACAGGCATCTCAAATACAAAGCCCCAAAGAAGGTATAAAAACCCACCTATTCTCAATTCCATTTTGTCAGCCACTCCAAAAACATGCTGTTGTCAAAAGTTTCTGGCTAACAATAAACAGAGATCTCCTTTCCAAAATGTAGCCTACTTTCAGCTCATTTCTATAGCGTCCTCCCGGCTTAGAATAGGATCAGATTTTTCTTCCAATAGTATCTTCAAACATCCTTCTTAGCCCCTCAGCAGAAATTGACAATACTAACTGCCCCATTTCCAATCCAACAGTCTTCTGTTTTCCTGCACCATACGTCTATAAAAGAAAAGCCATCATTTTCTGAAATGCAGAGTGTGTTTTGTTATTGGTTTCACCACAATGGTTGCAAAATTCCATTTTGTGAATCAATAATTTCCTCTGATACAATCATTTTGCGAGAATATCTACTACACCCTGAAAATTCTACATGTATCCGCTGCTTGGCACACAATCATGTATTTAGGTCAAAATTAAAACAGTTACAATGGAAAACCTAAAATAATTTCTGCGGAAAACCATTTTGGTAGTTGTAAAGACTTTGATCCTGGCTTTCTCTTTGAAGAATATGGCAAACAACACTCATATTATAGTGAATCTATAAACACTTCATTGCATTGCCATTGAAAAAAAATGAATAACTGCTGAAGAAATAAACTCAACATGATTAATCTTTCCTAACCATTAAGAATCTCTGCTGACATTTAAAAAACAAAAAACAAAAACTAATACTATGATCTTCAGTAAACCCTATTCTATCTAGATTCTCATAGGTAACATTTCTTTAAAATGAAGCATATCTGAATAGCAGAGTCAGAATAAACAGAATGCTCAAAAAAGTGGATATCCACCCTGAACAAAGATACCATCTTTCTTCATCACACAGGAAATATTAGACTGGGAGTGGGGAACTGTTCTGTTTCATTTTTTGTACTCTCAGCAAAGCTAAGTTGACCTTTACATTTTTAAGCTAAATTACATTGGGGGATAAAAAGAAAGTAGACTTCCTTCTTTGGAAGGAAGGAATACAAAATTTGCAGAGATCAAATGAACAGATACAGGGTTGAATTTGTACATGCATTTGGAGAAAGGACCATACAAAATGAGAGTCAATTGTCAACAGATAAATAAAGTCCATAAAGTTTTATGAAACTTTAGTTATGCTGCTCCTCTTCACTTTGTGTTCAGAAATTTATCTTTATTTATTTATTAAATAAAGCCTCCCACCTTGCAGCCTGTGGCATCTCTGAGTAGCTAAATAAAATAAGTGAAATAAAAAATAGAATGAATTGAATAAACAAATAAAAAATGAAATAAACCTGATTCAAAGGTCAGATAAATCTGGGAAGAAAACAAAACCCATACATGCCACTACTGACTGGCTCCTTCCAGACAGATTGAGCCATAACTCCTATCATTCCCAACTGACAAGAAGTGATGGGCATTGTAGTCAACACACTTTGGTGGATGAAGCTGGAGAAAGGTAGTTTAAGCACAGCTGTTTTATCTTGGCAAAGAGATCCCTGGTTTTTCTTGTTAACTGCCATCTAGTTATCTTCCACAGACAAAACTCAGATGGTAGCTGCTTTAGGAAATGGGTTTGGTAGTGCTAATATGCCAGTGCTGCTATTAAGTGTCATCTATTGAAGCATCTTAACAAGAATAAATATTGCAGTGAGATTTACTAGGTCCTCCACAAAGTCCCACCTCTTTGAAGGAGATGGTTCATGATTTGGGGATCCTCCTAAAGCATTAGGTGAATGCTGTAACTAGGTTTTAATCCAGCTAGTAACCAGTTACATTCTTACTTAAACCAAGAATTCCCAGGTAACAGCAACATGCCTTGATCACCACTTGGTTGGGCTACTATACTACACTCTATATGGGGCTGTCTTTGTAGATGACCCAGATTCTATAGCTGGTGAAGAAAATGCAGCTAGATTAGTGGTGGGAATATTCTATTAGGCTAGTGTAACACTGTGGTGGAATGTAGTCTGGAATTGCAGGAGGGAGGGCAAACAGAGGGCAAACAGACAGAAGAACTTGGAATGTCTGGTAGGCAGGAAAAGGGCAAGATTGGACCCTCCCTAGCAATTCACAGTGTGTGTATCTATAGTTATTGCAGATAATAGCTTTATTCTGGCAAGATTCTGTTTGTAGGCAAGCATTAGTAAAGGAACTGCTCAGAAGTAACTTCGTGTGTCATTCTTTGGTTCTTTGGGCTCGACAAGCACCAATTTGTAAGTTGCTGCATCAGTTATCAATATGAGCCCAATTCAGATTGATAGTTAATACTTTTTAATGCACAGCACTGGAATATATCAAGCAATCATGCAAAGTCTTGCCAGGATAAATCTGTCTGTCTACTCTGGATATCTGATGGGTTCCTCCCTTCCTTGCAAGGTTTTGGGGCACCAGGTAATAAGCATTCTCAAGGGTGGCCCCCAAGAAATATATACAACCCTAACTCTAACTGCAACTTGTAAATAAGTGAAAACCATCTACTGGTGGATACTTTTGGTCCTTAGCTGTTTTTTGTGCCTTGTTACGAGTGTTAAGTTTTTGTTTTTTGTACTGTACCTTTTTATTTTGTCGTTATCCACCAAAAGCCAGCAGGATTTAGACAGGAAATAAATATTGGAAAATATTATATAAATAGATGATAGTAACAATAAATTAAATGGCACGAAGCCCCAGGAAACTGCACTTAGCCAGTTATTCTTTCATGCACTGCCATTTTATGTATTGTGTATTGTGGGCACAATGCATGACAGGGAAGAAACAGATACATAAATAAGAGATTTGCAGGCTTCTTTTAGAGGAGACAGCATCAGGTCTTGGAATACTTAGAATCAAGTCATAAAAATATAATCACCTTTATATATCTATACCACAGAGAAAAGAACACAGTTATAACTTACATGGCAAGTTAGACTCACTGATGATTTAAATTATCTTCTCCTGCTTTTGGCAGGCCACAAGCAATTGGACAGGAAAAGTCAGCCCATTGTGGCAGGCAACTCAAAGCGTCTCTTCTCTTTTGTTCTCCTGAGAGGGTCTATATAACCTTCTCTGATGGTGTAACATCTTTGGAAGCTTTTGGTGTGTTCTGTTAAGATGGCCTGAGGGAGCCATTTGGCTTATTGGAAGACTTGCAAGTGAGGAAGGGAAGAAGGGTGGAAAGCATGGCTTATTTATTACTTGTCATATATAAGGAGACAAAAGTCAGGTTTTCATCTGGGGTATAGGAAATTCTTAAGAGAGCAGAGAACTCAAATTTCCCAAGTGTCTCCTTCAAGTAAATAAATGACTCACTGCTTGTTACAATAAATCTAGCTCACAGGTGTATAGTATTTCAGTGGTCATGACTGCTTTAAAAAAAAAAGTAACTGAGAGACGCAGGGGTGACACGCCACTTTCACACCAAGAGGATGAGGCTTTTTTTTTTGCTTTTGAAATATTGGCAGAATGTACTTGAGGTGGGATGAGATATGCTAAACCTAAGCGAATATGCACGATTTGTTCTCTGCACGAGTTGCAATGGCTCTCAGGGATTTTGCTCCTGAAACCTAGCAGTATAATTGGAAGAGGAGCCCTGGGAGCTTCAAAAAAAATCAGATTCAAGGGTCAAAAGCAAGTAATGGATTATCACTTGTCCATCCCTGATTTTAGGCTGGTTGTTTTGAGTCAGAGTTGGTTCCTGGTGGCGGCCTGGAAAAGTTCCTGAAGTTGTTTTGGTAAATTTCAGAAGTGATTTTTCCTTACCTCCTAGGACTGAGTGGGAAAGTGACTGGCGCAAGGTCACCCAGATGGCTTTGTAACTAAGATAGAACTAGAACTCACAGTCCCCCAGTTTTTAGTCTGATGCCTTAACCACTACACCAAGTTGGCTTTATCTCTGATCTAGATGGCATTTATTTAACAACAAATACAGCTGATGGAATTGTGTGATCCCCTAGTATGGATGCTGTTGTAGCACCAATACATAGAACTTGGTTATCTTTGTTGTTCTTGTCTCAAAATTTAACAAGATTATGCTGATACTTATATATTGGTGAAATATCTTAAGCTGTATATTTGGGAAAGCTCTATATGGTATAAACATATATTATGGAAAAATATTAGAGGTTAAAGGAAGTTTAAAGCAATATTTTCTGCATTATGGAACACTGTGTAGAACTGTATATTTTAGGAATAGTTGGCTATGGAAGAAGAGTTTTTAAACTTCAGAAATAATAATTTGCAAAGCATCACATAGAACATTACAATAAAATGGAATGTTTACAAATGAATTTAGAATGATGCCCACATCCTTAATCATAGCATGACAAAAACCCCATGACCTAAAGATTATCTTAGCCTGGAAACATATATCTATATTTGACAAGGGTGTGCAAATGGACATGTTTCATTAATATTCAGTTGTAAAGTCGATTACTCAATATACATTTTTAATAGTTGTTTAATGTTAAAAAAAAGGAATATTTGCTGGACATGAATATTTTAAATCCAGAATTCTTTTTGATTTGGTTTAGTTTTTTTATTGTAGAATTGCAAATATTAGCTATGTTTTTTAAAAAAAAGATTTGACTTCAAGAGATCTCATGATATCAAGTAAGAGATCTTAATGAACAACAGAGCAACTGTTTAACAGCTATAGAGACAATTTTAATACTGCTTTATGATGTTTAAACCCATACATCTGAAAAGAGAAATTAGAAAACATAAATCCTTTGAAAAGTCTGAAGTAGAGATGTTGTTAGTGCTCCTCAGATGAGTAAGTGAAAATGCAAGTCAGCTAGGATAAATAGGCTCTTCAAACCATCATTTTCCTGCCAATAATTTGCAGCTTATAGGAACAACTAAACCACAAGTAAGTATTCTTTTAGAATAAAAATTATTTTCTTGAGACCTAACATATCTTTCTATGTACACATGTCATCAGATAAACTAGCATGGGGGGAGAAAGGGAAGAAATAACAAATTATTTGCAATATCTTGAAACTTATTATTTTAAAAAATGATTTGCCAGGCAAGGTCAAGTCATCTAGCTTTAACATCAATCTGATTCCAAAATAACATTAGATCCACTTGACCTTCCCTTTACATAAATCTTTTTAAGCTTTATCTCTCGTGAATTGTGCCTGTATTCATTGGCTTGGGGGGGGGGAATTGTTATTTTATCATTTCTTTCATAAAGAAATCAAGAGTGTTTTTCTTTGAAGTCTGACTGTTCACATAAAAAGATAGCATTTCCAAAAGCTTCTGACAGCTTTTAAGCAACAGCTTCAATGCGAAAACGCTTGTACAAATGACATGACAGACCTGGAGCTTTCATGGTTTCACTATGCGCTGTTTAAATCACACACACGTGCACATCCACTTGTGGTGGAAAAAACCCTCGAAGGACAGTAGTACAAAGTTAAAGCTTACAATGCTAAACTTCAAGTATTGTAATAAGGCAAGGCATTATAAAAACAATACCACTTAAAATAATGAATCAGCAATGGAAAATGCCATTTGCCAGATTATATTCCTTGTCTTGACTGATTATGAGCCGAGGTGGCGCAACAGTTAGAGTGCAGTACTGCAGGCCACTTTAGCTGACTGTGTTCAGCAAGTCAGCAGTTCAAATCTCACCGGCTCAAGGTTGACTCAGCCTCCCATCCTTCTGGGGTAGTTAAAATGAGGACCCAGATTGTTGGGGGCAATGTAAATATATATATACATTGCTTACTGGTGTACACCACTTAGAGAGTGCTTGCACTTAAAGTGGTATATAAGTCTCATAAATAAAATAAACAAATAAAATAAATGTGCCATCAAGTTGCTGCTGACTCTTAGCAACCACATAGATTTTCTCCATGATGAGATCTCTTCTTAACCTGCTCTTTCAGATATTCCAAGCATACTGTACACCTATTGCCATTGTAACGTGGTTGCTGCTCATCTTCTTCACTTTCCATCCATCTTTCCCAGCCTTAGAGCCTTCTTTGAAGAGCCAGATCTTCCTAAAATGTTTCCGAAGCTGCCAAGCTTCACACATTGCTGATGGCAAAACTAAAGCCAAAAGTGACCAGGCCTTGCTAGTCCTTCTCTTTCTCCTCTTCCTTCTCTCCTTGCTTTTCCTTTCTTCCCCGTCAACTGCTAATAGACTGCTGTCAGAATAAATAAAAAGGGAATGTTTTTCAATTAGGCTGAAAGCCACATAATTTAGGTCATGGGATGGCAGTTTCCACCTGTGTGGCTGCATCAAAGGAGGCCACTGATCATTTGCCATTTCTGCAGCATAAAAGAGCATGTTAATTAATCAGAATTTTCACTGAGTGTAGGTCAGATCAGAAGAAGTACAAAAACTGGTTAAGTGGCCACTCTTCTGGAGGCCCAATTATTTCTCTGGGGTATTGTGTGGTTTTGAACAAGCCAGCAAGAGTCAGTTGCCCCAGGAAAGACACCTCTGTGAGGCCAGACTACCTGTAGTCACCATGAATAGCCTATTAATTTGAAAATGGGACTGCTTTAAAAAACGGTTTGCCAGGATAGCCATTTTATTGGGATTTCTTAATCGTCTATTGTGGGAAATATATCAAAGCAGAAGTTTTAAATTGATTAGGAGGGAGCTTGGGATGTATACAATGTTATTATTGATTTGAAAAAATAATTGCTTAATTGATAAGTTATTTTGTAATAAATTATTTGTATGTGACAGATTACTTAAGTGAAATCAATAAGCATGGAAGCAAAATGATAGTAGATTTTACTTTATTGAGCTACTATGTATTGATTTGGGTGGTAGAATGTATTGAGATACGTTTATGTGGCAGGAAAGGACTAGAAGGATAGGAATTGTTATGAGACTTATAGGACAGTGGTGGTGAAGCTATGGCACAGGTGCCAGAGGCGGCACTTGAAGCCCTCTCTGTGGGCACACATGCCGTTGCCCCAGCCTTGCCTCCCCCCATGACCCCCTCACCAGCAGCCCCCCTGGAGGAGAGTCGCCCCGGAGCGTGGCCCATGCGGAGCAGTACAGCCAAGGACATGACAGCCAGGCAGCGTAGACAAGACTCTGCCCTCACACCCCATCACGTGATTGATGCTGCGGGCAGAAGGCATGGCCGCCATGGCGCTGCTGGGCTGCCTGGGCAATCTGTGGCGGGCCCTGGAGGTGGTGAGTGGCCCTGTGGGCAGGCGGGTTGGGGGCAGGTTGGGGGCAGGGCAGGGCCAGTTTTTGGGCACTCGGTCTCTAAAAGGTTCACCATCACTGGAATAGGACAATGACAGTAAGAGGTGGCGATACTAACTTTCTCCTTACATATGGGCTTCATTTCCCAGTCTCACAACATTAGTTGTTACTACAATCTGAAGGTACATAATGAATGTTTGGTTGGCTAATGGAAATGCATAGTTCTCTCTAAATTTATTCAATAATTGAAAAGGAAGGAAGGAAGGAAGGAAGGAAGGAAGGAAGGAAGGAAGGAAGGAAGGAAGGAAGGAAGGAAGGAAGGAAGGAACAAGGGTAGGGCAGGGAAGCTTTTAAAAGTCATTAAGCAAAGCACCATGGTTACTAAGTAAAATATCACATGACCGTAACTTCTAATTTTACCTCCACCTTCTCTATTAATTCTGCTTGTCATAAGTCCATTGTGAAACAAGTGGTGATCATGTTGCAACAGTCATAAATACAAGGATTCATTGCAGTTATTTTTTTAGCACTGTTGTCACTTTAAATGGTTCTTGCACAAGGCAGATAAACAAGGACTAACTGCATATCTGAAAGGGCAGGTCTCCATGTGATGTAGAAAGCGTGGGATAGCTCTTGACCCAACAGAAACTACAGACTCTAAATGATCAGACCTTAATTCTTCACCTTGAAAGGTGTAGATGTCTCTTCTAGTGAAATATTTCTATTTCTCAATTCAGTTATATTCCAATGGGGCCAGTCTCATTATCTTAAAAAAAAAAAAAACACTTAGGTATCATACTGATTTAATCAGAATCATTTATCAAATTTTGATGTGTAAGGTTTTATTTGAACAGTACTGTTTTGCAATTAGTTTTGTTCATTGGATTAATCTCTTATAATCAGACGTCTGACAAGAACTCAGTACATATAACTTTTTCCTGCATTCGCACTTTTATCTTGCCAATCATTTTTTCATAATTCTACTTTCCATAAATCTAGTGATACCCAACTCTCTTTTGATAACTGGAGCCTGTTATTTTTTTAATTGATACTTAATCGTGTCATTCTACAGCAATGATTTTTTCCTGTTTCAACATCCATGTATCTTAGATGATAATTATAATTTTAGATCACAGCAATTTTGGTAAGCGATCACTAGCTATTTTGCTAATTTTAGGTGTGACACTTCCAATGAAACTACATTCTTTCTGCATCCTTAAGGGTCTTTTGAAGCAAACCTTTTGAAAACAATGGCATTATCCAGAAGAAATATTTTTAAAAGTATAACAGTTGTGCCAGTAAACATTCTTTTCTTCCACTTCTGTTACATAAACAGCTTATTTAGTCAACAAGCCTCGAAGAAATGTATTCTGGCATGGCACCCTTAGAGAATCAACAGGTGTTTGTCTGTAGGTGTATGTTACAAAGAGAGTGATCCTTGTTTATTATATCACTGTTATTTCAGTGATAATTTCAATTCCCCTTTATTCAGCTACAAATCATGTCTTGAATCTAACACTGTAGTGAAGATAGGTAAGATAAATAAATATTTTTAACAAATAATAATAAATCTGGTAGAAAGAACTGAACTATAGTTACTCAGGTTGAATAAAACATAAAATGAGCAAATTGTTACTGCAAATTTCTGCCATGAGACCCTTTAAAAGTATCTCACTTTTGTTTGCTTTCAAACTTAAAAAGGATGTCTTTTATATTGTTGTTTTCCCACAGAATAAAACCACCAAATTACTATAGCAAAGCCAGAATACATTGAATGTTTAGAACAGTCACCTGTTATTATCTGTTTTATATAGCTATATTAGATGTGTTTACTTGGAAGCTAAACAACATTTGCAAAGGCAAGATAAAAACAGGGAACCATTCAAGACATTGTCAAGAAGGCCTGAGATAAGAGAAATGCAATTAATGGCAATGCAAGCATATTGTGTTAGCAAGAGTTGGAAGCAAGTCTGGGGCTTACATGTGTATGTGTGTGTTTATGTGTGTTTCCAAAGATGCCTGGTGAATTGTTCATTGCTTTGGATACAAAATGTGAAGCAATTGTTAGACTGACAACATTAAATGATGCATTAATTCCACACATTTAACCAGACATTCTCACAACAATGCAAATTTATAATATGTGACAATTTATCCTATCTTCGCAGATCTTGTTAATGTTGTCATCAGTTACAGATATCATTTGTAATTATAGTTGTACACAGGACAGCTAATGCTCTTGTCAATATGTGTTTCATGCCTCAAGGCTGAAACGAATGACCTTGTCAAAGGAGGACGTATAAATGAAATGTTTAGAAACAAATCTGCATTTCATGCTTTTATTTTCTCCCCATCAATAAAAAAATACTATAGATTAAGACTACAAATTATAATGTTTCTTTTTTAAACTGTAATATTTAAACAATGAAGCATTTTAAGGCAAATGTGTGTTTGTGTGTAGGTTTATATGTCAGGATCTTAAAAGAATATCAAGATATAGTTTATACCCCAAAGGTCAGACAAGTAAGAGTAATCTTAATTGCATACATAATGCCATCAGTTGATACTAAATTAATTTTTCTACAGAGGCATGCACTTAATTTTTTTTTTACAAAACATACTGCTGCCCTCTTGTGGATATTAGCAACAAGTACTTTGTTGCCAAATTTTTATTTTTCACAGTGGCTGGCATGGTTCCTGTTTTACTCCATATATTCCTATCAGATATCATCTTCAAAACTCTGAGATTGCCAAATGGCAACAAAAAGGTAGATTTTTCTATACCACTCTTCTGCTCTAGTCATCATCCACATCTTTGTAATCCAGATCTGGAAACCAGATCTTCTGCACAACACAAACCTGGAAGACATTGTACATACAGTAAGACAAAACGAAGTTATTGATTCAAGGTAATGTATCGGCTGCATAGCTTGATAGGCATAGCCTATCAGTTCTCTCTAATTAATGAACATTTTACGCCTACAGAATAGTAGCTTTCAATTATTCAATTATTTTAAAAAAATTAAAGACCAAGAATGGAGTTGACATGTAGCTTTATTAAAACCAGTGTATGAGGGCAATTCGGAAACAAACCTCCGTTTGAGCAAGTGTGAAAAATAGGCGGGGATAGTGATGCCCATCCTATGGCGCTGTGCGCATTAGTTCTGAAGGCAGTGAGGAGTGGAAGGAGAAGGTCTTGTTGCAATTAACTTGTCCGCTAGATCAACTGAAGATGAACCATTTTTTTAAATGAAGCAGTGGCTTGCGTCATACCACTTCAATGATGACAATGCACTTCACGATGCTGTTACAGGGTGGCTTCATTCCCAGACGGGAGATTTTTTGCAGAAGGAATTTCAAACTTTGTAAGATATTATGACAAGTGCCTCAATTTGAATGGCAATTATGTTGAAAAGTAATGTAATATTGTAGTTTTCTAATGTGTATGATAACAGTTCCTTATCTGCGAGCCTCTGCCATTTTAACTTAATGGAGGTTTATTTCCGAATTGCCATCATACTGGTTAACATTAACTGTATAACAGCAGGAATAAAAATTATGAACATAGATGTCAACAGTATCCAAATGATTAATACTCACATATATGTAGTAGTACAGAACTACTAAGATATATGTGAGTTAATGGGCTCAGAATATACAGGAGCCGATCTCATTGGATTTATGGGAGATAATTTGGATAAGAAATGTTAAATTTATACAAGCTCAAAATTTGAGAGAAAATTTTTATAAAATGTTTTATAGATGGCATTTAGATCCTAAAAAATTATCTTGTATGTATTCCAACATACAGCCCAAATGTTGGAGATGTGGCAATAATGATGCGACATACTTTCATATTTGGTGGAATTGTAAAAAAGTAAAGGCTTTTTGGATTATGATTTGGTGGAACATTCAAAAGATTTTTAGAAAGAAGATAAAGTTTACTCCTCAACTATTTTTACTTGGTATTTTTGTTGACTTAAATGAAAAAGAAACTACTTTGATGTTGAATTTATTAACTGCAGCAAGGTTACTAGTAGGTCTATATTGGAAGAAAGATTCTTTGCCTACTTTAGAAGAATGGATATTTAAAGTATCTAGTTTTGCAGAAATGGCAAAAATTTCTGCTTATTTAAAGGATCATACACAAGAAAGATATATTACTGTATGGGGAAGGTGGATAGATTATATTCAGAAAAAATATGGAATTAAAAAGTTTTATTTATTTTATGAATGAATATCAAATATTATAGAGAATTGTTTTATAAGTTATGGAGTTAAAGGTTAATTATGATATTTTTTTTTCTTTCTCTTTTTTTTTCTTTTTTTTAATTATTATAATTTTCTTTTTCTTTTTTTTTCTTAACCCTGTATTCTGCTCTGGGAAGTGAAGGGAGGGGGGGTGGGGGTGGGAGGGAGGGTAAGGGGGGGGGTTCTCTATTTTAAAATTTTATTGTATTTTTATAAATGATTGTATGTTTTAAAAAATAAAAATTTTCAATAAAAAAAAAGATATATGTGAGTTATTCTGCACATTTGCAAAGCACAGTGTTACGTTAACCCCTATGAAAGCCTTCCTCTTTGCCCACAGCAACTACATAACAATATGAAGTTGTAAATGAAAATGGAGTTGGAAAATACATAGTCTAATAAAGTAGATGTACCAAAATCTGTGCACTGATATCAAGACTAAGTTAAAAGAAAGTAAACAAAAGTACATTTCTGACTCATTAGCCACATTTTTGTATCTTGTAGTAGTACTCATTCAAATATATAAATCTCTCCCTTTTTTCTTGCTTGTTGGATCTGTATAAAGAGAAACAGGGTAGCACAATTTTGCTCTTGTAGTTATTTTCTTTTTTGATTGTTGTATACAAAACAGGACTGAGAGTTCTATTATTCATACACACAGAGAGAGAGACACACACTGTTGTGACTGGAAAAAAAAAGCATGCGGTATAATTCTACAGCCATAATTCCACTGTCTTATATACTGTAGGGGTTTCAGATTTAAACTGCAGATGACCACTATATGGGAGCAACGATTAAGAGATTTCTGCAGCACTTTGCATCATCCTAAATTACCTGGAGTTTTGCAATCCTGGAATTGGAAGATTCATAAAGATAAGTTTTTTTGATCCAAGGACATACTCTGATGGACTTTAAATCAACCATCTCAGAACAGAGGTATATTTCCAGAGTCTTTTGCAACATATTCTGGTGACTACAACTTGCTAATCTAGGCTAAAACATAGTTGGTCTTTTGTAGTACAGCCACTGTGTTAGAATGATGTGTAAACCAGATTATTAGATAAAGTCATAATATGGTTTATTTATTAAATACAATATGTTATATGTGCTATATGATATAAATGTCATTTGAAGCAGCAATTATATTTTGATAATTGGGATTGATATTTTCATTTTAATTTTATCCTGTCTTTATTATTTTTATAAATATACTCAAGGCGCTGAACATACCTAATACTGCTTCCTCCTCCTATTTTTCCCACAACAATCCTATAAGGTGAATCAGTCTGAGAGGAAATGAGTGGCCCAGTCATCCAGCCTACTTTCATGCCTAAAGTGGGACTAGAAGTCACAATCTGTCAGTTTCTATAGCCTGATGTCTTAACCACTAGACCAGACATGTCAAACTCGCTATATCATGTGACGTTGCGCAATGTATCGGGACTGTTTTGCCATTGCAATGGGGTGGGCGAGGCTTCTGCGTGACATGTCCGGCCCGCGGGCCGGCAGTTTGACACCCTTGCACTAGACCAAACTGGCTTTCATTTAGTATATGTATGAATTCAGTCATTATGTAAGTCCCATTCTGACTTTTAAATTATTCTACAAGGAATTAATTTAGAGGCAAATTTAGAACTTTGTATCACTCTGTGTTTCCTTCCATAATTCTTCCAGTACAGGTTAGGAGATGGGAATCACCCCAACCATAACAACTTTTCTGAAAAGGAATTGATTACAACTAGAACAGTGGTTCTCAACCTTTCTAATGCCGCGACCCCATAATACAGTTCCCCCTGTTGTGGTGACCCCCAACCACTTATACATCACTGGGTGCCAGGGGCGTGGCCAAAGAAAAGGGGGAAAAAATGGCAGACAGCCTTGTTTGGCGACCCCCATGAAATGGTCGTTCGACCCCAAATGGGGTCCCGACCACAGGTTGAGAACCACTGAACTAGAAGCCTAAGATAGATGTGGTAATTTCTACCAAGCTATCTCCACAATGTTTCATGGCCAGCAATATCCAAAGATTTGAGTCATTACTGCCTGTGCTTTTAGAAGATTACCCATTGCATAGAAACTGAATCACCACAAGCATTTAATTAATCCACAAAATACTTTGTTTCCCTCAAAATACATTTAAGAATTTTGCAAAGAAAACCAAATGAATCATGTAAATATGAGATGGGCAGCTATATAAATTGGATAAATAAAATAAAATGGCAATTCATATTTTAATAATAATTATTATTAGCTGTATGGTACTAGATTGGCATAATTAATTCAGTCACCTCAGATTGACCACAGCCTGTCTCCCCAGTCACTCGGGGTCTCCACTCTTCCCCACACCACAGCAGACACCCTTAGCTCTTCCATGTTTGCACTGCATGTTGCTGGTCACCTGTACACTCTCCACTGCTCAGCAGTAGCCACCCCTGGCCCTGCTGTCTTAACACCATGCCAGATTTGCTGCATTGTTAATTCGAACCTTTACAATTGTTCTTCTTTTGCTTGCCATATTTATATGATTATTCCACAATTCCTTTAGCTTTGTGAAATGGTAATGAGTGGAGGGCTGACCTAACTTCATCTTTTAGCACTATGTTGTTAGAAGTATGGAATAGTTTTAGAATTATAAGCTGCCCAAAGTCACTTGGTTGAGTTGGGCAGTTATAAAAATTGAATGAATGAATGATCATTACCATTAAATTTTATCCAAAAGTAAAATAATATGATGAAGGTTATGGATATGATGAACCAATAGAATAAGGTTCTGGAATATCCAGTCATGAAAAATCAATGGTCCCAAAATTTTAAGAAATATTAAATATATTTCTTGTGACTTAGGGATGAATTCTTTAGAAAAAATTGTTTCATTTTATAGGATTCTCCAAAGAATATTTAAGGATGGATATCAGATTTTTAGGGTTCATCTTGCGAGAAATTTGACAGGTCTTTGACTCACATAATCAATTATCCTATATGCAGATAGGATTTGGTGGAAAATATTTAAAAATGTAAATATGTTGAACTATACTCAAAAATATGGGATCTGACATTCTATGAAGATTTTTGCCTCTATCAAGTCTGAGAAACAACTAAGAGATTTATTCTATGAAGATGGAAAGAAAATATTTTGAATTTTCAGGAGCACATTTAAAATACTTCTTGTTGTTTGATTGTTTAAAATATCTTTATACTGTAGAAATGAAAGAATATTAAATCACTGTTTATAATCATTGATATGTTAGATGCATATTACAAGTATGCGTAGACTTCTAAGAGTTTCGATTTATTACTATTGCATACATATTTTTGTGTTTTGTATTATCACTACTGCACTGTTTTTATTTCTGCTTGTTAATAACTAAAAAGGCAGGAGGAAAAAAATCAGTCAATTCAAACCTGACAAGAATACATTAGTCTGTTTTGTCTAGGACTCACTGTCTATGGCTTATCTACATGAGGTATGGCGGGAAACGATCAAGCAAGGGAAAACTGGGGCTAAGGAGCTCAAGAGGAAACTCTTAATCTAGAAAAAATTCAGAAGGGAGCCATCTCTTCTCTGGAAGATTCTCATGACTCTTTCTGAACTGGCTTTTTATCCCAAGGTGATTCTGGCAATCAAGTTTCTAGGAGCCAAATAGACTATGCTAGAAAGATACACCCAATTGAATAGCTAGAAGAGATAAGAATGCCCTCTTAAATGAACAGTGCAAAGAAACAGAAGAGAAAAGAATAATGAAAACCAGAGATCTTTTCAAGAAAATTGGAGATATGAAGGGAACGTTTCATGCAAAGATGGGCATGATAAAGGACCAAAATGGCAGGAACCTAACAGAGGCAGAAGAGATTAAGAAGAGGTGGCAAAATTACACAGAAGAATTATATAAGAACGAGCTTAGTGTCCGTGATAACCACGATGGGGTGGTCACTGACCTCGAGCCAGATATCCTAGAATGTGAAGTGAAATGGACTTTAGGAAATCTGAGCATCAACAAAGCTAGTGGAGGTGACAGTATTCCAGCTAAGCTATTCAAAATCTTAAAAGACGATGCAGTAAAAGTGCTACACTCAATTTGTCAGCAAATTTGGAAAACTCAACAGTGCCCACAGGATTGGAAAAGGTCAGTTTACATTCCAGTTCCAAAGAAAGGCAATGCCAAAGAATGTTCAAACCATCGCACCATTGCACTCATTTCACATGCAAGTAAAGTTATGCTTAAAATCCTACAAGCTAGACTCCAGCAGTATGTGGATCGATCGAAAACTTCCAGAAGTACAGGCAGGATTTCGAAGAGGCAGAGGAACTAGAGATCAAATTGCCAACATATGCTGGATCATGGAGAAAGCTAGGGAGTTCCAGAAAAACATCTACTTCTGCTTGACTATGCTAAAGCCTTTGATTGTGGAGATCACAACAAATTGTGGCAAGTTCATAAAGAGATGGGAATACCAGACCATCTTATTTGTCTCTTGAGAAACCTATATGCGGGTCAAGAAGCAACAGTGAGAACTGGACATGGAACTACTGATTGGTTCAAAATTGGGAAAGGAGTCTGGCAAGGCTGTATTCTGTTGCCCTGCCTATTTAACTTATATGTAGAGCATATCATGAGAAAGGCAGGACTAGATGAATCAAAAGTTGGAATTAAGATTGCCAGGAGAAATATCAACAACCTAAGATATGCAGATGATACCACTCTAATGGCAGAAAGTGAAGAGGAACTAAAGAGCCTCTTGATGCGAGTGAAGAAGGAGAGTGGAAAAGTTGGCTTGAAACTCAACATTAAGAAAACCAAGATCATGGCATCCAGCCCTCTCAATTCCTGGAAAATAGATGGGGAAGAGATGGAGGTAGTGACAGATTTTATCTTCCTGGGCTCCAAGATCACCACAGAGGGGGACTGCAGCCAAGAAATTAAAAGACACTTGATCCTGGGGAGAAAAGCTATGGCAAATCTAGACAGCATAATAAAAAGCAAAGACATCACCCTGCCAACAAAAGTACTTATAGTCAAGGCCATGGTTTTCCCAGTTGCAATGCATGGCTGTGAAAGTTGGACCATAAGAAAGGCTGAACGCAAAAGAATTGAGGCATTTGAACTATGGTGCTGGAGAAGACTCTTGCGAGTCCCCTGGATCAAACCAGTCAGTCCTAGAGGAGATCAACCCTGACTGCTCTTTAGAAGGCCAGATCCTGAAGCTGAAACTCAAGTACTTTGGCCACCTAATGAGAAGGAAGGACTCACTGGAGAAGAGCCTAATGCTGGGAAAGATTGAGGGCAATAGAAGAAGAGGACAACAGAGAATGAGGTGGCTGGATGGAGTCACTGAAGCAGTAGGCGTGAGCTTAAATGGACTCCAGAAGATGGTAGAGGACAGGAAGGCCTGGAGGAACATTGTCCATGGGGTCGCAATGGGTCAGACACGACTTCACAACTAACAACAACAACAAAGCCCTATTGTAGACTTCTACCAGAAGTGTTCTTCATTCCTAAAGGTCAGGTAATAAAGTGCGAACATTTAATACTGGAGGATGTGATGGGGAGGTTACCTTAAGCTTCAATGAAATGATTTGCAGTGCTCAGGGGGTTTAGCACATCCTTTCCTGATTCTCATTTTATTGGGTTTCTTGGAAGGACCCCTTGCTTCCCCTTCTGGAGTCATTGCAGAGGTTTATAGCAAGTAAGTGGGATCCTAGCATCCTGTGGTGGTTCTAAGAGTAGAAAAAGAGGGAAAAAAGAACAAGGGAGAGAAAAAGAGAGAAAAGGTAATTATCTACAAGTTTCTAATTCAGTTCATGACATGATGTTTTCCGATATACATTGCCCAAAGTCACTATTTGAGGTGAGAGGTTATAGAAATCAGTCAAATAAACCAAATAATACATACTTGGCATATGGTCCTTACCAGATTGCCTCTGCAGAAATGGGTCCTTAATATTTAGTACATTGGAGATACACCAGTGGGAGGCAAGGGTCACATTCAGCTTTTGATACCACACTCAGCAATAAGATAACAAAGATTTAAATTTTTTAGTCCTGCATGTGCTGCAATTTACATGTTTGTATAGATATACTGACAAAAAAACATAATTGCAATATTTACATGATTATGTCATTCTTCATGGGTCATTTTGATATCATTGCAGTTTGCTGCAAATATTGCTGGGTGAGACCAGGATAATTCAAATTGATTCAGAAATGTGAAACTGAACAACCAATAGTCAAACTGAATGAATTGTCTATGTCTGTTTGAGGGAGTGTGACCATCATGAAGCACAAGGGTGGGCTTTCTTTGTTGCTGCTTCCTTTTTGGAATATTAATTCAGCTGAGATCAAACCAACCTTATTGGGACTTAGGAAATCCATCAAGACAGTTATTCTAGAAAGCCTAGGGCAGACATGTAAAATTCACGACGTCACGTGATGTCGCGCAACATATCGGGACTGTTTTGCCATTGCCAGCAATGGGGTGGGTACGGCTTCCATGTGATGCATCCAGGCCGGCAGTTTGACACCCCTGGCCTAGGGCAACTGATGTGATTGGATCCCCTCCTGCAGTAAAACACAATGACAGCTTATGTGAGTATTGAGTTGTAGTTCCTTGGTGAAGTATGGTGAAAGAAAATTACTGCTGTTTATTTTATTTATGACTCTAACCTTTTTAGAAAAGTAGGAATGTAAGTTGCTCAAGACTAAGTATTCTACAAGCCAAAATAAATATATTTCCTGAGCTGAATCAACTACTCAAATTCAATTTTGCTTGATTTGCTAGGTCTAATTAATCCAGCTGCAGAACAGGAAAAAGATACGGTTAAGGACCAAAACAGGATTAATCTCCCACAGCTGCTTTGATATATATCTATATATAAATGAGATATCTCTTGAGCCAGCAAAAACAAATGCATGTAATACAACATTGGGACACTGAGTGGCAATAGATAGCCATTTTTGCTAGTTTTCCCTATCTTAAACCAATTTAAGGATGGGGGAAAAGAAAAAAGTTAGCTTCCTGAGCTTGTGCTGCAAACTTTTACATTTCTCAAGGATTATTCACTAAACCTTTTCAAAAGTACAAGTAGTTCAGGCCCTCCACCAAAGTGGCAGAAATACAAGGACACACATCTCTCTAACATTAAGGTTCTGAAGTGTTTTATTGATCAGCGATAACCATCAGTGAATGAATGAATCCTTAGAAATGTTCATTTATCATACCGTGCTTCAGTGCACTCCATAAATGCATGTCATATTGCATTTTGGGTGCTTGGAAACTGGATCACATTTATAGCTGTTGGCAACATCCCAGGGTCACGACCTTAGTTTTCAGCTTTTTTGCCAGCTTATGGTGTTTACTTCCACTTTCTGGCAAAAAAAAACCCCACCCATTGGGGAGAACAGCTTTGCTGTTTCCATGGCATTCATTTAACAACTATGGCATTTGCTTAACAAATACCGTAAAAAGGATTATAAAATTGTCATGGTCACGTGATGATCCACTTAATGACCACCAGGCTCAATTATGGTGGAAAGACAAGGATTGCCTGTAAAATGGAGTTGATGCTATAGCAGTGGAAGAATTGTCTGTAACCCAGTTGCTGAGTTTAGTTGTCTTTTCGGGGCTTAGGCATTACTGCATAATTTTGTATAATGAACCAGAAACCACTAAATCTCATGGTATTTGGATGATCTCCTCTAGAAATCACATGCAAATAATGCTGCATTGATAAAATCTTGTGTGATATTTGGTAATCTTGCCAGATTACATCCTTTTTTATTACTTTAATTTGTGAATTAGGATAGTCCCTACCTAAATATACTGGTGTGGCATTGGCGCTGGTTGATACAGGGATAGTAGACCATCTAAGAATTCCTAGAGATGTTGGCTAGAATGGGAAGCCAAAACATTCCCGGAAAAATGCAATGGCAAATTATTTCCGTTATTGATAAAACTGCAAAATGCAAGAATCAAGAGTCAAGTTGAATTCTAAATTTTGAGTGCAAGTTGCTGAAATTCTCTCATCTGCGCACCTGCTGAACAAAGATCTCCCTTTGGAATGCCCCACTTTAATGCAGTCAATAACAAGATAAGATTATTCACTTAGTGTCATCAAAACAACGGATCAAGAAAGGGTCATGTGATCACCTTTTGTGACCTTCTGACAAGCAAAGTCAATGGGGAAACTGGATTCACTTAATAACGGGGTAACTAACTTATCAACTGAACTTAACAGTGGCAATAAAGGTCATAAAATGGGGCAAAACTCACTTAAATGTCTCACTTAACAACCAAAATTTAGGGTTCAATTGTGGTCTTAAGTTGAGGACTAGCGGTATATGCAGTTTCAAACAAAACTCCTGCTGTTGCCATAATAACCATCATAGTTATTATTAATAGGCAAACAGGAACTTCTCTCTCTCATAAGCTGGTATGGGGGCTGTTCCTTAATCTAGAAAAATGGGTGGTAACAGCAAGAATATGTGACACAACCATCTCTGTATCAATCTTGAATGCATTTTGCAGAGATTGTGTGATTGTGGTGTGACTTTTAATTTTCAGACACTGTCATTATTCATTTGCTAAAAGCATTTCGTCTTCCACCAACATTTATGAATTAGGTATGTCAGCTTTGTGAGGCAGTGCAGACAAGAAACATATCCAGAAGTACTAACTCTACTTTATTTTAAGGTTACATTAACAGTATCATACAGATATGAATGTACATCCCTCCCTCCTCTCCTATACAGTCTAGGAAGGGTCGCTTCTGAGATGCTAATCATGCCTTCATTTCTTCTGCAAACACAATTGCCTCTTATCTGATCATTCTCTAATCTGTGGCTCTTTTTTATGTTTCCCAAGATGATTCCCACATATCCTTACAGTACCATCCATTTTATGCATTCTCAATGCAGGGTTTTGTGGACATTTGGAAATTCTATTTCCTAAGCTTATGAATCTTAAAATAAACACACATAATAATTCTGCACATCCATAATTTGCGTGAAAGAGAATATTCTTTTTTTCCCTCATGAACTATAAAGGTAGTAAAGGTAAAGGAATCCCTGTGGATTTTACTCCTCTAGTCGTTGCTGATTACAGGGGGCACTCATCTCTAATTCAAGGCCATTGAGCCATCGCTGTATGAAAAAATTAAGCCATTAAGACACTAAAGGTAGTGTCTTCAAACAAATTTACCAACTTTTTGCATGTAGAATAAAAGCATATATTGGAAAACATTTATGCATTTACCAGATATTTATGCATTTACCAGACTTCTACAGTAACTGCATTTCTAGTCAGCTCCCATCTTGACTATTGCAATGCACTCTACTAGAGCAGGGAGACAAGGAATGTTGCAGATCTCATCCCCTAAGAAAATACATCTGGGGGACTCAAAAGAAGGGCCTTCTCCATGGTGCCTCCCTCTCTCTGGAACATCAATCCTGTGGAAATTAGCCTGGCCTCCATTCTAACACTCTTTCAGAAGGCCCTGAAGCTGTGATTCTGCCAGCAGGCCTAGGGAACCCAGAGTTGGATGGAACCCATTAAATGGCTGGTATGAATGTGTGTTGTCGCCAGGATGGGTGTGGGTTGGGGGTTATTATTTTGTTATTATTTTATTTTTTAATTTCTTTTATATTGTGTTTTTATTTCCTGTAAAATGCCTTGAGTCACCGTTTGCGAGTAGGCAGCAATATACATTTTCCAAATAAATAAATAAATTTCTAGATAAAAAGGATACAAGTCCATTCTTGACATCAAAAGCATATCCTAATTTTACAGAAAGTTTACAGACTTATAAAATCACTATTTGTTTGATAGTAATTTTACAGAACATTTACATAAAACATTTATAAAATCACTACCAAATATCTATTTGATAGATAACTGTTAGCCCACAGCCCACCTTAACAATCACGGATCTAACAGCTTTTAGTTCTGCACTGGTACAAAAGCATGGATATAAGGCATGGATCATCTTGATATCATGTTTACATGAGATCCACATGAAACCTGTTAAATCACAGATCATATCTGTCTGCACACAATTAGTCATTGCAATCATAGTTCCATATTGGTTCAAAATATGGATCTGGGGTTTGATCCTCTTAATTTCACAGGGCTTTTTTCACAGGATTCTTATCCAATCATCAGATCGCAGCATTTCAGTCTGCATTCAGTGATCTATTGTAATCTGATATTTTTTGGTCAAAGCATGATGGAAAAATGGGGCTCCAAGCTTTATTTTACATGGGTTTTAGACAGAATCTACATAAATATATTGCCAAGTCACTGAATGGTTTGTGTGTAATGAACCATTACACGTTTTTGATCCTATTGTGATGCAAAAAAGCCTAGATCCAAGGCACTAATCTACATGATTTTTACTCAAGATCCAGCTGAAATCACTGCCAAAACATAGAATCCCAGTCTTTTGCCCATAACTAGCCATCAAAATCACAGATCTGGAGATTTCTGTCTTCAGTATAGTACAAAAAATTTGGGTAGATCTGGTCCTATCCACATATTTTTGAATCTCAAAAAAACTAGTTTACCATGTACTGATTAGTAAAATTAATGATTTATGATTTCCTGTGAATTTCATGCCAAGGGACTTCTACATCAGCACATTTTTGCTTCCAAGAATTGTGATGGCTTATTCTGATAAATTCTAGATGTGAACTGTAGAAGATTTACATTGCCAAAACCCTTTCAATCTATGATTATTATTTTCATATATGTATGATTTGACTGTGATTTCATATGCATCCCACATAAAAAGTAAATCGAGATCCACATTTTTTGCATCACAGTGGATCCAAACCCAGAACTATAATTTTTATGTTGACAATTATTACAACGTTAACTGTCAAATGACCTACTTTGCTATCAGTTATATATATTGTAATATATAACTGCAAATGAACAGGATTCATGTCTTGGAGCTATGGTTTTAAGCCATGGTGGGGAGATCTGCGGTTATTAGAATACACTCCATGCTGCCTGATACGATGTTATTTCACGGTGGTTTCTGGTGATCCCATGTAATAAGAACATAAAATCAAGAAGACCCAAGTTCGAAAAAAATAACTTGTTCCCTCTCTTTGTATCGACTTAACTTATACGTTCCTTCAGTCTTGAGCCTTTCCTCCCCTCCCTCGCCAGTTATTACCAGCAATTTTCTTCCTTTCATAACAGAGGCTAATTCCTAAACTTGTGGTAATGCTAACTACCACAGTCGCCTATTGATGTAAACACAGCCCACGATCTCTTTTCACCCACCATGTTTAAACAAACCATGCTTAACAAAACCTGCGATCTCTGTCAGAATCTCCCCTGGCTATTCGGGCAAAACTTAACACGGTCTCATTTATTTTGATTGGACTGAAAGTTGGCGCCGCAACCATATCCGGTACAACTGAAAGCAAAAAAAAAGTTAGGAAACCTGGTTAGTAACGATGCAGGATGCGTGCGCAGGCTTTGCATTGCCCGGCGGCGAACAGACACCCTCCAGTTTGTACACCACCTGCCGCACGCGCCCCGTCTGCCCTCCCTCGCGAGCAAAACGAACCGCTGCTACTGTTGCTCGGGCGCGCGCTCAGAAGCTGACTGAGCGGTGGAACAGCGCCGCCCACCAGCCGCGCAACGCAAGGCGCGGCCAACGCCCAGCGAAGCGCCGTAGGAGAGGCTGCGCCCGGCGGCGGATTTCTTTCTTGCTCTTGCGACCGTTAGCTTTCCCTGTAAAGCCTGAGGAGCTAGTAATGCTTTTAGAACTGATTATTGTTTCTGTCATCGATGTGCTGGCCTTGGGCTTTGTGAGGTCTCAAATTCCAGGACCTATATTTCTCTGAAGATCTATTGCTATTAATAGCACAATGTTTTACTTAATTATTGTGTGTTTTCAAGAGGGTTGCAGCGGGGGGGGGGGGATCATAAAATCATAAGGCTGGAAGGGACCATGGAGGTCTTCTGGTCCAACCCCCTGCTCATGGCAGGAGAATTTACACCATCCAGGAACAAATGATTGTCCATTCTTTTCTCTCCTATCATTACTTATAGGTGTGCACTCTCCCCAAATCCTCACCCAACCCATGGAAGTTGGGGAGATCCACCGAGGTATATAGATGGTATCATATTTGTTTTTGAAACAAGCATGTGGATATTTAAGGGGTGCAAATGCAGAAGGACAGATGAATACAGGTCCTCAACTTACGACAAATGAGCCCAACCTGCCTTGCAAAGCGAGAGATTTGTTAAGTGAGTTTTGCACCATTTTGCAATCTTTCTTGCCACTGTTGTTAAGTTAGTAATACAGTTGTTAAGTGAATCTGGCTTCCACTTTGACTTTGTCAGGTTACAAAAGGTGATCACATGACCCCCGGGACACTGCAACTATCATAAATATGAGTCCAAATTGTGATCACATCCACGGGGATGCTGCAACCGTAGTTGAAAAACAGTCATAAGTCACTTTTTTCATTGCCGTTGTAACTTCAAATGGTCAGTAAAAGAATTATTGTAAGTTGACGACTATCTGTACATTCTCTTTCTTAGCAAAGCTTACCTCGAATGTAAAGGGAGGGTGTGGTGTGGAGAATCTTCCATTGGTACTTTTAAGTTGTCTACTCATACAAGAAATCTCCCAGAGATCTTGTAGCTGAAGGCTAATACTTTTTCCCATTATGACAACCAATCCCCATACCAGACAACCATCTGTCAAATTTGCTTGGAAAAGTTTCACCGGCATCATACTGTACTGAACTAGCCTAACAGATAAATAGATTCATATCCAAATCCACCCAGAGTTCTCACTTCAAGCATAAATGACCAGCCTCAAATTATCTCATGTGTCCAGCTATTTTGAGAAGTCTAGGAAAGATGGAAGGAAAAAAAAAACATCCCCAATCAACATCTAAAAAAGCCATATATGACACCACCACGTAAATACCAACAAAACAGCGCAAAGCACACACTCTGCTAGAGAGAAGTTCCCTGAAGATGGGTTCCAGTACGAGTCTGAAAGCTTGGAAGACAAAACCACTAGTTTTGATAAACGACCCAGATTGGATCCTGCAACATTATCCCAGGACACATATATTCGCCTTCTTTCAGACAAGGAAAAAGAAGATGACCAGCAGCAAAGTGGAAGAATTTGATTGCAACAGCAGTGGATGCACTGTTGGAAGACCTGAAGAGCCAGATTGAAGATCTTCAGATCATTTTAGAGAATGGCTATTTATATGGTCTTTAAGACTTAATGGCACATAATAAAAAAAAAATCCATTTATCCAAGCTTTCAGGTACTGTGTCCCTACAATAACTGTCTCTCTTTAAAGTCCTTTTAACCCCAAAGTGAAAACATTTATTGCAAATGCTGGGTTAAACTCTGTTCCGCTCAGCAAAAAAGGCAGTTTGTGCATGCCCAGAGACAGTGCTGGATGTGCAGTGTTGAATTATGTCTCCCAGCAGCTCCAGCCATGTAGTCAATGATGAAAAATGCTGGGACCTACAATGCAGACATACTGCAAAGGATGAAGGTCATCCATATATTACAATGAATGCATGCAGACAGCACTAATAAGAGACTATGCTACATACTGTACTCCCTTCAAACACTTAAATTTCACCCTAAAAAGTGCCTGAAGATTTTGATAATTATATATGCAGTTTTAGAAGCATTATAAATAAGTCTTGACAAAAGTTAGGAGAAAAACCATATTAAATCCATTTGGTTCTGCCCATATTGGACTTCTTTTGTTTTTATTAGGGTAGTTTTGTAGCATGGCATTGGTATTACAAAAATCCATTTTGCCATGCCGATGATTTATAGCGGTTTCCACGCCATCTCCAATGGCATGCCAGCTTTTGCCACCATAATTGATCCATCCTAGTTTGAGTAAGAAAAACAGTTCCAATTAACTACCTTGGAGAACCAATTTGTTTTCTTATTGATGATGCTTGTATTTTTAGGTTATTGTATCATTGTATTTTGTAATTGGTCCAGAGTGTAATAGGCTATGATAGCCTATAAATTTTTAATATAAATTAAACTGTAACAATGTTCTTGAATTTTCAGGGCCCAGAAATTAGAAATTATGGAGATTTTGGAAAACTACTTCTATGGCATTTTCCACCAATGGCCAGCCTTAAACAGATTCTAGAAACAGAAGAGCAATGAAAATGAGTAGGGAACTGAAGGATAAAGCACACGATGAGCAGTGTGGGAACTGGGTATCTTTAGGGCACAAGTCAGCAACCTGCGGCTCCAGAGCCGCATGCGGCTTTGAGCCTTCCCCTGCAGCTCACTTCTCTGTCTCTCTCTCTCTCTCTCTCTCTCTCTCTCTCTGTGTGTGTGTGTGTGTGTGTGTGTGTGTGTGTGTGTGTGAAGTAGCCTCACCCTGTTCTGAGAGCTGACAAGCTTATCCGATGAGGCTCCTCCCTTTGCTGCGTCTCAGCAGGAAGGGCAGAAGAGAGCTAGCTAGCCCAGCTATGCTGACTCAGGAATTCTGGGAGTTGAAGTTCATGAATCATAAAAGAGCTGAGGTTGCCTACCCAAGCTAGCCCAATAAGAATGTGTGTCAGCTTGTTGGAGAGCAGCTTGAAGCCACCTTGCCAGATGAGCAGAAGGTTGGAGAGAGGGAGAGGGGGGAGAAGAGAAAGAGGGAGAGAGAAAGAAAGAAGAGAGGAAAGAGGGAGAGAGAAAAAAAGGAAAGGGAAGGAGGGAGACAGACTCTTTTGACATCTAAAATGAAGATAACACTGCATATATATATCATAAAGGTAAAAAAAGGATACATGCAGTGTTATCTTCATTTTGCGGCTCCCAGTGTTTTGTTTTCGGTGGGAAATGGGTCCAAGTGGCTCTTTGAGTGTTTTGGGTTGCCTACGCCTGGTCTAGGGCTAATAAAGAGAAGACTAGAGGTGCCATGATAGCCGTCTTCCAATATTTGAGGGGCTGCAACAGAGAAGAAGAGGTTGCCTTAGTCTCCAAAGCACCTGAGGGCAAAAAAGTTATGGAGATAGATCCAATCTAGAGTTGAACAATTTCCTAGCAGTGAGAACAATCAGCGGTATGGCTTGCCTCCAGAAGTTATGGGTGCTCCATCATTGGAGGTTTTAAAGAAGTGATTGGACAGCCATTAGTCCAGAATGATAAACAGTCTCTTGCTTGAGCAAGGGGTTGGATTAGAAGACCTCTAAGGTCCTTCCAACCTTGTTATTCTTTATTCTGATCCATCACTGAGCAACTATTGTTAGGAAATTTTACCTGATGTCCAACCATAATCTACTTGCTTATAATTTAAATCAATAAGACATAAATGGACTTTTAGTTTTGGGGGTGTTGGTCTTCCCCAGCCTGGTCCTTTGTATCGGAAACACTACTTCCAAAGTTCCTGGACATCATCTACAAAATATACATGGAAGGCACCAAGTTAGGAAGATACACTTTTCTGGAACTATGCTACAGCCTCTGCGAAGTACAGATGTGAATTCCGTCTGTTTTAAAACACATGTAATCTACGCTGTTCTTCCAAAGTGAGTCAGAACGAACCCCATGGTCTGTATTAACACAACGTGAGAAAACTAAACGGCTATGTTAGGAAGCCATGCAGTTGGATTACAGCAATGCTGTACATCATACTTCAGTGAGCATATTAGAGGAGCGCCGCCACAGGTTTGGGATTAAGTCCCGCTGAGGGCCGTATGGATAAAATGCTTCCTCCAGCCTCAAAGTGATTCTGATGGTCAGGGTGCTTGCTTTGCTAATCAGGTTCCAACCGTGCAACCCTTCTTCGTTTACTCAGCATTGCCGCGCGGCTATTTCCGCTGTCAACAGGTCTCGGGCCTTTTGCCTTGCCTTAGCCGCATCCCAAATCTTTCTCAAGAGATCGGCAACTCGTTTCCAGTTTTCACAATTCCCCACCCTCCCGCGTGGAGCTTCTGCGCGGATTACTCCAAGCGACTCGTTCTCTCTCTCTCTCTCTCGGCGCCTCCTGTTCCCGGAGATGCCTGCCGCCGGCCCCTCCCTTCCGAGGTCTCTCCTGCATACTTGCGCGCATCTCTGTCTCGCGCGCACATTAGTATCCGCCCTGTAGACCGGAGCCTCGAACGGGCGGGCGCAGCAAGCGCTCCTCGCCGGCTTTCTCCTCCGCTCTAAGCTGGAGCAACGCCCTTCGCAGCCGCCCTTCCCTCCGGCACTCCACCGCCTGCCCGCCTGTTGGTTTGGTCCCCAGAGCCCGGGCGGAGCCGCTCTTGATTCACGTGGGCAAGAGAAAGGGCGCCGTCGCTCCTGCCACCGCCAGTGAGACCAGCGCCGTTGTTTTCAAGCCTTGGAGAGCCGGGCTCTGGGCTTTCCCCCCCCCGCTGCAGCAGGTATTGCTGGCAGGGTCACTTTTACCAAGCTAGGGTGTCACTGCGCTGAGAAAAGTACCTAAGAGGAAGGAAAGAAAGGGGGGGAAAGTAAGGTGGACCAAAAAGACAGAGAGAGAAAGACTGGCAGCGGGGCGGAGGCTTCCTTTGTAGCTGTGCTGAAAACTCCACCTTCGGGGCATGGGAGCAAGTAAGTGCCTTCCCCCCCCCCCCCTTCCACGGTTTCCCTTCCCTTCCTTACTCTTTTCTTTTTGGCTGGGAACAGAGAAGGCTGCCCCGGGGACGATGCTCGAGGAAGAGGGGGAAGTCACCCGAGCGCCTATCTTCGGCTCCAGCACGTTCCTGTTGAACGTCCCCACCACGCGCGTCCCGGATTTTCTGTCTGTTTTATAAAAAAAAAACCAAAACCGTGGCTCTTTTCTCCACCAAACGCCGC
This sequence comes from Crotalus tigris, assembly GCF_016545835.1. Taxonomy (NCBI): domain Eukaryota; kingdom Metazoa; phylum Chordata; class Lepidosauria; order Squamata; family Viperidae; genus Crotalus; species Crotalus tigris. The sequence continues at coordinate 400,413 of NW_024100623.1, read as the reverse complement.
TCGGATTCGTTTGAGGAGCTCAAAAGTAGAAGCCACTCGGTTCCGCTCCCCCCTCCCCACTTTTCTGAAGACGTTCTTGTTTTCTTTATAGGAGGGGCGTGAGAGAGAGGCGAAGCTTGGGGGGGTGTAGGTGGAGCTACCCCTTCTCTCATCCTTCCTGGGTTGGTTGCTAAGCGCTGATAACCATGTTTTCTCAGAGACCTCTGGTCCAAAGGCAGATAGGGGGACACCCCACCCCTACACCTTTCCTTTTAAAAGTGCCTGTCTTATACTTCTACTGTCTTCTAGGAAATATACCCCGAGACGTTTACATTATTTCAGTCATGTACATCCAGTAACATTTTTCCTCCATTACTCTTCCTCATCCTCTTCCTGAGCAACCAACTTGAAGACCTGTGGAGAGGCAAAAAGTTTCCTCGCTTAATGATTTCTTCTTCTTGTTGTGGATCCTGCCAATGGTTAAGATTTGGATCCATCCTCTAAAACAATGTATAAACTATTGGGCAAAATAAAGGAACTACTTCAGGCAACAAATGTTGGGAGGTGATGTAGAAGCAGTCCTTCAGCAGGCCCTTTCATTTTCTTGGATCAGGATGTGGCAAGATAGACAGAAAGTCTCCAAGGAGCGTCTTGTGTTGATATATCAAGAAAATAAGAGTTGCTGCCATTACTGATGGCTTCTGTCCATAGAGTAGAGGCAGGCACCATCTTGTCTTTTGTTTTCAGCTGAATCTCCTGAAGTGGCCCTGTTAGTGGACCAATAGGACTACTGTATTGTATTGGATAAATAAAAGTCTCATTTCACATGGTGCATTATATGTTCTTTTGTGGTTTAAGCAACTTTAGCCCTGAATTTGCATGGTGTATGAAGAAATGGAGGACTGCTGTTCTGACAGTAGGGTTTCTGAATGCAGGACTCTGAGCTTAGCCTATATAAATAAGCTCCCATCCAGATTCCCTCTAGGTGCTTGATGAAACCAAGGCTGCTGTTATGTAGGAAGAATATCTATGTAGCAAAAGTTGTTAGAATTCAGATTTCTGGAATTATTTCTATTCTCAGCTAGAATTTTGAGATTTACAAGACAGAACCTGCTGCAGAATATGAACATTTTTAATTTGTTTTCGTAGCATTTTAAAAGAAGCACAAGCCCTTCCACATACAGATCATTTGGTAGTTATTCCATATGTTATTTCCACAACATAATTTAGGATCAGAAAGATGACTCATAATTCAAAATGGACAGAATCAGTAGGATTGTATCTCTGGGAAGTAGGAAGAGAAATTTAGCTTTGCTTTATTGTTCTGTTTTGGGAGTTTCCAAAGGTATCTCGTTAATAATCAGACTGCTTGAATAGATAGGCTTAGGTTAGAATCTAGTAGGAGCCTTCTTTATCCAGGTTTTCCAACTTTTTTACATTAACATGTATTAAAATCATTGCTTATTTGCCTGTGTCTGTGTAAACCTCATGTTGTTCAGTAGCTAAGTCGTGCCTGATTCTTTGCGAACCCATGGACCGCAGCACGCCAGGCCCCCTGTCTTCTATTGTCTCCTGGAGTCTGCCCAAACCCATGTCCACTGTGTCTATGACACTGTCGAATAACCATCGTATCTTCTGTCATCCTCTTCTCCTTTTGCCTTCAATCTTTCCCAACATGAGGGTCTTTTTCAATGAGTCCTTTCTTCTCATTTGGTGGCCAAAGTGTTTGAGCTTTAACTTCAGTCAGGATTGATTTCCTTTAGGACTGACTGATTTGATCTTGCTGTGTAAAGCTCATAGGCTGTGTAAATTATACTTTCTGAAACCTTATGTCTCAGTGGAAGTCAGGCTGTATAACCTGTCCATGCTGATAGATTCCGTTGAATTCAGATTGGAGATTAGGGCAATTCACTGGTACAAATCTTTAGCAGTATGAGTTGAGGATTCCTCATAACATTTTTCCCCAATGTAATTGTAACATAAAGTGATAATTCCCCAGTGGGATTTTGTCTATTTTATTTTATTTATTTTAGTCTCAGAACTTTTTAATGCTAGTAGTAAATAATAGTAATTATTACAATACATATTTGAGGCTTGCATTTGGCTAACAACTCTATTTCATTTCGGGATACTAGAGACAAGGAGACGTATTCTGTTTTCCTTTGAGGTTCTTATGGGAGAAGGACTGTTACTTTGAATTTCTAGTATAAGTGAAGCTCTACCTGTTCTGATTTGTGATGAACTGATACTCAGAATGAAGTCATTCCCTAATTTCTCTTGGCACAAACTTGGAAGTTCTCCATTTTTCTGATCGAACCTAACCCAAAGAAGTTCTCCGTTAAGCCCACAAACTTTTAGGGAGGTTCCTCCAGTTTCTCTTTACCCAGAGCTTAAAAAGGGAATGTTCTAATCAGCATTTGCTTAGGAATAAGAATTTCGTCCCATTCCTGTAAGACTTTAAAATAGATTCCTCTGGCCATCATTGTGACTTTTAGCAAAATATTCCCTGCTGACTTCAGTGAAACATTTATTGGTTTATTGATTGATTGATTGGGTTTATAAGCTACCCTTGATTGTTACGACTCTAGGAAATTTATATAATACAACAATAAAAACTTGGTTAAAAAAAATTCAATGGAAAAATCCAGGGGGGAAAAAAATCAATCCTCTAAAAGACAAAACATTGCCCAAGGGTCCATCACCCACTTTGATCTGGGGTCTGAGGACAGCGTCAGGTTTCAAAAGCTCATTTAAACATGGCCAGGGTGAGGACTGTACACATCTTGTGGGTGATGCTGTTCCAGATGGCAGGTGCCATAGAGAAGGCCCACTTGGTTCCACCAGAATATTTTTTTTAATGGATGGAACCTAGACCACATTGTTTGGGGTGGACAAAACTATAGCCTCAACATCATTGGAAATCATGGCTTTAACTTTCTCAAACTATGATACAATGAAAAGAGGGGCTTTTAAGTAGAATCGCTGCAGGGGAGACAATTCCCTCTGCCTGTTCCAGAGCAAAATCACCTTCTCAATGCTTCTTACCTGATCTAAATAGACACGTTGAAAGTTTCATAATGTTGACGTTGTTGTTGCTGTTAGTAATAGTATTCTCCTGCTCAGCATTAATAGCAGTTCTTCATTGCCAAATCTTGGGCACAGAGTTATAGGTTTAAGAGATGAATAAAATACTTGGTTCCATCTTTGAGTCTTTCTTACTTGAGTTATTTATGTTGTATTACACAAGAAAGTATACTAATTGTATAATAACCAGAAGAAAATATGCTTCTGCAATTCAGAGAGAAGATATGGTATGGAACTTCTAAAATAATCCTCTTCAGGAAGAGAAAAACTGGATCACAAAAGTTTAAAATCCTGTTTTTAACATACAGCTGCATTAATGTTTTATTGTCCGTGATGTATTCCAGATCATAGCATCCCAGAAAAATATAATGATGATCCATGTATCAGTTGAAGACTTTTGACCTGCCTAATATCATTATCATATTTTAACTGTTGTGAAAAAAAATAACATTCTTTAGAAGATACTAAGTTTTCTGGACTTTTGTTCCATTGTTGCCCACCAGTGAGTTTCACAGGCTTATCGGTTACCTCCATTTATTTCAGCTGTGTCATTCTTTCCCGCCCCTCTAGAAATAGGTTACCGTATTGATTAATGGTTGATTATTTAAGTTTGCAAATTTATATACCCACACTTTAATCATGAGAACTATATTACACCAATCGTGTCCGCAGTAGCAAAATATTTCAAACAGATCTTAATAGTAATGTTGGGCAACCGAGGAACAAGAACCATTTTCTGCAATAGCCCTTGCAGTTATAAAAACTTTCAACTATCATAACAACGGATCTAAATCCAAAGTCAACCAAACCATCTCATACCATATCATAATAATAAAGAAGCATTTCACCAACAGCAGGTGGTTCCTCCTTTAAAACAAGGATAAATTCAGAAAATTTCTCTCCAATATATTACAGGTTTGTCATATTAATAATTAACAAGGAGGTAGACTCTATGCACTATACAAGCAGTTGCTTTCAATTACTGTGAACGTAAAAATGCTACTTTTGCTTTTCTCTTATTCATGAATAAATAAGTTTAGAAGGGTACTTTGCAAAGCATGTTGGCATGAACAAGCATTTCCCTTCAAAGTGTTGTTGCATTTCCTAGAAGGCTGAGGGTAGTCTGCTTTGAAGGCTTTCCTAAGTTGTCTGTCTGCATTGAGAACACTCCTATCTGGACTGTCAGCAAAGCAGCTGTGCACACATATGCTTGTGAAACCACTCAGGAAAGCTGTTGTGCAATTGAGCCTTCCAGAAATCACGGCTGCCTCAGTATTTGGGGGTGGGGGGGAATGATGCTTCATACCAGTGGACTATGACCTTTGTATAGTGGCCTTTTTAATGTTTGTTCAGCCTTGCTCAAAATATTCAGTTTACACAGGACAGCCTACTCTAAATTGAGTAATAAGTTAGAGCAGGGGTCACCAACCCCAGTACGAGGCCGCGGCATGCCAGCAACCGGTCCGCACAAACTAGCGAAGTCCCATCTGCGGGATGCAGGCAGCTCACAAAACCACGCACCCTCTGGTCCACGGGAAAATCTCTCTCCACAGAATCAGTCCCTCGTGCCCAAAAGGTTAGGGACCTCTGAGTTAGAGCATTCCTTGTACTAAACAAAAGTATGTAAACACAGGTGTAAAGAAAGCTTTGTTTCAGCTGTTCCTATAACTATATGGTATACAGCAGTGGTTCTCAACCTGTGGGTCGGGACCCCATTTGGGGTTGAATGACCATTCAACGGGGGTCGCCAAACAACACAGTCCGCCATTTTTTCCCCCTTTTCCTTAGCTGTGCTACTCCCTTTTATTCTATTGGCTTTTGAAAGCCAATAGAATAGACTCTCTTGAATAGAGTCTAATTCTATTGGCTTTCAAAAGCCAATAGGAATTGTCCAGGCTGTCTCTGCCCTGCTGAGCCCGCCAAAAGTCCCATTCTGCAAACGGTGCTGCACCAGTTGAGTAGTCCTCGACTTACGACCGGTTGGGGGTCGTGGCATTAAAAAGGTTGAGAACCACTGGTATACAGGCTGATAGCAAAAGAAGTTTAATAGAAGAATATGCTGTGATAGAATGGTGCCTGCAAATCCCATTTTTCTTTTTGGCCAGCATTTCCAAAAGTTGGTACTTTCTACCTATGATGGGATCCCAGAATTTCCAGCCAGTTTAGGCGCTAATTTGAGGAGAATTTGCTCCATGTTTGATGCCATTTAGAAATACAGGCTTTGAGAGGAGTCAATGACTTGATCTATTGCCAATGCAGAGGATCCATGAACAGTTTGGGATTGCATAGGCAACCTGATTCCTTCCAGATGTAATTCAAAACACTTGTGGATCCTAGTTTAGATTGTATTCAAATAATATATATATATATATATATATATATATATATATATATATATATATATATATATATATATATATAGGATGCTGAAATTAGTAAGTACTTATTTACATAAATATGAAAATAATGATTTACATTATATAATTTACATTATTATAATAAGTACTTATTTGCATAATACTTTCATCAGTATTGTCTTTTATTATCTATTCTTAATAATGTATTATTATGGATGGTAACAAAGTCAGCCAGGTTCTATTTCTATCTTTATATTTCTGCTTTTGTGATTTACTCCAGTTCTTTCTCTTCTGCTGTCTCCAAGTATTGCAATATCCATTATCCAGACTTTTTTTGTCTTTCTGATCAACAATTGTTAAGTCTAGGGAGTTGTGTGGCAGATGTCTGTTTGAATTCTAAAGTCCCAGAGAACTTTAGCTTTTTCATTTTTTATTCTTTTTGTCTATTTTATTATTAATGGTTGTGCAGTCAGCCATTAGATTGGATTTGGTATTCTTATCCATTTGTCAAGTCTTTCCAGAGGACCTAGGATAGGCAGATGTTGTTGGATGTTGTTAAAGGTATCATTGCAAGATGTAAGCTGTTCCAAAAAAGCAGATGACACCAAGCTGGCAGGAAGGGCCAATCCTCCAGAAGATAGGTTCAAGATACAGAAGATGTCGACAGACTTGAACTCTGGGCCCTGTCTTACAAAATGAAATTCAGTGGTGAGAAAACTAAGGTTCTACATTTAGGCAATAAAAAAAACAAATGTGTAGATATAGAATAGGTTGACTTGGTACAATGGGTAATAATTGTGAAAAGGATATTGGTGCTGCAGTTGCCAAAAAAAACAACCCAGTTCTAGGCTGCATTAGCAGAGGAATAGAATCAAAACCACATGAAGTGTTAGTACCACTGTGTAATGCCTTGGTAAGACTATACTTTTGTAGTCCAGTTTTTGTTGCCACAATATAAAAAAGATGTTGAGACTCCAGAAAGAGTACAGAGAAGAGCAACAAAGATGATCAGGGGACTGGAGGGTAAAACATATAAAGAACAGTTGCTGTAATTGGGTATGTCTAGTTTAATGAAAAGAAAATATATTGCAGTGTTCCAAAAACTAAGGGGCTGCCACAAAGAAGAGAGGGTTAGCTTATTATTCGAAAACACCTGAAGGCAGGACAAGAAGCAATGGATGGAAATTAATCAAGGAGAGAACCAGCCTAGAACTAAGGAGAAATTTCCTTACAGTTAGAATCAATGAAACAGCTTGCATTCAAAAGTTGTTGTGTTCCATTTGTCTGAAATGGTATAAGGTCTCCTGTTTGATCAGGAGGTTAGTTTAGAAGACCTCCAGGGTCCCTTCCAACTCTGTTATTCTGTATTTTAAGCTATTTTTTGTAATTGAGTGATGGTGATTTTGTCAGCATCGATAGTGTTCAAGTATTGCTCCAGATGTTTTAGGATTGTGCCTGAGGCACCTGTTACTATTGGTACTATCTTTGCTTTCTTTTGTCACAGTCATTTTACTGATATTTGCAGGTCTTTGTATCCAGATATTTTTGTCTTTCTTACTAACCGCTATTACGTCTAGGGTGTTACATGACAAGTGCTTGTCAATTTGAATTCTAAAGTCCCAGAACACTTCAGTTTCTTCATTTTTTTATTATTGAATCTATTTTGTGGTCCCATTTGTTGTTGTTGTTATTGTTGTTGTTATTATTATTATTATTATTATCTTTGATATTTATACTGGAAAGACTCCATGCCGAGGACTTTAATTTGTTAAGTTTTACAGAAAAAATGCTTTATTGAGCCTTGACATCATAAATGATTTAAATAGTTTATACAAATATACTTGTAAACGCATGAAAGTTATAGGATAGACATAGGTCTGTATTGATATTTGGTAAAGGACAGTTTTATTTCTATATTTAAGTTAATCTGCCTTCAGGAGAGGCCTTTTTCCAGGAGCAGTGTCACCTTTGAGGAGAATACATGTAGCTAGAACTAAGAATAATTGCAAAGCTGTGTGGAAATAATATGCACAAGGATTCAGAATCTTTTCCAGAGAATAGCATTTGTCTCACCAATTACTCTATCTTCTTTAGATCTTTGCCCAAGAATAAATGGAACTTTAATTTAAAATACATAAGTATGGATGGTGTGATTTATAGCAGGTATTTACACACACACACACACACACACACAGAGGCTTGTTTATATTAAACGGTCCTGTTTATTTTTATCCTGGTGTTCGTTTTTCCTATATTTTTATTGACATGTGTATGCCCAGGATTCACATTTTTAATGGTATTAAGGATATATCTATATCTATCTATCTATCTATCTATCTAAATCCAGATTTCTTTTTTCTTGACAAAGAGTTAAAGAATGAAGTTGGGAGACTAATATGGCCATTTCGAGCTCATTCTGTTCTCATCAGTTAGCCACACTCTTTGGTGGTTAATGTAAACTGCCCAGGTTCGAATCCCATAAAGGCAAAAGAGGTTGTAAAAAAGTAGAACTGCAGTATAGCATAGCAGTTAAAATGCCAAGGTGTAATCAATCAGACCGTCTGTCTGAAAAACTATATATATGTATGTATGTATGTAGATCTTTGGTTATTCGGGTTTTCTCCTGCGTAAAATTGAAAGTGCCTAGGCAACATTTCGACGAAGTCCCATTCGTCACTTCAGGCTGGTGTTTTTGGCTTCGTGCTTCTAGGAGCACGAAACCAGAAACACCAGCCTGAAGATGACGAATGGGACTTCGTCGAAACGTCACCAAGGCACTTCCAATTTTACGTTGGAGAAAACCCGAATAACCAAAGACCTATATACAAACACCCGCAAAAACCTCAGAAAACGTATATGTATACATATATACATATATACATATACATACATACATACATGCATACATGCATACATACATACATATTTATATATATATTTCAAATTACATTTTCTAATGTCTGTAAACCTTAAGAGAATTCTCTTGGAAAGAATTTGAATATATTTTAAACTACTGTAGAGAGAATTTGATTTTCATAGTTATATGATTTGCATTAATGAAAAACTTAAAGCTGAAGCGTTTTTGTTTTTGTAATTGAGATTCCATCTCCTGTTTTTTTTCCCCTTGTTCTAAAATTCACTTATCTCTGACAAGAGGGAGCTTCTTTAAAAGAGCCTTTTACAGTACAGTATAGTAATATTAATATCTGCTCGGGTTATAGGTAGTCTTGAATTGAGCCCAGAAAATGGTATCCCACAATATACACCACATTTTATAACTGAAGCCACAAAATGTTAATTTAGGAGTACAGAAGTGCATTAGAGGGCCAACTAGGATGAGTCAAAACATGAATAAATGTTATTGGGTCCATAGAACTTGAGAACACATTCTAGGAACATGCTAATTGCAAAAATATTTTTCTTGCTGCTCCTAATGTCTGGAAGACAGCATTGAATCAACAGACATTTCTAGATTAGTTGCTCCATATGGTGTGCAGCTCTTTCCAGAAAAAGTAAAATTATAATCCCAGCAACATGTTGCTACCTTTCCCCTCCTCCTGATGTATACATTCTAAATCCCATAAAATAGCATGTGTATGAGAGAGAATTATGAATCACAACCCATATGACTATTATCTATATCAGAGCAGATATAGATAAACTATAACTGAAGTAAAGAGTGTGTGTGTGTTTTTTTTATTAAGGATCCTAATTATAGTAATAAAATCTAATGAAGAAAAAAAGGAATAGAAAAAAGAGTGAAAAAAGAAAAAAGGAGAGTAAGAATATGTTAAAGAGAAAAATATATATAAAGAAGTGACTTCCAACCTTCATCACAACATTCTTCACTCACTCTTAGTTTACAGTTAATGATCTCTTCATCCCATAGTCCAGCGGTTCTCAACCTGTGGGTCGCGACCCCATTTGGGGTCAAACGACCATTTCATGGAGGTCGCCAAACAACACAGTCTGCCATTTTTTCCCCCTTTTCCTTAGCTGTGCTACTTTTATTCTATTGGCTTTTGAAAGCCAATAGAATAGACTCTCTTGAATAGAGTCTAATTCTATTGGCTTTCAAAAGCCAATAGGAATTGTCCAGGCTGTCTCTGCCCTGCTGAGCCCGCCAAAAGCCCCAGTCAGTCTGCAAACGGTGCTACAAGTTGTCTGCAGCGAAGGCGAGCTGTCTGAAAGCTTCCACCCCTCCCTGCTGAGCAACTACTAAAAATGTAAGTAAAAGAGGGCCAGGGGTGGGAGGTGGGAGGCCGGCGGGCGCAGGGAGGGTTGCTGGCGTGCTTGGGGCCCTGCGGATGCCTTACCTCCCTTGGGCTGGGCCGGCACAGGGGGCGGCACCACGCATGCGTGGCGCTCCTGGGCAGGGAAAGTCCCCGACTTACGACTGGTTGGGTAGTCCTCGACTTACGACCGGTTGGGGTCGCGACATTAAAAAGGTTGAGTCATAGTTCATCTCTTCTTGATAGACAAATCCATAAAGCATAATCTTTTTAATCAGCAGAAAGTCCATTAAAGGTAATAATAATAATAATAATAATAATAATAATAATAATAATAATAATAATAATAATATACATCATAGGTAGACAGAATGCCAAATTCAGTCTGAGCATCTGGCTGACTGTGTGATGATCCATAATATACCTTATGTTAACCTTGATCAGATAACCAACTTTATATTACTTCTAACAGTTTCAGTTTTTAGTCCATTCAAATAATGTTGTAGAATTTGATTTCATTTCTTCTTTGTCCCTACTCACAAGATTCTCCAAAGCTTTAACAAGCCTCTTTTAAACCATATATATATATATATATATATATATATATATGTAGGTCTGTGGTTGTTCGGGTTTTCTCCCACGTAAAATTTTACGTGGGAGAAAACCCGAACAACCAAAGACCTACATACAAATACCCGCGAAAACCTCAGAAAACATATATATGTATATACGTATATACATATATATGTATATGCATATGTATGTATATATATATATAAATGATCCAGGTCACTCTTTTGGTTTGTTTGTTTATCTTTTGATATTTAGAACATCAACTCATTTCTTTTGTGTGTCCATTGAAACATCCTTTTCCCTGTCATTCTCATAGCCTGTCACTTGTAGACTCACTTTTCGATGCCATCTCTGGCTTCCTCATCTGCTATTTCTTCCATAATATCTTTTGGTGACAGTCTTTCCATAGAAACAAACATTGCTATTGACAGTGTTGGTATTAACTTCTGATTCCATTTTTCAAAGCTTCTTTAGTATTGTCAATGTCATAATGTTTTGGGTCATTTAATTGTGTATTTTTCTTTTACTAAAATATTTAATTCCCTCTAGTCTGCATTTTTAAAAGTTCGTCTTTGTGTTCTGCAAATATCCAAATAAATTTGTTTCCCACAAGAAGGATTCTTTATAATTTCAAACACTTACTCCAAATTTAGCTGGACCCTTAATCTATTTATAACTTTCTAAGCTCAAAGTTGTTATTTTGTAATTGGTTCCATTTCCTCATAGGCCAAAATGGTGTCCGCTTCTGGCATAGCACCACGCAGCTTCTATATAGGAAGGCCATGCAGCGGGTAGGCCAGTTCTCCTTGGGAAAGGCAATTTGTGGAAAAGATAAGTGAGGTGAGCTGTGACAGGGAAGTGGGGTAGAAGGCCCAAAGGTGTGGAACCCAGTGAGGCAGGAAGGAAAACCAAGGTCTATGGGAACCTAGGTGGGTGGCCCCAAGGACCTAATGAAGCGGGATAGGGGGAAACATAGGCAAGAGAGAGTAATTGCAATATCCCTGCAATCGGTCATAAGGGGGAATGGATTGCCAAGCACCCAAATTTTGTTCATTTGACCACGGGGGCACTGAAATGTCTGTAACTTTAGGTGCAGATCCCTTTGTTGAGCATGGTTGTAATTTTGAACAGTCTCTGAACAAATGGTCATAAGTTGAGGACTACTTATATATCCAAGTGGTTTTCTTGGCAATCATATGGGAGTCATTTGTTACTCCCTTCTGCGATATTTCCCCGCTTTCCAATTTAACCTACAGCTGCGAGTTTTCTAGAGATTCCATCCAAGTCTGACTCTACTGTATTTAGTTTTTTCAAAATCAACTAGGTTCAGCTAATTGGGTATGATGTTTATTACAGGCCCATAATTAGTTAGTCAAATTATTTTAGTAAAGGTATTATAATTGATTTTCTTAAACTGGCAACTCTATAAACAGGCATTTAAACTTTTTTTTAACTATAAGGCAAGTCACAGACTAATCCAGTCCAACCTCTACCTGGTTAATCTGCCATCCCATCTAATTCAGCAGGTGGGGCAGCTTGCAGGTTCAGCTGGCAAAGGAGCTTTGTTTGGCAGAAGGAGAGCTTTTTCTGCTATGCCCCCTCCACCCTCGGAACATCTCCCCCGTCCCATGCCACCAAGGTGAGTTTGGCCCCAACCCTATTGGCTCCCTGGAAACATCTTAAAACTTGGTTCTGCCATCTGGCCTGGAGATCCGATGGAAGTGTGGAGTTCATTAAATGGCTGTATTTAAGTTTAGAATGCACTCTTCCTTGTCTTTTTGTTAGTCTAGTATTTCACTGCTATAATTATTTTTAATGGTTTTAGTATATCAATTGTTTGGTTTTATGTTTTTTAATGGTGTGCATCACCCAGAATCACAAGCATAAGATGGACAGCTATGTAAATTTAATAATTGAATTAAATAAACAAGCATAACAGATGTCATCTCAACAAATGGTAAGATATTGAAAAGCAGAATCATTTGGCTGTCCTTGGTTAGACTATAAGATTAATATATTTCATATGCTTTTGTTTGCCTGTAATGACAGATAAAACATGAGAACTGGAACTTAAGAATTGAGAATTTGAACTAAACTTCTTATTAATTATTTTTGTGTTAGATTTGAGCAAATTGGCATGCTATAGAACAGGGAGGGCAAAAATATGACTAAAGAAGCTGCTTCCAGCAGACAATCTTATTATGGGGATTATTTGAAATTGATAACAATAATAATTTAGATGCATAATTTGTTTGTTTCTTTGTCTGATATTGGATTAGATATAGTTCTGTTTTAGTTTGTTAAATGATTTAAGATATTGCAAGATTATTAAGCTAATTTCATTATTTCCCCAATGTTTATTTCGTTCTAAATAAGCAATTCTTCACAGCAACAAGACACATTGCAATATTTGTTTTTGTGGCCTACCATAAACCATGGTAGTTAATTTTATTAAACAGCTAATTATTTGACTAATAATTTGCAACATCCCAGTTCTTAAATGTGCAATAAATTGTATGGAATGTTTTTACAATGGCTCTTTTTTAATTCTAAAGGAGATAATCATATAGGCAGAAATGATTTCTGGATACAGTTCTGATCATCTGTTGCTATTAGCCAGGCGGATTATGACTTGCTGGAGTTTGTGAGAGAGAATCTCCAAGAAAAAATCTCTATCCCTGTGTAAGGAGATGCCATGAAAGGCTTTTTTAAAAAAGAGAAGGAGTATTCATGATGTTGAAAACTCAGGAAGAGTCATTAAAACATATAATTGTAGGCTAACATTTTCATATTGTGCTCTTGTGTCTTTATCAAGTATATTATACTTTTTTAGAGCTTGGCTTTTCATAAATATTTTCCCAATTATTCCTACTTTTCTTCCTGTGTTATGTTGGCACTGAAATAGTTGAAATGTTTGCAAGAAGAGGTTTCTTGCTGCACTTTCCATAAACAGGCATAATTCAATTATTTAATTTGCTTGTGCATTGGACACAAAGATCTTCTATTTGGACATGATGTAACCAAAGCTTGCAGCATTGGAACTGCTTAGTCATAAGCAGCTATTATTTGTAAATAATTGTTTTAATCATTTGCTGTCTTAATTCATTGCTAGTGACTATGTTCATCTACATAAGGAATATGCAGCAAAACAGTTCCCCCCCAGCTCACTTGTTTTTCAGTCTCCAAAATGCTCAAATATAACAGCAACAGTAGCTTGATTTCTCATCCTGTTTTGGCAAGAAATGTAAGAAAACAAATGCTACTACACCTTGGATAAACTTAACCCACATATTTTAAAAAACTATCAGAAAAAAATAGTAATGCAGGACAATTTAGAATTCTCATCCCTTTGATACTAGCTGTGAACTTTGACAACCACGGTAATATTTTTTAAGCAGCTTCTTTTTGCACAAAGATTAGCTCCTTGATCTACTTGCTACATTAGAAGATTAAATTTTGAAATAGTAATTTGCAGATTGTTTAATATAATGGGTTAATTAGTGAATTAGCATTTCTGCATGATTAAAAGAAGTTCTGTTGTCATAAGATGGGAGATAGCATCACAGTCTTTGATGTGTCTTGAGTTCTTATGGACATTGATTTGCAATTTTAAGGTTTTCTTTGATCAGAATAGATGCCTAGAAATGGTATCTAAAACATTCCCCACAGGCTCTGTTTTATATTCTTTTTTAGGATATAGACTAGTGAGATTTACCTTGGTTTGTTACAAAGATAGAGGGCAACTGCTTTACATTACATAGATACATATTTTGAAAAATAAGTGAGTACAGCTGGAATATTGTCCTTTTTGATAATAATACACAATTTGTTTATATCACTATGTATTGAAACACACAAGGAAGGTATGTTCCTGGTATGTTCCTCATGTGCTGAAGTACAATTCTTATAATCTCACTATTGACTTTTGAATGGAAGAAAAAATGATCCCTGCATTAAAAAAAGTATTTTAAATGGAGACAAGAGTTTAGGTTCTCTTACCAAATTTACTACTAGAGGTTGTCTCATAATTCCTTCATAATAGAAGGATAGAAGTGGAGTGCAAAAAGTATTCACACTTTTGAAAATTGGTGTTAGGGAAGATTTTTGAGAATACCTTGGGAGCCAAACAAGATCATCGAACAAATCAACCCAGAATTCTCACTCGAGGCATGAATGACCATGTTCAAATGATCATATTTCACACACATTATGTACAGACCCAGTACAGAAGGCTCAAATGCTGGGGAAAGGTAGAAGGAAAAAAAAGAGGATGATCTGCAACAGGATGGATGGACTCAATTAGGAAGCAAAAGATCCACTAATGGAAGACCTGAATAGGGATAGCTTGTCATAGAGCAGGGCTTTTCAACCTGTAGTACGCATACCACCAGTGGTACTTTAGCACATGGGTGATGGTACACGAGCCCTAGCCAAGTGTAGCGGGGGAGGGAACCAGCTAAAGCAGTGCTGCACAGACCTGGAGGAGATCAGCTGGCGCTGTAGAGCTTGGCAGAATCCCCAGGATCAGCACATGTGGCGACATGGTAATTGGTGCTTCCAGTGCACTTGGAAGAGAAAAGGAGGAGGAGGGCGGAGAGAAGAGAAGATATAAAAGGGGCAGAGCGAAAAGAGAAGAGGTTTTTCTTACCAAAGCAGTGAGGAGAGACAGAGTGAGCGGCCTGTTTTCGGAGGAAGGGTGAGCGAGCGAGCGGCCTGTTTAGGATGAAGGGTGAGTTAGTGAGTGGCCTGTTTGGTGAGCAGCGTGTTTTCTGGCGAAGAGTGAGTGAGCTGGGTAGGAGCCCAGGATCGGCGTGCACAGCTACAGCTGATCCACACTTTTGCTGAGCCGCCCAGAAGCACCGCTCAGCTGGAGCCCGGCACTGATCCTGGCGCTTCTGCTAAGTTAGCAAGTGGCGTGTTTTCTAGCAAAGCACAAGCAAGGAGCCCAGGATCGGCGCATGCAGCTACAGTTGATCAGCTGTAAAACCACATTTCTGGAATTTGGGTTAGTTTGGGCTAAATATTTAAGGCAGCCACAGTTTATTTTCCAAATCTGGATGAAGGAAGTTTAGAAAACTTCAAATGGGAGGGCTTCCTTGTTCCTAGATATCAGGCTGAGGAGGGATAGGAAAATCTTTTTTTGTTTGGGGGACAAAAGGGCTCCATTGGATGTGGCTTTTGGTGGCCTTTTCGGGGGGGGGGGGAGAGTGGAGGTTCTAAGGATTAAAATGGGGAAAATAGGCTGCTAATATCCTGGGAATGCAAACAAAGGTTCTGGGAGTCATCTCTAATTATGGACTGGTCATTTTTGTCTTGAAAAATGGACTTGAAGAAAGATATTTGTCGTTAAGTTTTTGACACCTTGCTAAGCCACTGGTGGTACTTGAATATTGTCATGTCCTAAAATACAGTCTGTGAAAAGGTTGAAAAGCCCTGTCATAGAGAACATTTATGTGGTCTCCGAGAGTCAATACTGACTTCCTAGGCACATCATCGTTATTGCTTCAATGGTACAGTAATTAATTCCAATTATGGGCAATAGCAATTTGGCAAATTAATTTATTTTGGAACTGTAGACAGGAATTAGGAATATATACTTGGTCACTACAGTGTGTGCATGTGTGTGCGTCTGTGTGTGCGCGCGCGCATGTGTGCACACACAATATCCCCATATAATGCTCGTTGAGAAAATATCAGTCTCCGCTGCGAGAAGCAAAATACCAGCGTCTTGTCATTTTTATCTAATACTTAAAAGGGCTTCACAGGGAATTGGCCAGTGATTTATTTTCCATAGCACATTATGGTAGGACAAGAAGCAATGGGTAGAAGCTCATCAGAGAGAAATTCAATCTGGAAATAAGGAGGAATTTCTTGACAAAACAATTAGTCAGTGGAACAGCTTGGCTCCCAGAGTTGTGGATGCTCCATACCTGGAAGGTTTCAAGAAAATATTGGCCAGCCAATTATCTGGGATGGTATAAGGATTCCTGCCTTGGGCAGAGGGTTGGACTAGGAGACCTCCAAGGTCCCTTCCAGACCTATAATTCTATGATTCTGTGAAAAGGACAAAAGTTAGGCTTGGTGTTCGTCATCAATAGTGTTAATTTTTATTTTTATTATTTCGTATTTTTGGGACTTGAGCAATCCTAAAATAAGATCCACCTTTCCCTCAGTTATGAGTTTTCAATATCAAGGAAATGTTTGAGGAAAATTTCAGTAATAATTCCTTCTATCAAGCAGAAAATATACTAGTTGAGTGAAATTATATTTCTGTGTCATAAAATGGAGCCCTGGTGGCACAGTAATTACAGGCAAACTCTGCCCAAAGCCTGGAATTCGATCCTGAGGAGACAAGGTTGACTCAGCCTTCCATCCTTCTGAGGTTGGTAAAATGAGGACCCAGATTGTTGGGGGCCATATGCAAATATTGCTTCTATATTGTACACACCCCAGAGAATGCTGTAAAGCGCTATGGGATGTTATATAAGCCTAAATGCTATTGCTATAATTTAGTGAACGTAGTATCTATATATAAAAACCAGTTATGACCATTGCAGAAAATAAATCTAGTGGAGCATTTCCTCAATTTACTGTCCACCAGATGAATTAGACCTCAACTCCCATAATCCCTCACCAATAGCTTGACTTAGTCTATGGCTTTTCAGCTTTTCTTAGTTTTTTTAATGTGTGTTAGGACAGTATTCATCTTGGCTACTTGAGAAAATATTGGCGTGGTATAACTTCTTTAAAAATTGCTATAGATTTTAATCCCATCAGTTTATACTGTAGTTTCTGATATTCCTCTCATGATTTGATTTATTTTTATTTTTTCAAGGAACAGCTGTCCAAAAGGCCTCATTTCAAGCTGGTGGTCAGATTTCTGATTTCAAAAGCTCTTAAGTGCTTCCCTTTCCAGTATTGAGTTAAAGTCAGAGGAAGAAATATGTATGTATATCCCATTAACTTATTAACCTCATATCATTAGAGAGTTCTTGGTGAACACTCTCCATTTTTTCCTTCTGTATTCTTGAGCTAGAAGGAGACTCTTTGATTTCAGAGTCTACTCAGAGTTTCAGATAATGGGCATGTTATTTGTGATCTGGTTGACTTGATATGTTTTGTCCTTGGTAATTCATGCAGATTCCTGCCAAGCAATGTATTCTTGTCTAAATACTCTTAAACCAATTGCTTAATAATCTATTCCAGAGTTTCCTGGATTTTGATACAAAACTGACCAGTCTCTCCTAGATGAACTGTCTTTTTTTTCCTTCTTTTTGAAGATAGGATCAACTTTTGTTCTTCTCTGGTTTTCTTGTACAGGCTGTGCCCATCCTCCATGTTTCAGACAGATAACAAAAATGACTCTGAAGTAACATCTTTAAGTTTCTTACAAATTTTGGGATATAATTGGTATAATCATGAAAAGTTCAGCCCTCTCATGGTAACACAGTTCTCCCTAAGAATCTCTATATTAGCATGGGTTGCAAATCTCTCTTTGTGTCAATTGTTTTCTTAGATTTGTTTGATCACTTACTCTCTTTGGGGGGGGGGAGAAGACTGGAAAAAAAAATGAAATCAAGAAGCTATGCCCCTCTCCATATCATCCATTACTATCTTCTCCAAATATTGGGATTCTCAATTTACAGCTATTTTGCATTATGCAATGCTTTTCAATTTAAATTCCAGTTGTAGGATGGAATCATCAACATAATGCTACTTCTTGTGAACTAATGCTGCTCCCTGAGTCTTGTGAACTAATTCTTAGGAAGTGAGAGCGAAGGAGATAGGTGGCTAACCCTGAGAAAAAAATGATTGAAGGGTGTCATGCAGCAGAAGGTCAACATTTATTTACTCCCACCATCATAGAACATAGCACATAATGGTCATCAGTGTCAGGAAGACAGATTTTGGGTGAATGTTAGAGAAAGCTTCCTAATAGCAACATAAGCTGTGTGGTGGAATCAGTTGCTGAAATAAATGATGGCTTCTCTTTTATATACTGCATCCAGTTTTGGTCACCACGATGTAAAAAAGATGCTGAGATTCTAGAAAGAGTTCAGAGAAGAGCAACAAAGATGATTAGGGGACTGGAGGCTAAAACATATAAGGAACGGTTGCTGGAATTGGGTATGTCTAGTTTAACGAAGAGAAGGACGAGGGGGGACATGATAGCAGTGTTCCAATATTTCAGGGCCTGCCACAAAGAAGAGGGAGTCAAGCTATTCTCCAAAGCACCTGAAGGCAGGACAAGAAGCAACGGATGGAAACTAATCAAGGAGAGAAGCAACATAGAACTAAGGAGAAACTTCCTGACAGTTAGAACAATTAACCAGTGGAACAACCTGCCTCCAGAAGTTGTGAATGCTCCAACACCGGAAGTTTTTAAGAAGAGACTGGACAGCCATTTGTCCGAAATGGTATAGGGTTTCCTGCCTGAGCAGGGGGTTGGACTAGATGACCTCCAAGGTCCCTTCCAACATTATTATTATTATTATTATTATTATTATTATGGATCATCACAGTCAGCCAGATGTTCAGACTGGATTTGGCATTTTGTCTACCTATCGAGTCCTTACCCAGGACCTGGGATGTTTGATGGTATTACAGATATCATCGCAGGATGGAAGCAGTTCCTAGTAAAGCCGCCTTTTGCAATTGACTAATAGCGAATTTGTCAGTGCCAATGGTGTTCAAGTGGTGCTCCAGTTATTTTGGGATTGCACCCAAGACGCCTATTACTATTGGTACTACCCTTGTTTGCTTTTGCCACAGTCTTTCTATTTCTATTTGTAGGTCTTTGTATTTTGTTATCTTCTCCAGTTCTTTCTCTTCTATTCTGCTATCTCCAGGCACTGCCACGTCCACTATCCAACTTTTTTGTCTTTCTTATCGACAATTGTTAAGTCTGGGGTGTTATGTTGCAGGTGCTTGTCTGTTTGAATTCTGAAGTCCCAGAGCAGTTTAATTTTATCATTTTCTATTATTATTATTATTGTTCTTGTTGTTCTTGTTGTTCTTGTTGTTCTTGTTATTATTATTATTATTATTATTATGGATCATCGCACAGTCAGCCAGATGTTCAGACTGGATTTGGCATTTTGTCTACCTATCGAGTCCTTACTCAGGACCTGGGATAGGCAGATGTGGATGTTTGATGGTATTACAAATATTGTTGCAGGATGGAAGCAGTTTCTAGTAAGGCCGCCTTTTGCAATTGACTAATAGCGAATTTGTCAATGCCCATGGTGTTCAAGTGGTGCTCCAGTTGTTTTGGGATTGCACCCAAGGCACCTATTACTATTGGTACTACCCTTGCTTGCTTTTGTCACAGTCTTTCTATTTCTATTTGTAGGTCTTTGTATTTTGCTATCTTTTCCAGTTCTTTCTCGTCTATTCTGCTGTCTCCAGGCACTGCCATGTCCACTATCCAGACTTTTTTGTCTTTCTTATCGACAATTGTTAAGTCTGGGGTGTTATGTTGCAGGTGCTTGTCTGTTTGAATTCTGAAGTCCCAGAGCAGTTTAATTTTATCATTTTCTATGACTTTCTCTATTTTATGATCCCACCAGTTTTTGCTTACAGGCAAATGATATTTTTTGCAGATCTTCCAATGCACCATTGTTGCTACTTTGTCATGCCGCTGCTTGTAATCAGTTCTGTGCAATCTTCTTGCAACAGCTTACCAAGTGGTCCACTGTTTCTTCAGCTTCTTTGCATAGGCGGCACTTACTGTCTGTTGCTGTCTTCTCAATTTTGACTTTGTATGCATTTGTCCTTAAGGCTTGGTCTTGTGCAGCCAGAATTAGTCCCTCGGTCTCTTTCTTCAATTTTCCTGCTCTTAGCCATTGCCAGGTTTTATTATTATCTGCTTTCCCAGCTATTTTTTTCATGTATTGGCCATGTAGTGCTTTGTCTTCCCATGCCTCTATTCTGTTCTTCATTTGGTCTTTCTTGTAGGCCAGTTTGGTCTCTCCAGTAGTTAGTAAGCCTTCCTGATATACTAATTTCAGTGCATCTTCATCATTGTTCTTCAGATATTCTTCCAAAGCCATTTTTTCTTCTTCAACCATCTGATGTACTTGTAGCATTCCACGCCCACCTATTTGCCTTGGTAGATAAAGTCTATCAATGTCACTGCGTGGATGAAGGGCATGATTCATTGTCATTATTTTTCTGGTCTGCCTATCCATTGCTTTTAGTTCTGCTTGAGTCCAGTCCACTATTCCAGCTGTGTACCTAATGACTGGGATTGCCCAGGTGTTGATTGCCTTTATGGTATTTCCTCCATTGAGTTTGGATTTTAAGATCTTCTTCACTCTCTTGATGTATTCACCTCTAATCTTTTTCTTGACTTCAGTGTGCTTGATGTTGTCAGCTTGAAGGATACCCAAGTATTTGTAGTACTCTTCCTCATCCAGACTCTTAATGTTATTTTCGTGGGGCATCTTGATTCCTTCAGTTTTCACTATTTTTCCTTGTTTGATAGTAAGTGTGGCACATTTGTCCAAGCCAAACTCCATTACAATATCTTGGCTATATATACGGACAGTGTTGAGCAGCGATTCTATTTCAGATGATGTTTTTCCATACAGCTTCAGATCATCCATGTAAAGGAGGTGGGATAGTCTGGCAGATGTTTTTGATGTTTGATAGCCATGTCCTGAGTTATTCAGTATTGTTGACAGAGGAAACAGTGCAATAACAAATAGTAATGGTGATAATGAATCTCCTTGAAATATTCCTCTCTTGATATTAACTTCTCCCAGCCTCTCACCATTCATCTGCAACTGTGTCTTCCATTGTGCCATCGATCTTTGCACAAATTTTCTGATGTTTCTACTGACTCCTGTTATTTCTAGGCACTTTATTATCCAATCATGTGGCAGAGAGTCTAATGCCTTTTTGTAGTCAATCCATGCCACATTCAGGTTGGTCTTCCTTCTCTTGCAGTTTTCCAAGATCATTTTGTCTATTAGGAGTTGATCTTTTGTTTCTCTGCTATTGGGGCGGTTTCCTTTCTGCTCAGGTGGAAAGAGATTGTTTTCAACTAGATGCTGTTGTACTGCATCAGCTACCACACCAGTTAGTAATTTGAAAGTTGTTGGTAAGCAGGTAATTGGCCTGTAGTTACCTGGTGTTGCCCCTTTTGCTGGATTTTTCATTATTAGATAGGTTTTCCCAGTTGTTAGCCACTTTTCAATTTCTCCTCCTTGTAGTATATTGTTGAACTGTTTGGCAATGAATGGGTGTATAACAGTTAGATGTTTCAACCAAAACCCATGCAGTTCATCTTCACCTGGTGCTGACCAATTTTTGATTTTCTTTGCTCTTTTTTCTACCATTTTTGTTGTTATTACTAGTTCTTTCATTTCAACTTCTGTTTTATTTGCATCCACCTCTTTTAACCAAGCCGCATCCTTGTTGTATTTCTTTGGGTTATCCCATATCTGCTTCCAGAACTGCACTGTTTCTTCCTTGTCAGGTACTGACTGATTCCTTGCAGTTTCTCCATTGATGGATTGGTAGAAACGTTTCTGATTGGATTGAAATTGGAGGTTCTGCCTATAGTTTGCAATTCGAGCTTCATATCTACTGATTTTCCTGGCTATAGCTGTTATTTGTTGCTTTATTATTTCCAGTGCTTCCTTGATCTTCCTTGTTTCTAAGTGGTATTTCTTGATTAGGTATTCTTTGGTCTTCTTGTTCTTCAGCTTCTTTTCTTTCATCTGTTCTAGCTTGCTTGCATGTGATCTTAACTTGCTGATCTTATTTTCTAGTCTAACCTTCCATTTTTCTGGTGCACTGTTTGTTTGTTTTTCTTCTTTGTTGATTTTGCATCCCAGGTATTCAGTTATAACTGCAGCTGTGCTGTACATTAGTTGGTTTGTTTCTTGCAGTGAATTGGTGCTTATACTTGATATTGCAGTATTTGCATCTTTTAATGCTTGTGCTAGCTGTTTCTTTGGAACAAGCTTCAATGCAGGTAGCCTTATTCTGTTGTTTTTGTGCTGTTCTAGATGCTCAGTTATTCTTTGTTTCAATTCTTTTATTTCTTTAGTTAGAGGGTTTTGTTCTTCCTGAGGAAGAGGTGCCTGGTTTCCAAATGAGAACAGTTGTATATCTCTGCTGGATTCTTCACTGCCAACTCCCCCTGGTTTGCCTCTACATTCTGAATTACTTCTGGTAAGGCTTTGATTTCTTTGCCCTGGGTAAACCTTTGCAGTTCGTCCAATTCTGTTTCTGTGAATACTTTATTTCGTGTTATAAATCGGCGTTGATCTGCTAGTCTCTGTTCTGTTATTTCTGATTCTGGATGTTGTTCTTTCCAGAACTGGTGCATTCGTTTTAGATATCCTCTTCTTGTTGGACTTGATCTGTAGTAACAGATCATTATTTCTTTGTTTTCCATCACTGTGTATCTGCGACGGGTAAACACCTTTTCTTCCAGTAGTTCTGCAGCTGCTGGCCCTGGTTGCTCAGCCAACAGTCCTGAGTCCTGTAACCCATTTTTCACCAGATATCCAGGAACTCCAATATCTAGTGCGGACCTTGTTAACCCGGGCGACGTCCGAGCCGGTATGGCATTCTGAAATTTACGTCTCACCATATTTTTTATGGGAGAGACACTCTTTGTCTGACTCCTCTGATGAGACCTGTCCAGTATGGTAGAACCTCTGGCATAGCTCTCATCTACTATTATTATTATTATTATTATTATTATTATTATTATTATTATTATATATGCATTCAGCCACTTGTTTGAGAAGTTTTAATTTAGATTCCTGCACCAGGTCAGGGAATTGGGCTCATGGGATATAGACAGAACTTTTGAATGTATTCTGATTATTTTGAGTCCCCCCCCCCAAAAAAAATACTCAGATTGTTAAGTGGTGTTATTGGAGGAAGTCTGTTCTTAGAAAATAAGCCAATTTTTGGGCATTGTGGGATCATATTGTGGCATATGTAATTTAGTTGCCTGTCTTAAATATGAAGCCTGAAAGAAATGTTCACATTTCTGTGTTGCTTAGACCAGCAGTCTCACTAACTGAAGGAAGTAGATGGAAAGGGAAGTGCCTCAGACTAATGGGATATCCTACACTGATTAGCGATTCGCTAAATTATTCATGCCTTCTGCATAAAGAAATTGTTCCTTCGCCCGCTGATTCACTCAAGCCAGGGAGAAAGCACTTTAGTGAGGCAGTATGGATTATAAAGTTCTGTTCTAATTCAGCCTTGCTCAACAAGATAATCCCAGAAGTTGCATTGGTACCAGAGTCCCTGTGTTGGCTGGGATTTGTAATCCACATCTGAAAGCTTCAAGTAAGGGGAAGACTTCTATAGTGTGATAGGATTAGGAATCGTAGACATCTAATTTTTGTTTCAAGTGGTTTATTGTCTCTCCTCCCACTTGCATTAATTTAGGAGTTGCCTATAACAACAAACATTCAGACTGGTTGATTTTTTAAAAAGATTAGTAAACATATTGGTACATAGAATTTGGATAGGTTGGAGCGGATTGTCAGATACATTTTCCTTAGGGTTTTCTTGTGACAGAATTTTTTGTATATGTTATTAGGCAGCAAACAGAATATTATGCAGAAATTTCATAAAAAGTAGAACAGTCTTGAAATATCTCATTCTGCACATCAAAAAAGCATTAAAGAATATTTAGGCATGCAGAATCAAGTATGATGTGTACAGCTGCTTATATTGGTGGATATAATTCAGTGAATATAAAAGGTCTACACATCCCTTTTAAAATGCCAGGTTTTTGAGATATAAAAAAAATCAGACTAAGATAAAATCAATTTTTCACAAAATCACACACAAAAAAATCAATTTTTCCACCTTTTACACCTAAATTGTACGATTCAATTGAAAAACAATTTTTGGGGGAAATAACAATAAAAACATAATAATGTGGTTGCACAAAGATGCGCATCCTTAAGCTAATACTTTGTTAAAGCATCTTTTGATTTTATGACAGCATTCAGTCTTTTGAGATAGGAGCTTATCACATCTTTCCTTGGGAAACTTTGCCTACTCTTCCTTCCAAAAATAAGAAGGGCATCTCCTGTGCAAAGCCGTCTTCAGGTCACACCACAGATTTTCAATAGGATTCAGGTCTCAGGTCTCTAGCTGAACCATTCCAAAACATTGATCTTCTGGTAAAGCCATCATTTTGTTGATTTGAGGTATGCTTTGGGTTGTTATGTTGAAAGGTGAAATTCCTATTCATCTTCATCTTTTTAGCAGAGGCCTGAATGTTTGTGCCAAAAATGGCTGATATTTGGAACTGTTCATAATTCCCTCCATTTTGACTAAAGTCTCTCTTCCAGCTAAAGAAAAGCATCTCCAGGGCATAATGCTGTCACCACCATGCTTCACTGTGGGTATGGTACACTTTTGGTGATGTACAGTGTTGCTTTTACACCAAACATACTTTTGGAATCAAACTTGATCTCATGAAACCATTGATGTAGGCTTTTGCAAACTATAGCTGGGTTCAAATGTTTTTTCTTCGCGAGAAAAGACTTCCATCTTACCACCCTACCCCACTGCCTAGACATATAAAGAATATTCTAGATTGTTATCACATGTAGCACACAACCAGTACTTGCCAGAAATTCTTACAGCTCCTTTAATGTTGCTGTGGACCTTTTGGCAGCCTCTCAGACCAATTGTCTTCTTTTTGTCAATTTTGAAAGGACATCCAGTTCTTGGTACTATTGTGCCATATTTGCTGCACTTTTTCATAACTGTCTTCACTGTGTTCCATGGTATATAAAATGTCTTGGAAATTTCTTTGCACTCTTCTCCTGACTGATACATTCCAACAATGAGATCCCTTTGACACTCTGAAAGCTTTTTGCAGTCTATGGCTTTTGCTATAAGAGGCAACTGAGTAAATGTCAGAAAAATCCTACTAGAACAGATGAACTTTATATTCACAGCTTCTGGAGGCAGGTTGTTCCACTGATTAACTGTTCTAACTGTCAGGAAATTTCTCCTTAGTTCTAGGTTGCTTCTTTCTTTAATTAGTTTCCATCTGTTGCTTCTTGTCCTGCCCTCAGGGGTTTTGAAGAATAGTTTGACTTTCTCTTCTTTCTGGCAGGCCCTGAGATATTGGAACACTGCTATCATGTCCCCCCTCATCCTTCTCTTCATTAAACTAGACATATCCAATTCCAGCAACCGTTCTTTATATGTTTTAGCCTCCACTCCCCTAATCATCTTTGTTGCTCTGTATTCTTTCTAAAATCTCAACATCTTTTTTACATCATGGTGACCAAAACTGGATGCAGTATTCCAAGTGTGGCCTTACCAAGGCATTGTAAAGTGGTATTAATACTTCACGTGATCTTGATTCTATCCCTCTGTTAATGCAGCCTACCACTCTATTGGCTTTTTTGGCAGCTGCAGCACACTGCTGGCTCATATTTAAATGATTGTCCACTAGGACTCCAAGATCCCTCTCACAGTACTACTATATGGGCTTGATTAGAGTTAGTTTAATTGATGGCAGGTGTATACAGTACTGACTACTATTTAACATCACTTTGAAAGTAATTGGTTATTTCTGAGCAAAGCCATATCCTTACTTATAAAAAGGTGTGAACTTATGAAGTTTATGATTATTCTAGTTTTGTCTTGTTATTTACTCCCTAAAAGATTTCAGTTTGATTTTCAGTTGGATTGTATAGCTTATATGTTATATTAAATGTGGAAAAAATTCTGAAGTGATTTATCTTGGTCCGGGTTTTTTTAACATCTCCAAAAATTGGCATACACAGAGATATGTAGATTTTATATATCCACTGTATTATGTATGTGTACATACAAATACATTTGCCTGAGACCTTTAGACCAGAATGAGTAAAGTCTGCATTTTAGGAGTACTGGTGTATTTTTTTTTTTTACTATTTATTTGGTGTTAATATGTGTTGGTTTAGTATGTGTATTGATTTTTTCTCCTTTTTTATATATGCTACTCAGTCATATTGTCTGAGTTGGCAATCATACAAATGCTATAAAAATAAGTATCCCTAAAATATTGATAAAAGTTCATTGATGTATGATAACAGGCTGCTATAGCCACCTCATCAAGATTTGTGTTTAAAATATGCTTATCGTGGTAACTGCTCTATTTATATTGGATCTCTGATGTGCTAAATAATTCTCAAAGAATGTGCAATGCAGTTCCTTCAATATTTTCTGAAGAGCAAACCCTTGAATTCTGTGTGACTTAGTTCTCAGTAAAGTGTAGAAGTATAGAATTTATGGCTAAGTGCTGGAAGACAATTGTAGCAATGTCTGGCTGAGTGTCCATGCAAAATAATTGTTGCTATATGTAGTTTTCACAGATGGAGAGCATTCTGAAAAAAATATTGAAAGCACTCACCAGTCTGATTTAAAAAGTACCTATACTTTGCTAATTCAAGGATAGGCGCCCTAACATCTTCTGTTTGTTTTGTAATACAAATCTCATAATCCTCCACCATTGCCATAACAGTGTTTCTTATTTTCTCAATTATCAGGGTGACAAGATTGACAAACTGTGCTCCGGATGCATTAGGTAGCACTTGAGGAAGTTCATCAGAATGTACATGCCAGAAGATCACTGTAGTGTGAGTTTTGTTAGATGTGAATTCAGATGCATATTAACTTTATATCTGCACTTCAGTATACACTCAATAAGTGCATAGAAGCCCCACTATATGCATAGAACTTTTTAGGTGATTCTCTATATATGAGAGAGATTAAATATGTTTAAATATATAGATTCATTTTTATTTTGCATTGTTCTATTTCCACAATATGTTGAATTTTGGGGTATGTAGCTCTGGTATCTTTTCCTGGAATTACATGGCTATTTTGCTTCCCATGCTTTTCATTATCTACATGAATTTACTGCTTTGATGCCTATGTGACACCTGTCATGAACCGGATTAGGTGAATTGAAGTCCCTGGAGAAAATGCTGGGGGTTGTTCTCTGAATGAAGTGATTGTGTCCATTGTTCTGGATACATCTGTCAGTGAAGGTCCAAATAACATTTATGGCATAAACTATTACTATAGTATGTGAATTGTGCCTGTCCCTTGAGAGAAATTGCTTGTCCACAGTTTTGTATGCTATGATTAAAGTGAATTGTGATTGGCTGCCTTTGAAGACTTCTTGGAAACAGCACTTAAGTCAGAAAACAGCTACTAAGCTCCTAATGGGGAGAGGTAAAAAGGAGCACATATTGCTAGTATTAAAACAGCTGATTATGAATCCATTTCTGTGGATTGGTGTTACGTTCTTTTTTAAAAGCCAAAATAACTTGGGATACATAAATCTGTCACAACATTTAGCTTCTCAGCAGAGGTTTTTTTTTCCCTTCAGCTTCTGAAAGTGGGTGATAACTGATGAGAGAGGAATCTTCAATTTTGTATCACATATATGGAATTGGACCTCCTCAGGGTAAATATACCTGGTGGCCAATCTGCTGAGTTTTCATAATCAGTTTGGATCCTGTTAAATGTCATCATAAGGTTAGTACTCTGTATACTTACATTGGCTTTCCTGCATTAGTAACAAAATATTTTGAGAGAAATAGTTTTATTTGGTACAGCAGCACAGACTAAGAATGAACTCTGCACATTGACATGTTGTTAATCCCATTTCTGGATCTAAAATGGCTGCCAGAAAATGTTACATCTCATGTGATCTTTAGCAGTGAATGGAGTCCTATCTTTTACAAAAATGTCTGCCCGGGGCAACATTTATATTCCTTCCCTCTTAGCAAGTTACAAACATAACAACAAGAACTTTTAAAAAAAAAACAACCTGTCTTTTTGCAGGTTTTTGAGGATACTTTGATTCATCTGATGGGTATTTTCTGGTAAACAGTAGAGAAGATAGCCCTGTATTAGGTTCCTCCGGTACACATGCTGGGTGATGAATCCTGAGAAGGTTAAGTTTTCATTTTTTTAGAACTGATAAAAAAGAATTATCCACATGAATTATCACCAACATCTGCATTTTAAATTAAAGAACTTGTGTGACAAATAGTTCTTAGGAGATAGTAGTATTGCGATTCCTGAAATTCCTCTACATTATTTTCCATCGGTGGAATATTTTGTGTTGGATAATCATGGTTTTACATTTGTTGCTTCTGATCCTTATCTGCAGTATGGGCCAAAGAGAGTTCAACTAAATCTAGTTGGCTATATGTTTGTCATTTTAGGAAGAACCCAGCTGCTAGTAGGCATACAGTAAATCTGGAGCCAATAAAGCAGACATGTCAAACTCACGATGTCATGTGACATCACGCAACATATCAAGACTGTTTTGCCATTGCCGGCAACGGGGTGGGCATGGCTTCTGCGTGATGCATCCGGCCCACGGGCTGGCAGTTTAACACCCCTGCAATAAAGGTTAATATTTGTAGCTCAGGGTTGAAATGAGGGGTCTTTGATATTTTCTGAGTTTGGTTGCAGATATAACATCATCAGTACCAAGTCTTGAGCTTTTGCTTGCAGCAACGTAGATCATCTGTTTCTTAAAGGGAATGGTTCTGGAGCCTCACAACAATAAGCAGTCAAATATAACTTCCATACAGCCTAGATTTATCTTTTAAGTAAGTGAGGTGATTATGATACGAGCTGCCTCATTACTACGTTTGATATATGCACAATGCCATACTATTCCATTCTTTATGGTTCCTTTTCTATAAATTTTTTGAGGGAATAAGAGAAAGGATATGGTTTGTGAAAAATGCCTTTGACATCAGCATGAATCTTATAGTAACTTTGAACTTTTCAACCAGTGGTACGGGTACCACCTGTGGTACATTGGCACCTGGCAGGTGGTACCTGACCATCCTAGAAAAGTGGTAGAGGGGGAGGGGAATGAGCTGAACCAATGGCAGCACCGAACAAGCCTGAGCGAGAGATGGCTGGAGCTGCCGGGCTCTCAGGGCTCAGCGGAAGCGCCAGTATCAGGCCACTTTCCAGCTGATTGGCGCTTTTTCGGGGCTGTCAGGGCTCAGTGGAAGCGCCAGGATCAGCGCCAGCTCCAGCTGGAGCTCAGCACTGATCCTGGCACTTCTGCTGAGCCCAGAAGAAGCGCCGATCAGCTGGAATGTTGCAGCATCTCCGGGGTCTTGTGATTTACATTCAGATGCTTGGCAACTGATTCATTTTTATGACGGTCACAGTGTCCCAGGGTCATGTGAAGTGACCAAAACCTGCTGCAACCACCCAGCAGATGGGGGGAATAAAAACCAAACACTCCCCACCCCACCCCCACTGCCAATCCTCAACAGAAATGCTCACAACAATGAAAACCTCAGACAAGAGGAAGAGCACCACAGAGCGGGCAGGCAGGCAGGTGTCTTGCTCAGCTGTGGCTTGGGGGTCACTTTTTTCAGTGCCATTGTAACTTCGAACAGTCACTAAGTGAACTGTTGTAAGCCGAGGCCTACCTGTACTTTATCACTTTTTTCCTTTTTTTTTTTTTTTTTTTTTTGGTCATCAAGTTTTTGACATCTTGTTAGGTGACTGGTGGTACTCGGATATTGCCATATCCTAAAAGTGGTACAATGGGTGAATGCTAAAACATAATATTATATTTTAAAAAAAGAAAAAAAATGATCCAGGGAATTACAGATTAATCCAGTTGACATAAATACCTGGAAAAATCTTACAAAAGACAAGCAAGCTAGGAGTTTGCAAGCGCTTAGAAAGAAGCAAGGTAATTACTAGAAACCAGCATGCTTTTATTAAGTAATAGATCATACTTAACAAATCTTACTGGTTGTTTTTTTACTAGATGACTAGATTAGTAGATGAAGATAATCCAGTGTACTTAGGCAATTGGTAAGGCAATTGGTAAAACCATAACCCACTTTGTGATGACATAGAATAAGCACATGCTCACAGTTGCATGGTAAGCTATTGCTAGTTGGTATGATATGTGGAATTTGATTTTTGTAGTGCTTAGCTTTATTTTTCAGTCAGGTCATACAAAGTTGATGTAAATACTTTACACACAAATGTTGTTACCATTGTGGAGATAGAGTATAAAATCTGCTAATACAATGAGAAGTTGATTTGTTGAGCTTTGATATGTACATATATTCTCATTTTCCTATATTTTATTCATGTTGAACTTAAGAATACATTTAAAAATGGAAATGTTTTATGGAGGTCTAGCATGATTTGTTGGCGTTTGCTGTGCTGCAGTATTCATGTAGTTAAAATGCACCAGCTGCTGTCTTCTGTAATCTGTTAGTCTTACAAACTACAGGTTTTATTTAAAGAAACTGACATTTTTCTCTGCTGGTAGAGTGTTCTAATAAAAGTTTTTACTCTAAAGAGTTTCGCATAGCTGTGTGCCAATTTTTCCTATAAGAATTCATTTTAATTTAAAAAAAAATGTTTAAAATCATTTTCTCAACCATTCTTTCCTGCAGTTTGAATTTTATTTTTTTTTTCCAGTTTCAAGTTTTTTATTAATTTTACAATATTACATTTACACATTTGAAAAGTAGCGTGGTGGCTGAGCACAGTAATTCCGTTACATTTGAATATCATCAGTAGAAATTTCAAATTATTACAACAAACTAATTCCCTCTCTTTTGCCCATGATATCTACTGTCAATTTCAAACCAATACAGTCCCTTCCAACATTATTATTATTATTATTATTATTATTATTATTGACATTCACTTCAGTTGTCTTTAAATATATTTGTATTATGTTAATAAGGTAAAACCTTAGCCAGCAAGATTCCCTGAACTCTGCCCTACCCTGTGTTTGTTTTCTTTATTCAGCGGAAAAGAACATTATCAAAAAAATTCTTTTTTATATAATTTTGTAAACATTTTCATGTATTTAGCATGTGGTGGTTTTCATTATTTACTTGTTTTTTTGTTTATTATTTGATTGGTGCTTGAGACAAGTTTTAGAAGACTTGTTGCAGAAAGGAATGTTTTGCAATTAAGTTAAGCAACATTAGTTAATAATATCAAAAGAGGAGGCTGGATTAGTTGAGTGTCACAAATATTCTTGTAAAACTGTCACCCTTGATTGGACATTTGGCCATTCCTGCCTTTCTGCTGTAGATTCTACAGAGGGAAGTTCATCTTCAATTTGTCTCCAAGGAATATTGCCAATGAAATATCTTACTTTGTCGACTACCTGACAACAATACAGTCTCCTCTACTGAAAGAATAATCATTCACCACTGAAACCACTTACCTGTAAATGTGGGTTAGTCCTGCTCTTTAATGGTTTACATCAAGACAGTGCCAATACACATTGAGTAAGACAATTTGGAAAGTGTACTCTTTCCAAGAAATGCTTATGAGACAATCCACTGGTGAAACTAAGAAAAGATGAGCTTGTTTGAAAAATTGTAGCCAGGGCTTTTCAACCAGTGGTACGGGTACCACCTGTGGTACATTGGCACCTAGAAAAGTGGTAGCGGGGGAGGGGAATGAGCTGAACCAATGACAGCATCCTAGAAAAGTGGTAGCGGGGGAGGGGAATGAGCTGAACCAATGACAACACCGCACAAGCCTGAGCGAGAGATGGCTGGAGCTGCCGGGCTGTCAGAGCTCAGCAGAAGTGCCAGGATCAGTGCCGCTTTCCAGCTGATCGGAGCTTCTTCGGGGCTGAGCCCAGAAGAAGCGCCGATCAGCTGGAATGTTGCAGCATCTCCGGGGTCTTGTGATTTACATTCAGATGCTTGGCGACTGATTCATTTTTATGACGGTCACAGTGTCCCAGGGTCATGTGAAGTGACCAAAACCTGCTGCAACCACCCAGCAGATGGGTGGAATAAAAACCAAACACCCCCCACCCCACCCCCGCTGCCAGTCCTCAACAGAAATGCTCACAACAATGAAAACCTCGGACAAGAGGAAGAGCACCACAGAGCGGGCAGGCAGGCAGGTGTCTTGCTCAGCTGTGGCTTGGGGGTCACTTTTTTCAGTGCCATTGTAACTTCGAACAGTCACTAAGTGAACTGATGTAAGCCGAGGCCTACCTGTACTTTATCACTTTTTTCCTTTTTTTTTTTTTTTTTGGTCATCAAGTTTTTGACACCTTGCTAGGTGACTGGTGGTACTCAGATATTGCCATATCCTAAAAGTGGTACAATGGGTGAAAAGGTTGAAAAGCCCTGCTTTAGTCCATAGTATTCTGCTGGACAGAGTAATACTATGAACATTTAAAATATTAGGCTGTTGTTCCTACTTATTGTTAGCAAGCCTGTGGCTTATTTTGAACAAGTTAAGTTGACCATGTTAAAAAGAAGTGAACACAAATTCCCAATTTAGAGACTTTGAGGATATTTCCTAAATTCTAATCTGTATACTCTCTTACAACTCTTACTAAAAAAATAACAGTTTTTAGAATTATTTCAGCTATATGCCAAGGACTTTTTCATATTTAAGGATTTATTTGCTGATGTAAAATAATAAAACAAGTAAATAAGACAGTTTATAAACTGTTACAAGCAAGAGAAATTTATTTTGGTATAGAATTTTTTAGTTGAGAAATCTTTCAGCAATCCCTTTCAGAAGCTCTAATACTCTGCAGCTTTGTGGAGCAGTTGAAAGGATGCTTCATGCTTTTGTAAAAGTCCTTGAAAATGTTTTTACTGCCCTGATTTCCAGCGGGGATCCGCACTTATTAATTTCTCCTGTATAAGGAATTTCACTATAACAATTTAGAAATGTGTATAGAATGTGTTACAGTATAAGCCTGCATATTGTTTTGGATTTATTTAGCCTTTTCAGATAAGCCCAAACATATCCTTGCTGCTCTTTCTCTTGTAAAATTCTGCCTGGTTTATAAAAGTATTATTGAAAAAGCAGCAGAGCCTTGGGCAGTGGTTCTCAACCTGTGGGTCGGGACCCCATTTGGGGTCGAACGACCATTTCACGGAGGTCGCCAAACAAGGCTGTCCGCCATTTTTTTCCCTTTTCTTTGGCCACGCCCCTGGCACCTGGTGATGTATAAGTGGTTGGGGGGTCACCACAACATGGGGAACTGTATTATGGGGTCGCGGCTTTAGAAAGGTTGAGAACCACTGGCCTTGGGGAAAGCCACTAATATAGCATGGGATGATGGAATTGAAGTACTATAGGATTTTTAACCTTTTATCATTTGCAACCAGCTTCCAGAATATATGGGGTTCCATTCTATAAGCTGATGTTTCCATACAATGCATATATGATACAAAAATTACAGTCCCCTCAGGGTAGAACCAGTCCTTCCTCTCAGATCATTCGGTTCTGAGATAACCACACCTATGGGTAGCCTTGCTTCCTCCCTCATCCCCTTCATTATAAACTGATTTATTCCTCCACGCCAGCCTTCTGGGAGATCAGCAGAGGATGGAAGTGAGATCTGTCTAAATAGAGAAAGGAAACCAAACAGAAAAGTTGGGAGTCTGTACCTCAGCCCAGCTAAGTTGCGAAAAGGCAACCAGTCAAGATTGAATTTTTTTTTTTAAAAAAAAATCAGTTTTATGAAAGATGCCAAGATACGTTTCCCCTCACACAACAGACATTTTTAATACAAAATAACCTCCTAACACAATTCTAAGTAATATTTCACCTTGCCTGAGGTCACCTGTCCAAAGACACACCCTGTCACAAGCTTGATGGTACCCATTTTTTTTTCCTCTTAGGGTTCACAGGTAAGGTAACTCCCTTGAGGTACATCTGGCTGGCGTGTTCTTCAAAGGGCCAGCTGTTCTCTATTACAGTGTCCCTCCTATGTACTCTGATGTACATATTAGTTGATTTGTTTTTTATTTATTTATTCTATGTGAAGCCTATTAATGCAGGTTCTAGGTAACTAACAATATACATACACACAGAGACACACCAGAAAACCCCAAATACGTATAAATGTTTTAAAAATCAAAGCAATAAACACCAACAAATATAAATGCCAAGGAGCCATGAAGGCCCTTAAATCTGACAATAGGCATTTTGAATCACATTCAGAAGTTGACTGATAATCAGCACAGTTTCCACCAAATTTATCGCTGCTTAGGTTGCTGCATTCTGTACCAACTATACCTTCCAGATATTGTTCAAGGGCACCTCCAGGTAGTCCTTGAAGTAGTCCACACAAGTGATCGGGAAATGAGTGACTCTGAGAAGAGATCCCTGGTCTAGGAAAGTTGCAATTGGCACACAATTGCAGTCCTTGGTGCTCTCTTTCTTTTATGATGCACCAGGCCGGCCCAAATATGGGAAGAAGAAATCTTTAATCTTTGTTAGCAATCCAAATTTAACACACACATATATAGTTTTAAAGTACCTGTATTTCCCATATATGTTCATGGATAATCCCACTGTGGATAAGCCATTATTCAAGTTTGTAATCAAAATATCGTGAAAAATGTGCCATCTACAGATAAGCAGTTTTTGAAAATTTGAAATATACCAAAATTTTAAGGGTTGCTTTATATGCTGATGGTGCATTTTTCATGGTATTTTGGTTAAAAATTCCAAAGATGGCTTATCTACAGATGGGCTTATCCATAAATAGTTAATAGAAACATGGGAACAAGAATCTAAATAGTGCAAAATAGGAAGCTAGTAAAATTCCAGATCAATCAAGATTGTTCCAAATTAGCTTGATATCTCTGACAGTACATTCATTAAAATTGTGATATATGATACCATTTGTTTGCAATCTTGTTAATATGTTAGTCACTCACAATCATATTTCATATCAGTAAAGAAAATTGTATTGCCAGGTATAGTGATTTTCACATAAGGTTTTTAGATTTCCCCTTGTCTCAAAGAAATAAACTGCAGTACTCATAAATCAGCACTGTGAAATTCAGAAGAAATTACATTTCAGTATACAAATATAGCATTCTGCTGTTGTCACCTACTGCTGCTATTTTTGTTTTCTAGCTTTGATTCATGCATTCCAACAATGCACTAATAGTTAATTCATCAGTAGTATAATATTACTTTATAAAACCTCATTTGTTAACAATCCATGCTAATTTAGAGACTTTTAAAGACCCTAAAGCATATTGGATGCTTTTCTCTTCTAAAAAAATTAAAAACAAATAGCGCTGGAAATGGTATGGAAAAAGGCAATAGAGAAAATTGAGGGACTATATTGAGCTTCCCTACAAAGAGAAAAATCATAGCATTTGATATTTTTAGTTTATATAAGTGAAAGGCAGATAACAGAGCTAAAGCATGAACAAGTTTTTTGGGAATTAAAAATGAGAAAGTGTGAAGTTTCAACAGAAAGGATGGAAGGCACAATTCTATATTTTTTTTTTCAATTTCTTTCTTGTTTCTCTATCTCATGTTTCCTATCTTCTTGTTTGTTTTGTGTATTACAATACATTAAAATTCTAATTAAAAAATACAGGTTTTTTTTCCCCTGCTAACAATGGGGATCATATATCGGAACTAAATGTGATAATATTCAGGGTGGGTACTAAAAGGCACACAATGAAATTTGCTTCCTTCAGATATGACAGAGTGATGGCCACAAATTTGTATGGTTTTGTAAAAATCCTAGGCAGATTTGTGGAAGACGGAGCTTTGAGTGACTGCTAACCTTGATGGCTATATAGAGATAAAGCCTTTGAATTGTGCTTTATTCCGTGTAGTTTTCTTGGTAACATACTACTTCTTGAATCATAAGTAGTATAATTAAACAGCAGATGCCAAGAAGCAACATAAATCAGTTACTTTCCTATAAAGTTTCTGAAGCTTCTATTGTAGTTGGCCACTAAGTGATACAGAATGATGGACTAGATAGGTCTTTTGCCTTGATCCATAAAAGATGTTCAGATACAGCAATGTGGATTCCTGAGTCAAAGACATGTTTCACACTTGAGTTCAGGTAGAAGTAGATGGTACATTCCTTCTGCAGGAAAGTTGTGATGTTTGAAATCCCAAAAGTGCTTTTTCAAAAGACGGCTTTCTTTGTTTTTCCTTGAAGACATTTCACTTCTCATCCAAGAAGCTTCTTCAGCTCTGAGATGAAGAACTCAAGAAACTTCTTGGATGAGAAGCAAAATGTCTTCAAGAACAAGCAAAGAAAGTTGAAGTTGCCTTTGGAAAAAGCACCTTTGGGACACCCATGACTAGATGACTGAGAATCTCCATAGACATAATGTTTGAAAGGTTGTGCATTTACAAAACTTGTGCACCACCCATTAAAAAACCTGTTATATAAATGAACAATATTATATAATATTAATGATTAACTGTAGAGCCTTTTTGAACATCTTTCACTTAATCACTTAATTCTTGTAATATTTTTTTTAATCCCTACCTCTTTTTCAATTCCACTTTTACTTCTGTATGTATATATAACCTGATTTGGCCAGATAGTTAAAGTGTCAGAGTAGGAACAGGAAAATCTGAGTTCTAGTCTAACAGGCCAGCTGGTTTTTAGGTGAGACATACTCTCTCAGTGCCAGTGGCCAAATAGTTCCAAAAATACCACTTAGAAAAATATATGGACTTATCTATATAATCTACAAGAACAATATTTTAAAAAGCTATCATCACGTCCTTTTTTCCAGAGGTTGAGCAATTTCTCAATAGAATTGCTTTCCAAGTTGCTAAGAAACTCCCTTATTTCTCTCTGGAACATATTTGAGTCTATTCCTGGGATAGATCAATTTAATTATTCCATTCCCGCTGCAGAGGCATAGCTCTGGTCAATCTCATAGTTACTAAAAGGTGATATTTCCATGCTGGAGAACTAGGTGTCATATCTATCTCCCCACTTCTCCATCGTGTCTCAACTGCTAAGAGGGTAATGTAGCTGTAATGAATGATGTTCCTTACACGTTGGGTTCTGATGATCTAGAACAGGGATGTCAAACTGCCAGCCCGCGGGCCGGACACATCATCTGGAAGCCGCGCCCACCCCATGGCAAAACCATCCCGATATATTGCACGACGTCACGTGACATCACGAGTATGACATGTCTGATCTAGAACAATTCCATCCCCTGAGCCAGAGTGTTGAAATCACCTGGCATTAGCATCCTTGTTTTTCAGTTACAAATCAAGAAGCTTAGACAAGGATACATTTACATAAGCTGGGAAGATGATGTAACAGCAGCATCCCTAACTTGTCCCTCACTGTAGAGAACCATGGATATGGCCTTGAAAGAAACATTTGGAAACCGTTGAAGAAACAAGGGCAAAAGCATTAGCTCTAGGAAAAGAGATAATGTTAAGGGACTTGGGCTGACTCAGTGAAATATGAGGGAGGGAAAGTAAAACAATCCAGAATTGCAAGATTCTGCCACTATAGCGTTACTCAATAATATATGGTTATAGTTGGTTTCTTGATCTGGTCTACTTCATTGGGCTGGCACTCTGCCTAATAGCACATGTAGAGTCTCATACTTTCTCGGCTGTGTTTTTCAGGAGTTTGTCATTGCCTCCTTGCTACAGCTGAGAAAAAGTGACTGGCTTAAAGTCATCCCTCTGGCTTTTTGTCCAAGATGGGACTAGAATTCATTGTCTACTGTTTCTAGCTTGGTGCCTTAACCACTAGAGCAAACTGGCTCTGTCCCATATATTTCTGTAGCTCTGCTATGTGCAAATGCCGCATAGTATTGGTTTAAATTATTAATTGGTCATCTATTTTAAAATGAAATTATTGTTAAATAAAACTTTGTGGCCATATGGCCACCTTCTTTTCTGTACAGAGCTCTGTGAAGGTGAATAACAGAACAGGATATTCTTATTCTCCAGCACAGGAAATGGAGAATCCACCAATGGGTTTACTCTTCCTGCCCAATCAGATCAAGTCAGCCAAACCTGCTACGCCTGTCCTGGACTAGGGTGTCCCAGTCTCGACTTGATCTTATCCAGGACAGACGTTCAAGTTTGGCTCATAGGCAGGTAGATCAGAGTCCCATCGGTGGATTTTCCATACTACCACAATCTCCTGAGCAGCGCTGGGATCAGCACTGCTCCAGTTTGACTACTAAACACCTGAATCCCCTCTACTTCTCAGGCAGAACGGAGGCTTCCGGTCTCCCTTTCCTTCCCACAAACAGCACTGGGCTCAGTGCTGCAACAATTCCCTTTCTCCTACCTTCATCAGGAATCGGCTTTTTTACAGCTTTCATTCGTCGGAGCTTGCGGCTGCAGCTCTGGCGGCCTCACACGCGCACGTCACCTGGATCGGCTGTTGGGCACTCGCTGGCTCATCTGTTTCGGGTGGTCGCTGGCTCATCTGTTTCGCCGGAAGACTCCTTAGGTAGGAGTGAGGGCCGATTTCACCCCTCTTCTCAGTCAGTCACTTGAGGGAATTGCACTTATTGAAGCGACCGCCATTTTGCGGAGCGCATGACTACCGAAGTTTTCCCATCTGAAGGACACACGGGGGGAAGGGCTCTCTCCTCCACTGCTTTCAGCCACTCAGTTTTCTCCGGGTCCCTACACAGTGGGGTGGTCCGGCTCCGTTCCTCCCTGCATCTGATTGGCATAACTTCTTCCTTCGGTGCAGGGGAGCCAGGCCAGGTCGCAGCCACCATTTTGAGTGGCCTTCAGGTTCGTCTCACTGGTCTGCAGGCCCATGCATTCTGTAGCTCTCTGAGGACCACAAACAAAGGGTTTCTCCTAAAAGCCTCTGGGATCCCCTTAAGGGTATAGTGCCACCCCTGTCTATACCTTTTTTTTCCCCAATTTTTTTTTCCTTCCCCTTTCTGGTGTACAAGGCCCATCGGGCCCAACTTTAGGCCCCGATCTAGTGTCTCCCTACCTGGTCACCTCCTGGTGGGCTGTGCATCGGACTGTGGCCAGCATCCACAGATCCGCCTGCTGCGCAAACTGTGTTGCCACTTATCACCTCGCTGGCCTGGTAACACCACACATCCTATGAGCAGGCTGTTGTCACCTCGGTGACTTTGCCATGGCTGTAGACGCGACTGGTCATCGGGAGTACCACCAGTCTGGTGACCAGGGGGGCAAGGCGATCATTATCATACCCTGCCCTTCACTCTTACCCGCCAATTGACTCACTACCAGGGGTACCCTTCTATGCACTTGAGTTTACCTGCACCAGGATGGAGGAAAGCATAGCCTCCCAGACCAAGGATGCCTCACCCTCTTCTTCGGGCCGGAAACGGCACAGGTCCTCCAACCAGGAGGCCGCAGGTAGGATCTCGGCCAAGGCCAAGGCCATCTATGGGAGGAAGACCTCCAAATTGGCGGAGAAACAGGCCAGCAGGAGATACCAGGCTCTGGAGAAGGAGTTCTCCAAAGCACAAAAGCAGGCCAAGGCTGAGGCTAAACAAGCTGAGGCCCCTCTCTTTGATTTACCACTGGGTCCCTCTACATTTGCCCATCGGGTCTGGTCGCCAGGGGAGCTTCTTACCTCTCCCGCTCTGCCTGGACCAGATCAGGATATCTACACCCCTCAATCACTACCTGTACCACGGGTCCAATGCCTGGTCCCAGAGGCTACCTTCACCCCCACAGCTGCTGGGCTCAGGGTAGCCGAGTCTGACACCTTTCCCCCTGAGGATCGCCTTCAAGCTTTAATTGCTTAGGCAGTGGACCAAGCTCTTGCGGCCAGTTTGCAGGTGCCCAGGGCCGATTCAGTTATTTCCCTTCCGATTCCCCAGTCGGCAGCTCTGGGATATCATGCTCCTCCCTCCCCGTCCCAATCTTTATATAGCAAGGCCTCATCCCCTCCGGAGTATGATCAAGAGTTAGATGCCCTGTGGTCGGAGGAAGAGGATCTTCTCCCAGATCTGCCGCCATTTGGCGGGCTTTTTAACCCCTCTCTTTTTCTGCCCTTACTTCGTAAGGCCAGTTCTACGGCACACATTGGTCCTGATCGATCTACGCCAGCAACAACAACTATACCCGATTCAGACGCGGACCCTGTCTTCACCGAACCGGTAGTAACACAACACCATGTACCTTGTCCGCCCCTATTCCTCAATGCGGTCTGAAAACAGTGGGTCTCCCCTGGCACCAATCCCCTCCCTAGTGGGAACGATAAAAAACTGTTCAGTGTTGCTCCAGATTTGGCAGATGCGCTGGAGGTGCCTATGGTGGACGGCCCCTTGGCCCCTCTCCTGTCCTCCACCACGATCTCAGGAGCTATGTCTGAGGTGCTAAAGACAGAGGATCGGAGACAGGAGTTAACGTTTCACAGGACCCACCAAGCAGCAGCATGGGCTATCAGGGCTACCACTTCAGCATCCTTTTTTACCAGGTCCTCTCTCCTTTGGCTCCGTCAGCTCCAAGCCAGGATTCCCCCAGAGGATGTTTGTACACATCAGGACATGAGCAAGCTAGTGGCGACAACAGAATATGCTTCCGATGCAACTCTACATGCTGCCAGGTTTTCCTCCAGGGCCATGGCATCTAACATGACGGCACGTCACATGCTCTGGCTAAAGCACTGGCACGCTAATGCTAAGTCCAAATGGCGCCTGGCAGCAGCTCCCTCCAGTGTGGTAAACTATTCGGGGAAGCCTTAGCACCGTACCTGACCAAGAACAAACGTAAGGCACTTAACCATCTCACCAGACGGGCCAACAGATGGGCCAACTCTATCTCCACATTCCCATCTTGACCATCGCCGGTTTCTAAGGTTCACCATTATCACCATTATCAATACAGGGCACTCCCGTTCGGCCTGTCTTCGGCTCCGAGAGTGTTTACCAAGATCCTGGCGGTACTAGCCGCTTACCTGAGACTGGTGCCGGTCCATGTCCAATGCTACCTGGACGACATCCTAATTCAGTCATCGTCAATCCCGGCTGCCCAGTCAGACCTCAGGTTGGTGATAAAGGTCCTCCAAGACCACGGGTTCTCAGTAAACTTTCAAAAGAGCCAGACAGTTCCCGCGACCAGGCTATTACACCTAGGGACTATCATAGACACGGTAGGATGCCAGGTCTATCTGTCCCAGGAACGCCAGGACAGTATCCGGGAGTTGGTCCTCAAAATATGCAGGGACCCGAAAGTGACATTGGCCATCCTTTCCCAATTACTAGGGAATATGATATCGGCCATAGTGATCGTTCCCTGGGCCAGGCTACATTCCAGGAACCTACAGTGGTTTCTGCTATCCTTCCAAAGACTGGGCACCAGCTCCTCCAACCGAAGGGTAAGGGTCCTTCCTCAGATCTTGCAATCTCTCAAATGGTGGCTCTCTCCAGCCATGGCCAGAGGGTCCTCCTTCAAGGAACCCATTCGACTCACCCTCACGACTGACGCCAGTCTGTTCGGTTGGGGAGTGCACCTTCAGTCGCAGTGGGCTCAAGAACTGTGGTCCCGGTCAGACCTAAGGCACAACATCAACTAGTTGGAGCTCAGGGCCATACACTTGGTCCTCCGTCACTTCCGCAGCAGGGTTGCAAGGCATCATGTGCTGATCCTCATGGACAACATGTTGGCAAAGGCCCATGTGAACCAACAGGGGGGTACCTGATCCCGTACCCTCATAACCGAGGCCCAGTTGTTGGGCTCCTGGGCAGAGACCAACCTTGCCTCCATCAGAGCTGACCACATCTCAGGGGAGGCGAAGAGACAGGCAAACTTCCTGAGCAGTTCGACAGTGGACCACTTGGAATGGCGCCTGCATCCGGACCTCTTCAGGGAGATCTCAGACAGGTTTGGCTTACCGATCTTAGACCTGTTTGCCTCCCCGGTGAACACTCAACTACCGAGGTTCTTTTCCCATTTTCTGTCCCTAGGGGTGGAAAGGGGGGATGCTCTTTGGAGTCCGTGGCTGGAGGGACTGCTCTACGCCTTTCCCCCTCTTTCTCTTATTCCGGCGGTCATCTGCAAACTCCTTCAGGAGAGGGCGGAGGTTCTTCTAGTGGCTCCGTACTGGCCGCGGAGACTGTGGTTCGCCAACTTCGTGAACCTTTCCATATCTCACACATGGAGGATCACTCCGGGTCGTTTTCTTGCTCAGCCAAGGGGCCCTGCATCATCCAGATCCCCAATGGCTCCAATTAGCCGCCTGGCCCTTGAGCGCAGGATCCTATCCCAGGAGTCCTGCTCACCAGGTATCATTTCCATGATCCAGGCCTCCCAACGGCCTGCTACCAACCGTATTTATGAGGCCACGTGGAAGGATTTCTGTCTGTGGTGCACAAAACACCAGCTGACTACATCAGATTTGACGATTCCAAGGATCTTGGACTACCTACTAGACGGTCTAGAGAGGGGCTTAGCACCGAATACGATACGTAGACAGCTCTCTCCACCCTACTTACCTGTGACATCGCAGTATCCCTGGGTCAACACCCATTGATACATTCATTCATCAAGGGTGCCACAAACATGAAGCCCCCTGTGGTGCATAGGTATCTCTCTTGGGAACTGCCGCGGGTCCTACAGGCTCTCACTAGGCTTCCTTTTGAGCCTCTCAGGACATGTGCTCTGCGCTCCTTGTCTCTCAAGGTCGCCTTCCTGGTGGCAATCACTTCTGCATGACGGATATCTGTGTTGGCGGCACTTTCCATCAGGGATGACTTATGCATCTTTCATCGGGACCGAGTGGTCCTTCATTTAGACCCTACCTTTGTTCCTAAGGTTAACTCTCTATTCCACAGGGCTCAGGGAATTGTGCTTCCAGATTTCTGCCCTAATCTG
The DNA here is from genome assembly GCF_016545835.1 of Crotalus tigris. Lineage (NCBI taxonomy): Eukaryota > Metazoa > Chordata > Lepidosauria > Squamata > Viperidae > Crotalus > Crotalus tigris. Next base: position 357,548 of record NW_024100623.1, on the reverse strand, counting down.
TCTCATGATCTGGAACAGCAATGGCACCTTCTGGACGTTCGTAGGGTGCTCCGTTGTTACATCAAATGGACGGCTGCCTTCTGCAACTCTGAGGCCCTCTTCGTTTCCTTCCAGCCTTCCTCCAGAGGTCGGAAGGTGTCTGCTTCCATGATTGGCAGGTGCATTACGGGGGTGTACCAGTCCAATTCCTTGCCGGTTCCACGTCATGTCATAGCCCACTCAACACAAAGTGCAGCTACCTCCACGGCATGGGCCACTTAGGCATCCATTGAGGATGTTTGTAGGGTGGCTACGTGGCCTTCATCCTCGCCCTTCATACAACATTACAAGCTGGACAGGTTCGCCTCTGCAGAAGCCTCCTTTGGCAGGAAAGTTTTCCAACAGTTTGTACCTCGCGGCATCACACTGAACCTGGCTGCTTCCCTCCCACAGGGACAGTAGGCTTTGATATGTCCCATTGGTGGATTCTCCATCTCCTGTGCTGGAGAAGGGGCGTTGTCTTACCTGAACGCCTTTTCTCAGCACGGAGATGGAGAATCCACTCCCACCCTCGCAGGTTCTTTAGGCCTAGGGTTAGGTTCTGTGAGCCAACACGTCATGCTGTCAGTCAATGACTTCGCCCATGTTGAGACTGGGACACCATAGTCCAGGATAGGCGTAGCAGGTGGATTCTCCATCTCCGTGCTGAGAAAAGGTGTTCAGGTAAGACAACGCCCCTTCTCTCTCATTTACAGAATATTTATATATTTACATGTTTAAGCATGCTATATGCTGCACTATAAATAATTGCTTGAGGCTTTTATGCAAAGTCTTCGCAGATTAATAAAATGATTTAAAATAGCTGTGGTCAAAGGCCAAGAATTATTTGTGCACGGTAATTGTTTTCTTATTTGCAAGAAAGCTTTGTGCACATGTGGTAAAAAAAAAGCTCTCTTCCAATATTTTGCTCTATATGCTTGTGCTCATCTTTGCTTAAACGAAAGAAGGAAAAATACTATAGTGATTTAAAATTTGAAGTCACACTATCTAGAAATTAAAATAAGATATTAAAAGTGGGAAATAATGCAGCAAAAATTTGTATAAAATGTGTGCAGGTAATCCTTGATTTATGATAACAATTGGGACTGGGAAATCCTAAGTGAGAAGTTCCTGAGTTCCTGAGATATGACAGCAGAAGCAAGAAGATGACAAGTCACCTAGGGGCAGTGGTGTGCAGGTCAGTGGGGGTCAAATGGCAGAAATGGGGATAGGTATATGAGAAAGTTGAAGCTCCCCCATAGTTGTAACTGAGGGCAGGCTGCCGAGTGTCTAAATTTTGATCACATGACCACATAAATGCTGTAATGGCTATAACTTTGGGACCAGACATAATTATCATTTGTTTAACATCGCTGTAACTTTGAAAAGTGCCTAAACAAATAATCATAATTCAAGGACTACCTGTACTAGCAAAGGTCAATATTAATTTCCAGGAAGAATTATGTTACATGATTTAGTAACAATTTACCTTCTCTCCATGAGACTGTATGCTCTGCTGCCCCCTAATTTGCTCTTTGCAACCATTACATTCAATCAGCATTTAATTTATAAAATAAAAAGAATCCAGATAAGTTTAGAATATAAATTATATTAAACAGGTTTAGTAGTAATAGAAATTTAGGATAGAAATGAAATATATTAAATTTACTATGTTACTTGAGGGAAATAGAGAGATGATAGTGAATGTATTAAGTTGAGCTGTTATTGTGTGATTTTATGTTGGAATCTTTTTTACCCAAACACCACCGTGTGTCTTAAACACTTTTTGTTAAAACTACAAAACCAATAAAATATATTTAAAAAAAAAGAATATAAATTATATATTTTAGGCCTAGGAAACGTGGTGCCACTGAATACACCTTGCCTGCAGACAACTTCTTTGGTGTCTGCCGGGTTTTCTATTCCATTTTAAATTCTTAAAAAGGATTACCATTTTTTTAAAAGAATTAATAGAATGTGGCATTTTACAGTCCAAAGCACTAGTCTCTAGGCTCATCCTATTTACAAAAATGCCTTTGGAGTCCAAATAAGCACTAGAGGAATTCATTAAAAATGTATTTATAAGATGGTAAATGCTGTGTTTCTAAATGCATCTACCTCTGTAGAGGATAAAAAAAGAAAATTAAGCTTAGGTAGTAGAGAGTATCCTAGAATTTGGCTAGGAGCTGAGAAGTACGTTTACAGATGTCCTGCGAATAGCCTATCCAACCATTGTTGCCATTTTGTGAGAGCACTCACAAAGTAAAATTTTTCTGTTCAAAGATTTGGTGAGGGAAGAACTAAGCCATGACATTCTAAAATTAGTATTTTCTGGTATAATATCACTACAGGTGTTCCTTGTTTTTGTTTACTAATTATTCAGTTATGACAGTGATGGAAAAGTATTTTTGTGATCAGTCCTCACAAGTACGACTTTCATAAAGGAAACAAACTGAAGCAAGATCCTAAGCACAGTCCCAATTTCATTTAGTGATTGTTGTGCTTGACCTTTGAGTTACCAGTCCCAATTGTGGTAGCTAAACATGCCTATAATGAAACTATTTCTGAAACATGATAAGGAGAGAAAAGTAATTTAAAACTCAATTCAGTGCTGTATAAACACCATTGTATCTTATTATTCATCAGATAAAAATAATGAGTTTAATATTGATCTAATAAAGTAAATTTTAATTTAACGTTTTACTGATTCATCAAATTTCCTTAGCCATTTTTTTATTGGCATTAAGTGATCTGAATTAATTGTTAATAATTGGGCTTCTGGAGAATAAACAAAAATAGTTTTTCATCCTCAATGGTTATCATTTAAGTACTGTTAAATAAAGTAGTGAAAAAAGAAACATTTAATTAAAAATCTGGTATTTTTTCTAATTATTAAAAAATTAATGGCCATAATAATCCAAAATTTAATATTACACCGAATCAGCAAATACATTTGATATCAGTGCATAACAGGCACTGCAATTTTCCTATGTTTTCTGTGATGCGTGTGCCTGGATGTATCATTTTCAGTGAACAGCATGATTTGAAGATAAAATTAATTAAATTAAAATATACTTTAATTTAGTCGGATAAATTTTATTTAATTGTGAAGAATATATAAAAATGCATTAGTCTGAATCAGTTTTCTCCAGTCTGTTGACCAGTACCAGGCCATGGCATGCTAGCAACCGGTCCGCACAAACAATCAAAGCCCCATCTGTGGGATGTAGGCAGCACACAAAACAATGCACCCTCCAGTCCACGGAAAAACCTCTCTCCACAGAACCGGTCCCTGGTGTCCAAATGTTTGGGGACCTCTGCTCCAGAGCCATGAATATAGTGGAGAAAGGGAAATGCTGATTTTCTGAAAACCTGCATTCTGGGAAACCATCTTTCTTATCCCAGGGTACTTCAACCTCTAAAATTAATTTGAGCATTGTCATGGAACTACATTTCCTAGATTCACACAATTCAGTACTGTGGTTTTCCCACTATATTGATAAGGAGTTTGTTGTGAATAGAACAACATTAGGAATAGGAAGTAATGTCACTTGTCTGGAGCATCAAATTAGAAATAGCTGTCCAAATCAAATTTAAACAAATCACTATCGAAGGTGCTGCCTCCTAGTGTCCAAAACAAAATTGGGGGAAATTGTACCAGAATATATATTAAGATCATTATTTGCTTATTTGAATTTATCCTTTGGGTTATCATACATTATTCACCTGTTCATAATGTAACCAATTATGGGTATTTTTGACAGTGTTTTTACAGTATTTCTCCTGCCCGGATTTCTGTTTAGCTGTTGATAGTTAATGAAAGGAACACAACAGCCATTTAACAACCTTTGGAGATACGTTGTCTCCATTTACCAAGAAGTTGGCAAGTGGCATGAATATATTTATTTATAATAGACATTTTTTTATTAAACGTATGTCCTAGCTTTCATTCAGGAGCTGAAAATAGCATATCTAGTGCTCTTAACTCTCCCTCGAAGACAGACTGGACTATGAGAGTGTGGCTGGCCCAGAGTCAACCAGTGAAAAATACAGTATTGTCCAAAGATTCTTCCAACAATAAAAATCAATAGCTTCAAGCAGAAGTGCTGTAATATCTTTTCAAAGCAGCCGTGCTAATTTCAGAAAAGATGTTGCTGCTTTAATTATTCAGCAAGAAGTCCTTTTGCCCACAGAAAGACTACTTAGAGGAGCACCAACATTCTCCCTATTCAAAATAAACGTGCCTCTGAAGTCTTTCCTCACCTATTTTCTGTAATATTTTCTTTGTGTTACTGACATAATATTGATTTATGACAGTGATGGCGAACCTTTTAGAGACTGAGTGCCCAAACTGCAACCCAAAACCCACTTATGCCGGGTGTGTGTGGCCCAGTGGGTGGGCGTGGCCAATTGGATGGGCGTGGCTGCAGTGGTAATGGCAGCCTGGGTGGGACTAAAAAGTTCAATCAATCAATTCCAACTTTGCAAGATCTTTTTTTTCCCCACAAGAAGTTGAAATTGATTGAACCTTTTTTTTTCTTTTGCACACGGCAGCGGAGGCCTAAAGCGAAAAGGTTTTATAAAACCCAGCTGAAAGCCTAGGACTGGGGCGACGGCGCACACGCGTGCCCACAGAGAGGGCTCTGAGTGTCGCCTCTAGTTTATGATAACTGCCATCTAAAGGTACAGACAGTAGCAGTTAAAGTCTTTTTTGCCATTTATCAAACGCTTTCCCTTTTTCTTTGTAGTGCTTTATAAATGTGGCAGGTTTTCAAGCTCCCTAATGGTCAGGTTGTGCCCATTTATAGTTTCCACCAGCCTGCTATCTTCCAGATGCATTTGATTTTATTTCCTATAATCGGGATTTTCAACTGGTGTTGTTGATGCAGCATTATTGGACTTTGCTCTTTATTCATTTCCAACTCCTAAGCTGTGATAATAGTTTAAAGAAACAAAGGAGAGATTTCTATTTTTTAAGATAACATTGTATTTTTATAACAGCTAGATGGCAGCCTCTAGCCAACTTCATCTGATTTCTAAAAGAATAAAGCCTAGTTAGGACTTGGATGGAAGGCCACCAGGGAATCCCAAGCGGTAGGCTAGATTGAGAAATTTAAAAAGAAGCATTCAGGAGGAAAGCAACAGCAAATCACTTATGTATTGCTAAAGCAAATAAATTTCTTTTAGTTACTAAGAAAATATTGTAAACCTATCCACAAATTCATCACGAATCGAGTTCAAATTGAAGAAGATTTTATAGTTTACTGCTCTTTGAGGAAGTTATATTTTGCCAACTGTTTCTTAAACAACAAAGTTTTAGAAGCTGCATTGTGCTTTAGTGTTGGGAGAAAGGTTATACAAAAAGGTAAGAGTGAGATAAGAAAGAAAAGAAAAATGATGAAATTATTTGCTTAGAAGGATTTTAGTCCATGGAAATTTAAAGTAGGATTACAGATGGGGAAAATAAAGTATGGAACTAATGTCCGTGAGTGAATAGAAACATATCTTGTGATTTGTTAAATAATCCATGTTTCTGAAGTTTGGAAAATACTTTATTAGCAATTCAGATAAGCTGAATGAACTTTTAAAATGAGAAGGAAATCTCAGCAGTACATAGAGGTATGTATGCAAGCATGCTTTTGACCTCAACCATAACAGGCGTTCTGAACATTTTTGTATGCCTTAGCACTATTTTCACATTTTATTTATTTATCAGTATACTGCAATAAACCTATCCCAGGTGCCTAAAGGCAGAAAAATTAAAGAGAGAACTCTAATAATAAATATTATAAAAATCATAGTAACATCAACAGGGGTTTTTTTCCCCTAGAATGTGTAACAAAACACTTAGAGCTGTACATGCTTGCTGTTGATCTGGACCTTGAATTGTAGTTTTGCTCCTCTCGGCCCTAAGATTCAATATTTGTCTGTTGTTTTTATATCAAGAGAGCTGAGTCAAAGCCACCTGCTACAAGTAAACACATTAGCCGTTCTCTCACCTGCTTGAGGCCCCCCCCCCTTTATGTAAACTAAGGGTGCCTCTTGAGATGTGGACAAGCCAGCTGCTGGTTGACATGCTGCCTGTACAGATCAGCTAGGGAAAACCTCTCTTTGGGAGCAGTTGATCTAATTGCTGCTACTTCTCTATGGAGAGAAAGTGTACAGGCCCCACGCACAAAACCATCAGTCAGACTAGAAGGAGTGTCCTACTAATAGCTTCAATCTCCTCTTTGTTATTTACCTACCAGAGACAGATATCAAAGGCATTGTTCTAGCCCTGCCTATGGACTGAAAGCACTTTGCCTTGTGGCTCAGAGCTGAATATCAGCATCTTCAGGCATGTTCTAACTCAGCGGTTCTCAACGTTTGTGTGACGGCGACCCCCATCACACAAACGTTATGCGCGGTGCGGCGTGGTGCCCCCATGCGCAGCACACATGCGGGGGGCGCCCCATGTGCAGTGCGCATGCGTGGCAGGGGCCGCCCCATGCGCGGTGGCGCCCCCGGGGGTGCAACGCCGCCCCCATGCGCATGCGCGGCAGCACCCCCAGAGGCGCGCCGCCGCCCCCATGCACAGCGCGCATGCGCGGCGGCGGCCCCGGAGGGGGGGAAATGGCAGATCGCCGCCTTTGGCGACCCCCGAAAAATGGTCGATCGACCCCAAATGTGGTCGCGACCCATAGGTTGAGAACCGCTGTTCTAACTGTTGTACTTCCAAACTCTGAGAAAGTCAAACAACTCTTGGCTTTCTCATTAGTAAAATCATAAATGTGTGAGTTTTGTCTGTTTGCTGTACCTCAGGGTTTAGGTTAATCACTGTGCTGAATATTCCATTACCCCAAGCTGGTTCCCTCCTCCCCCTGTGGCCGCACCCCAGTATTTCTGGGTATTTCTCAGTGTGAAGAAGCCCTATTTAGGTGTATTTAAAAATTTCCAGCAGTGCAAGATATGCTGAACGTTTCTGTGTTGTATAGAAATAAACACCCTGGCTAAATGGCAGTCTTAAACAGCCAGTAGTGTTCGGCTGGCTGGTAAAAGCAGGAGAAGCAGCAGATAGAAGAGGCTAATGGATGCCTTGATTCATTTCTGATTGGAAGCTGCCCAGAATTTGTTATAAGATGGGTGACTATATAATTGTATTAAATAAATTTCTCCTGTGTGAATTGGGCTAATTAAAGATTGCATCATATCTTTTAAGTCCCACCTAGTACATTTGGAGAATGGGACAAAGGGCCATTTAGTTCAGATGAAAAGCATCTTGTAGAGATAGTTAAACAAATAATATTGGTTGCACAGCAAACGATCCCAATTCTTCCAGCTATGCCAGATTGTTGTGGGGAAATTCCCACATAAATAAAAAACGAGCATTTGAAAAGAGATGTAACAAATGTTTTTTTTTAATTAGCATACATTTACAATGATCCCTGGGATCCCTGAAAGTTACAGGTATATATCGTTCAAAATGATACATAAGGGATACAATGCAAATTATAAGAAAACCTTAGAATGTAGTATCAGATAGGAGCATGATCTAACCACAGCGCTGCCATGATCTTAGTATGGTCTGTCACAACCTTCTTAACAGCTGATCTGGCACCTCTAAATTCCACTTTTCTAAGGAAGCTGCAGCCCCCCCTTTCTACTGATATTTGCATCCTCTAACATAAACATTGTTCTTTATTGTGCCTACATATTGATTCCTTTCACACCAAAGAAAAGGCAACTATTGGTTTCTGTTATTTGCCTCCTTTCTTCCAGGGTTATTAGACTGTTTCACTTTGCCTACTCCATCTGCGTAATTCAAAATCCCTTAAAGCAATCATGTTTATAAGCACCAATAGATAGTATCCGTCCTCCACAATATACTTGGAGGGTTGTTTGGGTTTCTATATGTTGTGAATTTAAAGAGTTCTCACTATGTCTTCACAACATATAGACAGACTTGACCATAGTTTCAGCTGGAAAAATGTGACCAAAAATGTGACTAGACGAAGCCAAATCCAAATACACTAGGGAATTTCTAGAAGCCTGACACTCTGACAAATCAGCCATCAATAGATATATAGACATTAACATCTATAGACTATGCGAAAGGGACTCATCCCAAAAAGGAACAAAAAGACCCAAGCACCTCTCCACCAACAATCAGCGCCTAGATAAGCATGGATTAGCTCCAAGGTTAACAACAGACCAACAGTCAAGTAAACAATACCCCAGTCAAGAAACTGCCAACGGCAAACAGCCCAACCAAAGAATCTCTAAGACCACCACCACCAATATTGACAGGGCAAGTCACTAGAACATAAACTGACAGCAAATCACACTTTTTACTAGCACCGATGATGTTAGCTAGTTTGCAAGAAAACAAGCAAGCTCGGAGAGCACCAAGGACCCCCCAGAACTCACACTCTCTAGGTTTCTAGACTGGTGCCTTAATCACTATACCAAACTGACTCTGTACTTGGAGTAGAAAGTAGGAAATAGCAACTAGTTTCAATTTTTCATTCTGAAACTTACTTTTAAAAATAATGGTTCAAAGACCATTCTGTGCGCCTTGTCCTAATTGCATGTGACTTCCTCGCAAGGCTTTGGTGCCTTCCATAGCGTTGTGAAAAAACAGCATGTGATTTGGACAAGGCAGCACACCGCCTTGTGTAGAAGGGTCAGGCTGGCCTGCCTCATCAGCAGCCGGAGGAAGAAGTCAAGGAAAGTCAGCCGGAGGTGGCAGGGCAGCAAAGTGAGGAAAGCAGCAGAGTGCAGGACATCCAAAAGATAAAGATGGTGTGGGGGGGAGATAGGTGAAGGGGAGTTGAAAAAGAAAACAGTCTCTTATCTTGCTGAAGCTCAGGGCTGAGAGAGGGACCAAGATAGGAATGACTTGGATATAGGTGGTTCCTTGGCTAATATCCAGGTGATATTTGGTTAACAACAGCAATGGAGAGTCCTGGGGTTACCATTGCTAAACGATGCAGTCACGTGTCATACTTTATAGCCACATCGCATAATGACAGAAATTCTGTAATTAATCAAGGATTACCCATAAGGCAGCACAGTTAATTGCAGGAGTCTTTTATTACATTCCACAGTGTGCTCAGATAGTCTTGTTGTTTGATCATCAAAAAAGGCTTTGCAGTTTGCTGAAATGTTGCTGCATATAGAATTTGAGATTAGTTCTACAATTGTTCACACAATACAGCCCATTAACAATATGAAACCTTGTTTCTAGCACGCTGTGGGCACTTAGTCTCCAGTAGTAAGTAAACGTGCTGGTTTTCTTGCTTCTATTTAAAAAAAAAGAAAAAAGTGCAATCACTTTTCTTGTTTCTAATTGATATGTTCACTTTAGTTTATTGTCAATAATTGCATTTATTTCATTGTAGCCAAAAAGCATGTATCAGGTGTTGTCAAGTTTTTTTTAAATTAGATTTTCCTCCCCCTCCCTTTTTTTTTTTTTCATATACCACTCAAGGTGGCAAACATATCATGGTAGTTTTTTTCATTAAATGGTGAGTTTTGTCCTATGGCCTGTAAATATATCTTAAGAAACTCTCAATCATTATCTTGCTTGCATTTCAGAATAAAATATAGGTAGTCTTCACTGCCTGCATTTGGAATCAGCAACTTTGTTGCTAAGTGGTTTGGTTATTAAGTGAAACACCATGTGATGGTACCAACTTGCAACATCAGTTCGGGCTGCTGTTGTTAAGCAAATCACCATGGGTTATTAAGCATGACATCACATGACTGCAACTTGCAATTTCCTGCTGGCTTCCCTGTTGACGTTGCTTGTTGAAAATCTGATGTGAAGGGCTCAAATGGAGCGCGTGAGACCACAGGAACTTGCAAATACTGTAAATGCACACTAGTTGTCCAGCACCCAAATTGCAGCCTGTAATGGCTGTAACTTCAAGAACTGGTTGTAAATTTCCTTTTGCAAAGCCCTCATAACTTTAAAAGGACACCAAACAAGTGGTTAGTAAGCAAGGACTACCAGTAAAGTTTTAGGGCAGGGATCTTCAGACTTGGCCTTTTTATGACTTGTGCACTTCAGCTCCCAGAATGCCTCAGCCAGCATGCCTGGCTGAGGATTTCTGGGAGTTGAAGTCCACAAGTCATAAAAGGGCCAAGTTTGAAGACCCCTGTTTTAGGGGAATAGGGTTGGGGGGGTGGAATATCTTCCCATCATACTGATGATATTCCAGAGTATTTTCTATATATCATTTTGTTGGGGTGAAAGAATACAATGGTGTAGCTGTGGGGGAAATACCTTGGTTTTCTTCATTTCATAATGTTTGCTTCTTTGTAGCACTTGCCTAGAAGCTGTGTGGTGAAATAAAGCAAGTGAGGGGTATGATGGATGTTTGAGTGTTAAAATGAAGGACAGATTGGAAGCCTCTACTATGAGCAGGGCAGGTAGCAAGATTGAAATTGCAAAGGAAGCCAGACAGAACTTACGAATCTTTGTGCCAGATAGGGCATTTGTCATCAATTGAGTGGCAGTAGCTCATTTCAAGCAGTGCTTTCGAAAAGAAACATATGAGGCCTAGACTCCATGAAGGAAGGTTGAAGGAACTACAGACAGTGTATGACATAGACATAGAATCATAGAGCTGGAAGGGACCATGGATGTCTTCTAGTCCAACCCCCTGCCCAAGACAGAAGTCCTTATTCCATCCTGGACAAATGGTTGTCCAATATTTTCTTGAAAACCTCCAGTGATGGAGAACCCACAACTCTGGGAAGCAAGCTGTTCCATTGATTAATCATTCTCAAAGTCAGGAAACTTCTGCTTAGTTCCAAGTTGGATCTCCCTCTGATGAGCTTCCATCCACTGCTTTTTGTCCTGCCTCAGGTACTATGGAGAATAAATGGACACCCTCTTCCCTGTGACAACCCTTCAAGTATTGGAAGACTGCCATCATGCCATCCCTAAGCCTTCTCTTTGTTAGGCTAGACCTTTCTAATTCCCTTAACTATTCATTGTATGGTTTAGCTTCCAACCTTCATCATCTTTGTTGCTCTTCTTAACTTCATCATCATCATCATCATCATAATGTTGGAAGGGACCTTGGAGGTCATCGAGTCCAACCCCCTGCTCAGGCAGGAACTCTAGAGTCTCAGGATCTTTTTCCTATTGTGATGATCAGAACTGGACACATTATTCCAAATATGGTCTTACCAGTGCAGTATAAAGCAGTACTATCACTTCTCATGTTCTTGATGCTATCCTTCTGTTGATGTAGCCTAGGACTGCATTGGCTTTTTTGGCAGCTGCAGCAGGTTGCTGGCTTAAACGATGGTCCACTAAGACACAGGTCGGCAACCTGTGGCTCCGGAGCTGCATGCAGCTCTTTGAGCTTTCCCCTGTGGCTCCCAGCCTCCTCTGCCATTTGCAGAGAGAGACAGAGACAGAGAGAGGCATTTGCGCTCTCTCTCTCTCTCTCTCTCTCTCTGTGTGTGTATGTGTGTGTGTGTAAAAAAGTGGAATCACAGTATTCTCCGATGAGCTGAAAAGCTTATTTGGGTGGGGCTCCTCCCTTTGCTGCATCTCTGCAAGAAGCAGGAAGGGGAGGAGAGAACTAACTAGCCCAGCTATGCTGACTCAGGAATTCTGGGAGTTGAAGTCCATGAGTCATAAAAGAGCCGAGGTTGCCTACCCCTGAGCTTGTCAGAGAACAGTTTGAAACCAGCTTGCCAGGTGAGCAGAAGATCAGAGAGAGGGAGGGGGGGAGAAAGAGAGAGAGAGAGGGAGAGAAAGGGGGAGAAGAGAGGGAGAGGAAAGAGAGGGGGGAAAGGAAAGAGAAAGAAAGAAAGAAAGAAAGAAAGAAAGAAAGAAAGAAAGAAAGAAAGAAAGAAAGAAAGAAAGAAAAAGAAAGGGAGAGGGAGGGAGGGAGGGAGGGAGGGAAAGAGACAGATAGACTTTTTTGACATCTAAAATGAAGATAACACTACATATATCCTTTTTTACCTTTATTATATGTATGTGTATATATATATATATATTTGTTTTCTGAGGTTTTTGCGGGTATTTATAGGTTTTTGGTTATTCGGGTTTTCTCCCGCGTCAAATTGGAAGTGTCTTGGCGACGTTTCGACATGAAATAGACTTTAAAAAGACCAGAACTATCACCAAAACTGAACACTTTAATAACAGAATAATCAGAGAAGCCATCGAGATAGAAAAATGCCCACACAGCATGAATACACGAGATGATACCTCCTGCCTACCAGCCATTTGGAAACCCGCCCTTATTGACAAACAAGTCCCTAACACAAAGAATGACACCAGACCCACACTCACGAAAACTACATAGAATGTCACCACCACACATCCACGCAAAAAACAAACCCAAACCCACACCGATGATGAGGCATGACCACAAACCAGAAGCCAGATCACAGCTGCATCATTAGCCACTTTAAACCCCTCCAAATCCATACATGAAGCAAACTGACACCCACCATGAAGATGAGGCACGACCACAAACGCGAAGCCAAACAACAGCAATGCAGCTCACCATCTCACATCCCCCTACAACTCAGACTAACCTGAGCACAACAAAGCCCCCACCCAAACAGAACACTCCCCCAGCCAATCAGAACACAGCCAACCCCCCGACCCAATCAGAGCACAGCCAAGCTCCTAACCAATCAGAACACACCTCCACCCAATCAGAACACAGCCAAGCTCTCACCCAATCAGTTCATACCCCCACTGGCAGTTAAAAGGAAGAAACAGCTATGATCACACATTGCTCCTAGAAGCACAAAGCCGAAAACACCAGCCTGAAGATGACGAATGAGACTTCGTCGAAACGTCGCCAAGACACTTCCAATTTGACGCAGGAGAAAACCCGAATAACCAAAGACCTATATACATATATGTATGTATGTATGTGTACACACACACACTCACATATACACATATACACACACACGCACACACATATAATAAAGGTAAAAAAAGATATATGCAGTGTTACCTTCATTTTAGATATCAAAAGGGTTTTGCGGCTCCCAGTGTTTTGTTTTTGGTGGGAAACGGGTCCAAGTGGCTCTTTGAGTGTTTTGGGTTGCCTACCCCTGCACTAGGACATCTAGTTTTCACCTTATCAAAGCCAGATCATCCATTAGTTATAAAGATATGATGTGGTGGAGGAAACCAGATGCCTTCTTACTCACTTATGCAGTATTGCAGGCTAATTCTGCTGATTGCCAGCAGTTCGATCCTGACAGGCTCAAAGTTGGCTCAGTCTTCCACCCTTCCGAGGTCGATAAAATGAAGACCCAAATTATTGGGGGCAATATGCTGACTCTCTAAACCGCTTAGAGAGGGCTGTAAAGCACTGTGAAGCGGTATCTATGTCTAAGTGCTATTGCTATTACTACACCTGCAATAGAAGTCCTCTGGGGGAGGGTTTAGTTTTTTTAATCATGCCTTTGTTATTTTTTATAAATAACTCAAAGCGAGGAACATATCTCCTTCCTCCTACTGTTTTCCCTATGACAACCACTGCCCTGTGACTAAATTGGACTGAAAGAACAGGACTGGCCCAAAGTCACCCAGTTGGCTTTCATGCGTAAGGCAGGACTAGAACTCAGTCTCCTGGTTTCCAGCCTGGTGCCTTAACCAGAAGACCAAACTGGCTCTCAGTTTTAATCAAACTGTGGCCTAAATTGATCCCCCTTTTCCTATGTTTTCCTCTTCATGAAGAAGTTTTGAGAATAATGTTTTAGAATAATTATTATGGACTTGGCATCTATAAATGCACAAGTTGTTTATATAAAGCAAGTAATAGTTTGCCTAATGTATGCTGAATTTACATAGACTGATTAAAATAAATATTTACTTTAGTTGGATGGTGTTTCCATATTCCTTTCCTTTTAAATTGGTGCATAGGTAAAAATGGATCCATTAAGCAAGGTACACATCCAACACAAACGTGATTCTAACTTAAATCCTCTGTGTTCAGAAGGACTTGCTCCATACTGCATATAAGTCCAGTGCAGGGCTAAATTAAACAAGACATTATTTACAATATAGAAATTATTAAAACATATTCTTAAAATAGGTAACAAGTGCTTGGAGTGGGAGGCATGTTTTGACCCTTTTCTCTGATTGGACCGGCTCTGCTGCACCTATTTGCATTGGAAAAAAGCTTCCTTTCATACAAATGCTTGATTTGCATTCAGCAAAGTGCAGTGTGATGTTCTGCATTGTGTGGTTCTTGCATCTTCTTTTCAGTGTTTGGTTCCTGTAGTTGTCAGAAATAATGATCATCATCATAAGTGCTCAGTCTGTTTAAAACTCACGCTACATTTGGCATCTAAACAGTTACAACTTGCCAAACACATTCTTCTTCTTCCTTACAGCCGAGATGGAACATTTTGCCCTTATCAGGAGGGTGGGGATAGAGTGACACCACATATGTCATGATATGATTACATAAGCTATCAGAATTACATATGCTGCATCATGGCACAATTCATGCATCATGGCACAATTCATGCAAATTTCATAAATTACATCATTCACAGGCAACATATCGGTGTTATGCCCCTGTGGCTTTTGCGGTCAAGATCCTTGAGCTTGAAAACTACTAATTTCTGTGAAAGCATTGCTTGAGGGTGCTCCCAAGGCCTAAGAGGCACCAAGGAATGGGAAGTGGAGCATGCGGGTGTCTCAGAGTGGGGGGGGGCCTTGGGAGGCCTGGGGCAGGTGGGCCTGCTCTAGGCCTCCCAGTGTCTCCTCCATCACTGAGGTACCCCATACTCCAAATAATGACCAGCATAGTCGCTTAATGACCACATTGGGGAGGGCAGAGGTAAGAATCATTAAGCAAGGTGATCACGTGGTCATTGCCATAACTCAAGGACTACTTGTACCTGTGCCCATTTTTTCTCTCCTTTTTAATGGAAAGAGGCCACTAGAGCAGCTTATGTAAAGTCAGTTTACAATCCAAAAGCCATTCTTTCAGCCCGATAAATATTTTGTATTACTAATGAATAGATGAAGGAGATGGGTAGATGAAATTTCTTTATTGGTTATCAGGGGAATTTCTTGCTATATACCTTTGGAACAAGAAAAAGCTTCTTGCCCTATCAATGATTCTGCAACCAAATACTTAATAGTAAGATGAGCTGGATCCAAACACTATATAGAATTTTCTGATGTGATTCAAATGTTTTAAGTCTTTAGGCTCAATTATGCCTAAATGGCATTTTAAATAAAAGAAAACTTCAGTTCTGGATTTTGAATGTAGACGATTAGAGCTTACAGTACCATATCCCGTTGATTCTCACTGAATTTTAGAACTTTAATGCTAATTTCATTAGGAAAACTTGAAAAAAAAAATTTTTTTAAGAGTTCATATTTGCTTGGCCAGGATCTATTTATTATTTTCCTGTTGCAGCTTGGACGAATTTCACACAGAGACACAAAACCTGTTGTTGTTGTTTTTGTTGCTTCTTTCTTTCTTTTCAACTCTTACGATTTTTTCCTCCTTCCCATAGGTCATTTTTTCATAAGAATTAAAAAGTAATTAAAACTTGCAGAATGAAAAAATGGCACATGCACTGCTTGCACAGCCAGGGCCTGATTGCTTCTTCCGATTCACTCCGGAGTCACTTGCAGCAATTGAGCAGAGGATCACTGAGGAAAAAGACAAACGAAAAGTAGAGCAAGAGCAGAAGGAGGAGGACAACGATGAAGGCAAGCCAAAGCCAAATACTGATTTGGAAGCAGGGAAGCCATTGCCTTTAATTTATGGAGACATTCCTCCTCATTTGGTGTCTGAGCCCTTGGAAGACCTAGACCCTTATTATGCAAATAAAAAAGTAAGTGTTCATAAAGATTAAAACCAGAGCATGGGTTATATGTAAATGAGTATATATATGCTCTGCATAATGTGCATGTGTAACCTTGACTCAGTGGTGGGATTCAGCCAGTTCGCACCACTTCGGCAGAACTGGTAGCTAATTTTTTGTTGTCCAGCCCAGAATGGACTTCCAGAATGGCATCCACACAGGGAACTGGTTGTTCACATATTTGAATCCCACCACTGCCTTGACTGCAGTGTTTGGCTAGTAAATGTATCTTACCTAGCAGTTATTTTAACATTATAACAAATGCACCACAAATCTGCTCTTCCTGCTTAATCAACTAGCATTTGTACTGAAATGGAAAATTGAGGCCTTATTTGCCATTTGAGTTACTTATTTCAGTGGCAAACTGAAATAAGTAACCATTAAATAATTATTTACTTTGATTTTTTTTTTATCATAAATCCTACATGGTAGATGCATTCCTATTCCCAGAGTAGAAAATTTCTCATCCAACTGCCACAGGTATGGATTTAAATGAGCCGAGGTGGCGCAGCAGTTAGAGTGCAGTACTGCAGGCCACTTTAGCTGACTGTGTTCAGCAGGTCAGCGGTTCAAATCTCACCGGCTCAAGGTTGACTCAGCCTTCCATCCTTCCGGGATAGGTAAAATGAGGACCCAGATTGTTGGGGGCAATGTAAATATATATATACATTGCTTACTGGTGTACACCGCTTAGAGAGTGCTTGCACTTAAAGCGGTATATAAGTCTCATAAATAAATAAATAAAACATACAATCATAATGTAAATGGAGAAATAGATCCCTTCCTGGAATTTTGCACATACCTGCTGTTTGTCAATAAAATTATCATAAAAATGACAATAAACCATAATTTATAATTCAGACAAAGAAAAATATAGTCACCTTAAAATTGCACTCATGTCAGAAACACCGAGGTGCTTCTGGATTGAAACGATTAGCCGGTGGCATCACCACTGCTTGGGGGACACCCAGTCGGGGGCTACGTTCATGTCCCTGACAGGAGATGGAGCGAAGGAGGGGAGATCAAACTCGCCCCAGGGTAGCACTCAGGTCTTGAACGCAGGCTTGATAACTTCCATCCCAGTGTCCTAACCACGTGAGCCCCCCATACGTCTACCTTAAAATTAAAGATGGTATATTCATCTCATAACAATATACTATGATAATTTGTGCACTAGGAGCACTTTTACTTTTATCACACAGAATTATGATATGATACAGGGTTCTTCAAACTTGGCAACTTTAAGACTTGTGGACTTCAACTCCCAAAATTCCTCAGCCAGCCAGGGCTGGCTGAGGAATTCTGGAAGTTGAAATCCACAAGTCCTAAAGTTGCCATGTTTGAAGAACCCTGATATGATACCTCACTATGGCATACTAAAAAATAGTTAAAGTAGGCAACAAGAGATGTACAAGTCTGGAAATATTCCCAGTTCATTTACAGCAGATGCTATCTTTGCCCAGGCTTTCAACTGATTCAGTGCTTCTGGATCTCATTAATCCTGTGGTAATTATTAAGTTTTTGCAAGCTGGTGATTTTATAGTTTTAAGATGTCATAATTTGAAGGTTTTGTGGTTTTAATGGTGTACTGAAACCCCAGTATAATTGTTTGTTAAAATGAAAGCTGGTAATACGTTGTATAAATAAATGAATACCAAAACAGGGAATATTATACAGAACTATGTTTAGTGTAAAATGAAATTCAAAAGTTTTGAAAACTCCTCTTGCACAATTATGAAGGGAAGGAATAGCACATGGCTTATACCAGGGGTAGGCAACCTTGGCTCTTTTATGACTCGTGGACTTCAACTCCCAAAATTCCTGAGCCAGCCATTCCAAGAGTTGAAGTCCACGAGTCATAAAAGCCAAGGTTGCCTACCCCTGGCTTATACTGATTCCTTCTCATAATAGAAAACCATGATTGTTTGGAAGGTTTGAGCTGCAACTTGATGTAAAATTAAAGAAATATCAACATGATTACAATATTGCATTTATGTGTTTTGTTATCTCTCATTAGACATTCATAGTATTGAATAAAGGGAAGTCTATCTTCAGATTCAGTGCCACACCTGCCTTATACATGCTGAGTCCTTTCAGTACTCTTAGAAGAATTTCTATAAAAATTTTAGTTCATTCATATCCTTTTACAACAGTGGTAGTATAAAACTTGCTCTTATTAAACTGCTTTTTTAAACAGCAACATCAGTTTCTTTTGTCAAAGAGATGTACGTGCTCTTCCTTAATTTTGATTACTTTGATAACAAATCCGTATTTAAATAGATAAAATATTCTATCTTTAGATATCATTCGATTTGGAATAACCTCCCTTCTTTTTTTTTCTTTTCGTTATTGTGGCCACCCTGAGTATCTGATAAAGTAAGCGACAGCTCATAAAAGTTTATGCTTTTTAACACAATTTGCTAGTTGTAAAAGATATTACCAGATTTCATTTGATTTTCTACCAGTAGAATAAAACTTTGGATCCATCTTGGAAGTAACTTTTTATATTGGCATAACATTTTTATATGGAATTTTTAGATATATTTTCAATTAAATTCATCAGTTCATACAATGAATATTTATAAGCCAGTATCTTAAAAAACATGGACACATTGGTGACGCAGTGGTTAGAATGCAGTATTGGAGTTTGATCCTGATGGGGCTCAACATTGACTCAGCCTTTCATCTTCTGAGATTGGTAATGAATTAAAAAAATACAATATGCTGACATTATAAACCTCTCAGAGAGTGCTGTAAAGCACTGTGGAGCAATATATAAGTCTAAGTGCTATTGCTATTTAGAGAATAAACGTGTGCTGTTTATCTCACTCAATTAAGTGGACTTACTTTTGAATAGACATATATTGAAATGAATTGATAGATGTAAATATTTGTCTAGAATTTGTCACATATTCCTTGACATAATCCAACATTATTCAGCATATTTATTATGTTTACTATTCTCACAAACTGTGTATTCATGACTTTGAAAGAACCTCCTGACTGGTCAAAGATGGTAGAGTAAGTACACAATTTGTTTGTTTTCCTAATCATATGTAGACAGTCTCGTGATAATACTGTATCTAGGCAGTGATGTAGATTTACAGCAAGAGAAATATATATATGGTGTTTTATGGATTACTTTGGTTCCCTTCCCCCTCCCCCCAATATGGTCGTGTTGGAGCTGGTTCATACTGACTTGCAAGAACCAATTGTTAAATTTTCTGGAGTTTTGTGAGCCAGTTGAAAACAGATTTCAGCCACAATGCCTGATACTCTGATCTGCTGTTTGGCAACTCACTGTAGTAATCGAGACAGAAGAGCTAATTATACATTTTTCAGAACATTAGTAGATATACCATACACAATTTTATTAATGCAACTTAATGGGACATCACGTGATGGCTCAGCAGTTAAAGTTGCTGAACTTGGGAGCTGGAGAGCTCCCATTACTTGCCCCAGCCCCTGCCCACCTAGTATTTGAAAGCATGCAAATGTGAGTAGATTAATGGGTACCCCTTTGGTGGGAAGGTAACAGCGTTCTGTGTGCCTTTGGCATATAGCCATGCTAGAGACATGAACATGGAAAGTCTTCTTACAATGCTGTCTCCCTCAGTTAAGAAATGGAGATGAGCACCGCCCCATAACAGCTGGACAGAGGAAACTTTACCTTTACTTTATTAATGCAACTTACATTTTTAAAGAAAAAAATGCAGTACATTTAATTCAGTTTCAACATTTATTTGAAAGTTATGCTCATTGAAATAGAAGTGGTAATGGTTTAGATGTAGTGTTGGCATCTGTCAATAGACATTGCTCAGGATAGTCTGGCTAATAGTAGGAAAGGAAGATTTTTTTTTTCATTTAGTTTTTTCTTTAGAGCTCTAAATTGCTCTTATAATATCACCAGCTAAAATAAATCCTCACTCACAGGTAAAAAAATTATTGTAAGTCCACAAGAAGGGAAACAATTCTGCTTTGAATAGTTTTGTGAACAATATTCAGCATTACATTTCATAGTCTTGAAACTGGTGTGCAAATCTATTATTTATATTTTTTAAAAAAAAAGTTTATATAGTGCATAATTTGGATGTTGAAATCTTTAGAAAAAGTATGTCAAAAGGTGAAAGCAGGGAAATTTGCATTAAAAAGATTCTTGGGCAGTTTACATTTAACAGTTTTATCTAATTATGTATCATAAATTTGAGAAATATGTATAAATTCTCTTTAATCTGTCAGTAGAAATGCAGATTTTGGTGTCACTGAGAGACAAGTCATGACATACTCAAGGAAAAAAGAAAATTTCACAAACCAATCTCATGGAATTTATGGAGAAAAATATGGAAGAATTAAATGTCCAAAATAGAACATTTAATTCTTTCATATGCCTCCATGGTTGGAAAATGAATTTATTAAAACAAAAAAGGCTTTGATATATTTTTTATCACTAGTCTGTCAGTTCAATAATAAACTAATATAAGTTCCTTGTTCTAATATATCTTCCCTCTCCTTCAGCAAATAAGGAACGTTACCTTTCTGTATTAAAAAACTTGGTACATTGGATTCCAACTCTCTTAAAAACTGACAGAATATAAAAACACTTCTCTCACATTGTGTCTAAAGTTATATTAAATCTTTTTGTCTTAAAACTTTTAATGAGATGTATGTCTTCAGTGGTGTTTTAAGCTCAGTATAAAAATAATGTGAAAAATCCAGTAGAATAATATTTTTGATAAAGAGAACGTTCCTGACCTTAGCTCCAAGCTGTTGGAGCAGAAATTGAGAATGAAAATTGAGGGCAAGTGAAAGGAAAATTATCATTTTAAGTGCAAAAATCTCTCCAATATTGGAAGACCCCAAATAAAAGGAAAAGAAGGCAATAAAACAAGTAGGAAAAATCAAATCCTACGGGAATGACAAGTTTGCTTGGATTTTTCTCCCCTTTAGATACACATTCACTGGGATATATACATTTGAGTCCCTCATAAAAATTTTTGCAAGAGGTTTCTGTATAGATGATTTTACTTTCCTTCGAGATCCCTGGAATTGGCTTGATTTTCTTGTAATTTCATTTGCGTAAGTATTCAGCCTTTTTTTTTACATTGCTGATGTATGTATTTTTTTTTAAATCAGTATCACTAATATTACACCTGCATGACAATGTTGACATTCATTAATTATATTTTTTTAAATTGCAAATAGCTTTTTCTTAGTGGAATGGGCATAATAGGCAAAAGTAATTTCCCTGCATACCTCCCTTCTCTAACCACTGCTCTAGATAGGTGCAGGAATCCTAAAGTTAGAAAAAAAACACAATGGTTATTTTCTCAATGTATGAGCAGAATGGAAACACTGTCATCAGATGCTACCAATAAACCATTACTAATCTCATGTTTGGTTCAGTAGTGATTAATACTCTTGATCCATAATTATCTCCTTTTACCAGTAAAAAATTTTTTATCAGCAAAATCCTGAAGTCCAGTCCATGTTTCTTCACATTAGGTTCTGGAAGTGTAGGAGCAGATTGAATGTAAAGGATGAATTGCTGTATCTAATTCAGTCCCCCCCCCCTTTTCTTTTTTTCTTAAATGTCAGAAATTCATTTGTTGAAACAATAATGCAAACATAAGTTGTAATTTACTCAAATTGTCTGAAATACAGACACATATACATTCACATACAAATCCACATTAATCTTCACATTTACATACACATACAGTACACATACATATACTGTACATATATACCCTTGTGGCCCCAAGTTGCTCATGTAAATAATCCATATCACTTTGAAGGTAGCACATACATTTATTAATCATGGAAACAACTGTGGTGTACACTAGGCTCCCAACAAAGTACTGACAGTTTTGTATATGGGGTTGCATTTTATAGGGCTGAATGCAGGTCACTTGCAAGGACGAGATACTTCATTCCACCACAATACATCCACATTAGCATGGAAATACATACACCTAAGTTTCAGTCTGCTAACAAAACCAGTGCCATATATAAGTGGTAAAGCATCTTCAGTCATCGATATCAAATTGCTAGTGAATGTTTCATTAACAGTAATTGCAAACTTGCACTCATTCACTTGGTGTTATTCCCAGTAGACACAGTGAGAGTTATTTTCAACTATATGTGCTGAGTGCAAAATCACAAAACTAATTATAATTTAATTACCAAAAGGATTTAGCTCAAATAAATACTCAGGTAAGTACCCTGAAGTCAACCTCAACTCTGAATAACTGTGGTTTAATTTACAGGTATTTAACAGAATTTGTAAACCTAGGCAATGTTTCAGCTCTTCGAACTTTCAGAGTATTGAGAGCTTTGAAAACTATTTCTGTAATTCCAGGTAAGATGTAAGTGGTGTAAGGTGTTAGGTCCCTTGTACCTGTCCGACTTTTTATCCTGTCATTGTGTTTGTGTGTGAACTCCCCTATTACAGATATGTGACAGAGTTTGTGGACCTGGGCAATGTCTCAGCGTTGAGAACATTCAGAGTTCTCCGGGCATTGAAAACAATATCAGTCATCCCAGGTGAGAGCTAGGTTAAACCCAGAGGCTGATTTTAATTTGTCAAAACAGATATTGGTCCAATATCTGTTGGACCAACAATCTAGATTATTTATCTAGAAACAATTCCTTGTTTCTTGCTGTGGTAAAGACATCAGCCTTTGAGTTTAACACATTTTTGCATGAGATAGCAATGAAAACTATGTATGTTGCACATTAAAATAGTAAATATTCTTTCATACAACAATATGAAAAATGGTCGCACTTTTCATATTCAGATAAACTTTTGTTTATTGAAATAATTCGGGAATGACGATGTTAGTGTTTAGAAAATTAGATTGCTAGTAAACCTAATATTAATAATAATAATATGCTAATAAAGGAACGGCATGGATATTGCATGAATATAGCTTAAGAAGCCTTGCCTTCCAAGCCACTTTCTGACTTGAAAGGAGATGTTTCTGTTAAGTCATGCTTGAAAAAATGTACTATTGGTAAAATTTTCCCTTACATCAGATCAGGGGTAGGCAACATGGTGCCCCTGGGCAACAGCATGCCCATGACACCACCTTTGCTACTTGCCATCCTGCTTGGCTGTGTTTAACAAGTCCTTTTATATATGTATATAAAACCATCATGCTTGAAAGCAAAACTGCACCCTCTAGTGTTTTATGGAATTGTAAGAACTCTTCAAGTCCCACTGGGATCACAGAGAACATACTGGAGAGAAGGGCTAATTTGACTTCTGGTAAATGAGTGTCTTTTCATGTCAAATGTTTGTGACTGTAATTAACCCATGCTTTCAAAATTAGAATTAAGCCCCTACCATTCCCCAGTTGCCTACCCCCTGCATTAGCTCTATGCAAAGTAAGAATAACTAAAATTGCTGGCTTCCAGTTGCATAGCTGTTAGGTGATGATGCTTTTTATATTTCTGCATAGTTGCCTTTTTTTTTTTAAACATTTCATGTCTCAAAAGAGTTTGAAGGCTTTCTCTTTTAGCAACAAGAGAAAATAGTAAGTGCTTGCATGAAATATTTTAATTCCTCTCAGTTGCCAACTGAGCTGGAACCAAAGCTAATTTGGGATAATGTTCCTCTTTTCATTTTAGGCCTGAAGACAATTGTAGGAGCCCTCATTCAGTCAGTGAAGAAGCTTTCAGATGTCATGATCCTGACTCTGTTTTGTCTGAGTGTGTTTGCATTAATAGGATTGCAGTTGTTCATGGGTAACTTGAGGCATAAATGCTTATTTTGGCCCCTGAGTAATGCTTCTTATGACGATACATACTTTATGAAATACTACAATGGAACTGAGTTCATGTGGTCTAAATATATTGAAAATAAAGGTAAGTTTAAATAACAGCAGCAGCAGCAATAATAGTAATCCACTAGAGTACTTGGATATGAATCTAAGCTTTGCCATACATCCATTGGGTGTATTTGGGCAGTTCAAAATTCAGAAAATAATCAAAAATGTATTGCTGTGAATCAACCTCACATCATACTACCATCATTCAGTTGTTCCACTGGGTGGCATTGTGTTTTCCAGTATTTAGTTAATTTGTGGTCTTTTCGAATAAAGTGAAAACATCATTTGTTTGACATTGCCTGGCAGTAGGATTGATGATGAAATAATAATTAATCTAAGATTTTTGGGGGGGGTAATTTTATTTAATGGCTTCTCTGGACTAACTAACATATCAATTTAATTCATTTAGTATAGATCATTGAAAATGAATTGCTGAAATGAAGGGAGATCTGTGCTGTTAGTAAAAACATCATTTCAAATAAGATAGTTGCAATATAAAACTGCAATAAATAACCAATTACTCATATTTTGTATTTGAATCTAAATGCTCAGTCACAGAGATAGATTAATTAATTAGTAGTTTCAATTGCAATATCAACAGAAGAAAGGCTCTTTGAAAATGTATAGGTGCTCTATTTGTAGAAAAATGATAATTTCCCTTCAATCAATTTGTCCAGTGGTATTGTTAGTTGTAATTCATATATACACTTCGGCAGTACCTTACCCTGAAAATCAGATTTTAATCAACATTTACAGAATCACATGGATTCCTAAGATTCTTTTGTTACAAAAAAGTAAAGATATTAAATAATAATAATAAAAAAGAATCACATGGATTCAGAAAACTTAATGATATAATCGGGCTAGCCAACCTACTTGAATTTAATCCATATACACACACACACAATTAACCTGTATTCCTAATTGCTTCGTCTTTTTCCAAACGAGTCTAGTCACAAAACTACAGTTACATTTGCATACATTATAAACAAGTTGCTATTGAACATAGAAGAACAGATTGTGCATTGTTAACCCATCACTGTGTTAGTCTATCTTGTTTCCCCATCCTCATGCCTTCCAGATGTGTTTGGACTACTTTAAGTTGGGCAAGAGAGTTGTAGAGGCTACACACATCACAAACACAAGTAAGACATAGTCATTTTGCACATAACACAAACTTGAAATTAGTTTCTTGGATGAAAACCAGGACTGTTAATTATTTTACCTATATGTATATTGTGGTTTGCACATACATTTATTATAGCAAGACTTTACTTTTTTCAATACAGGAACACGTAAATCTGAGGTACTCAGTGAAGAATTTTTTAGAAAAAATTCAGATTATAGTTTTTAAAAGTTTATAACTGAAAAAGGCATGTCATAAAAGTTTTTGCTTGCTTTTGTTTAATTTTTTTATTCCATATAATTATTAATTAGAGCAGGGGTGTCAAACTTGCAATGTCACGTAATCTGTCACGACGTATCGCGACTTTTTTCCCATTGCTGGCAATGGGGTAGGCATGGTTTTGCCATGATGCATTCTCCCTGCGGGCCAGCATTTTGACACCCCTAAATTAGAGCATCCACAGAAATTTCTGGATTTTCTTCAGTCAGGAAAGCAAAACTATGAAATATTGGGCACGGAATACCAATTTCTACCAAGAGTAGAAATATCTGTTCTGTGTCTGTTGACAACTTTCTATGTGTCTGGTCGGTTTATTGGATTGTGGCTCTTAGTCTGAAAATGTCTTTTGCAACAAATCGAAAATTAACTATGATATGAATGAAAATATCATAAGGGTTTTTTTTTTCTTACCAGACCACTTTTACTTCTTGGAAGGTGCAAAGGATGCCTTGCTCTGTGGTAATAATTCAGATGCTGGGTAAGTATAGTTTAGAAGAGAAATCCAATAGTAGTAATCTAACTAAATCTGCTAGTCCATCAACTACTTTGCGTTGAATGCTAACATATTTGAGCAGAAGTTATAAGAGGCTTGGGGATGCTTTCAGGTATAATAGAATGTTATACAGAAAGCTGTAGCTTAAAGCAGGGCTTTTCAACCTTTTCACCCATTGTACCACTTTTAGGATATGGCAATATCCAAGTACCACCAGTCGCCTAGCAAGGTGTCAAAAACTTGACACCCCCCCCCAAAAAGGAAAAAAGTGATAAAGTACAGGTAATCCTTGACTTACAACAGTTCGCTTAATGACTGTTCAAAGTTGCATTGCCACTGAAAAAAGTGCCCCCCAAGCTAACAGCCGAGCAAGACACTTGCCTGCCCGCCCGGTAGCGCTCTTCCTCCTGTCCGAGGTTTTCATTGTTGTGAGCATTTCTGTTGAGGATTGGCAGCGGAGGTGGGGTGGGGGGGGTATTTTCTTTTTATTCCACCCATCTGCTGGGTGGTTGCAGCAGGTTTTGGTCACTTCACATGACCCTGGGACACTGTGATGTCATAAATATGAATCAGTTGCCAAGCATCTGAATGTAAATCACAAGACCCTGGAGATGTTGCAACATTCCAGCTGATCGGCGCTTCTTCTGGGCTTAGCATCCCCTCCCCCGCTACCACTTTTCTAGGATGGTCGCGTACCACCTGTCAGATACCAATGTACCACAGGTGGTACCCGTACCACTGGTTGAAAAGCCCTGGCTTAAGGGAAGAAATGGGAGAAATCTAATATTTCCTCTTTGCTTTATAATATGGAAAGAATATTCAAGCCACCGAAATACTTTGTTTTACAGGCCCAGTTTAGTGTAAAGCACTAAATAAAAGTTTGGTTTAATGCAAAGACCTCATTTCTTTAATTGGATAACAAAATATAATCATTCTTGAAAGTCATGATAACTTAATGGGTACTTTTTCACATACTCATACAATTATATTAATTGAGAAGGTAGAGCTAGAAACTATCTGTTTTCTTTAAGAAGAAAAGTAGGAGGAAAAGCAGCAAAAAATGGAAACTCCATCAAAAGGGGACTGAACCTCAGAAATTCACTCTGATGGGACTCAGTGTGATGAATTTTTAAGTAATATATGTCCTTAAATTTCTGAGGCTAGTCTGATTCTGATTCATGTCAACCTTGAATATGTACAAAGTTTTTTGTAATCCACAAATTCTTCAAATCTTTATAAATCCGCATAGTAATTTGTATTTTGATTTTTAATGTGCCTGATACGTTGCTATATGTTCAATTTTTATTTCTAAACTATTTCAGTCTAAAACAAGCACTTTAAAGTGCATTTGAAGTTTCTGGTCTGATTGATGCATTTCATTTGATATATGAAGAAGTATGAAATTTGAGAGGTAATTTCTCATATTAATCCTGGTTATGGGATTAGTTTAGAATTCATCAGAGTTTTCAAAGACGGAATTCTTCAAGAATATTTAAATAAGCCACTATAAAGTTTTTATTCTCAACTGTTCCATACAGTTTGCGTTACTACACATCTCAGTATTTCAAGGTACAAAACGCAGTTATTCCTTTACTTTTGCTTTGAGACATATTCCATATACTTAATAGAAAGTGTAAAAATGTTCATTTCATCATCTTGTTTTATAGGCAGTGTCCACAAGGATACACTTGTGTACCAATAGGTAGAAATCCGGACTATGGCTATACAAGCTTTGATAGCTTTAGCTGGGCTTTCTTGTCACTCTTTCGGCTGATGACTCAGGATGCCTGGGAAAACCTTTATCAACAGGTGAGAAAAATAATACTTTTAATTGTGAGACAGGACCAAAAGTTTGTTTGTTTGTTTGTTTGTTTGTTTGTTTATTTATGAGACTTATATACCGCTTTAAGTGCAAGCACTCTCTAAGCGGTGTACACCAGTAAGCAATGTATATGTATATTTACATTGCCCCCAACAATCTGGGTCCTCATTTTACCTACCCCGGAAGGATGGAAGGCTGAGTCAACCTTGAGCCGGTGAGATTTGAACCGCTGACCTGCTGAACACAGTCAGCTAAAGTGGCCTGCAGTACTGCACTCTAACTGCTGCGCCACCTCGGCTGGCGCAGCAGTTGTTTATGAAAGTGACTGAACAGAAAAATAAACCACCCTGTCATATTGAATATGTCTTGGATGAGGAAATGCTATGAATCATTCGTTAGAGAAACAGCTAAACTTCACGTGCAGCATTGAAAACCCTGGTATCATTTAATGCAGCTTCCCAGTTTCATTATACCCATTTTTAAACAATGGTGATAGAACTGAATAGAACATGTATAAAATTCAGGAAAGATTTTTATATTGCTGAATAATAGATCCAAGACAAAAGCCTTGTTTGTTCATTCCGTGTATTTAAGAGACAACATCAACAGAAGATATATAAATATAGAGAGATACACACATACTTTTAACATTTACTCATTTACTAACCTAGTAGTTCCTACTTGGTTTCCCAGACTTTGCGGGCTGCTGGCAAAGGATACATGTTCTTTTTCGTCGTGGTGATTTTCCTGGGCTCTTTCTACCTGATCAACCTGATCTTGGCAGTAGTAGCTATGGCTTATGATGAGCAGAATCAAGCTACTATGGATGAAGCTCGGCGAAAGGAGACTGAGTATCAGCAAATGCTTGAGCATCTGAAAAGGCAACAAGAGGAAGCTCAGGTACTGGATATTCAAGAAATATTCAAGAAAAGTAAATATAGATAAGTAGGAACTGCACAAAATCTTTTCCTTTTAGAACAGTGGTTCTCAACCTGTGGGTCGGGACCCCATTTGGGGTCGAACAACCATTTCACGGGGGTCGCCAAACAAGGCTGTCCGCCATTTTCCCCCCTTTTCTTTGGCCACGCCCCTGGCACCCGGTGATGTATAAGTGGTTGGGGGTCACCACAACATGGGGAACTGTATTATGGGGTCACGGCATTAGAAAGGTTGAGAACTACTGTTTTAGAAGGACTTTTGTGAGACTCCCATGCAGCACTGCTTTTAATCTCAGAGTATTCAAGAAATCTATTGAATTTTTGAGGTATATGTTTGTAAACTAGTGCCAGATGTGATATGTTTTATAAAAACAGATTTCTATCTGGGCTCATTATGTCTTTTCTTTATCAACCATATAGAAAGCATATGAATCATATGGCATCTGTCAAATGCCAAATAACTGTTGTAGTACAGATGCAACAGCAACAAGGATGACAGGAAATTAAGGGTATTACATAGTATTATTACTCTTCATAAGGATGAGATTGGGTTTCAGAGCTTTAGAGCCAGATGGGTGCTCATAGTAATGGAAAGAACGCTATTACGATATTATGTACAGAGTATGAAATACAGTACCTTGGCTTATTTAATGATACACCTAAAGTTAACACACAACACACAGGCTAGATTCTAATTCTCATTATTATATATCAGTTAAATATTTACAGGTAGTCGACTTAACGGCCACAATTGAGCCCAAAATTTCTGTTGCTAAGTGAAACATTTGTTAAGTGAGTTTTGCTCCATTTTATGACTTTCCTTGCCTTGTTAAGTGAATCACAGCAGGTGTTAAGTTAATAACATGGTTGTTAAGTGAATCTAGCTTCCCTGTTGACTTTGCTTGTCAGAAAGTTGCAAAAGGGGATCACATGACTGCAGGACACTGCAATCTTCTTAAATATAAGTCAGTTGCCAAGTGTTTGAATTTTGATTGCATGACCATGGGAATACTGTAATGGTTGTAAGTTACTCTTTTCAGTGCCATTGTCTCTTTGAACGGTCACTAAATGAACTGCTGTAAGTCAAAGACTACCTGTATATCAGGCATTCTGATAAATTTCAAGGGGTTCATGAACCTCAGTAGGGAAAATTGTAATTTATTTTAACTGAAACTTAGCTTGTGTTGATTAAATGGCTTAATAATGAAACACATATATTGCATTCCATATTGCTGTTTTTAAATATTTTGGTATGTGGTTGAGTTTATACATTTCCTTTGTAATGTAGTATCTATTTATGTATTTGACTTTATGCATTTAAAGGCGTTTTTCTAAGGAAGTATCCATAGGTGTCGCAAGACTCTCAAAGGGATCCATGAAAGAAAAAGATTAAGAGCCCCTGTTTTGGTGGGTGTTCATTTGCTAATATTTTGATACATGCATGTTTCTTTTTGCCCACTTGTATTCTTCAAGCTGTGTTCTGTTGGAGTAATAAGCACCATGCTAACTAATTAAATTGTGTGAAGAGTACTTACATAGTTGATCCCTTCATATGATAGGCACTGGTGGCAGCAGCAGCTTATAAAGATTTCAGGGATGATGGCGCTCTTGGAAGACTTTCAGAAACATCTTCAGAATTATCAAGCTCCAAAAGTGCTAAAGAAAGAAGAAACCGAAGGAAAAAAAGACGACAAAGAGAATTGTCGGTTGGAGAACCCGGAGGCAATGGCAAAATGTTTCCAAAATCGGAATCAGATAGCAGCATCAGAAGGAAAGGATTTCGATTTTCCTTGGAAGGAAATAGACTCGCATATGAAAATAGGGTCATTTCTCCATACCAGGTCAGACATGTTGTGGTATATCTATCCAAATGGTTGCAGACGAGGGCCTGAATCACACTTTATGGCCCTCACGTAAGGGAAGTCGTATATAAACAGATTATGTCCTTCGGGGCTTCAGGTTCTTGTCATTACTTGCAGTAACCTGAGGAACTTAAAACAATAGTTTCTTTTTGTTATTAGAAAGCCAAACAGAAAAGAAGGAGGTAATAGTGTGAAATTTGGGGAAAGAGGAATAGGATTTTTCTAACAAAGACAGTAGAGCAGCAGTCCCCAATCTTTGTGGCACCAGGGACCAGTTTCGCGGAAGACAATTTTTCCATGGACTGTGGAGGGTGTGTGTGGTTTCACACGCTACCTAGATCCTGCATATACACAGAGGAAGCTTCATCATTTGCGCAGCCTGGTTCCTAAAAAGCCATGGACCTTTCTCGGGTTGGGGATGCCTGCAGTAGGGTCTTTGTTGATATATTGGAAAGACAGAATGGTGCTATATCTCTGATAGCCAAATAACCTATTTAAATGTACTGTATGGACATTTTCATGACTTATTAATAAGAACTTGGTAGCACAAGGATTCTACCAGTTAAAGATGATCATCTCAATGGAACCACTAATTATAATTGAATTTTCCTTTAATGTGTAGAGCTTTATTGATAGCCCTTTGATGCAGTAAATTTTTTGTGTTTGGAAGTACCTTTTAGCATATATTGAAATTGGGGGTGGTGGGGGAGAATAGTGCCCAAGGACATCGCTCTTGATATGTATCCAGCTATTTGACCATGTTGATCTTGATTATTTCTTAAACATTCTTTTAATTTTTAAAAAATAGAACAGCTCTCATATTTCAAAGCACTATTAACCATGTTCCTAAGAAAGCCTATAAGCCTCATAGAGCTATATAGATATTTCTAGAAAATGAAAATAGTGATTGTTTCACAATAGTGGTTGTTTGGAAGTATGGCTATCTCCCAAATAAGAGATAAGTTGAGATCATAGACAGTATCCGTGGAGGCAAGAGGAGGTGGTAGAAAACAATATTTGAATATTTTGAGTTTCTTTCTCATGTTTTCTACTTTGCCAAGACTTAAGTAACCTTTTTGTAATGACTTGTGGTTCTACTTCCCTATTTCTGAGTCAAACCTGCATTCCTTTATCCGAGCGGGCTCCAACTTTTCCGGCTTTGCAGACAAGCGGGAGGGGGAGAGGATGGTTCCGTGTGAGCATGAACGCAGTTCCATTTGCAGAAGCAGCAGGCATGCGTACCCACACTCGCACAAATGGAGCTGCTTACACGCTCTTGCCCACCCACTGTGCATGCAAGTGGAGCTACATGCGCATCACTTTCACCCGCCATCTCCACAGCCCGGTCCTGAACGGACCATGTCCTGGTAGTGGGCGGCAGCCCAAGGGTTGGGGACCCTGCTTTATCTCCCTGACCCTGACCCCCATGAAATCAATTTAGAAGTTTGATCATGTCATACTTCCTAAGATCAACTGTACATTTCCTCTCAAAGTTATTGCCTAGCTTGCTAGCTTGGATTTGTATATGATTTACAATTTTTCATTTGATGGTTCAATTTCTGTCTCCTTAGTCAATGCTGTTTCCCACAAGGCGCAATAGCAGGGCCAGTTTTTCCAGCTTCAAAGGTCCAACTACCGAAGGAGGCTCAGATGCTGATAGTGAGCACAGCACCTTTGAAGAAAATGGAAGCCGGAATGGTTCCTATTTTATTGTACGCAGACATAGTGACCGACGCAGCAGTAACATCAGTCAGACCATGTTTCCAATGAACGGGAAGATGCAGAGCAGCGTGGACTGCAATGGGGTGGTTTCCTTGGTAGGAGGACCACCTGTGCTCCTGTCGCCTACTGGACAGCTTCTCCCAGAGGTGATAATAGATAAAGCAACTACCGATGACAGTGTAAGGAAGATTTAAGTAGTGTAGGCATGATGGGCCTCCAGAATGGAATCCAAATCGTGAATGCCTCTGCATCTTGGAAATGCTTTCAATATTGCCTCTTTCCGGGCTTTAAAACTGAGCTACACAAAAATAAATGGTCTGACCTCTGCTGCATGTATTTGCAAACACACACACCCAACGTGATTTAAAAGAAAATAAGATTAAATTAGCAAAATTAAATCCAAAAGTATTGACATATTTACATCTAATTTATGCTTCGCAAATACCTTCTTCTTTGTTCCTTTATTTTTGCTTTGCTCCTGCTCATCCTTGCCCAAAAGATCCATTATGCACCGTAATTTCCAGCGTATAAGACGACTTTCTAACCATGCAAATCTTCTCCGAAGTCGGGGGTCATCTTATTTGCCCAGTCGTCTTATACGCCGGAAAATACGGTACCTTGTTTTTAGAGATGCCCACATGGACCTTAGAGCCTCTCCAAAAACAGCTGTTAATGTGATTCTTAATGTACAAAAAGGGTGAAATTCCACTAACTTTATTTGTTAGAAATAAACTTTCCTTGATCTTACCTATTTATCTTGGGCTCCTACTTTTGGGAATGCAACCCTTGCGACACAGTGTGGTAGGAGCTGTAGGGGACAAAGTGGTTAGAATGCAATATTGCAGGCTAACTCTGCCCACAATCTGTAGTTCGATCCTAACAGGCTCAAGGTTTACTCAGCCTTCCATCCTTTTGAGGTCGGTAAAATGAGAACCCAGATTGTTGAGGGCAATATGCTGACCCTGTAAACCACTCACAAGAGTGCTGTAAAGCACTATGTAAGTCTAAGTGTTATTTCTAGTGCTATTGTTACCCAAATTGTGCACCCCTACGTACTCTCTTCCATTGCCACACCTGTTCCTATCTCTTTTTAATTCTCCCACAGGTGTCTGTCTCATTGCCTTTCCTTAACAAGAAGGCACTTCTATCACAATAGAATGTGAAGTATTCCATGCTCTGGCTACAAGGCCAGCATTCTTCCATGCTCTGTGGCACTACAGCCTAGTAAGGCCACTTCCTGAGGCAGCAGGTCTCCTAGAAGCCAGCTTTGCAAAAAAGGCAGGAAGGAAGGAAATAAATCTTGCCTACACTGAGCCTGGAATGTCCATGGGTTTTTTGTGTGTTTATAGACATAAACTTGTGTGGAGCTGCAAAAATTTACACTTAGGTAATATGATTGGATGGAGACCATTATGGGGAGAATGGAGGGTGAAATCTACCTGGCTTACTATCCTGCCATCCATGCCAGGATCAGGACCTTCATTTTGTTCTCTGTGAACGAACTATTTTGTACTCAAGGGTATGTTCTAAGATTAACATCCCCCCTCATTAACAAGCCAAGCTTTTCTTCACTATAGGGTCCTCCAACTGTATTAAAGCTCATTTCCCGATTTTAAAAAGGGATGCAATCACATTTACCACATACTATGTTTGCAGCTCCATACAGTATCTTCCCTGGTTTCTGGTTGGCATGCTGAAGCTCAATTACATTTTTATTGCTAGGCTGATTTAGTGGCAATAGAGCATGTAACAAGGTGTACCTGGGATAAATTTGTTATTAATTTTTTAAACAATTGTCCAGAATGGATTGAAGGCCTGGAGGAGCACTGGCTCAAAAACATAAAGCTGTTTGCTAAAATGACTTCTGTTGCATGACCTAATTTTTTTCTTTCTGGACCCTCAGAAAGGTCAGGTTATCTAAACATAAAACTAATTCTTCTAATCTCTAGTATGCATTTTCATGCTTAAACGAATATTCACGATCATTTCAATTAAAGTTGCAGTTCTACAGAAAATACGACTCATATTCACCAATACATAGAAGACAATGGGACTAAGTCAATGGGATAGTAATGACATAGTGTTGAGGGAGGCCACCGTTTTCTGGAGTTTTTTCCCTTATTGGGCAGTATTTTAACTTTTTTCACTTTCTTTTCTTAATATTTGTGTATGTTCCACCAGCGCCCCATGTATTTCTAGAGATCTAAGCCTACATTACATTATACTTTTTGTATATACTCCATTTCAAAATAGCAGGAAACTATGCCAACAGATTCTACTTGCACCAAAGAGGATCTACAAAACTAAATTTAAAAATGTGCTGCCTGAGACTATAGATTGACTCCTGCTAAAGTCTGGGTCAAGAACCTAATCCATAATCCTGATCCAAGTGTGATTTGGGGAAACCTGAAATGTAGTTTCAATTATTTATAGACAAGAACTTCAAAATAACATAACAAGATTTGCATGAGAGCCCTCAAGAGCGCCTGAGATGCAAGATGGCCTGTTGTAGAGGTGCAGGGTTAGTTGGTTACATGTACAAGCATAAAATACAGTCTACTGTTGACATATGTTTAAGCTTAAGAAATATGGAAAGATTCAGTGCATGTGCAGTAGCATGAAATTCATGAAGTTATTTGTTGGATTATATTTCTAGTATATATCTCTATAATCATCTTGATAATTTAGTCTTCTTACTTCACCGTAGAGTAATGCTTCTGAGATGGAAAGCAAAAAGAGACGGTCCAGTTCTTTTCAGATATCAATGGATTTGCTAGAAGACCCCACCATAAGGCAAAGAGCAATGAGCATAGCAAGCATTATCACAAACACGATGGAAGGTAGGTCTCTGCATATAGTTGTGTGCCTAATATAGGAAATATGCTATGAAACTTTTGATTTACTTTTCTGTTACGTATACGGAGAGCTTTAAAAAGCTAATAAGGTTCTAATCAAGAAAAAAAACTGCTTTATTAAGCTTTGCAGAGATTTGGAATCAATCAGAACATGTAATTCAGGATGTACATAACACCTATAAAACTTTAAAACACTCTCCATTTTCTTGGAGAGTGGGTCTGCTGATATGCCATCATTGGAAAAGGTGTATCTGGCTTTAGGTGTTCCTAGCTGGTGCGACAGATTTTAGGTGCAATGTAATAGTAGTAAAGTTGGAAGGGACCTTGGAGGTCATCTAGTCCAACCCCCTGCTCAGGCAGGAAACCCTACACCATTTCGGACAAATGGCTGTCCAGTCTCTTCTTAAAAACTTCCAGTGTTGGAGCATTTACTGCTTCTGGGGGCAGGCTGTTCCACTGATTAATTGTTCTCACTGTCAGGAAGTTTCTCCTTAGTTCTAGGTAGCTTCTCTCCTTGATTAGTTTCCACCCATTGCTTCTTGTCCTGCCTTCAGGAGCTTTGGAAAACAGCTTAATTCCCTCTTCTTTATGGCAGCCCCTGAGATATTGGAATGAAAATGGAATGATGGTAGTACTGGTAGATGATAGAGAAACACATTCATTGTTTCATGCCTGCATAATCACAGGAAAAATGTTGATTTGGACCATTCAAGATCTAATGTGTCAAACAATTCACTTGGGCAGGTCTACAATCTCATATTTCTCAAAGTAGCATTCTTTTCTTAATAGTCTATTTTATAATTTAAACTTTATTTATTTATTTATAATATGCTACCCACAAAATAAAGTAACTCTGGGTGGCTTACAAAATGATAAGCGGTTAAAATTGGTAATGTCAAGTGCCGGGGAAATCAGGAGATTCAGGCAGTTCAAATGAGTATTAAGATTTATTACAAGCTTAAGCTCTCTACAAGAATCTGGTCTACTAACAGTCAAGGGAAATTAGAGGGAGTTAAGAAAGGCATTCAAGGTGGGCTGGATTTAGATCTCTTGTGGGCTCTCAGGGACTCATGAATGATGAAGCATTTGATCCCTCTCTCTGGATCAGCCTGGTCATCTCCTACAGGTAAGACTTAAATAAGAACTAAAACTAAGAAGATGGATAGTATAGAAGTGAAGTCCTCTCTCTTAAATATACTGATAATCTGCCTATTAAAAAAATTAGTATACCAGATGTGTTTTTAGAAAAGGATTTTTTTCAAGTACTAGAATAAACCGTGACAGCCTTAATTAACACCTAATTTTGATTTAGGTGTCTTGTTATAGTAAGGAAGAAACAGAGGTGGAATAAATTCTACACACTTTTTTGAATTGAAGTTACATTTAGATCAATGGACTCTCGGAGGAGAGCTCTACCCTATTGTCCTCTTATATGGCTGCAGCTGAGCAATGGGGTGCCGGTTATAGAATCCCCATTTGGGACAGGATGGTTCCATCATTTTTCCAGTCATCATACCCAAGATGATGCAGGATATTTTTTGATACAGTTTTGGGTTGTGCCTGTTCCTGTTGACAAAGTCTCTACTCACAAGTCACTGATACAAAGTCATGCCCTGGTCTTTTCCTGGGTGGGCTACTGTAATGAGTTTTACATGGGGCTGCTGTTGAAGAGTATCTGAAAACTTCAACTGGTGCAAAATATGGTGCCTAGGCAGCTATGTGTGCCCCTAGAATGGCACGTGTCACATCTTTGCTCTGCAAGTTTCATTGGTACCAGTTTGCTTCCAGATCCAATTCAAGATATTGATTTTGACCTTTAAAGCTCTCCATGCCATGGGGCCAGCTTATTTGAAGGATAACCTCCACCCAGTTACATCTGCCCTCTGTGAAAAGAGTTTTATTTGGTGTGACCTAGGAGGTGGCCTTTTCCAGTGTGGTGCCCGTTCTGTGGACCACCATCCCTACCCCCCCACCTTTGAGGTGAGATTGTCCCCATCCTTGATATCCTTCCAGATATCCCTCAAAACATGGCTGCTTAAGAACCTCAAGGAAATAGTCATCTAAAAAGATGGCTGCATTGTTTTAACAGTATTTTTTTCTCTATTTAATAAATAATAATATTGCTTGATGTATTTTTAATTGTAATTGTTTTAATATTTTGATTGTACAGTAGTTTTTTTATTGTGCACTACCTACAGTTGCTTTTCTGTGTAATGGCAATAAATAAATAAAATAATCAGGACTTCATTCTTTGCCTTACCAACTGTTACAATATTTGTGAAATAGATTTGTCCTTTTAAATATTTAAGTATTTGAAATGTGCTGTAGCAGAAAATTAAATTAAGAAAATTCATAGAAATGAATCTGCAAATCAGATTTTTGGGAAGTTATTGTATTCTGATGAATGTAAATTATGAAATTAGTATAAGGTGGGGTTTTTTGTTTGTTTTTAATTTCTTCAGAACTTGAAGAATCAAGACAGAAATGTCCGCCATGCTGGTATAAGTTTGCCCACAGTTACTTGATTTGGAATTGTTCTGATAATTGGTTACAAATAAAGAG
The DNA here is from genome assembly GCF_016545835.1 of Crotalus tigris. NCBI lineage: Eukaryota > Metazoa > Chordata > Lepidosauria > Squamata > Viperidae > Crotalus > Crotalus tigris. The sequence goes on along the minus strand of NW_024100623.1, from coordinate 320,175 downwards.
AATTCTTCATTTAATTGTGATGGATCCATTTGTTGATCTTGGAATTACTATCTGCATTATTTTAAATACTCTATTCATGAGCATGGAACATTATCCAATTGATGATTCCTTCAGTAGTATTCTTAAAAATGGAAATCTGGTAAGTCAAATTTATATTAAAGAATTTTATAATTCATAAACCTGCTAAACTCTAAGGAAGCTTTTCAAAAATGAATCTCTCTAAACTTTTTGAAAATATAAATCTGAGTCAGGCATTAGTCCCTTTTTAGCAGGAATCATCAATATAGCAAATAATAATTGTTTTTTCCACGATGATATTAAAATCCTTCCCGAGATTAAATCTGGAGTCTATTTTATGGAAAATGTAGATTTTCCATGGCCCTGTTGCTTCTTTTCAGAATTATAGCTCCAACCTTAGGACTATAGAGGGAATGCTGTTTGACTGAGAATTCTGGAAGTTGAAGTCCCACATATCTAGAAGGCTATTTTTGTATGATTGAAAGTTTTAATTCATGCTGTTTTCAACAAACCTTTCCATGGTTCATGACCTGTCTTATGGTGTAAGTTCTCCTGTACTTCAGCTCTTTTAAAATTATGTCAAGCCGTGTATTTCCTCAGTTGGAGCTGGAGCACAAATGAGGTTTAAACATTTGTTTTTGTCACTGTATTTCAAGTATTGTTTCTTGAGTTGTATGCCTACAAACAACAAAAGAATACATGATGTTTTCATGGGAATAACTAACTGATTGCATTCTACATTTAGGTTTTCACTGGAATCTTCACTGCAGAGATGGTCCTCAAAATAATTGCCATGGATCCTTATTATTATTTCCAAGAAGGCTGGAATATTTTTGATAGCATCATTGTAACCCTCAGTTTAATGGAGCTGGGTCTTCAAGAAGTGGATGGATTGTCAGTCTTAAGATCTTTCAGACTGGTAAATATCAGACCTGCAGGGTTTTTTGTTTTTTTTTTCAGCACAGCTGCAATTTTCCTTAGGATAAAATTCCTATGTGGATTATGGACTTGGTGCATCTAGCATATTGTGCAGATATCTGCAGATTAGTTCACTCAAGCAGGAAGACATACTGTATAATATCTCTGGAATTGACAGACTCCATTTATCCTATCTAGAAATTGTTATAACAGAGCAGAAGTTTTACATTAGAAAAGCCAAAGTAGGATTTTCGAATCTACCAGGATCTTCATTAGAGGTTTTGCAAACACTTGGATGGAATATCCATGTTATAATTATTTTCTTAGAGAGAAACGGGCTGATTTGACGCATTGTCATTACATAAATAGTCTGCTGGGTTCTGATTAGAGGAGAATGAAAACTCCCTGTTTGGGATGTGCATTTTGGAGGAAGCAACCCCTCCCCCCCAAAAAAATCCACTTCATCTGGAATAAGTTGAAAATACTGGAGGGATCTACAGTTCAGTTTTCTCCAAAGGAAGCATTTTAGCCATTCTTACTAGAATAGAAAACCTATGTGGAATACCTAAAGTTGAGAGAGATGACTATTCTGTTTCCAACATTAATAGCATCTACCTACATAGAATGTAACAATAGAGAACATAAATAATCTCTGTGATAGGCAGGTGTTTGGTATAGGAAGAGCAGATTAAAAGGAAGCAGAATAAGAAGCGTTGTATTTCCTGGAAAGAACTCAGGATCCCTGAGGAATCAGAAATTTCTAGGCCATTCTGGAATTGATTACAGCCTGGATTTCACAAGCATTCAGAATGATGAGCAGCAAGCCCCTTCAAATATAAAGCTGTCAAGTTTATGGCTTTTTCCTATACACAAAAATGGAGGGAGGGGGAGAGAGCGAGAGAGAGAGCGCTATATGTTTTCCTCTCAACCTTGAGACTGAAAGAAAACATACCCATTCATTGTCCCCACAGCGTTCATAACATACCTCCAAAACAAAGCTAGGAAAATTGCTACATTTGCATGACAGGACAATGTTTTGTGATGCTAGGGAGAAGCACAGAAGTAAGGGCAGAAGCCAGACAGGGGAAGCAGGGAGGTTGAAACAACCCTTTCTATCTCAGATTTCCTGCTGTTATTGCCAGCAGCAGCTGAGGATAATGGAAGTAATGCCAACTTTCTGAAATTGCTACTAGAACAGTGGTTCTCAACCTTTTTAATGCCGCGACCCCCAACCGGTTGTAAGTCGAGGACTACTCAACCGGTCGTAAGTCGAGGACTACTCAACTGGTGCAGCACCGTTTGCAGAATGGGACTTTTGGCGGGCTCAGCAGGGCAGAGACAGCCTGGACAATTCCTATTGGCTTTTGAAAGCCAATAGAATTAGACTCTATTCAAGAGAGTCTATTCTATTGGCTTTCAAAAGCCAATAGAATAAAAGGGAGTAGCACAGCTAAGGAAAAGGGGGGAAAAATGGCAGACTGCGTTGTTTGGCGACCCCTGTGAAATGGTCGTTCGACCCCAAATGGGGTCCCAACCCACAGGTTGAGAACCACTGTACTAGAAACTTATGAAAGAAAGACAGTTTGGGTTATTGGGACATTCCATTGTCTCCAAAAGCCAAAGCATAAATTGTGACAGAGACAGCAAGCCCCCTGGCCAAATGGGAGGGGCACTCCTGCAGTGGTCCTCCAAGTCACTGACCTGCTCAGATGGCGTGCAAGGGAGATGATATGTCTCCCGGAGGAATCCTGATGGATCATCTTGATCTGGCTTCAGCCTTGATTCAGCAGCAGGCTGGCTCTACAATGGAGGTTCCACGGTGAGGGCATATCCTCAACAAAAGCTTTAACATCCATTTTGATGCCATGGTGAGAAAGGTCTATGGATGAGGTCTTTGTTTTCCCTCCAAAAATTGCTACTGGTAAAGAAAGAATATTGGATGATTTGGGTTTTTTTTTTAATTAATATGTTTTCTCAGTTTGTGCTAGCAATTAGTTGCACATCAACAATCAAAAAAGCAAGGAGCCTAATGAAAACTGAAACATGAACATGTATTTAAAGAAGCCTATGTTTTCAGAGCTGTAACTAAAGCCCATTGTCCAGTATGTAACATATTTAAGTAGAGCAGGATTTTTTTTCTTTATTTTGAGTTTAGTTTGGTGAAATGGTGTTCACTTTTATGGTGACACAGAAGCAGAGTTCTGTATTTGTTACTTTTAAAAAATAGATTGGAGAATTTTAAGAGAGACAATAACAACAAAAACTCACTGCTGAAAATTGACAAGTTTTGCAATCTGAGAGGGTTTGCAGTGTTATAAATAGGTACTGGAGGAGTGAAAAGGCTACAAGTTTACAGCTAATAGTCTGTCCTGATGGCTCTCATCCCAGCCTGTACCAATTCCTCATTTATATAAATTATATAAATTTCTCTTACATATGAATTCTTCATTACTGTTTTCAGCTTCGAGTATTCAAACTGGCAAAGTCTTGGCCAACTCTAAACATGCTAATAAAGATCATTGGAAACTCAGTTGGAGCTTTAGGAAACTTGACCTTGGTGCTAGCTATCATTGTCTTCATATTTGCTGTGGTTGGTATGCAGCTGTTTGGTAAAAACTATGACAGTTGTAAATGCAAAATTTCAGAAGACTGCACACTTCCACGCTGGCACATGAATGACTTTTTCCACTCATTCTTGATCGTGTTCCGAGTTCTTTGTGGAGAATGGATAGAAACCATGTGGGACTGTATGGAGGTTGCAGGTCAAGCCCTTTGCCTGACAGTCTTCATGATGGTGATGGTGATTGGAAACCTGGTGGTAAGTATCTATGGAGATTCTCTGTTATTCAGCTCATGGTTTTCCCAAAAGTCCTTTCCAAAGGGAGATGGGTTTTCTTTGTTTTTTCCTTGAAGTCATTTTGCTTCTCATCCAAAAAGCTTCTTCAGAACTGCAAAACCAATCTTCAAGAAAAAAAAACAAAGAAAGTCTAGTTGCCTTTTGAAAAGCACCATGGGACTAGTGGTAAGTATTTGTAGAGACTATTGCATACAGCTGTTATAGGATTGTTTCTAGTGTTGTCTGATACTATACAGCTCTTACTGTTGATGAGGTTAGTTAATTAGTTTTGTTCAGACAACTGCTCTCACACATTCCCACCAAAATTTAGACTCCATGGGAGCTACTAAGAGTGCTCTTTTAAAATATATTTTGTATAATCAGAAAGTTACAAGGAATTTCAAGGATCCCTGTATTTGTTTTATTCCTTGTTGGTATAATGAATTTTTTATATCTTAATCAATATTAGCTTCAAATCTTCCAAAACATCAGATTTTCTTCTAAAACATCAAGATTCCATTTGACATAAATTTTGGGAGACTTTCACTGTAACCAGTTGAGACCTGTTGTGCAACATAATGCCTGCATGTGCTCCAAATTAGTAAAATACCCTAGAAGTAGAAAACTCTTTCATGCCTGCCTTTTTATGGTTTATTCTCTTGATCTATGATGATGGTTGGTGGCATAAATAAAGAAATGCATGCCCACCAGAGAAATAGGTGAAAAAGGAAATAGTTGCTGTCAAAGGTCTCCTGCATATGTAATTTTTTAGTAGAGCAGTGGGTACCAAAGCTTGTGGTGACCATGAAGCATCAATATTTTCTAATTAAAGACACTAACTTCTTTAAGAAGTTACATGTATGTGTGTATAATTATGCTTCTGCAGTTCTCCATCTATCCCAAGTTCTCACCTCTAGCTATTTCAGATAGTCATTTAATTAAAACTTTTTAGTGTACTTTAATTTCATTTTTACCACTTTTCTAAGACTATTGCAAAAAGCATTCAGAATTTACAACACCAGACAAATGGTCATGCAAAATATTTTAGTGACTGTATCTTAGGGAGCTATAGCTGTTTCCTGTTTCAAACTATATGATGGATAATATACTAGTACCACAGATATTCCATGCCCATTATATAGGCAGATAGAGTTTAAAAATCACTAAGGTGGTTGTTTATGATGATATCTTCTGCAACTGTAGATAGCTGTCAGAGCCTTAAAGTACTGTGATGGGTACAGTGTTGATTCTGACATAATGCTAAACTTAAAAGTCTGTGCAACTCAAATTCAAATATTGCACCTTCGATTTCCTCTATCGTAATTGCAAAAATATGATGGGCAATCTTGTTTCTGTTTCAAGTAACTAAATTATATAAGGGTGTAAGTTTATACATACGTTGTATGTAGCATATTTAAATGTGTGTCATGCATGTGTACATTTTTGAGAGCAAAAAACAAAATTTCATTTTTAATGTGTACCAATGTGCCCACAGTAAAAAATGACAATAAAGATTATCTTATCTTATATTACATCTTTATAGGCTTCATAAACAAGGCAAGAATATTTTACTACTTGTCTGATTAAAACATAGTAAAATATTACTACTTTACTATGTTTTAACAATTCACAGTTTACAGTACAGACATAATTTAGTACAGACATAAAGTTAGTTAATGTAATTAATTTCAACAGGGGGAAACTTGTGATCTCAGATAAGAAAATGTGCAAATGTTTTAGAAATTACATTGGTTCAAAAAGTCACCTATAGGAGAGAGAAATTCCCAACTAGCTTGGACCCTAGCAGGTCTGTATTTTAGTTATTTGTTTGTGTTGGTTCTGTCCTTTTCATCACACAGATTTTCCTTGCTTTTTTTCTACAAATTAATTTGTAATTTTCGAACCACTATATCATTCCATTCTATCTTCAAAAACAGTGCTGATGTGATGTTATCATCCAGCCAACTTACATCCTATTATACAATTTTTTTTAATGGAATCAGCTTCCTATTCTGGTTAAAGACACTCTCTCTCTCTCTCTCTCTCTCTCTCTCTCTCTCTCTCTCTCTCTCTCTCCCTCTCTCCCCCCCTCCCCCCCCTCTCTCTCTCACATACACACACGATCATACAAGAAAATGTAATTTTATGTTTGCCAAAGTTGAAAACCTAGGGTCAGTAATTGGGTGTTTTTGTTTACTATAATCAGAAACTAAAAGGTGAATGCATACAATTGGTAGAAAGTCAAAAAACAAGAAGTCAAAATGATTAACTAGAGAGGGGGGGGAATCTAACTAATTTCTTTCCCTACTCCATCCTCCAGCTGCTAAACCTCTTCCTGGCATTATTATTGAGTTCTTTCAGTTCAGACAGCCTTGCTGCTCCAGAGCAGGAAACTGAAGCAAATAATCTACAGATTGCTATATCAAGAATTCAGAGGGGAATCAATTACGTAAAGAGGAAGATGTGTGAATTTGTGCAAATTGTTTTTTTGCAAAGATGCAAGGACGCTTCTGGATTAAGTGCAGTTGATCAACAAAATGATAAGAAAGATCAGTGCATTCCCAACCATACCATAGTGGAGATCAACCAGACTTTTGGTTATCAGAGGCCTAGAAAAATGACTACCAGCTGCATGGACAACAGTGATCACCTGTCATTCATAAATAACCCAAATCTTACTGTGACTGTACCAATAGCAGTGGGAGAGTCTGATTTTGAACATTTCAACACAGAGGAACTTACCAGCATATCTGAACTTGAAGAAACCAAAGAAGTAAGACATTATTTTATACAGTAATACTGTTTTATATGCTTGAGTTATTTTTCTGTATATATCATAGTGCCATTAGCTTTCTATGACTTAAATCTTTTAAAGGTATTCTTAATTTTTCAATAAAGTAACATCTCTTTTTATTGGACTATTTGGGAGAGGAGCTGTTCATTCATGCATGGCCAATAGAATTGAAAAGCAGAGCATTACAGCAATTTACTTCATTTGTATCATTTGTTTAATGATACGATTACACAAATGACATAAATAACTGGAGAAATTTGGTCTACTTGTGTTAAAGTCTGTTGTGTTAAAATCTGGTAAGTTGGGATTTCTTTGAAATTACTGTTTTTAATTTACATATTAGTATTGACTTGTGACCATTAAACAGGGACAACCTAATTATCTTTTCACCATGTAATATAAGACAATGTATGGTATGTCTCCTTTCATTCATAGAATGAACATGTATCTGCATATTGTTGAGTGCAGAGATGTCCTAAAATTTAACATATTTACGAAGAGTTGAGTGGAATACAGATTTCACATAGTCTGAAAGTTAGGGAGGAGATGCTGTGTGGAGCAAGACACACACCATGCCAAAAATTGAAGCATTCTGTCAACATGCTGTTCTTGAGTGCCGTCTACAAACTTCAAATCAATGGCTGAGTTAGGTTCATTAAGGTGACTCATTTTAGTAGGTTCAAGATGTCCCCCTAAAAAAATAGGGACACATGACAGGACCCCAAAAATAAAACTCATATGAAGCACAGTCACTCACACCTCTAATGGTATTGGCTTAGAAGATTACCATAAATGCCGGTGTATAAGGCGACTTCCACGAGCGCTGAAATCGGCGCCAAAGACGGGGGTCGTCTTATACGCCAAGTCGTCTTATACGCCGGAAATACTGGTAGTTTCCGGCGTATAAGATGACGTTCTAGGAATCCGGCCCGGCTATAAAGACGGGGGTCGTCTTATACGCCGGGTTGCCTAATACGGCGGCATATACGGTACTTTTAGTTCAGAAATGATATTTTAGTAAAGCAAGTGATTCTTCCAGGATGATTCAAGACAATCTGAAACCATCTATGTGTTCAAAAGATTTATCACTAGCATGAAATCAAAATATATTGCAGTTAAATCATTAAAAAGTCATATACATTTTTAATAGGCAAAAAGTATATGTGGAAAAGATTATGGCTTTGTATAATGTAGGAATACCACTTTATCGGAAGTCTGGGGTGACTTCTCATAATTAATTTTCATAGAAACCTCAGTAACTTTTAGAGTTATTTTTTCAGCCCAAATATCTAGGAGATATATCTTTCACAAAATGCTGAAATGAGCAATGTCTTGACTTAAGAAATGTATGAATATAAAATTCTGTTGTGTTTGAAGTAGGAACTACCATGTTTTCCCAAAAATAAGCCCAGGTCTTATATTTATTTTAGGCCCAAAAGACCCATTAGGGCAGTGTTTCTCAACCTTGACAATTTTAAGGCATGTGGACTTCAACTCCCAGAATTCCACAGCCAGCAATGCTGGCTGTGGAATTCTGGGAGTTGAAGTCCACATGCCTTAAAATTGTCAAGGTTGAGAAACACTGCATTAGGGCTTATTTAGGGGGGGGGTCATATTTTTTTCTATGGCCTACTGCAGGAGGACGACTGAAAAGGGCACATACGGATCCCTGCAGCTCCTGGAAGCTCTGAGCGCTGCTTTTTATGCCATTTGGTTTCCCACCCCAGCCAGGCTGATCTGGTGGACAGGATTGCCTTCCGTCTTCCCTGCCGCTGCATTGGCAGCTAACGCTGCCCTCCTGAGAGGTGACGTGGCGAATGGACAGCGGCTATGCTGCGAATGGGGATAGACCATCCCCCAAAGTGCCACCCAAAACAGCGAGGCAAACACACACACAGATGTGACGCCAAAAACAGCAGTGCAAAAAGCAGTGCTCGGAGCCTCCAGGAGCTGCAGGGATCCGCACGTGCCCTTCTGAGGATAGTGTTAACCGAAGTAACACTAATTACAATAATAATCAGGTAATAATATCATCATCATCATTTTAGCTGTTGTCTAATATTTTATCTATTTAGATTTATATTCCTTCAGAAACTCAACTGATCTACCTAGATACCCTTTCTCCCTTACAATAGGAATAGGGACTAATTATATGTCACCCTGTGAGCTTCCATGGTTAAGGATGGATTTGAACTTGAATCTCTCCAAATTTAGTTTCAAATCTTAACAATTAAATAATGGGACTAAGATTCCGCCCTAGTTCAGGAAGGCGGGCGGCTAATAAATTATTCAAGTAAATAAATAAATATCAGGTGTCTTTTTCTCTATAAGTAGACCGGCCTCATTTGCCAAGAATTCTGAGCATGGAATGTTATTATTCACCTTCACTTCTCTATTTGTGCATATACATTGTATCCTGTCCCCCAAGTAGAGAAGCATCTTCATTGTTTATAAGCTGTTGGCAAACACTGAATGCTGTAAGAGATGAGGCTAGTGAGGGTGGGAGCCAAAAACGGCATTCCCCTTTTCTTCCTTTTTCTGCCAACTCCTTTCTCTTTATCTAACCATCTAGTAAGCTGCTAAGGGAGAGCCACTTTACTCTTGCCAAAAGTCTGTTAACAAACAGTATTTATTTTCAAAGTAGTTCAAGTGCCACTTGATGGTCTAGTACCGTACATTGTCTTCTCCTGCTGAACCACTTTCAGTCACAAAAGGCACTTGATACCAACATGATTATGGGAGGAAAGGACAGAGAATAAGGTACAAGAGAACAGCAGATTAACAATTTAATTTTTTTTTACCCCAAGTTCAGAAGCTTTGGACAAACATAGACAAATTTTACTTAGACTTTATTAGATTAATGGGAACAATTCAGCTTCAGATCAAATTTTATTCACATTATTGCTTTTTCTTATTGTATTTAAGATTGGCTGCAATTTAGGTAGTGAATATAACATTTGTATAATATAAAGTTCAATATCCAATTTCGGAGATGCACAGGAAAAGAAGGGAGGTGAAGGTTGCTGTGACTTATCCTACATGCCTAATATAATGAACATATTTTATTTATGTATTCATTTCCAGCTTTTATTATTTTGATAAATAACTCAAGGCAGCTAACATACCTAACACTCCCTTCTCCTATTTTCCCCAGTTCTGTTTATTAAGCAGTTAATGTCCCACGGTGTCCGTGTGAGCTTGCTGGAGTATCCCAATGTTGCATAGCTGACTTTCTTTTTTCTTAATCCTACAACAGTTTTTCAAAAGGAAAATTTCCGCCCTGTAGAAAAGTGTAATGCACAGATTCATCTATTTGGAATCAGTTTGTTTTGATCTAACAGATGTTTTTCTGGGATTGCTCTATGGAAGTTTTCACAGCAGCCAGTATTCCTTTTGGTTGATAACTTTATTGAAGTCTTTAACAAACATAGTAAAACTTTTTTTAATATTTAAGTTTTGCAAACCACATGAAAGTTGACACAAGGTAATAAAGGGCAAAAAAAGTAAAGAAAGAAGAAAAGCAAAAGTGCAGAAAGAAAGAATTAAATAATAAAATCTTCCAATTACTTTTGCAGAAAATATAAGCACATTTAAAAAATTTCTATTACTGGGGTATGATTATAAAAAAAGTAATAAACATAGTAAAAATGAATATAAACTAAACTAAAAGAAATAAAAATAAAAGTTCAGAAAGTTCAGAATAAAGAAAAGGAAAGGGGAAAAAAAAGCAACAAAGACAATAATGAAGAAGTGTTTCCAACCTTCATCACACCAAGCATAAGCTAGTATGTTAACTTTTCACCCTCTTAAAATTACAAATTAAAAAAAAATCTTCTCCCCATAGCCTAACTTTTGAAAGTAAACCCAATCTAGAAATCATCATCTTTTCAATCCTAATTCAGCAAAGTCTACTAAGGACTAGTAGAAATATCGAATAAATAGCTTATCCCTGGTCAAATAGCCCAACTTTGTATTCTTTCTTTTTTCCTTGACTTAAATATTCCTATGGCATTTCAGGATTTGATGTTTCATAACTTTGGATTCTTCAAAGGTTTAACCAGCCTACTTTGTAAATCCTATAAAGAGGCATTTTCCAGGATTTCTTGTCACAGCTGTTTTCATGCCCAGATTTTTTTTTTGAAAAAAAAAATTATTTTTAATTTTTCAATACATTTGATACATTCAATACATTATAAAAAAATACCTTTGAAATAAATTCATACATAAAACCTTAGGTGTCGCTCGTCCATCTCCCCCCAACCGTATCCGCCCTCTCTACCTTTCTTCCTTACTTCCCTCCTCCCTCTCTCCTCTCTTCACCTCTCTCCCCTCATCCCTTCCTCCCATCCTACTTCCTTCCATCCCTTCCTCCTCCCAGATTTTTTTGATTTGCCTTTGATACTCCTGTTTTGGAAATCTCGATTTTATTGCCTTCCGTGCCTTGCCCTGACTCTATAATGTTTGTGGCAGGTACAAGGGTTTTTTTTTTAGTTTTTCTCTATATTTTCTAAAAGTATATCCACTTAAGTTTGTATCCTTACTGAAATATTAGTTATTAGTTATTGTGTATTAGTTGTTAATATTTCAGTCCATATTGCAAAAACTTTCTTAAGGATAAGATAAAATTATAACTGGCAGCCATTTTAGCTCTTTTCTGCTTGGTCCTTTAGTTCCCTCTAGTGTCCATTTGCAGGCTACATCAAGCCTCAATTCCTAATATAGGTTTAGTTCCATTTCAGTCATTTTCCATAAGTATATTGAATAAATTATATATTTATTTTTCAAATCTTACAGCAAAAATAACCAATATCCCAAATCTCTCTGGTCTACCATTCCATCTAAAACTTTGTTAAATAAACATCTTCTCTTTTTTGCTTTTTGTCATTACTTTTTTTTTTGTATATTATTTTAAATTCTTAAATCTCTGCTTAAAATTTCTTAAATCCAAAGAAGAAAATAAAACTTACCAGGTGTCATAAATTAAGCTCCCCGTTTTGAAGATCTCTAATGTCCATAAAATGGTTAAATTGAACATTTCCAAATGTAAACAGAAAGTTCTGCTGACCAAAGGCTCCACGCTGAAGACAGCAAAGATGTTGTCTCCCTCAGCTACTGGTGCTCAAACCTGTGGGAGATCTGTATTTTATGGTTTTCTGGAAGGAAGTTGCCATTCAGAGCATTCAGGGTGATCTCTATCTCTTCTTCAGAGAGATTTGAAGGCCTCATCTACTCGTCCATTTTTAGTTTTCACAGTAGTTGTCATTTCTGCTCATTCACACAGGCGTCTTCAGTCAGCCATAGTTCATATCAGAAGCCACAGCAAGCAGTATTGTGTATTTTTTAAAATTGAGTTTTCATTCACTTGCTATGTTTGCCCTACTGTTCACAGGTTTTTCTTTTGAATATTGTCATAAAAATATTTGAAACCATATTCATCACATTTACTGAAATAGAAACAAACCAATTATTGGTATCTTCAACCCTGTTTCCTATCATTCTTATTTCTCACAGGACTAAAATCAAGCAGGATCTGGTGCTTTTAAACAAGGCAGATCATCATGTGTCATCTCTTTTGAACAGGTTGTCTTAGCAAATCTACATGTTCAGTGTTGAATAAAATTTGACTGGCATGCACACTAATAATCAGTTTACAATATATCTGCCACTTTCATCCATTGAGAATGAAAAGAAACGTGTATGAATTGATCTAATATTTGAGTCATGTGACTTGCATTACCGCATGATCAATGCCCAATATTCACCATGTCTGCCTATTGTTACATAGCATTTTAATGCATGGTCTATGGATCTACTTTGTCTTGGATTATAAATTTCTGATAAGTCTTGGGTTTAAAAGAAATTCTGATTTTAATAAAATCATTGATTTTATCCAGTGGTTTTCTCCATAGGAAGTAAACTACTGAGCATAACTTAATTGAATATCATAATGTTAAAATTATGTAATATTTAATTTTTTAATATTTTCAATGGACCTTTTTGCTTAGATTAAGTTTTTTTTGCTGCGCCTTAGAGTAGAAAATTACATATAAATTACATACAGATTTTGATGATACAAATTAACGTTTTTGTCCATAAACTATCAAAGGTTGTGTTAAATTTATAACATGATTGCTACGTGTATAAGTGACTATGTCCAATTAGAACAGGTCTTTCTATAAGTATAAAACTACACTAATTATGACTAACTATAACTACAACTATAACTATAGGTACTAGCAGGTAAACCTATCCTGAAAAGTGCCTAAGGTAAATTCCATATTCAATCATAACTTGAGTGTTTTTACACATAGAGAAAAAGACAAGTTCTCTAAATTTTATTAGAGTTCTGGGTGCATAACTCAGAATCTGTAGGTAGCTTGCTAAGAGATCAGGCATAGCTTCTTATAGCACCTCAGCTTCATCTGGCAAATGTTATGGCATTACAGAGGTGCCACTCAAGCACTTGTATTATTTCTATAATCACTACTGTCCTCCCTTTCCCTTTCCCCATCCTTTCCTTTGTCCTTGCACTCTTGGCTCCCCGTCCCCAATCCTCTTCCTTTCTCTGCACTTCCCTTAGCTTTTCTGCTACAGCAAGAAACTCGTGTAAAAGGTGGAGAACACGTTTTCACAGTTCTTGTTGATCCATTAAATTTTTCTTCCTCTTCTAGCTTTTTAACTCTCCTTGCAGGTCTGATGAACTCCATTTCATAGTATTTTCATGGTTCCTCTGGGTTCAGGAAATAGACATAGTTCCTCACTATTATTGCTCCCCAGAACAAGAACTGACCTGGCTCCTGGCTTTCTCCACCAAACAGGGAGATTATTACAACTGATGATTTGGTGGGGTTAATATAAGCTGCCATAGTCAATCACAAATCTTTTCTGTTTCTGATCCAGGGATGGAAGGCTCCAGGATGTATGTGCAGGGTATCATATTCAATTTAAAGTGCGGAAGGGAAGGCCTAGTGAGAAGCTGACTCAGTGAGATGAGGAAAAAATTAATATCACGGGGAAAGAAGAGCTGGGATGGGGAAGGTTGAAAAAAAGGTGGAAATGAGAACTTTATTACTCTGGAATGCTGTGGCACCATTCAGATCTGTTCTCAGATGTTCTGCTGAAGAACTGAGAAAAGTACTAAGATTGAAGGATAAAGGGGAAGATGATAGTAACTATTTATTAAACAATTAAAAATAATCTGAAATTATCTAGCATGATATACATATCTAGCTATTTAAGCATTTCCTATTATCTTTGTTTTATAATCCAGTTCAGAATGAATATGTCCAGTTGCTGTTGTAATGTTTGATAAGAAAAATGTCCACATTAGAATGATGAAAGCAAAAACATTACAGCTCAGCCTACGGTAATAAGGAGAATAGTATATGATTATTTTAACATAGACACAATCCTTATATCCCCCTTGTTGCGAGTGCTTTGCAATTCTTACATGGCCTGTTTTTCCAATAACAGATAAATCATTTGTGTAACAGGCAAGGAACTGAATACAAGTGTCTTCCCTCAGGCAATTTATCAGCTCTTTGGTCATCTGAATGGAAAAGTTTCCATTTTCTCAGAAAGGAGCAGAAGATTAAATAATATGCATTCCTGCCCAGTTACAGAGGAGGGATTGTTGTAATGAATCATTCAGGGAAAAAACTAGAGGCATTGACCGAATTGGCATCCACATTGTCTTCTCACTTCCATGTTCAAGCATACATTTTGGTTTTTGGAATCAATAATGCCATAGAAATATTTGCCTTGTTCAGATAACCAGCCTGAGGCTTTCTCTAAGAGTTGGGAGATCTCTGATAGCATTCTTCCCCAGCCAAGATGGGAGAAAATGTTCCTATGACATAATTTGTTCTGGCCATCTGTGATTAGGACAACTGCTGTCAAAAGTTAAGAGAACCCAAGGCTTATGCAGTCTTGTCAGCTTTGTGAAATAGAAGTTAAAACTCTAGTGGTTCTCATGAGGAGATTGTAGATGGTATATCTGAATATCTAGTCTAGTTTGTTTCACCCAGGTAATTATAGGAAGACAGTTTCAAGGAAGACAACATAGCAGGATGATACAATGACTTTCCCTTGTGAAATATTGCGTGGGTTGGATAACGCAGCCCAGTGATGCTGTGGCAGATAAATAGCCATGTGTTATAAATAAATATTTTGTTTTCATTCACTTTGTACTCATGGCCTTCCTTTAAAAAAGGGGGAGGAACTGAATGAAAAACAATATAAATTTACAAATGTGTGTATTTTTATTTTAAAGAATAAAATAAAATATGTTTTATTCTGTATCTTTTATTTTGTATCTTTCAAATTAAAAAAGGAAATTGGATTGCACCAATAGTGATCCTATATTGTTTTAAATATGCTTTCATAATTCATTATATTCATCCAGCTGTGTAGCGCTGAACTCATTTCTGATGTTATACTTCATTTCTGATGTTATACTTTATGGTAATAACATTGCAACAGATTGAAAAACACCATTACCAAAACTAATTTGCTTTATTTTGGAAACTCATATAGGTCGATTGTTTTTCCAGTTTGTATCAGTTCTGTACTTGCCCAGAATGCTACATTAAATCACATTGCATATGTGATGATGTTTTCAAGATTGGTAGATATCAAATCCGTATAGTCACAATTTGACTTTTTCCCCAGTAACAATCTGGATATCTATATCTATATGTGTACCAAAATAACAAATAGTTTTAAAATGTGCAGAAATTAATACATTTGTGCTTCCGCAAGAAAGAATGCAAAACAAAAGCTGTTGGAATGCAATTTATTTGTTATCTTTCACTGTAGAGATTTCAGTGTTGTCTTGGCTGTGTTGAAAAAAAAATGGTTTATCGTCTGTGATACTTGTTCAGTTTTTTAGCACTGTTTTTCCTAGCTCAAGTGATCTTCAATTAAACCAAAAGTTTCAATTATAGGAAGTGGCAAAGTGACATTATAATATGTAAGTGTGCATATAGCAGACAACACGTCCCATTTTTATCACCAGCTTTGCTCAGGTTTCTGCACCACGTCATATATTAATCTGAAACGTCCATTAGTTCTTATGAGGAGTCAGCAGATAATGGGAAGAACTGAACGTAAATCCAAACCATTGAGAGATAAATGAGACATAAATGTTTTTTTTAAAGGGATAGTGACTAACAAGAGTAAAAGAATGGAATATTTACTGATGGCCTCAGCACAACTCTCTCCAGATTGATGCCAACACTTTTTAAAAAGATTTCTTCTCATCTTCATGAAGTATAATTAAATCATGCTGAGCTATAGAAATAATATATATGAGACAATATAGATGTTTCTAGGTATTTCCCCCCTGGAAAGTTGTATATACTACACTGGATATGTGATGGTTAGGCCAAAGGTGACTTGATATCTCTGGATACTTTTCAATCGATCAGCAATAATTTCTTTTGGACCTTTAATTGTCCAACTGAAATACAGGGTTGTTCAGCAACAACCTTGTTTAGCAACAATGATGAAAAACCTAACATAGCCCCCAATCCTCACATTTATGCCCTTCTCAGATCTGCAAAGCAAAAAAAAAAAAAAACTGAAGAAAAATTGTAAACCCTGTCAGGCTTTCACTTAGTGACTGCTTTGCTTAATGACTGAATCATTGGTGCCATTGTTGTTGCTAAATGAGGACTGCCTGTAAGTAAAACACTTCTCATTCCATTTTCCCCAATTAGGTTACTGGAAAGGAATCTTTGAAGGGAAACTCAGTATAGCTTTCTATGTGGAGAGCCTTAGAAGCTTGGCTGTAATACCATTTACAATTTTTCTGAAATATGCAGAGTGCTAATTCTTAGCATATGGCTGCTTGCCTGACTCACTATTTTGCATATAACTCTCTTTGACTAGAATAGAATAGAATAGAATAGAATAGAATAGAATAGAATAGAATAGAATAGAATAGAATAGAATAGAATTCTTTATTGGCCAAGTATGATTGGACACGCAAGGAATTTGTCTCCAGTGCATAGCTCATAGTGTACATATAGGCATCAAGTAATAGGACATAGGTCATAAATCATAGTTGCAATCATTAATCATAAGTTACAAACTACAATTGATAAATCATAAGAAACCAATAGGAGAAGATAATAGAAATGATGGAAAGATGAGAAATGAGACAATGCTATGGGAATTAAGGGTTCAGCAGAGCTAAGGGGGGGGGACTTTCTTTAAACAATGCTCTATAGCATGGATGTCGAACTCAATGCTCTATAGCATGGATGTCAAACTCGCGATGTCACGTGATGTCGTGCAACATATCAGGCCATTGCCATTGCCGGCAATGGGGTGGGCGCAGCTTCCAGATGACATGTCCGGCCCGTGGGCCGGCAGTTTGACACCCCTGCTCTATAGCAGCATCCTGAGGGGAAAAGTTGAAATAGTTTATGTCCAGGATATGAGGGGTCTATAGATATTTTCTCAGCCCTCTTTCTGGTTCATGCAGTATAAAGATCCTCAGTGTAAGGCAGGCTGGTTGCGATTGTTTTTTCTGCAGTCCTAACTATGCATTGAGGTCTGTACCTGTCCTGTTTGGTTGCCATGCCAAACCAGACTATTAACTGTGGTACAAATGACAGACTCAATAATTCCTCTGAGTTGATGCAGGAATAATGTTCTTTATTATGTCTTTTTAATGATGGTTCTAATGTTGTTAGATGTTCATTTCAAGACCTTGGAGATAATAGAACCTAGAAACTTGAAGGACTCTACTGAGAGAATAGGACATGTCCTCCTAAGTTTGAAATTTGCTTATCCCTGAAAAGTATCACAACTGCATGCATGACTTCCATTCAGAATAAGTACTGTTTTCTTTAAAATGCCTTGTGGGGTTTTATTTGCAGAAAACAAGTCTTTACAGCTCCACTGAAGGTAGCACAATTATTTTTGCATCTGTTGGAGACAAAGAATCTGATGCTGCAACAAAAGGCCCACCACAACCAAAACCTTGTTTTACTGATGGTATGTATCAAAGGGACCAACTTTATTGTGGTTATTGTGTGTATTTATTGTGAATTTACTTTGGGAAATTTGCAGATTATTGCCTTTTTCAACCCTTGCTTTCAACCAAGGGTTGCTTGTTAATCTGTATGTGATATCATCAGGAATTTTTATTTGAATCTGCAATTTGTTATTATCTTTGTATTGCTGTGTACTTTGATTTATCTTTGCTGGCTAGTAACTGAAAGGTTATGTGTCAGTCATTTATTATGGAATCCATTTCTTGGCCTCTGGAGAAAAAAATGCAAGGTTATGAAAGACTCAGACTGCAAGCCCACTTGTAATGTGGCAGACAGTAACCTTTGGAATTAGAAAATGAGAATTAGGTTGTAGAGGGTTTTTCACTTGCCAGAATACAAACAGTAAATTGCTGTTTAGACACTGCAAAGGAAGAAGTTTCCTGTTGATTCATTTTCTTTCTGTGATTAAGTAGAATGCAAAAAAGATTGTGGGGTATTTTAATCAGTGAAAAAAAGTAGAGAAAGTATAGGAAGTTGCCTTTGAAATATATTTAGTTACTGTTTGTTTAACCTGGGTAAGAAAGAAATAACCAACCTCTGAAGAGGTAGTAATAACAATGACAGTGTAAGTAGGGTGGCGTGTTTCTAGAAGTTAAAGCGCAATTGTGAAGTGTGGGGCTTAAATTGCTTAATGCAGTCTTAAGAAGCTGTAATAATGAATATAGCTGCTGCAGAATCAAGTCTTTTATTCATAACTGCAAAGCTTTTATCTTATATATCTTTCTTCCTTCCTTACATAGTAATGAACTTCTTGTAGCTTGTTTCTTAATTGTGGACATGGAGGGCACATGTACCATGATTTAATAACAGTCCTGTCCGGTCTTAGGCTTCTGGCCTTGCCAGCCTCTGTCTTCACACTATCATTTCTGAAAATACATGCCCTTTATCCCTCATAAGTTGCAATCAATAATGCAGTTAGAGTATTGGAAAAATGCAATACGCCTACAAATGGAAAAGTAAAACTGTTCCAGGCAACAAAGCAAACAACTAGACTTTTTATTTCACACACAAACACACACACACAAACACACACACAAAACACTGAACATTTGAAAAGATTGCTTATTTCCCTGTAGATTGTGTGTGAAATAAAAATTCCCCAGATCTTTAGGAGGAATGTCTTAGAAGAATCCTGAACC
The DNA here is from genome assembly GCF_016545835.1 of Crotalus tigris. Taxonomy (NCBI): domain Eukaryota; kingdom Metazoa; phylum Chordata; class Lepidosauria; order Squamata; family Viperidae; genus Crotalus; species Crotalus tigris. Next base: position 301,407 of record NW_024100623.1, on the reverse strand, counting down.
AACCTTTCTAGCTCTCTAAATTCAGTGCCATAGATGTTGATGATCTATTCATCGATAGTCTATCATGCATGCTGAATTTAGTACTAGTGATTTATAAAATTTAATTGGATATGTGAATCTGAGATAAGTGAGTCTAATGCTGATTTAAAGCTGAACAGCAGAAAATTACTTTTATCATGTTCTTCTTCCCTCAAAGACAACCCAAGTTATCAAGGGGATTGTATTGTTTCTTCCATCTTTTTATTCATACACTGAGTGTTGACAAGCTGTAGCCATGGCTTTAGAATATGTAAAATATGTAAGAAAAGACTCCAGAAATTAATGAGCAGAAATAGTGTAGTAACAAAGCAAAACCCATTGGTGTCTTTGGCTCCTACTTGTACCTAATAAAAATTTATTCCAAACCATTGGGGTTCAGACAAAACATCTGCAGACATGTTACTGTTGTCAAAATGATGAAACTAACCCTGTACTGTTGTGAACAGTTTTTCCCTTTTGTGTGTGTATGCAGCTATAGAAGGCACATACATAAAGGGCAGAGCTTTTGTCATCACAATAGGACTCTGTTTCAACATTTGACACATTTGGGACGCTTCTGGGTTAAGGACATTAGAACAGGGGGGAAGGTGGCCCAGGAACTTTCAGAGGAAGTGGAATCTGAAATAACATCTCCTTCCCTTCTGTTTGCTAAGACTTTTGCTAAATTGGCATTTTATCAATTAATAGAAATTCACACTTTCCATGTGCTAAACACAATTCTGGAAACAAATTGCAGAGGTTTCTGTAAAGAGTTTGTGTTATCATAGGTAATAAAAATGGGATGTCTTGTGTTATCATAGGTATTTTTTTATAACTGTTGTGTTTGTTTAATGCAAATATTCTATTTTCTAGGCTGTGTACAGAAATTCAGATGTTGTCAGATCAATATAGAGTCTGGGAAAGGCAAATGCTGGTGGAACCTTCGCAAAACTTGCTTTAAGATAGTGGAACACAATTGGTTTGAAACCTTCATTGTCTTCATGATTCTTCTAAGCAGTGGTGCTTTGGTAAGTTGAATGAATTCCATATCCAATTGGAAATGAAACAGTTGTAGGATAATCAAGTTATCTAGGACAGGGGTCCCCATCCCCCAGTCTGTGGACCGGTACCAGGCTGTGGCATGCCAGCAACTGGTCCACACAAATAAGCAAAGCCCCATCCATGGGATGCAGGCAGCACACAAAACCATGCACACTCTGGTCCATGGAAAAACCTTTCTCCACAGAACCAGTCCCTGGTGCCCAAAAGGTTGGGGACCTCTGATCTAGGATAACTGTTGCTTGTGTGACAACAGCATTCCATATCCTTTCACATATATGGGCTTCCAAGTTCTATTGCTTGTGAAATTAAGTAAATGAACTAATTGGAGGGGCAGCCTCAATATTTATACAAATGAAATTGAGTGTGCGAAGGGAGACGGTTATGGTGACATCCTGGTTAGGAGGAAAACTTGTTTGGTAGTATCAGTGGTCACTTCAGCGTCAAGCAGAACCTTTCATTTAACTTATGTAATATAGAGACATATGAAATCATATGATACCTATACAAGTTTCAGATGTTTTTATGGCTTTATTAATTCTCATTTATTTTTGCCTTGCTTCATTTTGTTAATAATAGCTGGCTGAGGTTGAAAAATTTCTCTAGGTCACCAAGGTCCTATTTCTTTGTCACAATGTTGTTGAATAGATTATAAAGGGTGTGGTAGAACCTGCCTCATTTCGAACAGATTCTTTGTGGAAACTCTTTAAGACACTAATATTTTAAACATATATAAATGCAAGGGATCAGGCTCTTAACTCTGTTCAATTCTGAAAATATAAAATGTTTGTTAAAGTCCTGTGCTGTGGTACATTGAACATAAAATGTCAATTATGATTAGTTTGACATCTATAGGGGTTTTGCAGTTTCATATATATATGAGAGGTAAGAATGCTATGTATGGGCTTAAAATCTTCACAACCACCAGATGGCAATGAAGAGTTTCAGAAAACTTGGGTTCTTTTTGCACTCCTGTCTCCCATCTCTTTCGATTTCTGCAGCATGTATATAATAGCCATTTATATAACGTGGTTTGTTAAGTGCATATGATAGGCTGATCCAGGTAGAGCTCATTAATGAGCTTTACCTGGAGTGCCAAACCAAGAGTCCTTAGGACAATAGCTCTACAGTAGGCAGGCAAAATATGCCTGCCCAGGCTGGTATAAATCATCACACACTGGGAAAGTAGAAGTTGCTCCGAATGAAGCTAGCAGAATTATTACCGGATGCCTTAAACCAGTGTTTCTCAACCTTGACAATTTTAAGGCATGTGGACTTCAACTCTCAGAATTCCACAGCCAGCATGGCTGGCTGTGGAATTCTGGGAGTTGAAGTCCACATGCCTTAAAATTGTCAAGGTTGAGAAACACTGCCTTAAACCTATCCCTCTAGATAAGATCTACAACTTAGCCAGCATTGCCCTGCCTGCTGTTTACAGAGAAGCAGCAGCATACAGAGAGAGGCTTAAATCATCCATAACTAGACAACACCCTCTTTATGGCCTACAAGCAGTTCATCAGAGATTAAGATCCAGGAAAAGCTTCCTTAGGTCGACAGAAGTCTTCAGAGAATTTGAAGGCAGAGTGGATCTAGGGAAAGCTACAAAGAATCAGCACTGGACGGAACCAACAGAGGAACTGGCACCTGGGTCTGATGAAAGCTGGCAAGCATAAAAATCATAGCATGGATACAAGAAGATCCAGAGGCACTCTACCAAATGGAGCTATCTGGTGGCTTCTGCCCTTTGTGACTGTGTGGTGACATGCAGACAACAACAACAACACACACACACACACACACACACACATATACATACCTGCTTTTTGTGTCCTGATCAGTGTACACTTGAGGACCTCACGGCAGCATGACAGACCACAATTAATATGACTAGTTTCTGGACAAAATCTGTTTAACTTGTACATATTTGTACGTGTTTTATATTATATCGCACAATATGCTTTATTTTGATCGTGATGCTTCTGACACTAATAAACATAGGCTGATCCATCCGCTTCAGTTTCTGTATCATAAATTCATCCACGTACAGATTTAAAATTAATTTCAAGCCCCCAAAGTTTTCTGATCCTTTGCAGATGTGCTCTGTGAGGCCGTCTTAATAATAATAATAATAATAATGATGATGTGATGATGTTGGAAGGGACCTTGGAGATCATCGAGTCCAACCTCCTTCATTGTTCTTATGTTAATGAAACCAGGTGATAATTTAAGGGCCAGTCAGATTCAAAACTATTTCTATTGCAGCATTTTCAACAATGTCTAGGGGCCCCCAGATGACACCCAGAAATAGACTGAAGGAGCATTCTCATAAAAAACAAAACCCATTCCTCACAGGGCAGGTGTGATGCTTGGGAAAGCACCTGTGGAGAAATCTGCAGCCATTCCTGCTGCCAAATAATTGGGCTTCTCTCTTGGGGGGGGAGGGCTTCACTAAGCAAGATACTTGTATATTTTGAGGTGAAAATAAGTAGTAGAAACACTTTCTTATTCCAGATGCCACCAGACAATTGCCATCTGGTTGGGATAGGAATCTGCTGGCCCGGATACAAGAAGAGGATTTATTCTGCATAAAAGTAGATTGGCTATTTAACCAATTAGCAGCACTTGCTCCAATTTCATTGGACTGTGCGTATGTATATGTGGGTGCAAGTGCACACTCACACACAACACATACCACCACCACGCTGCTATTCAGGAAAAGGTAGAAAAAGAACTCTTTTCTTAATACAAAGATGGAAGGAAAAAATAGAATAACTTTGAATCCCCCACCTTGGAGAAAAAGTTGTTTTTTTTTTCTTAAAAATTTATGGAGTGGCAAACTTATTTTTTTAGTAATGCACCTGTTTGGCCAACTTTATTAACCTGTAACCAGAGTGATTTTTTTTAAAAAAAAATAGAAATAGAAACAAGTGTGCAAAAGATATCTCTTTATCACTGATTGTTAAGATGGGTAGGGGAGAATGAGAGGAACGAGTTATTACATTAGATAAGATAAGATCAGATAAGATAAGATAACCTTTATTGTCATTTTTATACTGTGCACACAATGGCACACATCAAAAATGAAATTTAGTTGCCCGCTCTCAAAGTGAAACACATACATGACACACACACCTAAACATACTATGAACAACATATGTATAGACCAGCGGTTCTCAACCTGTGGGTCAGGGCCCCATTTGGGTTCGAATGACCATTTCACGGTCGCCAAACAATGCAGTCCGCCATTTTTTCCCCTTTTCCTTAGCTGTGCTACTCCCTTTTATTCTGTTGGCTTTTGAAAGCCAATAGAATAGACTTTCTTGAATAGAGTCTAATTCTATTGGCTTTCAAAAGCCAATAGGAATTGTCCAGGCTGTCTCTGCCCTGCTGAGCCTGCCAAAAGTCCCATTCTGCAAACGGTGCTGCAAGTTGTTTGCAGCGAAGGCGAGCTGTCTGGAAGTTTCCACTCCTCCCTGCTGAGCAACTACTAAAAATGTAAGTAAAAGAGGGCCAGGGATGGGAGATGGGAGGCCAGCAGGCGCAGGGAAGGTTGCTGGCGTGCGTGGGGCCTGGTAGGTGCCTTACTTCCCTTGGGCTGGGCCAGCTGGTGGCCCAGCCGGTGGTCGCCCTGCGTCGTCACTGCCACTTGCCAGCTACGCCTTGGCCAGCGCAGGGGGCAGCACCCCGCATGCGCGACGCTCCTGGACAGAGAAAGTCCTCGACTTACGAACAGTTGGGTGGTCCTTGACTTACGACTGGTTGGTAGTCCTCGACTTACGACCGGTTGAGTAGTCCTTGACTTAATGACCGGTTGGAGGTCGCGGCATTAAAAAGGTTGAGAACCACTGGTATAGACCCACATCCCTATATATATGTAGCAATAAATAGGAAAAAAACAGGTTGGATAGACAGATAGAGTAGGTAAATGGGAACAAAGATGGGAAGGCCCCAAAGCAACTGGGGCAAAAAGGTTTATCCTGATGACTTTAAACACAGGAAGTATTTTATAATGGGGCAAATAACTGTGGTGATTCATAAGCAGGGCCTATGAAATAGTAAACATTGTGTTATTTTAAAAAGCAGAAGAAATAATCCTGGTGGAATAACAAAATACAACTATCCAAAATATAATTGAGATACAAATTAATGCAAAACAAATCTGTGAAATATCGAATACAGTATGGGTTGAGGTATTTTCTTTTTTATTTTTCTTCCTTCCTCTTTTTTTTCCTCTTACATCTTTAATCCTTTGCCTTTATGACCTTACTTGTAGTAGTATTTTAATTCATAGGCTTTCGAAGACATATATATTGACCAGCGCAAAACTATCAAGACCATGCTGGAATACGCAGACAAGGTCTTCACCTACATCTTCATTTTAGAAATGCTTCTGAAGTGGGTGGCTTATGGCTTTCAAGCCTATTTCACCAATGCCTGGTGCTGGCTGGATTTCATGATTGTAGATGTAAGTCCTGATTTCATTTACTTACCTTAATACCTTAGTCTGAAGCTAACAATGCAGCATGCCATTGTGTTTGATATCAGAGCAATCACAATGGTCTCCATAATCTAAAATTTTAAAAAAATATTAATAGTTTTATTTTAAAAGAGCAATTCTTGAAAACTTGTGAGATTGTCATGTTTGGCGCAAGTGTTGTATTCTCACATAGTGTCTCCTAATATTTTCTGTGTTGGGGGGATGTTTTGAGTCAATGTTGACTCCTGGTGATTGCCTGAACAAGTCCCTGCAGTGGTTTTGGCAAGATTTTGGAAATGGTTTTTCTCTTGCCTCTTTCCCAAGGCTGAGAGAGAATGAGTAACCTTAAGATTGAGGATCATTGTTAATTTTATTATTACCGTATATTGATTTTTTTGTTTTGTTTTGTATATAAACATTTCATACTACCCGGCAACTGAAAATAATGCTGACTCTTTAGAGCAGAGAGGTAAAGATTTCTCTTTTCAGTCTTGTCTAGGGCACTGTGCTCATCTCCCGTTCTTGGCCAAGGGAGCCAGGTTGCCCAAAGACATTTTCTGTGGTCATGTGGCCAGCATGGCTATACTGTATGCCAATAGCTTCCCACTGAAGTGGTACCGATTAATCTACTCGCATTTGCATACTTTCGAACTGCTAAGTGGGCAGAAACTGGAGCTCACTCTATTGCACTGCATTCGGATCTCAAAATGCTTTCCAGTTGTCAAGCTCAGCGTCTTTAACTGCTGGGCCATCACACCTCCTTCTTTAGAGCATTAACTTATTACATTGACCAATGGAGAAAAAATCACACGCTGCTGAGCATAAATGCATATTGATATGGTAAAAGTTTTATTTTACGATGTGATAAGTTTATATTCCTTAAAAAAAAAAACAAGAGGAACAATGTGGGCACAATGAAAATAGAAGATTTTTAACAGCCTGAAACCTAATACACAAAAGCTTGGGCCTATTTTGCCTACCTCATGAGACAAATGCAAGAGCATCCAAACTTAGCAGGATTTTACATAACCCTTGAACTGCTCTTTGCCTTCCAAGCTCTACTGCTGTTTTCAGGTGCCATAGATAAAGTGGCTAATCATCAGTGGGGGAAAAAAAAATTCAGTTGCTGGCCTGGTCACCTTTGCTCAAGGCATGACAATGTCTTGGCTCAAATATAGTTGTGAAGTCGTGTCCAACCCATTGCGACCTCATGGACAACATTCCTACAGGCCTTCCTGTCCTCTACCATCTTCTGGAGTCCATTTAAGCTCATGCCTACTGCTTCAGTGACTCCATCCAGCCACCTCATTCTCTGTCATCCCCTTCCACACTTCATAACCATTCTCACAGATTTCTCGGGTTTAGGTTTCAAAGCAAGGAAGTTGCCATTTGCAAATATTCCATAATAATTGCAGAAGAATAAATTTTCTTTTTCTGACCTCTTTAATCTTTACGTTATATCCAGTTGATCATGGCCTTGTGCATGAAATTGAGAAATCTTATTTCCTATAGCCTATATTTTATTGCTAGAGTTTTGCCTATATTAAAAAAAAACGGCCTCTTTGCGCTCCCTGTTGAAATTGCAGATTTGAAGTATCTGTGACTACAGATGATATTTCGGTGATCTTATTTTGTGCCTCTTGATTTTGCATCAGGAGTCCCCTATAGGCTACCTACTCCTTCCATTTGTGCTCAGGACTCTTTCTCCTATATTTGATTCTTACTAATTTATATATTTGATTCTTATTAATTTAGATCTGAAACCTCAATTCTGTGACCAGCAATTTTAGATCTTCATTAGTAAAAGCCTGCCATTAGTGAGAGTAGAATAGGTGAGAAATTGTATCCTTTTTTCAGGCCTTAATCCCCTGGAAAGGACATGATATGATAAGAAATTACAATTAATGTGTAAAAACAGTCTAGTCTAGAACACTTAATGCAATAAATTTGCTTAAAAAGGCTACAGTTCTATTGGTATGCTGCCTTGAATTCCACCAGTGTAAAAAGCAGAATCTAAATGTAGATTACTTTGATATGGTAACCCATCTGGTAATTTATTTATTTTTTTTAAGTTATGTTTTCAAACAGAATACCATAACTTTTCTTCAGCAACTCTTCAGTGACATGATTTTGATATGCTAGTGGTTCTTGTTTTTGAACAGGTTTCCTTAGTAAGTTTAATTGCCAACGCCTTGGACTATTCTGAACTTGGTCCTATTAAAACACTTCGCACCCTGAGAGCTTTGAGACCTTTAAGAGCCTTATCCCGCTTTGAAGGAATGAGGGTAAGTAAGACCAACATGATTGATAACAAGCTATTCCATAGATGCAGATTCATTGGGGATTTCTGTAGAGTGTTGGGTGAAGTTATCTGCTGTTTGGCTTTTCCACTATTAAAAACATTCCCTGTAACAAGGATAAAGATTTGGAGAGAAGGTTATCATATCATAGCCATAGTCATTCTTGCAAATAGTTTTAGAGCCAAGTGTATTGTTCTTTTAATGCTATCCGTTGAACCATTGGAGAAGCACCTTATGCAAAATTGCAACAAAATTGCAAATTAATCCTAGAACAGATTGCTTTACTTTCTTTATTGCCAAACAAGCTGTAATTTAAAAAGCAAAATGAAGTGTATGAAAATGAATACCGTACTTTATAGACTTATTCAAATTAAAAATAAGATGTAAATCCTGACCGTCAAGATAGGTTGAAAAAATATAACTTAAAATAACAAGATTAAATTTTATATTATGAAAAATCTTACATATAAGAAAGGTGACCAAGTGCAGCATAGAAGAAGCGCCCAGCAGTAACAATGTCTCATCGTGAAATGAAACATGAAGGGGGTGCCCCAAACCCACTAAGGTGGCTTGACTTCTGTTTCTCATTTCTTTTCACAAAAACCTTGGGCAGACCTACTCTAGATTCCTTCCCAGGGCAGACAAAATCATGATGTGCAGATAATCCTCGACTTACAATCACACTAGGAACCAGAGTTACCATTGCTAAGCAAGACTGTTGTTAAGCAAATAATACCTGATTTTACAGCCTTTTTTGCAATGGTTGTTAAACAAATCACTGCAGTTGTTAAGCGAATCATGTGGTTGTTAAGCGAATCCGACTTCCCCCATTGACTTTGCTTGTCGGAAGGTGACTGAAAAGGTTGCAGATGGCCATCACTTGATCCCAGGACATTGCCACTGTTGTAAATACATGCTAGTGACTGAGTTCCTGAACTCTGATCACATGATTCTGGAGAATCCTGGGATGGTCATGTGAGGACCGGTTGTAAGTCACCTTTTTCAATGCCGTTGTAACTTCAAATGTTGCTAAATTAATAGTTGTAAGTCGAGGACTACCTATACGGCAGCCTTTAGTTCAGAGTCAGGTTGCATACAGCTTTATAACTAACAACTAGCATACAGGTAATTCTCGAATTACACATGTAATGGAGCCTGCCAATTACATTCATAACCTGAGGATTCGTTGGAGTGAATGTGAAATGAATGTGAAAACTCCCGACACATGAGGTGTCTCAGGGTGGGGAAGGTCATGGGAGACCTAGTGATGGAACAGACCACCTGCTTAAGACTACCCAAGGCCTCCCTCGACCCACTGAGATACCTCATACTCTCCACAATTGCTTCCTCCCCCCATCCTGTCATGCCGGGTCTCCACAGTCACTGGGCCTGTGGAGACTCACCTTGCAAAGATCTAGCGAACTGTCTCCTCTCCAGCCTCTCTGCCGGAAGGTTTCTTTGCCTGCTCCTGTCACACCAAAAGTGGAGCGGGGAAAGAGGGATGAGCAAGCCCTCAGCTTCTGTGACTCACCGAGGCTGCCTGCTGCTTCTGGAGTGGTGCGCAGCCTCGGTGAGCCCCAAAGGCTTCCAGTCTCGGTGCAAAAAGCATTTACAAGCTGACGGGAGGCTTTGGGGCAGCGAAATCTCATTGCTTCAAGCCTCCCGTCGGCTTGCAAACGTTTTTCGCGCAGAGACCGGAAGCTTCTGGGGGCCGTGCTCTCAAGGGACTTCAAGCCTTCATCCACTTTTGCAGAGAATGGGAGCCTGAAGCCCCATCAGATCATGGTCCCCCGAGAAGCTTCCAGTCTCTGTGCGAAAAACCTTTGCAAGCCAACGGGAGACTTGAAGCAACATGAGGTCGTCTTTTTGCCCTGAGACTGGAAGCCTTTGGGTAGACTCACTGAGACTGCCTGTCACTCCAGAAGTGGCAGGCAGCCTCGTGAGTCAGGGAAGCCAAGCAGGGCACACTCGTCCCGCTCTCCCTCTGCTCTCACTGCTCCATTTTTGGAGCGCCAGGAGCAGGCAAAGAAACCATGCCAGGGAGGCTGGAGGAGGAGACACCTTGCTAGATCTTTGCAAGGTAAGTCTCTATAGGCCCAGTGCTTCTGGAGACCTGGCCGAGGCAGAGCGAATGTTGCAATGCCTCTGCGGTCATTCACAAGGGTGAACGACTGCTGTGGTGCTACAACATTTGTAATCTCGGCACTGTGTCATGAGGACTTGGGGAGGTTATGTCGTAACTTGGAAAGGTCACTAAGTGAACTGTTGTAACTCAAGGATTACTTGTACTGAGCTGCATGTGAAAGCTTATTGGCAAGCATTGCAACAACTGTGAATACAAAGTATTCTGCAGTAATAGGTTTTCTATCCTACCAATTTGACAGCCACATTCCGAACCCGTTGTAGCTTCCCAGTTGTCTTTGAAGGCAACTCCTCTCTTTACAATAATTCAACTTTCTGAAAAGGGTGTGAGTAACACCACAGAATCTTTCTGGTTGATTGGCTTTTATAACTAGAAATAAGATTGAGAAGGTTCCTTTGATTATGTGGGCATATATGGATTGATATATACTGACATTCTGTTTGTCCGATTGGTACATTTTTGTTCATAAAATAGCTGGATTGAGTTGAAAGGGTGTTATATTGCAAATTAAAGCGAAGCTATTACTGATATGTTGTTTGCGCAAAAATAAAATAATAATAAAAGAAATACCCAAGACTGCATCAGAACACTGACTTTATTATTAGGTCAGTTCAGAAAGCTACACAAATGTGCAAAACATCAGAAAATCTTAAGCATAATATTTTTTACTTACATTTGTTTCGCCATTTTCTTAATATTTGAAGATTTCATCGTTTGCCCAGTCTTAGTCTGGAAAAAAAAATACCAGTTTTCTTCTTAGTCTGCAGTCCTTTATTTGCCTGTTCCCGCCCCATCCCTCTGACTTTGGCCCATGTTCATTTTGCTTTCTGGTTTGTCTTCATAGTACTGTATTACTATATCTGCCCTTCACCACATCTTCATTGTTTTGTTTTGAAGATGATGTTGCTATTTGTAAGCTGAAATCATAAGTACCTAGTTCAAGCCACAGTAATAAAAAAATATGAAACCTGTCTCCCAGTGCAAATCCCACCATGCCTTCTATATACATCAGGATGTCAGGATGAATATTTCATTATTCCACCCACCTACTCCTTTGCCCTACCAATGCATTTGGCCCAGATGAATTCCCCTTTCACAGCAAAATTTGCATACTCTCTTGACAAATCAGTCCAAATATGTCAAACAGAATCATTATAAATTGTCAATCCCTGAAATTCCAGAGGTTCTTTTTAAAAAATAAAAAAAATCTACCCTATAAAATAATTGTGGAAACATAATATTTAAGATTTTTTTCTGTTTTATATTCCTGAAATTTCTTTGGTGCTACTGACAAGAGAAGAGCAATTCTTACTGGCTGCTGCTTTTTGGTGGCCCACATCAGCATGTTTGTTATGTGAATGTTCCTAGTGAATTGTCTGTGATTAGTTTTATATATTTAAATTTCAGGAAATGTCTCTACATTGCTCTAAGTCAGGGGTAGGCAACCTTGGCAGTTTTATGACTCGTGGACTTCAACTCCCAGAATTCCTGAGTAGCCCATGCTGACGGGAAAGGGAGAGGTTTCCAAGCTGAGCCATGCTGGCTCAGGAATTCTGGGAGTTGAAGTCCACGAGTCATAAAACAGCCAAGGTTGCCTACCCCTGCTCTAAGTTTTCTTTTTCTTTTTTTCTTTCTTTTTCTTTTTTTTTTTTTGTAAATTTTGGATAGCAACTCATGCATCTGATGTGCATCTGAGTCCACTTTGTGTTGGGGCAAATGTATTTAATCTTTCAGGTGCCATGGAACTGTTGGATATATAGACCTACAAGCTTTTGCACCATTTTTGTTCCCCTGTCTCCAGGTAGTGGTGAATGCACTGGTAGGAGCCATACCCTCGATTATGAACGTGCTTCTTGTTTGTCTTATTTTCTGGCTAATTTTCAGCATCATGGGTGTAAATCTGTTTGCTGGTACATTCTTTGAATGTGTTAATAAAACAGATGGAGTAAGGATTTCACATTTAATCGCCCCGTTTAAAAATGTCTGTGTGACTTTAGAATATGCCAGATGGAGAAATGTTAGAGTCAACTTTGACAATGTTGGAGCTGGATATCTCTCTCTTCTTCAGATTGTAAGTAACTATCACTTTGATACTAGCAATAACTTTCCATCTATACTAGGTTTCATAGAAAAAATGGAAACAAATGGAGCCATTAGCCCAGGGGTAGGCAACCTTGGCTCTTTTATGACTTGTGGACTTCAACTCCCAGAATTCCTGAGCCAGCATGGCTCAGCTTGAAAAGCTCTCCCTTTTCCCTCAGCATTAGCTGGCTCAAGAATTCTGGGAGTTGAAGTCCACGAGTCATAAAAGAGCCAAGGTTGCCTACCCCTGCATTAACCAAACCTTATCAATTGATATCCCTATTTTCAAGCAAGCAATATTTAGCATATAGGAACAACATATCAACAGAGCATTTTGTTTGGCAGAGTTTTTGCTGTATCTTCACCATTTTTGTCAAAGGGAAGCCATTGAACTGATCCAGATCAGTACATTCAGTGACTTGTGTAAAATAGCCATGACTCACCATTTCAGTTCTTCCATTCTAACATATTTATGCTTTGCTTCCACATCATTCTTCTTTAAGAAGGAAACATGTAAAAATGAGTACTGGTTGTTAAAAATAAGGATAGTAAAGAACTATGTGGAAAGTCCATCCCAGCAATGCTAAATATATTGGCATTTGCATTAGTCACTATTGCTGGCCATCTTATGCAGGTATCAAATGCTAAATTATAAAATTGCAGAAAATTTACTTGGCCCTTAAACTTAGTTCAGGGTCATTTGTACACTAGCACAGTTCTTTATTCTGAAGCTTTTCATTTCATTCCAAATAGGTGTTTTCATTTTGAAGTCTAGGTTGCATCCATTGTTCTGTTAATGGAACAGCATCTGCTATATATCAACACTGATACTTTTTTTTATAGGCTACCTTTAAAGGATGGATGGAAATAATGTATGCTGCTGTTGATTCAACAGGAGTAAGTATACAATGACAAATCTCCATGTGCTCATAATAAGTAGATTTTGTTTTGCTTTCAGATTATATAAAGGAACATTACCAAATTAATGTTACTGCTTTCAATCAGATCCATTCAGTAGCCAGATGCTTTGAAGATCTTTCTTGTACATCAGAGGTTTGGTCTCTAGATGTCACAAGATAATCTGGAGTTTAGAAGACTTAATTCATTAGGACTAAGCAGCAGAAAGTTGACTTTGACTATCCTCTAATTCATCTAAAATGAATTCTCAGTCTTCTTCTCTCCAGTATTTACTATTGAAGAGAATAACATAAAGAAAGCTGATACCAGATTCTTCCATTATTGCAGCAATTTATCCCATACTGGTTCATTTATAGAATTATGTTATCGTAATTCCAGGTGGACCTCTTTCGACATTAGTTTGCTGATTCTAATGTCACCCAACATATTTTCCTCATATTCCTCATAGTTTGGCCTAGCAGTTAAGGCAGCAGCCTAAAAATCCAGAGACCAGATGTTCTAGTCCTGCCTTAGATATGAAAGCTGGCTGGGTAACTTTGGGACAGTCATTCTACCGTAATCCATGGCTAAGACAAACTGGTCAGTCAATTCCTGTCACAACCAATGGATCAAGACTCAGTTGATCCAAAAAAAGTGGAAGCTGCATGTGTGAGAAACTGTTAGGAAGGAAAAAAATGATAAATTCTGTAAATTATTTCATTGTTCCTTTATTGTGATATACAGCAAATATTGAGCAAACAAATTCTTTATCATTCCTGAAAGCTCATTGGATAATATTGTCCCATGCCTCCTTGTTTTATAGGTAGAAAAGCAACCCCAGTATGAGCATAACTTGTATATGTATCTTTACTTTGTCGGATTCATTATATTTGGTTCATTCTTCACTTTGAATCTATTCATTGGCGTCATCATTGATAATTTCAACCAACAAAAAAAGAAGATAAGTATTCATTAGTATCTGCTAATGTTTTTATTGGTTGTGTTTTTATAATGGATGATTTTAATATTTTTCAATATTTTTTATGTTGTAAGCTGCCCATAGCCATTAGATACAAGATGGGCGTCAAATAAGTTTCATAAATAAATAAAATTAAATAATTAGTTTTCACTTCAATATACTAATTGTTATAACGTCCTACAACATTGAGAAGGCTGTCTACAATTGACATAATTGTATGTCTCTGGAAGAATAAATTTTCATAGATATTTGTTGATACTATTTATCTTTTCATAGCTAACATTTTGGAATATTAAATGGCAAAAATTCAATATTCAAGTGATCTTTTCAGTATTTGTAATGAAATTAAAAATGTATTCCATTTTATGTTGTTGCATAGAAAATCGGGGGCAAGCACTTTTCAAGATTTTCAGAAAGCTCCTTTTCTCTCATCTCCCTTGTTGTTTTACATACAGCCCATTAAATTACTAAAAAAAGTTGAATCTCTGACTACTACTTTTAAAATATTTATTTTTTAAAATTCTTTTTTTTACTAAAAGTTTTACAAATTTAATACAATATAACCCAAACCCCTCCCACCCCTTCCCCCCTCCCCCACTTCCCAGAGCTGATTACAGGGTAACAAATGAACAATCATAATCTAATAAACATTACCTGACTATACTATCAATCAATCTATAACATACTTTAACTCCTTTTCGAAATAAATGTTAACTAATTAAAAACAAAAATATAACATAATTAAACCATAACACTAAAAATAATATAAATTCAACCATATTAAACTATTAATAATAATCTAAAATCTACTCATAAACAAGATAATACTTTTCAGTCTCATATTTCTCTTGAATATAATCAATCCATCTTCTCCATACCGAAATATATTTTTCTTGTGAATGGTCCTTCAAATAGGCAGAGATTTTCGCCATTTCTGCTAAGTTAGACACCTTAAGTATCCATTCTTCCATAGTAGGCAAAGAGTTTTTCTTCCAATATTGCCCCACCAATAATCTTGCAGCTGTTATAAGATTCAGCATCAAATTAATTTCTTTAACATCAAAATCAACCATAATACCCAACAAAAATAATTGTGGAGTAAATTTTATCTTTCTCTTAAAAATCTTTTGAATATTCCACCAAATCTTGATCCAAAAAGCTTTTATATCTCTACAAGTCCACCAAATATGGAAATAGGTTGCATCTAAACTTCCACATCTCCAACATTTGGGCTGTAAATTAGGATATATGCGGGACAACTTTTGGGGATCCAAATGCCATCTATAAAATTATTTTTTAAAATTCTTAATTCTATTTTGGGATATAGCCATTTTATCCAACAAAATAAGACACTTTAAGATTTATATAAAATCCTCAGCTGAAAGTAGTTATACAATAGTAGCTTAACAATATAAACCTAAATCATACGGTAACAGATTAAGAAAGGTCAACAACTAAAGTTCCCAATATTAATTTTGCCTGCTACACAGCAGCTAGATTCTAATGCTTTCATTAAGCCAGGGACCCCAACCCCCGGTCCATGGACCAGTACCGGGCCACGGCATGCCAGCAACTGGCCCGCACAAACAAGCAAAGGCCCATCCGCGGGATGCAGGCAGCACACAAAATCACGCTCCCTCCAGTCCTCAGAAAAACCTCTCTCCATGGAACCGGTTCCTGGTGCCCAAAAAGTTGGGGGCCTCTGCATTCAGCCATCCACCACATTTAGCACACCTTATCCAGCTGGCATGGCCAGCAAATAGCAATAGCATTTAGACTTATATACCGTTTCACAGTGCTTTATAGCCCTCTCTAACCAGTCTACACAGTCAGCATATTGCCCCCAACAATCTGGGGCCTCATTTTTCTTCAGCAACATATATTAGATTTTTGGCCCCCAGATAATTACTTTCCATAGGTATATATAGCTGTACCGTGACTTACAACACTTCACTTAGTGATCATTCAGAGTTAACAATGGCAATGAAAAAAGTGACTTACGACCATTTTTCACTTATGACCATTTTTACAACCATTGCAGCATCTCTCATGGTCACATGTTCAAAATTCAGATGCTGGGCAACTGACTCATATTTATGAAAATTGCAGTATCTCAGGGTCATGTGATCACCTTTTGCAAACTTCTGACAAGCTAAATCAATGGGGAAGCCATGTTACCACCGCAGTGATTCATGTAACAGAAATGTTGGGCTTAGTTATGGTTGTAAGTCGAGGACTATCTGTACATTGAATTATTTGTGCCATTTTAATTCCGTTATATCCGATTGGAAACATTTTTTGGAACTCGTTGCTATCCCTTATTATTCTATCTATCCTGAATAATATAGTATTAAAGTACATTTTGCCCCTTTTATGTTCTATGTTATCTCCAGAACATTTTATGAAAACATAATAACCATTAGTTGCAATAGAAATACTTGAAAAATTCCACTGTTCCACATTCCTTCATTCAGAGAATTTGTCATAGCCCTGTTTTAGTTGGTTAGTAGAATTTCAAGGGAAGAACTTGCCTTCTTATCCTGTGATCACTTAGTTTATTGAGGAAATAGTTAACTGATTTCTTTCAAAGCCTTTTTAAAGTACCATGTACAGTTTTGTCCTTGTGAGGTAAATGGTTATAACCATTTTGTTTTACTTTTTTACTTAGGAGGTCAAGATATTTTTATGACAGAAGAACAAAAAAAATATTATAATGCCATGAAAAAATTGGGATCCAAAAAGCCACAGAAACCTATACCCAGGCCATCAGTAAGAATGCCTCGTTATTTATTTAACTGGGTAAAACAAATAGATAGGAATAAAACACTTTGTTTAATTGAAATAAAAATGTATCCTTTTTATCAATAACTGAAAAAGTAACTTAGTAAATGAATTTCCAATCCTTCAGGAAATAATAACAAATTGGGTTTTTTTCTCTTTTAGAATAAAATACAAGGCTTTGTTTTTGATATTGTAACCAAACAAGCCTTTGACATCGGCATCATGGTTCTTATCTGTCTTAACATGGTCACTATGATGGTGGAAACAGCTGACCAGGACCCTTCCATAGAAGAAATTTTATATTGGATTAATTTGATTTTCATTGTCATTTTTACTGGGGAGTGTCTCCTGAAATTGATTGCTCTCCGTTACTATTATTTCACTATTGGCTGGAATATATTTGATTTTGTGGTTGTCATATTCTCCATTGTAGGTAAGAAACTTTTGAAGTAAAACCAGATTAAATTGTCTTTTGAATATTTTGGACATTTGATATAAATTACTAAGCACTGATGATGACATACCCGGTATTCTTGGCTTCACATTTTACAAAGCCTGTTTGTATTATTAATTTGTATATGATAAATTGTTAAAGCATTATATTACCTCAGAGATCATAGAAAGTACTTTCATGTGATTTCATGTACAGATGAAAAACACTATTCTTAGTGCAAGGCATAATTAATTGGTGAATTTATTTCTATAGATGATGGATGCTCTCTGAGATAGCTTTTATGCTTTGTTTTCTTTGAGTAAACAAATATATTTATTCATTTATATTATGAAAATACACAGTTTAACATTCATATTTCTAAGAAATTATCACAAATAGACTGTAATAAAATGCTAGAATTTTTTCTTTTTTAAGTATAGAAAAAGAGGTTAAAATGTTTAAATAGTTAATATGCCAGAAAAGAGCCTGTATTAAATAAGTAGATAACTATAATTTACTTAATTATAATCCTAAAATTATAATTAGAACCTTCCTGTTTTAAACATGGAAGCCCCTTTCCTCAGGATCCTACTTAAAGACCAAATGCAATTCTAAGCTCTCAGAATTCATGGATCTCTGTGCAACACTCTGAATAAAAACGAGTTGCATAGGTCGTGTGCTATGCATAAAAAATGTTTTATTTTCTGATAGTTCTTTCATTTTTGCTAAAAAAAATGATTCATTTTTGTGCACAGGATACGTTGACTTAGTGTCCTATTCCTGTTTTCTGTCATATGACTTAGAAAAGAGGGATAGAGCCAATTTCAGATAAAATAAGTCATAAGGATGTTATTTCATCCTAATTTAAAGTTATGGTAATATACCCTCCTGATTTAAAGTTATAATAATACATAATAAATGTATGAAAATATAACTATACAATTTTAACTCATGGTGATTTTTTTTTTTTTTTGTAGGTATGTCCCTGTCACAGATCATTGAGAAATACTTTGTGTCCCCCACTTTGTTTCGAGTGGTCCGACTTGCCAGGATAGGTCGAGTTCTGCGTCTAATCAAGGGGGCAAAGGGAATCCGCACCCTGCTTTTTGCCTTGATGATGTCTCTCCCTGCCTTGTTCAACATTGGTCTCCTCCTTTTCCTGGTCATGTTCATCTACGCTATATTTGGAATGTCCCAATTTGCCTATGTTAAAAGAGAAGCTGGGATTGACGACATGTTCAATTTTGAAACTTTTGCTAACAGCATGATCTGCCTGTTTCAAATTACCACTTCTGGTGGTTGGAATGCACTGCTGTTGCCTATTCTCAACAAGGAGCCAGACTGTGACCCTAAAAGGGTTCATCCAGGAAGCTCAGTTGAAGGAGACTGTGGCAATCCTTCCGTTGGGATTTTCTTCTTCGTCAGCTACATTATCATCTCATTTTTAGTTGTAGTAAATATGTACATTGCTGTCATTTTGGAGAACTTCAGCGTGGCTACTGAAGAAAGTGCTGAACCGCTAGGGGAAGATGACTTTGAGATGTTCTATGAGGTCTGGGAAAAGTTTGATCCAGATGCAACACAGTTTATAGAGCTCAGCAAACTTTTTGATTTTGCTGCCTCACTAGAGCCCCCTCTGCTAATACCAAAACCAAACAAAGTTCAGCTAATTGCAATGGACCTGCCCATAGTGAGTGGTGACAGAATCCACTGCCTTGATATCTTATTTGCCTTTACAAAGCGTGTTTTGGGTGAAAGCGATGAAATGGATGCCCTTCGTGTGCAAATGGAAGATCGGTTCATGGCTGCTAATCCCTCAAAAGTCTCCTATCAACCAATTACAACTACCCTGAAACGGAAACTTGAGGAGGAATCAGCTAAGGTTATTCAGAGAGCCTTTAGGCATTATCACCTAAGGAAACCAGTGTTCAAAAAATCGTACTTATATAAGGATGGGGATGTTTTTCCCTCCAAAACTGAAATGGCTTTTGATAAATTAAGTTTGAGCTTAGCTCTGGAAAAGACAGAAAGAACCTCCTCCACAACTTCCCCTCCTTCCTATGATAGTGTAACAAAACCAGACAAATATGAACAAGAAAAGTCAGAAAAAGAAGAAAAAGGTAAAGATGACAAGGATTACAGAAAATAATCCCGAAGCAGACCTATAATTCTGTCTACACCAACTTGTTTACAGCATCAGAAAAGTAGTACTGATACTAACAGGAATCATGCTGAAAGCTTATGCCAAACTACCATTTCTACTATATCAACATAATATATTCATGCATCCAAGGTACTTATAATTTTATTGTTGACTGCATAGTATGGTAACAGACTTATGAGGACAAAATCAATTCTTCTTACCAGCTCGCACAGATGAAGAGGATTCACAAAATTACTATAGGCTGTAAGAATGAATTAGCATTTGTGTGCGCGCGCGTGTGTGTGTGTGTTAACAACAACCAAAAATTATTCCTTTGCTGCAATAATTGTATCCGATGTGTGCACCTCAATTGCCATTTATTTCATGTTTGACAAAATTGTTAGTACAATTGTACTTCTGTTCACAAATCATTGTCTGTGATGATGTCCAGCAACAGAATTGATTTTTCAGATACGTTTATATATATATACACACACATACATATATATTTAACTTTATTACTGATAATAAAGATAGGATCATTGGAGAACTTAACCACTGTAGGCTTAAAACTTTTGTCAGATATTTGTAGGCTTGTCCAAAGTTATCTGCAAGATCCTTCAGACCTGCAAATTTCACCCTGAAAAAAAAAATTATTGTCCAGCTTTGTTTACTAAAAACTGAGCCTAGGATAGAAACGAGGGTACCGGAGTTCCTCCCCCATCATTGTGCAAGGACAGCCAGCAGCTTGACCTACCAATCTTCTTTATTGGCTGTTGCTGATTCCCGACTTTATTTGCAGTTTATCACTGTTCAGGCCATTGGCTGTTTGAATGTAGCTAACATCTGCTCACCTTTAAAGAAACTGGTAGCTTCTTTAAGAATATAGGCCAGTGATGGCGAATCTTTTAGAGACCGAGTGCCGAAACTGCAACCCAAAACCCACTTATGCATCGTCGGGTGCCGGGTGGGTGTGGCCCATTGGGTGGGCATGGCTGCAGTGGTGACGGCAGACTGGGTGGGACTAAAAAGTTCAATCAATCAATTTCAACTTTGCAAGATCTTTTTTTTTCCGCAAAAAGTTGAAATTGACTGATTGATTGAACCTTTTTTTTTGTACATGGTGGTGGAGGCCTAAAGCAAAAAGGTTTATAAAAAAAAACCCAGCTGAAGGCCTAGGACTGGGGCGACGGTGCGCATGCCCACAGAGAGGGCTCTGAGTGCAACCTCTGGCACCCGTGCCATAGGTTCGCCACCACTGATATAGACTACTGTCTGGCACAACTTGAATACTAAATGGAGCTCTGTGGGATTTTCTCTTCCAAAACAATCTGAATTAGCTGCTACATGGATTATCAATTCTGACTTTTTTAAATAGTTCTTCATGTTTTGGCAATTCTTCTAGCTTCTCAACTTCTACTGGTTTCCGTTTTCTGTTTGTCTGTATACATACAAATATTCATATTGTAGAAGAGGAATGTGTTCGGAGGTGATAGTTCCTTAGGGGGAAAAGTCTTGACCCCTGTGAGATATGGTACATAAGAATGCAAAAGCCAAATGGATTTTGCATTCTCATATGTATTCTCCTGTAACTACTTCTACATGGAAAAAAAAACTATTAAAATAATCAAAAATAAAATGCACATATTCTAAAATTCAGTACTATGGCACAGAATGTATGCATTGCATTTGATGGTAAGACTAGCTCTTACCATTTGTTCATGGATTCACTGCTTGATTTGATTCATTCATTCATTCTAAAATTATATGGCAAACTACAATAGGGTCCAGCAATTTAAATACTTATAATGGCATTTTATGAGCTATCCCAAGTCTCTAGAGCAGTGGTTCTCAACCTGTGGGTCGGGACAACCATTTCACGGGGGTCGCCAAACAAGGCTGTCCGCCATTTTTTCCCCCTTTTATTTGGCCATGCCCCTGGCACCCAGTGATGTATAAGTGGTTGGGGGTCATCACAACATGGGGAACTGTATTATGGGGTCGCGGCATTAGAAAGGTTGAGAACTACTGCTCTAGAGCATTAGGTATCCCTTGAATTTATTTCGCCAGTTAGTTTACTGGTATTTTCAAACATGTACAGATAACAGATTTGCATGAAGGCATGCTCTACTTCCTAGCCCATGCATGATGGAAAAGTAAGCAACTACCAGTAACAAGGAGCCATGACTTGTCCAAATTTCAGGGTTGCATAAGTTCGTAATTTTTACCTATTCATGCTATATAATACAAGAAAGCTTTTATACAATTTATATTGTATAGGTAAGCTGAATCAAATAACATGGTGATTTTTCTTCTTTTATTGTGAATGTTCATATTTGAATTAGTATATTTCACAATTTCTTTATGTGGATCATAATTGCTTTTATGTTTTTGTTTTTTTATTGTTTTTTATTTATGTTTAAGCCATCTAGAGCCTTCTAGAGTAGGCAGCTATAGCAATCTTAATAAATTAAGTGAAATAAACCAAAATAATTATACATTTGGCTTATTTAAATATGTCATTTCTTTTTTCTTGCAAACTAGCTCTAGAATTATTGGATATAAGCCTAGCTCTCAAAAGATTAGTGAATAATTATCATCACTATTTGAAAGAGAATTGTTCAACACATCTACAGCTGCAAAGGTTCTAGGTTAATTTCTTAAATATTTTTATAGATTGAAAATGCCCACTCAATAAACAGAGCGCTTGTGTCTAGAAAAAGTGCAAATGTCAGGAACTACCTTAGGAAAGGTATTCCACTTAACTTTCTCACATAGGAGAAAGGAAGACTTTCTTCCCATGACACATGTGGAAGCTTTTAAAAAATAATTGAGATTTTTGGAAAATACTGTTTATCCTCTGCAGATCTGGTAAATTATACAGTTGTTGAATGCTCGTTACTGTAGTTGGGTGAAGATTTTTTTTTAAAAGATCACTTAATAGTTTTTTGTATACTCCTTGTCACTTTCAGATAAGAGCTTTGTCACCTTACTTACCTTATAGGGGAAACATAGAGAAAATCCTAAATTAATTGAACATGCCATGCTTGGAATTGGGGCTGCTATATACCGTATATTCCGGAGTATAGGGCGATCCGGCGTATAAGACAATCCCCGAGTTCGACGCCAGGTCGCAAGACGATTGACGCCGAGTCGCAAGACGATCGACGCTGAGTCGCATGCCTAGAAAGTCATCTTATACGCCGGAAACTACCGGTATTTCCGGCATATAAGACTGACGCCAAGTCGCATGCCTAGAAAGTCATTTTATACGCTGGAAACTACCTTATTTCCGGCGTATAAGACGACTCGGCGTATAAGACGACCCCCGAGTTCGGAGGCTGTTTCAGCATTCTCAAAAGTCGTCTTATACGCTGGAATATACGGTATAATTTAGTAAAGTTCTATAAATTATTCTGATTAGAGTGATTTGGATTTTATTTACAGGATCTAGATCTTTTGGCGCAAAATACCTTTGTTGATAGGGGAAAACATGTGCCTGAGGCTAAAAGAAACTAGTTGAAGAGATATTCTATTTATATTTGATGCTGCATATAACTACTGTATAATTTTTACTAATTATTATATGATGTAATATTACTGTACTAACAAAATGTACTATGAGCATTATAATTGGGTTAAAATATAAATGCATAAAACTTTTTATAAAAGCATATTTTATATTATTTTTAATCACTTTGATTTGTCAGCTTGCAGTTGATATGCTTTATTTATTTGAACCGTTATTTTATAATACATTTTAACACGCCAATGGGGGTGGGGGGAGACGATCAGATTGTTATTGCTATATTTTGTGCCTGTACGTAGCAGTTTCAGTTAGAAAAAGTGAACAAATCTGAATGTGAAGTAATTGCAGATGAGTGATTTGCCTGTGAAAGGAGAGCTTTGGGTCTGTGATTTAATGAATGCTTGATTCTCATAGTACTTGCACAAACATTTGGGTCTTAAATTTCACTACGGCTACATCTGCTGCAGCATTCTTCTTGATCTGTACTGCATTTAGATACATCATAACTATAACTTGGTCCTCAGAGGCTGACTGAGTGTCCTTTTTCTGTAAGAACAAAATAGCAAAATGAAAACTAATGTATCTGGGCATCTTTGTTTTGTCTATTTCTTACAGAGGAATGAAGTAAACCTATTCTTTTACTTTGGCTATTGACTAATAATATATATTGATGAATTGCATGTAAAAGAATATTTTAGCATAAAGAACTATAAACCATCTTACTAACAAGCCAAAAGAATAAAGCTGATAATTTTTATCACGGATTAATTTTGTGCTTCTTTTACTTTAAAATTTCATTAAAGTAAAATAATGTTTCAGGATGGGGGACAGGATATTAAATGGTGAAACACACTAAAATAAGATCCAATTATTTACCCAGTTGGGCCCAGCTACATCAAGAGATAACAAAGATTCACATTTCTTAAGCATCAGCAGGGTATAATTCACAGATGAGAATGTGAAGCTCGGGTTTGAACTGTGGATCAATAGCACCAGTTTGTAGAGAAAAAGTACAAGAATAATGCAGACACTATTGCTCTTATATAAATCCAGTTGTGGTTTACTATGCCATTGTGACAATTTTCACCCTGCTAATACAAATGTTTTCACTTGTAATGTCTGTATTGCATGGAAGAAATGATTACAGCTTCTCAAACTATCACATAGAAACCATCTTGATCCAGAGATTAAGCGAAATTTTAAAGCCAAGGTAACACCAAAGCAAGATAATGTAACAATATCCAGAACTGGTATTCTTTCTTGAGGGGAGGATCAACCAGTCTCCTCCATGCTTCATTTTTGGTAAGCAATAAGGACATCCTTGTTTTCTTAACAGGTTGAAGCTTGTTGGCCTTTTTTTCCTTTGGAAGGCTTGATTTTGCACATTCCTAATCTTTTGATGTTTATTTTTATTTATATGCTGAATTTGTGAACTTACACCTCCAAGGTGATCTTTATACATTCTCTTAATATTCCCAGAAAAAATAATCTCTCATCTTTTTCCATTAATACAGAAGTATGTTTTCCTGAATTCAGCTATTCTCCTACAATATTTGTCCTGATATTATCAAATATTTTTACTCTGGTATGAGGCTTTTATCTAGTTTTTAGAGAGTTATGATCTCATGTATTATCTCTGGAACCTTTATGTGCAGTTAATATTCTTAATCATTGATATCAAACCCTTCACATTAATTTGCCAGCAAAGAATCCATTTAATTTATTTACCTGCTTTTCCCTGGACTTGCTAGATAAATCATAATGCTGAATTTTCTACTGCCCTATTCCCAAGTATGGCCCCATCCTCACTAGCCAAACACGTCCGTTCCAGTTGTTCTGTGGCAGTCTGGTAATTCATTATCTGTGCTCTTACCCAAGAAAATAAACCGCAATCCATGAAACAGAAGCAAAATAAAACCATGTACAGTATTTTGGGATAAAATTATGAAGCTTGGCATATTTGGACACTAAACAATTATATCGCTCCCAGTAATTAACATGTATTTCAGAAGACAGGAATGACAAATAGGTCCTCCAATTTTTTAATCCAATCAAGGAGAATATTCTTATGAATGTCACAAATAATGGTGAATGTGATGTTTGGCAGTAATATTGAATATTCTTGCTTTGACATCTTTATTCAAAAATGTAAAATAAAATGTAGCTTTACAGCAATCACACAAGTTTGTGACTCATGGAAGGTAATTGGTTTGATAGCTATGCTGCCAGCGCATCAAGCTGAAGATCTCTTAAAGGATTTTTGTTTAAGGACAAAATTCAACAATCCTTTGTCCAAACTATCTCCTTCCTTATGTTACTTACCTTTTTCTTACATTCTCTTACATCACTGAGAATATCATTTTGTTATTTAGATGTATTCTTCCTTTTCATCTTGAATATGGCATTGTTTTACCTAGATCAACATATATTCCTGCCCTTCCAAGGCATATCTAAAGATTATGGTCTTTTTGTCAGCAATCCTCCAAATGGAGAGCAGTAGCCATGAAATTTGTGAGGTGGTGACATACAGCTATGCCTTCTTCCAACCTGCCTTGTTCCCACGCAAGCATCAGACTTTCTTTAAAGCATTCCCTGACTGTAGTTCTGCTAGGCCAGGGCTTTTCAACCTTTTCATCCATTGTACCACTTTTAGGATATGGCAATATCCGAATACCACCAGTCACCTAGCAAGGTGTCAAAAACTTGACCAAAAAAAAAAAAAAGGAAAAAAGTGATAAAGTACAGGTAGTCCTCAACTTACAACAGTTCGCTTAATGACTGTTCGAAGTTAAAATGGCACTGAAAAAAGTGCCCCCCAAGCCACAGCCGAGCAAGACATCTGCCTGCCTGCCCGGCGATGCTCTTCCTCCTGTCCGAGGTTTTCATTGTTGTGAGCATTTCTGTTGAGGATTGGCAGCGGAGGTGGGGTGGGGGGTGTTTAGTTTTTATTCCACCCATCTGCTGGGTGGTTGCAGCAGGTTTTGGTCACTTCACATGACCCTGGGACCCTGGGACGTCATAAATATGAATCAGTTGCCAAGCATCTGAATGTAAATCACAAGACCCTGGAGCAACATTCCAGTTGATTGGTGCTTCTGGGCTCAGCAGAAGTACTAGGATCAGTGCTGAGCTCCAGTTGAAGCCTGGCGCTGATTCTGATGCTTCCACTGAGCCCTGACAGCCCCAAAGAAGTGCCGATCATCTGGAAAGCGGCACTGATCCTAGCACTTCTGCTGAGCCCTGACAGCCCTGCAGCTCCAGCCATCTCTTACTCAGGCTTGTGCAGTGCTGTCACCGGTTCAGCTCATTCCCCTCCCCCGCTACTTTTCTAGGATGGCTGCGTACCACCTGCCAGGTACCAATGTACCACAGGTGGTACCCGTTCCACTGGTTGAAAAGCCCTGTGCTAGGCAACTACATAGGCTCAATCTTTCACTATAGGCTAGATGTACATTCCCAGACACTTGAAAGGGCCAACTTATTTCAGTAATGTTATGGCACCTAAATGCTGCTCCAGGTAGGCAACTTTTTACTCACTTGTGTTAAGTCACAATGTTCACAATAAATAATTACTTAACTGTAACTGCTGTTCCTTGAGTTGTCATCAGTGAATTCACATCATCTGCCCTCCTATTTTGCTTGAAGTCATGTGTTCCTTCAGGTCCTTTCTGTCAAGCATTGGAGATTCTTAATCATCCAATCATGTGCTATATCAAACAGAAGGGGTTTCTGCCAAGTAATTCTGTTCTAAAATATTGCAAATGAGTCTCTGCCTCTATGTGTGCTTTCAGAGATGATCACTTCAAGAATTAGTTGCAGATAGAGTAATTAGTATTTTTTAAAAAAAAAAACATTAAACTAGCTATAGTCACCTGGTTTGTATATATAACATTAAATCATAAGAGGTTCAGAATTTCACGAAATAAATCACATTACAGACAGGGTGACCCATCCATAGTTTAAACTCAATTTTTCCACTGCATATCCAATATGCACCTTATGGTAATTTTTATACTATTCATATCATGAATCCCTATGTATGAAGAATCCTCTAGGAATGCCATGCTATTTCCTCTGGCTCAAATCCTCATCTAGTCACAAGAAACTATCAGTGTCAGAGCCAGACCCAATTGGTGTGATAGCAAGTCATTTTTTTCCTGCTAAAGAAAAAAAATATATTCTTTGCTGGAAAAAGCAAGTGATTGGGACATCTGGGAGACATGTTCAGATTCTGGTCATGGCAGAAACAACACAAAAAATCCTTGCCGTGTCTAGTATTAGCTGAAGTATCAGTAGTACTTTTTTAGTGCAGAACTCATTGATTTGGCAAAGCAAATCAGATTAAGTAGAAGTAGGTGAAGTGTTTTCCAAAAGCCCACAATCCTTGCTGCATCTAAACAATATTCCAAATCCATACACCATGGACTTCAGATCATAAAGTCTGGTTTCATGTAATAAACCCATGCAACTTGCATTTTGGCTTAGCCTAATGTGGGAAGCAAATCAAAATCATCCATATAGCATGTTCTCAAACATTACTTAACACATGAAACCATTCACAGCAAATGTGCATACACTAACATCTTCAGGTATAGTCAAACTTTTGGAGGCAGGCAGGAGATAACTATTACGATAGCAAACAACTGGAAAGAAATTTGATAAAAGCATGAAGATGTGCTTGTATTTCAATACTATCCATAACTCTGTTGATCTTTGCCATTATAAACAAGAAATACTCTTCTTCTCTTTCAAGGAATGAATTTATCTAATATTGGAGTTCCTATTGAGGCTTTTCTAACTGGTACATGTTTATATCCCATTAATCAATTTATGTCCCACACAACATTGCACTCTTATCAATTCTAAGGCTGGTTTTGTGCCTTTTATCCTTTACTTGGTCTTCTTTGTACTTAATCTTTTCTATTTACTCACTGTGCTCAACTGTCATTATTAGTTTTCAGATTATTTGCATTTTCAGCTATCAGAGTGTCATCAACATAACTCATGTGAAATTCGAAAGGATGCAAGACAAGGATGCCCACTGTCTCCACTGTTGTTTATTTTGGTGCTGGAAGTCCTGAATAGAGATATCAGGCAAGATGAGAAATTAAAAGGTATTAATGTTAAGGAGGAAGTTTATAAATCGAGGGCCTTTGCGGATGATTTGGTGATATTTCTGCAAGATCTAAAAAATAATACAGAACATCTGATGGGAAAACTAAATGAGTTTGGGTTCCTGGTTGGTTTCAAAATTAATAAACAGAAAACATCAATGTTGACTAAGGATATGACTGCACAGGATGGTGATATAGTGACTAAAAAGTCTGGTTTTAGGGTTGAGAAAAATGTGAAATATTTGGGGGTTAAGTTAACAAAATCAAACACAAACTTGTTCAAAAATAATTATGTGCCTCTCTGGAAAAGATTTATTAAGATGGGACAAATTGCATTTATCATTAGTGGGTAGAATTTCTGTGATTAAGATGAATGTTTTACAAAAGATGCTCTTCCTGTTTCAAACATTACCAATACTTGCAATTGATACTCTGTTTAAATAATGGCAGAGGGATATCTCTAAGTTTATATGGCGGGGGGGAGGGGAACCAAGAATTAGATATAAATTATTGCAAGATGCTAAGGAAAGAAGGGGTTTGGGCTTACCCAGTTTGAAACTGTATTTTGATGCTTGTTTGGTTTGGTTAAAAGAATGGGGGAACCTTCAAAATAAGAGGTTACTAGATCTAGAAGGCCATCAATTAAGGTTTGGTTGGCATGGTTGTGGTATGACAAATAAATGTTAAAATAAATGTTCATTTTAATAACCATTTTGAGAGTTTGGAATAAATATAAAATAAGTTTCTCTATGAAGGTGCCACTTTGGGTTTCCCCATAAGAAGCCTTTTTCAGAGAAGATGGTGATGAGACCAAATTGGTGGACCTATGGTAAAATAATATCTCTTAATTTGGGTGAACCTACCCTCAGATCCAATAGTCAGGCTGGTGGGGATCGTAGGGGCTGGTCTCCCTTGGGCCGTGGCTTGCGGGAGGGCTGGACTGGTCAGCGGAGCCTCCAGCGGGCCGCTCCCAGCAGGGATCCCGGGGCTTCCCCGGCAGCTCCACGGCCACGAGGCCCTGGCCGTGCTTCTCCCAGGGGGTGGGACACCTGGGTGCAGGGCCAATGAGGCGTCCTGCAGGAGATAAGTCCGAGAGAGAGAGAGAGAGAGAAGGGAAGCGAAAGTGCCTCTCTCTCTCTCTTTGCGAATGGCAGAGGAGGCTCCGGAGCTGCAGGTGATGGCTCCGGAGCCACGGGTTGCCGACCCGTGGGTTAGAGTATAAATCTGGATAAGTCTCATATTAAATGATCCAAAAAATCTGGTATTATTTGTTGATAGACTGCATTGTTCCCAAGTTGTGTCTCAGTTGTATCTTTCCTACGAAGGCAATATTAGTCCTTCTTTGTTTTTCTCCTGGATAGTTAGCAGTACAATATTTTGAATGAAAGTGTCCAATTCTAACCCATTTCAGTTCACTGTTCCCTAAGATATCAAATTATAGCTGATTGTCTTTCAGTGTGTCTAGCTTTCCTATATTCATGCTTATGTTGTGTTCTCACTGTAATTATGTCAACGCTTTGAATTTTTCTGTATGGCAACATCAGCAACTGGATGTCCCAAAGGTTTTGCCTAGCTGCATCATAAAGACAAATAGTATTTTGAAATACCTTCTGTTCTTTCTCAATAGCATGTTGAATGCCTTCCAACATGTGGGACCCATCATCTTGTCATCAATCACTTTATTTTGTCCAGCCACATGATCTTCTGGTAAAATATTGACATGGTTTCTACTGAGCAGTATAAATTGATGCCTTTGCCATTGTCCCTAAAGCGATCTTCCTCCTTCAGCATCTTCCAATATAGATAATTGCTTGCTTTAACGGGGCACCTGGGATGATCTTTACACCTTGAATGAGCCTGCGGAGATTCTTACGTACTCTTGACATATTCTCCCAGCTTGTCACTCATCCCTTCCAGTAACACATAAACACACATGACATGAAGAGGCAGCATAGCAGGACTTATGGAGGGGGACAAATCATGTATATCAGGGGTGTCAAACTGCCAGCCCATGGGCCAGATGCGTCACCAGGAAACTGTGCCCACCCCATTGCCGGCAATGAGGGGAAAAGAGATACGTTGTGCAACATCATGTGACATTGCAAGTTTGTCATTTCTGATGTATGTGTGTGTGTGATATCAAATATACACGCATGCACCCACACTTTGTTTTGTGGTAATAAAGGTGTACTACACTTCAAAGGCATGAATGTAATTCCTGTGACTATTTAAAGCAGCCACAATTTTTGTTGGAGGTCTGCAGAGGTTTGGACTAGCAATCAATATTGGACATACTGTTTCTGTTCAGACATCAGTTTATACTGTTTATAAAATCTTTAAAAAGTAAATATAATTAATTTCAAACATAAGAATTCAATGAATGCAAAATGTTCGCTATTATTATTCTCTGTGTTTTCTATTTTTAGCCTAGCTGCATGATTTGTTCAACAACCTGAATTCCACTGCTCTAATAAAATAAAATAAAATTCAACTTGCATCAATCTTTTTTAATGATTCAAATATATTACTTATCCCAGGACATAACTATCATTAATTTCACTATACCAGGGGCAAAACTTGCTGACTCCCGACTCTTCCTCAACATCTAAAGCTGATTTTTTTTTCAACAGCACGTGGTCTTGAAGGAAATCTGCATAAAGTATAAGGAGGGGACGAGAGGGATTCCTTGCTTTTTTCGAGCTTCTTGCAAAATTCCTTTTTGGGGGGTTAATTCGAGATTCTTGCACAATTCATTAATGCAATCCGCTTCTTTATGCAAAGAAGCGGATCGCATAAAGATCCCTGCGCTTTATTCGCTAGCCTGGAAAGCACGCGGTTGTTTTTCCCCATGCATCGATGCAAAACCCAACCGCAATGTGCTAAAATGGCAGCAAGTTGGGGAGCTGATATGCCAGGAGAGGGGCGTGCCAGATAAAAATAGCCGAATACCTCTAAAAGCCAACCACCAAGGACCCAAAGCTTTTTTTTTTTTTTTTTTGGGCGGTTATGTTCTTGCAGGATGACTCATTTTTCTTTCATTGGAGAACGAATCCAAAACGAAGTACCTGGCTTGGAAACACTTAGGGCAGGGAGGGGGCGGGGAACCTTCCCGCAGGAAAAGCTTGCTGGGCGGGAAGGCAGCATGGCCGGAGACTTGTGCATTACGAGCCGCCTTTTACAGGACGGGAAGACGGCGCGACGATGCCTTTCCTCGGCGACGCCTGGAGACGGAGCTGCGCTTCCCTCTTTTTTTTTTTCCTTCACCCCGCCTTTTCTCTCCCAGCGCTTCTGAGGAGACGCGGCGCCCCTCCCCTCCCCCGCGCAGAGCTTTAAGGAGTGGTTGGTGGGGGGGCCGGTGGAAATGACACTGCAGTGCTGCCCAAGCCAAGCCAGTTGCGGCACTCTGGTGTCCGGGCGGGAGGGGGGGGGAAGGGGAAATGTGCCACTTCTCGCGTGGTTGCTGCTGCAGGAGCACGAATTAACTCAAGGAGCGGAAAGGTGCCCCGTCTGACACGAAATCAGAGCCGCAGTGGACCGGCTCCTTTTTTTTTTTTTTTTTTTCTCAATCCTTCATGGCTGCAAGCTTGATCTGCGGAAATCGAGAAGCGGGTAGAAGCTTTGTTTTTTTTCGTTGTCCCCCGTATTATTTGTAGATAACGGGTCCTATACGTAGGCATTCTACTTTGATAGCCATCCTGACTTAAAGATAGGCCATTGCAGTATAAGGGTCCAAGTGGTTTAGTGTAAATCTTAGAAAAAATACATCTTTTAATGAGAATGGATGAGCTTTGTGAGTGGAAAGTTTCAAGCAGCAACCGTAGATGCTCCAAATCTGCAAACTCAAATCCTGTATCAATATTTTGCTTTTATTAATGGCTTTCTACTCGAAGGTAGGCTCCAGCAATAAATATTTTACAAGTGCAGAGGTGTTCTGGTTGATCCGTGGCTATTTTTGGATTTTTCCAGCCAAGGATTTACCTGGCCATATATTTCTTAATACATGCTGAAGGAGGATCAAGCATCACTGAACACAACTGAATTTGTTTCCAAGGTTTTTTTTTTTAAAAAAAAAAAATATTTAAAATAATTCTGCCTCGCCTCCAGGTAAAATTTGAGGCAGATAAGAGAGAAGAGACATAAGCTTCACTTCTATATATAAAATTAGCTTCTGAAAATAGCAAAACATCCATGTGAGTTTTTAACTCTTTGTTTTAATAGAATATTTTAAAACTTTTTTTCTTTTGGGGGGATGGAATATGAACATACTAATATAAAAGTATGATGAAAAGTCCAAACGTAAGAGAAAGGGTTAGTTTTTATGCCTTTCTCTCTCTCTCCTTCCAGTCAGCTTTTGACTCCTGACAATTACCTGGAGAAGCCTCTGCAGTTGGCAAGGTTTTTCAGAAGTGGTTTCCATTCCTACTTCCTAGGACAGAGAGAGGGACTGGCCCAAGATCGCCTAGGTGGCTTTGTATCTAAGATGGGACTAGAATTCACAGTCGGCTAGTTTCTAGCACATTGTACTAAATCATGGTTCATTTTGAGTATGGTTTGTTGACTAAATTGCAGTGGCTATGCTCATACACTTTTGAAGTATATTTCCTTAACAAATACTTTTTTAATCGATACATCAAACTGGAGTTGGAGTTGAGATTGTAATACCAATGTGTAAAATTTGTGCAAGCCATAGTTAAAAGAGGCAATGGTAAACTACAGCTTGCTGTCAGACAGGAATTTGTTAGTTCAGATTAGGGGATAGAAATTGCAGTGATGTGGGGTATATCATACCGGAACTGATCTATTGAAAAACATGCAAAAAGAATAACCACAAATATTTCTTTGAAATAGTTCACATTAAAAAAATAAAACAAATGCTTTAATTAACATTTGTTCAAGGAAGATGAAGTAGTACCATTCTAAATGTGAAGGCTGAACATGGCAATGGGTGGGTGAGTGAGGATAAAGGCTGCATAGGGGAAAAGACCCATAGATGCATAATATATGTTCCACACATAAAACTTCTAGCTAGCATGTTTTCCCAAAAGTAAGGCCTACCCCAAAAATATGCCCTAGCTTTATTTTGGGGATGGGTCTAATATAAGCCTAACCCCAAAAATAAGCCCTAGTTTTGGGGTGAGGCACACCTAAAAATAAAGCTGTGGTGGGGGTGGAGCTACCTCATGTGCCCTGCACCCACTCAACTTGCAGCCAGGCCTCTCCTTGCAGGCCCACTTCTGTGGCATCTTCTGCAGCCAGGCCTGCATTTCTCAATCACAGGCCTTTGAATAGAGTAGAACTGGAAGGGACCTTGGAGGTCTTCTAGTCCAGCCCCCTGCTTGAGCAGGAGAACCAATACTATTTCAGAAAAATGACTGTCTAGTCTCTTCTTAAAAATCTCCAATGATGGAGTGCCCACTGGTGCTTTGGATAATAGTTTGACGCCCTCTTCTTTGTGGCAACCCCTCAGATACTGGAATACTGGTATCATGTCAACTCATTTCTTCTTTTCTTTAGACTAGCCAAACCCAAGTCTTGCAGCCATTCTTCATATCTTTTATTCTCCAAGCCTTTGATCATTTTAGTTGCTCTTCTCTGAATTTTTTCCAAGGTCTCAACATCTTTTTTGAGGCATGATGACCAAAATTGGTTGCGGTATTCCAGGTGTGGTTTCATTAGGGTTTTATAAAGCAGTACTAATACTTCATGTGATCTTGAGTCTATGCCTCTGTTTATACAACCCAGGATTGAATTAGCTTTTTTGGCTGCTGCTGCACACTGCTGGCTCATAGTCAAGTGATTGTCCACTAGGACTCCAAGGTCTCTCTCACAATTACTGTTTTTGAGCCAGGTCTTGCCTAATCTGTACTTACACCTTTGATTTTTTTTCTGCCTAAATGTAAAACTTTGCTTTCCTTCACATTAAAACTCATTTTGTTGTACAGGGTTCATTGTTCAAGCTTGTCAAGATCTTTTTGGATCCTGAGCTTGTCTTCTGGGGTGTTGGCTAGTCCTGCCAGTTTGATGTCATCTGCAAATTTGATGAGTTCCCCTTCTATTCCCTCGTCTAGGTCATTTATGAAGATATTAAAGAGTACTGGGCCTAAGACGGAGCCCTGTGGTATCCCACTGCTTACTTCTCTCCATGTGGACGTAGTACTCGGTGCTGCAAGACCTCTGCAGTCGAGAACCGAGCTGCATAGGTCTTCTGGAAAGGCCTGACTGCAAAATGCAGGCCGGAATGCAGCTGCAGAATGAAGCTGCTCCTTCGGTCAGAAGAAGTGGGCTGGCTGGACGGTGCCAGAGGTGAGTATAAAAGATACCCCCCCCCCCAAATAAGACCTAGTACCTCTTTTGGAGGGAGAAAAAAAGACATAGTCTTATTTTTGGGGAAACACGGTAGCTGTCTTCATCTAATTGAGATGGAGGAAAAGCAAAGGTTAAATTTCCCCCCATCTGTGCTTTCTCCAATTGGCAGTGTCTTATCTACTAAAGAGAATCCTCACCATATTACCAGACAAGCATTATGCTAAGTGGACTGCATATCTTGCCTTGTAGAAGGAAGCTGAAATCATAGAGGTTGTTCAGTAGTGGTTGAATTGGACTTCCATTCTGCCCTAAGCCCACAAAATAGCTGATTTGGTTTAGGGTTTGTTGCATGGCCCTAGCCATTGTGCTTTGTAAACACAATTCATGTCTTTCCGTGTGGTGTGAACACAACCATTTGAGCTTTATTTGCTTAACCGTGGCTTAGCACACTGTGGGAAGCCAGCTGAAGAGCTAGGCACTCAAGCTTTTGTACATAGCCCTTGAAGAAAAAATTCTCCTAAAATTGATAGGGACTGCAATATCAATAAATCAAGAAGAGACAGGCAATACAAATGGGCTGGGAAAAAGTTGCTGGGATCCTGAAGAAAGCAACACGCATCTATCCCAGATTTTGAAGGTAACAGTATCAAAGTAGCTAAGTTGCTGACTTTCTGAAAGCAGACAGATATATTTGTGTTTGATTATGTACCAAGCTAACCAAAGGTACAAAGGGCCTCATGTTAAAATTCATATTGATACCTCCAGTTTAAGGCCCCAATTTTGTGCAATGTTGTAATAAATATTAGAAAACTGGGTATTGTCTTTACGTAATGAAAAATAAAGGAGCCATCATTTGGGCATGGAAAAAGGAGGCTGACTCTATTGTGCTGTACCCTGCCCTATCCTATGAAAATCAGTCCTTCCATATAGCCTTTTGCTTAGGTGAAAAGTTCCCTTTACCATCCAAGACTGTTTCTTCTGTCAGAAATATAATAAAGAGACTTTACAGTAGGATTGTGCCTGGAAAAACCATCTGCCTATGATTTAATATATAAAATACATCATGGGTTGTTTGGCCCAAAAAGAGCTTGCGTACCAATGACATAATACAGGAACTTTCATCAGGAATGGGTGAAATCAATGGTCCTGATGGCTAAGATGTTACCTTATTAATCCATTAAGTGTTTACTTCCAGTTTGAGAATTAAAACAATCACTGGCTACGTGCTAAAGTAGGCAAAGAGAATCTCCATTATCAATTGGATCTTTGCCCTGTTTCCCATAAATGCCAAATAAATTGGAATGCTTATTGTCACCTCCCTTTCCAATAAATGATGGCAAAATTAAAACAACAATTTGGGGAGATACCAAAAAAAAAAAAAAAAAGGAAGCTGATGCAGTATAGAAATTCCTGTGGGTCCGCTTGCTTTTAAGATAAAGCAAAAGAGAGATTGTCCAACTTAGTAGAACAAGCTCAAAGGAGTACATAATGATATTTATATCAATATTTGTAATCCTGGGCTCAATCAAATCAAAATCAACTTGAGAGAGCCTATGTTTTTCTCCTTTAAGCTCTTTTTTGGAACTTTCTCTTTTCAAAGTCATGAAACTCGCTATCTTGCATTTGCTAATAAAGATCTGATCGGGTTCTGTAAATTTCAGATGCAACATATTATTACATATTAGAGGTTAGGTATTGGATTAAATAACCCCTCCAGATCTGGCCCAAATTAACTCTTAAACTGAGCTATAATGCAAAGCTGTAATTTTTAATCATGGTCTACTGAGTAGCCACAATTGGTTCAACTCATATGACAATAAATCAGTAATAAATAGAAAATAGTTTCTATTTATACTAAACCATAAATTTATGCCAAACTATCATATGCAGTTGGCGTAATAAACAATTGAGTGCAATTTATTCAATGAACCAAGTTTAAACCAAATAGGGCTGCTGGCAGGTGGTTGAGATCTTACATAATATGAAGCCATAAACTTTGGTTTATTGGTCTATACAATGTGCTGAGCTGAAATTAAATAAACAGATTTTAACAAAGGAGCTTCACATTTGCAAATTTCTGTTAATGTAACCTTACAATAAAGTTAGGGCTAGTACTTCTGGGTGTGCTTTTTGTCTGGATTACTGCACAAGCCTGATATCAATTTTGCAAGCCTGAAAGTACATCTCACTACTGCTTTGTCTAGTCTGTGGCTCTTCCCCCTATCTCCCATAATCATTACCACATGCCATTAGTCTCCAGGTACAATGCATCTCTTTGATCAAAATTCCCGAACAACAAAAAGTACTGCATACCACTGCATACCACTGCATCATTGCCATTCCTCTCTCCATATGGCCCTTGGAGGCTGAAAAAAAGAGAAAAATGCAACCTCAACAACAGAAAGGTTGCCATCTCTTGAAGGAGAATCCATGTCTCCTGTTTCCATGTACAGCCTGGGACACCTGCCCTCCTGAACCAGGCCAGGACTTTAACCACTTCTGGCAACCTTTCCCTCTATGCAAAACCACTCATGCAGAAGATTGACACGTATAGGATATTTTGAATGAAGGAGTTGTCCCTTACCAACTTGGGCCAATGATTCTGGTGGAGGTACAGCTTAACTGCCCTTTTCAAAGTGGAGTCTAGAGTTGTTCATCTGTGATGATTTGAGATTATTCAGCATCATTAAATATACATGAAGCTAAGTGCTAGGAAGTTGCAAATTACTGCCTGACACAACGGCTGAAACATTTCCAGGGACACCTCACATTAAAAAAAATCAAAGTGCCAGCAGACTGAACTTATCTGCAGTACTATATTTTGATTTTCTATTTTGCTGACTTTAAATGAAAATGGCTCAAATTTCGGCTTGTTAGAATTTCCCACCAATGAATGCTTCCATGCCCTCTGTTACTCTGCATTCAACAAAAGATATTGTGTGTGCTGAAGTCTCACGGTATCTGTAGGATGTTGGTATGTAGGATATGTCTAAGCACATGTTTAGCACAGGAAACTGATCACTACACAAGCCAAGTTCAAAAATTCTTCCAAACCAAAATGGGCCCTTGATTTCTCCCAGCTTTCTTTTTTCAGCAACACAGTTGGTGAGAAAGCTTTCGAATTGTTGCCATTCCTAAAAATGTTTTATCAAAAGGTAGATCTTAATTTTTATTTTATACCTTTGAGTCAGTGTTGACTGTAGGCCACAGCCTGGACAAATCTCTATATTTTTCATGGCAAGATTTCAGGCTCTTGACTTTGACTGCTCCTTCCTAGGGCTGAGAGACAGCCCAAGTTCATTCAGCTGACTTTGTGCCTAAGGCAGCACTAGAACTCAAGTCTGCTGGTTTCTAATCTGGTACCTTAACCACTAAACCAAGCTGGTTCTCTGCATCTTAATTTACCTTCTGCCTATTCTTGGTGTGCAGGGGCTCTTTCCAGCTCCACATTCTTGTTTCTAGAGAGGAAGAAATTAACTACCTGTTCATTAGCTGAACCTTGCATAGCCTTCCTGTCTCTCTTATGCAACATGGGGGGAAAAAATCATTATTCTGATATTTAGCTTCTTTCCATGTTGCCTCTAAGGAAAAGAGGAAAGAGGAAATGCATTGTATTCCCTTTGATCAACAGCAATGTTGTCGGGATGAAAGGAATTTCTTGTTGGATCTGCAACAAGGTGAACAGATGCCTTGATTATGTTTTCAATAATGACCTTGTTTAAAATAGAACCAATTGTAGGCACGGGGTTTTATAAAGAACTGGTATAAGAGGTTGATAGCTCCGTTGGGTTTGTAGTCTAAAAGAGTTGCATAGAAATAGCCAAGGAACTTCGTTTAGTTTCTAAGCATAAACAAGTCTAAAAGGATCAAACTTCTGTAAATGGTGGTCAGATTGGTTCTGAGAGGAAGATTCTGAGGGAATTCATTGGTTTGCTTCCTCTTGTTGACTTTTGATGTAAAGGTTGGTAAAAATGTTCCTGTCCTCTACTAGGCTTCAAAACACAGGATAAATATTGGCAGCAGCATCCATTATTTATATCTGTAAAGGGTGCCAACAACAACAAAAGGACTGGAGCGTATATTGCATTTTCCCTACTTTTCTTTTTCCGTTGCCTCAGCATTGTCAGCCTTTCTATATTTTTATTCCCGCCCCCTAAGGAGAACCCCGGATTGAAACCTCTTGACTTGAGGTGTATGCCCTGACGATTATACCTAATGTAGCACAACTGGAGATGATTGTGTAAGAGAGCGTATGCTTTTCATGTAAAAAAAACTAGTGATACGTCTTCTTTTGTCTCAAAAACTTTGCAGAAAAACAGAATTACCGTATATATATTTGCCAAAATTAACCTATATATAAAAATGCACTAGTTTAAAGGCTGATGGGGGGGGGGGAAGAGCATGTATTGAGATCGTGGGGCCTGGGGTGGTGCTTGGAATTCATTGTCTCACGTGGGCAAACGCTGCTACAGGAGGAAAAGCCAGAGCTCTGCAGAAGGTCTCCGAAATAGATGGTTGCCTTCAGAAAGGCAGATGGACTGCAGATTACGTTCTCTGCCAAGCATCTGCCTTCTTGGTCCAACTGGAGGCCATGGAGCTCCCATCCTTTTCTCACTCTCTTACACCCTAACTTGTACAGGGCCTGATAGCTGTTTAGTGCAATCAAAGCCAAGGGCAGTATCTCCCAAAAAAAAAAAATTCTAATTGAAGTTAAATTATACTAGATTAAATCGAAAGGAAAAGAGGAGGAGTATGGCTTTCAGGTATATATGCAGTCTTGTCTGATTAATTAAGAAGTGCAGTTACTGAAGTAATCGAAAAGTGAAACAAGGAATCTTCCTCCTTTTTTTTTGCAATTTAGTCTTGACTATGGGACAATAAAGTAAAACCAAACAGTCTACATAAATAATAACTAAAAAAGCAGTGGTACCTTAAAATATGTCAAAATACGCTGAGACACAAGTCAGTCATTCCCTTTGTTTTTTTATCTGTCAAATCAAAAGATGTGTTGCTTGTTATGTAGTACTAAACTGATCTATGTATTATTATTTACAACAGCTGCTTGACTTCATGCTATCTTAGGCTGCTCTTGCTATTTCCTCCCCTTGTATTACAATCAAGAACAACATTCACAAACTGCACTAAGCTCCCTTGGGGTTTGTCTGATTGTGATTTACTGCATTGTGGGAATCCAGCCATTAGCGTTATAAACCAAGTTTCATTTATAAAGGCAACGCACAAGTTCATCCTCTTAAATTCATCCTGATTACTCTTAACTGAGTAGTCAAAGGCTCAAATAAGTATGACTTAGTGAAAGGTATGAAAAAGCCAGCAATATTCCTCGACTTACGACTGCAATTAAACCCCAAATTTCTGTTGCTAAGCAAGACAGTTGTTAAGTGAGTTTTGCCCTATTTTATGATTTGCCACAGTTAAGTGAATCACTGCAGTTCTTAAGTTATTAACACAATTGTTAAGGGAATATGGATTCCCTGTTGACTTCGTTGGACAAAAGGTTGTAAGGGGTGATCACGTGGCCTTGGGACACTGCAACCATCATAAATACATGCCAGTGGCCAAGCGTCCAAATTTTGATCACATGACCATGGGGATGTTGCAATGGTCGTAAGGGTGAAAAACGGTCATACGTCCCCGTTTCCAGTGCCGTTGTAACTCTGAACAATCACTAAATGAACTGTTGTAAGGATAACCTGTACAAGGAGTCTGGATGTGGATGAGGCAAGGGACGAAGGCCAAGTCCCTTCCCATGCCCACTATTGAACGCTTTCTATACAGACTCCCGGCAGTTACTATCTAAGCCTCCTCCTGGTGCTGCATATTTTGGGCTTTCAAATTTAGAAGCATTTATGTAGGAAAAGAATGATCACTTAGCAATGCCTGCAAAGAAAAGATGCTGCACTGATTTTTGGCTGCTACAGTGTGTACCTTTTAAAGGTGGCACGGGATCAATAAGTCTAGGAACAACCTTTTAAAGTGTGTGTGTGTGTGTGTGTGTGTGTGTGTGTGTGTGTGTAGACAATTACTTGAGATCTTGCCAGATAGCCAGGCACCCAGTGATTCCCAAACATGGTTTTATTATATATAATGACAAAACGATACTTTATTTTCTTTACACCAGCACAAAAGAAATACACGAACACAATTAACAATATGGCTCTTAACCACTACAAGAGACTTTCCACTCACAGAATGGAAACTAATGCTTTTATCTGTGGGGCACTGGTTCTTGTGTTTATTTTATTTTAAAGGTTGACTTCGCTTCTGTTGTTATTATTCCAGTGAGTACTATTAAGAACTCATAAAAGTAGGGATCGTTCATCCCTGGTTTGGAGACATTAATCATAAACACTTAACTGTTTTTTTTTCCTTGAAAAAATAAGTATACTGGAAAAAGGACAGAAACATTTATTTTGTTAAGAGCTGCATAGAGTTTCAAACACAAAGCAGAATGTTGTTGCCGATATTTTTGGATTGAGTTACAGCCATTAACATGACCATTTCAGCATCCTGTTCGTATGTTCCTCCAGGGCAGAGGGCCTCGCTCAGGCTGGCCCTTGCTAGTACATTATTTCTCAAGTTTTGTCATTCGGTCTGTCTGATAAAGCCGAAATGGCAATGCAGCAGTTTGGAAAGGAACCCGGCCTTTACAGCTAAAACCGCACTGTTTATCCTAAGCTGGCTGGGGCACTCTGGGAGTTGAATTCCACATATCTTAAAGTTGCTAAGGTTATCACAGCCGCTAGGCTGTTAGTAGGGCAATGTTGGAAGAAGGAATCTTTGCCTACTTTGCAAGAGTGGTTTCTTAAAGTTTCTTATTTGGCGGAAATGGCAAAGATTTCGGCTTTCTTGAAAGATCAATCGCAGGAGAAGTACCTCTTGGTATGGAAAAAATGGATAGATTTTATACAATATAAGTTGGATATAAAAATATTATTTAGTTTTTGAATAATTTATATTTAAAATTTAAGATATTTCATAGATATTTTTTTTATTTTTTTTTATTTTCTTATTGGATTTTTTTTTCTGTTTCTTTCTTTCTTCTTGTATTTTTTTATATATATATTGTTGTTAACTATTTTACA
The DNA here is from genome assembly GCF_016545835.1 of Crotalus tigris. Taxonomy (NCBI): domain Eukaryota; kingdom Metazoa; phylum Chordata; class Lepidosauria; order Squamata; family Viperidae; genus Crotalus; species Crotalus tigris. Next base: position 260,043 of record NW_024100623.1, on the reverse strand, counting down.
ATTTGTTTAATGAATGTATTTAGATTTGTTTATGGTTTATATGTATCTTAAGATTTTTTTAAATTTTTTTTAATTAAGCCTGTATTCAGCTCTGGGAAGGTTGTGGGAGGGTAGGGGAGGGTTTGGGGAAGGGAATTTTTTTCTTTTTGTAAAACTTAAAAATTTTCAATAAAAAAAAAAGTTGCTAAGGTTGAGAAACACTAACTTATCCTAAATTTCCAGAAACGATTGCAGAATCAGCTTCCTTAAGTTTCATGGCTTAACCCTGAACCAAAGCCCATGGGCATCATACGCTAATAATACTATCCAGTGCTTTTTTTGTAAAAAAAAAAAAAAAAAAGTGCCAGAAATCACACACATCATACAACCCGCCTTGCCTACCCTACGAGGTACCATCCAAAAAAGGTGCCGAAAACTCCGTTCTGGGCGTTCTAATGACAAAAAAAAAAGCCCTGATACTATCTATATAGACCATTGCTTAAAGTGAACACTAATCTCACGACATGCCTGCCCCCACATTTCCTCCAGTATTTACTGCCCAGCTGCCTACCCCATATCATTCATACGTTTCTGTCATACAGTCCATACATATGTATAGCCCCAGTACACTCATTTTGTCCATATAACACAAGAAAACAGTTTTACTGTCTTTGGGTTTTCAGCAAGGGGGCATTGCTGCGAGCATTGGTTGACATTCACAAGTAGAAATGCAGCCATTGTCAATGCTGCAAATACTGTATATTCTTGCTTTGACAATATGCAAAACTGTCTGGCATTTATTGGGTTAATACTTAGCTTAGACTGGGCAGGGGGAAAAGCCCGGGAAAGAAAGAGGAAGCAAACTTTTGACCTTCTCACTAATTGGATAATGTGACCTGTGACTGCTTGAGAAGGGAGGGGTTGAGCAAGGAAAGCTTGATGCCAGCGAAAGGAAGTTCAGATTCTGGCATCAACCAGTCCATCATGGCGACCGGCAAAACTGTAGCTCTGCAATAAAGATTTTAGGCAACATGCCTGAAAGTTCTTTGAAGTGCTTCATTAGTCGGAACATGTGACATCCATGACATCTAACATGCATTCATGTTTTTTAGTGTACAAGGAGTTTCATATAAATTCTCTTGGCTAATCGTTATACAGCAATGAACCTGGAAAATAGGCCACTAGTATTCTCCTCTTGTTGCAAATGCAAGATTGAGGCCAAGAAGGAATGGCTTAATCAACTGGCCAATGAATTCATACCCCAAGTGACATTTGAAGCAAGGATTTTTGCCAATTTCTTTGTTAGCTTCAGTCTTCCCAAGAATTATCTAGATAAATGTTGATAACTTGGAACCACATTTTCACAGTGTATTTGGCCACTTTCCTTGACTCAAAGTATCTAGAAACAGACCAATATTTATTTAAAAAATGTAATGCCGTATCAGTGAAAGATTTCTGATCCTATCCTCTTCGTAAAAGAACTACTTTCTATAAAAACTTAAAATTTCTTCCTAATGAAAAATATTTGTTTACAAGGAATGGAACTGAACAGTTTTAATTATCAAGAGGATATTTTACAGGTCTTGAAGAAGTCTTCAGACTTTATAATTGAACAAGTTTCAGCTACTGAGAGCCACTATATAAACCTGGTTGCCTGAAATTATGATATTGATATGGGTTTCATTTTTATGGCACTGCCAGAGATATACTAAGTGTTTTACAAAACTGTTTAGCTAATTGATTTAATTTACTGGTGGAGCATATAATGGCAACTAGGGTTTTTAATTTTTTATTTGAGCCTTTAATTAATTGTAATAACATTTTTAAGTTTCAAGAACATACTTATTTTTTAGATCCTCGTGTTATGTACAGTATTCCCACTTGGATTATTTTCTAAATATCTCCATACTTAATTGGGTAAAGAATTGCTTTATGGGATGTGGTATAGTATCTGTAATGTTAATGTTACTAGGAAGAAGCACCAAGTTGTAGTTTAATGATATTTTAATTAACAGCTATTAATTAATACAGTACAAAGTTGAGAGCCGGTTTGGTGTAGTGGTGAAAGCACCAGACTAGAAACCTAGACAGGGTGAGTTCAAGTTGTACCTTAGGCACAAAGCCAAGTAAGTGACCTTGAGCCAATCACTCTTTCTCAACCCAAGGCAAAGGCAAACTACTTTCAAAATCTTGCCAAGAAAACTACAGTGACCTTTCCAGGCGTCAACATGAATTATATTATAGCAATATAATATAATAATGTTTCTCCATACGCTATTAGAAAGATAATGATTTTTTTGAGTTCTTCCCTTACCCGTCTGTGAGGCTTTTATAAAAGTTTACAAATGAAGCGCCTCGTATTATTAAATACTGATGAAACATTTTGACTGCAACACACTTATGTGTGGTTTGAACAGAACACATTTGAAATATCAAAGTAGATCTTTAGAAATGGGGTTAGAAATTAGGAGCTACAAAATCTGCTTCTGTGGATAGGTAGGTTGTATTTAAATGAAGTTAAGGAATCGCAGCCTATTTGTGAAATCTTGTTTGATGCAGAAGTAATGAAATTGGAAATAAAGGTAATCCTCGACTTACGACCACAATTAAGCCCAAAATTTCTGTTGCTAAGTAAGACATTTACAAAGTGAGTTTTGCCCCATTCTACGACCTTTCTTGCCATAGTTGTTAAGTGAATCACTGCAGTTTTTAAGTTAATAATATGCTTGTTAATGAATCTCACTTCCCTATTGATTTTACTTACCAGAAGATCACAAAAGTGGGTCATGTGACCCCAGGACACTGCAGTTGTCGTAAATGCAACTTAGTTGCCAACACCTGAATTTTGTTCACATGACCATGAACAAAGTGAAAAATGGCCATAAGTCACTTTATCAGTACTGCTGTAACTTTGAACAGTCACTAAATAAACTATTGTAAGTCGAGGACTACCTGTATTGAGTTTTTTAAAAATAGTGGATTGCAATACAAAGAAGGTTTTTTTAAAAAATAGAAATACAAATGGCAGGTTAAGAGAATCACTCAAAGACTGTTTACTTGAAAAGACTTTACTGGATATACGAAAGAAGCTAGCTGAGGTTTTAAAAAGTAAAGGAGAAGTGCAAATGATAAACCATGATTGGACAATGTTTTTAACAGATTTTAAAAAGAAGCTTGTTAAAACCTTGAAGAAGCCTATGTGATGGCACAAAGAATTGAAGAGAGATTAAATCCTACAATGATATTTGAACGAACACATTAAAATTCTTAAGAGATAAAATGAAGAGGTATAAAGTTGGTTTATTTGATCAAGGTTAAAATAAGACATGTTTATATGAAATTCTGGCAACTTTTATGGATTTTTTGTTGACACCAGATTTGATAATTTAAAATTGATGTCTTATGGATTTACTTATAAGGAATGGATTATGGGAAGAAGAGATACCTGTTTGTAACTTTATAAAAGGTGAAAAGTTACCAAACTTGTTTATACTTGTGATGAAGATTGGAAGACACTTCTTTATACATATCTTTTCTTTTTCCTTTTCTTTCCTTTTCTTTATTTGCTCTTTTTTACTTTCTTTCTCTCTCTGAATGTAGTTTGTATTAGTTTTCATTTTTGTAATTGATTTCCAGGGTTGTGCATATACATTTATCAACCTTTTAACTTAACTCATTTGCTCAGACTTGGAAATACAGAAACTAAAGGGACAGTTCAGTGGTTTGAGGACTGCCGCCAAAGCTTTGTTCTCTTCTTATAAATTGATGTAGCAAGCAAGTATGATTTGAAAAAGATAGCAGTACTGTGTGACATCATCCTCATCCCTTTTGATCAAATAACACTTTGTTCTCTGGAACACAAGTCAGTAAATCTGTTTTTAATAAACCAGTAATATTCTGACCATCTTTTCCCACATGGACTAGGACAGAAGCATCCTTACTCAAGAAGGGTTCAATTCAGGGGCACGTAGGTCACTATTGCCATCGTGACTAACCATCCCTCAAATAGACTGGCATAGAAGCAATGTATCAAGGACAAAGATTCCAAGAAGAACCTGGATATTTATGATCCTGTCTATTTTGTCTGAAAGTAGTTTTCTGAAGAGGTGATTTGCCTGGAGACCCCAAAGTCTTTAGCATACAAAGCATGTGCTGTATAATGCATCTGTTTGTCAGAATATACAAAACTGCTATTGATTGGCCCATCTAGATTAACACTATCTACTTTGGTGGACAGGTATATTTCTCATCATTTGCAGTCTGGGCTCCTTTTTATTTCGGGTAGCAGTAACTGGACTTGGTGCATGCAAAGGGAAGAAGGAATTCCTTTTTAAAAACTTAACTTAAACAATCCGTCCTGCTCATAAAATCAAAATCTTATTCAGGATGATCCTCTTATTCAGCAGAGAATCCTATTACCCATGCATACATTGACATGTAGCTGTACTGTATGTTTTTCCATACCTGGAGTAATTGTAGGGTAACTTTCCCACTGGAGCTTCCCCTCTCTATTTTATTAATAATATTAAATGAGATGCCGATTCTTAGCTAAGATACATGTATTGGTGATCTGAACTGAACTCCATTTCATTATATGTATGCTATTCTTTCGATAGTCCATTTGTTTGCGAGCATGAATGGATACTTATTGTTTTAGAACATGGCACAATGTAAAGAATGTTCTGTAAAGTATATTTGAGAAATGGAATAACCCAGGGTCATCATTTTTGCTGTTGTTGTTCCATGAGAACGTTGCAGCTATGAAACCTGATTGACAATAAAGACAGAACAGCATAAAATACTATTGGGTGCATGTAAGTAAGTTAAATAAATAGAAGAGAAAAAAATACACCTCGTAGTTTCATCCCCATACTAATTTCTGCAGCAAGTTTTGCATTACCTCTCTTGGCGTCTGAAACACAAGTCCTACTAGAACAGGAATAGACTGTCTTACAAACAAAGAAGCTGGCCTTTCTCCAACTCTGTTGCTTTTTTTTTCTCCCTCTCTTTCTGCTCTAAACCCCCATTGTGATCTGCACAGCCTAGGGGAGAAAAACATACCCCCCCACACTCTAATATTCATAGTTGCTTGGTTGTCTGGAGGAAAAGCAAATCACAGATTAAGAATAGGTAACGAGTAGTAGCTACTGCACCAAAAGCAAATGATTAGGCAGTCACTGGCAAATCACTTGTTGAAAGCGATTGAGGATTCAGTCATACAACCTTCAGAGCAGACGTTTGTCTTCAGCAGATGTGGAATTACAGTACATTAGAAGGAGCAGCCATGGGTAAAGAAATCTTGTCTCCAAGATTCTGACATACTTTAAAGTTCTTCATTTATTTAGTAGCAAATTCCTAAAAGAAATCATGGAGTATTTAATTAAATGTGTTTACAGTGTTCAAAACGGGGGTTTCGAAATGTGGGTGCTTCATAAGCATGTTCAGCTCTATATGCCTATAAAAGTTTCCCGAAGTTTTTCACCAAATTTGCAAAAATCTCTAAGATTCTTGGCAGCATTTGAAATGAGATTAATTTCTCACACTTATGTTCCCTTCCTAATTGAGATCAACTGGTATTACAGGTAGTCTTCGACTTGTAACCACAATTGAGTCCAAAAGTTCTATTGCTAAGTGAGAGAGTTCTTAAGTGAGTTTTGCCCCATTTTAAGACCTTTCTTGCCACAGTTGTTAAGTGAATCATTGCAGTTGTTAAGTTAATACGGCGGTGAATCTGCCTTCCCCATTGACTTTGCTTGTCCGAAGGTCACAAAAGGCGATCACATGATCCTGGGACACTGCAACCGTCATAAATATGAGTCAGTTGCCAAGCATTCTGAATTTTGATCACGTGACCATGAGGGATGCTGCAACGGACATGTGAAAAACAATCATGTCACTTTTTTCAGTGCCGTTGTAACTGAATGGTCACTAAATGAATGGTTGTAAATCGAGGACTACCTGAATACAGTGTTCTCCATTTCACAAAGCCTCAGCCAAGTCCCCTGCTCATCTACTTAGCCATCCTCCTGTTCCTACACTTGGAGATTTACCTGTGGAAAGTGGGAGGGCTAAAAGATGGTCAGCAGTTTCTATTTGTCCTGCTTTGTGCTCTCTCTGGTCCTTCTCCTGAAATAACAACAGAAATTACCATGAGTGTTTGCCTATCAAAAGCAATATGTAGAGGAGAACTTCTGTTTTATCAAGAGAGGCTCAGCTGTGGCCATAAGTCGAGAAGAGGTAGCTCTTGATACACAACCACAATTGAGCTCAAAATGTCTGTTGCTAAGTGAGGCACTTGCTAAGTGAATTTTGTCCCATTTTGTGACCTTTCTTACAACATTTATTAAGTGAATCACTGCAGTTGTTAAATTAGTAACATGGTTGTTAAGTGAATCTGGCTTCCCCATTGACTTTGCTTGTCAGAAGGTCACAAAAGGTGATCCCATGACCCCGGGTCATAAATATGAACCAGTTGCCAAGCATCCAAATTTTGATCGTATAACCATGGTGATGCTGCAACGGCCTTAAGTGTGAAAAATGGTCATTAGTCACCTTTTTCAGTGCTGTTGTAACTTTGAACAGTCACTAAATGAACTGTTGTAAGTCAAGGACTACCTGTATAGGCTGTGTGAATATATACACAGATGGATTTGTGTGGGATTTTTCCACTGATATAGTTCCATTTTCACCTCTTGTCCTAGTCCTGTGTTTACTGACTCTTCAGAAATGCTTCTAAGCAATTGTGTCAAAGAGAGCGACAGAATATCTGGAGCCAGACAGAGAAATCTACACACATTCAATACAGTTACAGCAACTGAAGCTTCCTTGCAACAGGACAAAATAACTTTGCCAAAGTTTTCCAGGAAAACACAATCCTTAATCAGAGATTTGAAAGAATAGAGGCATCTTAGTAGATAATGATTGTGAAGAAAAGGAATATGCAGGTGAGACCTAATTGACATAATCATACAGACCTTAGGACCATAATAGGAATACAGTTTTAGTTGAGATCATCTCTGTGGTTTGCTGCAACAGGCAAAGGGGGAAATTAGCATTTGAAAGAAACATTAGCAATAGGAAAGGAAGGACACTACACCACCTCCCGCTGCCAAATCAGGTAGAGTCATATAATATTTACATGGTGCAAGCAAAACTAGAATATCCTATATTTCTGATTTCTCCAAATCAAAATGAATAATCTTACTTCTGCAAAGCATGGGTAAATCTCAAAGAACTGCAAGAGAAAGGGTTTAAGAGAAGGATGGATGGATGGATTAAAAATAATCTTTTTTGGAGAGAGTGTGAATGGATATACATTACTCTTTCTGTTAATTTTTATGTACAAAGTACTATCACATAAGATCAAACTATCAAAGGGATCAAGTCCAAAACAAAGTCAAAACAAAAAAAGTTTTTTCTTCACACCTATTATGAGATTCCTATTTTCCAGATTTTTTTGATAGTTAATAGAATAAATGGTCTGAATGCATTAAATTCATGATAGAAAATTCCATTCATTACTGACACTCGTGGTGGTGTTAATTACCTTTATGGTTAATTGATTGATCCTCCTCCTTAAAAAGAAACTTACCTATACCTATAACAAGAAGAAGAGGGGAAGATCTATTTTGAATTGTCCAGGATAATTCATCTGAATTGTAGATGACTGATTACTTGTCTTATAATTTGATAATACTATCAACATCATTTAATACACTGTAAAGTCATAATGAACTTATACAATAATTCAATTAAGAATTTCAAAATATATTCACTTCAAGAGTTATTTTTTCTTCCCCGTCATTTTCTAAAAAATTAAAAAAGTACTTTGAGGGAGGAGAAAGAAATTGAACAATTATACAGTAATTCATAAAAGTCTTTAAGATTACCCAGTAACAGAATTCTGCATACATCTCAATTCAAAACATCCAAATCAAGCATTACTGTTCGCTTTTACTTGCATTTGGTACATTTCTCAGCCAAATAACCCTCCAAGGAATTCTGAGATTATAATCTCTAGAAAATAATGAACTAAAATTCTAGCTAACCAAAATGAAAAGAAATTCTAGCGAATCCAGTCTGCACATTTAATCTACACTGACCTCCAGATGTATCAAATACCTTTAAGCTGAAAATGTGACCCAGTCTTTGAACCACAGAAGCTGACCCAAAGGATTTTCTCTCAGCAGCAACACATTTACCTATGTTCAATGAGTCATTTGCTGACTTAAACATCCCTTTAGAAAATTCATTTTAGAGAATCTGACCTTCAGTTCCTCTTCCTCTGCCTTCTGCTCACCAGCACGAGACACCCAGGCAAAGCATGCCTCTTTCTTTATTTTGCCTTGCTGTAGCTCACACTAGCTGCTGCTATGCAGTCCTGTAGCATGATAGCAGGAATTGTGTTAGGTTAGCTTTTGCTGACTGTCACGCTTCTCTAACGCTCCTCTCTAGTCTGGCTATTCCTTCTAGGGGAAGGAGGACATCAGCCTTTCAGCGCTAAGCTTGCTTTCCCCAGAGCAGTCCAAGAAGAAAAGAAGAGACTTGGGTATCTTCTTACAAACCAGCCCATCTGCTTGCCAGTGTTTTGCTCTTCCTGCCAGGGATGACATTCCAGATTCAGTTCTGACTCCTCATTATGTAAGGCAGTCTAGGTCAAGTATAGGAGAGAGAAAGAGTCTCTATTGACCTGAACAGCCTAATGCTTCATGGGAGCATGGAAGTTGGATTATGACCTTTTGCTACATCTACGTAGGTAATAATTTTAATTGCATGTTTTAATACTTTGCGGAGAGATTCCCCCTCCCTACAGTCATGCGGTATGATGAAGAGAGCGGGGGGGGGGTAGATGGGGGAATTATTAGGAGAGAAAAATACGTTCAGCTTTCTTTGCATGGATAGCATATTTTTACTAGGTTTTAGCTTTGAAACAGTCTGCAAATGAATCAATAATATATCAGATATTTGCTTAGCAAACATCTTCTCTGCCTACGGGATAATTTCTGTTGATTAGATGGATTAAGCAATTAAATAATTCCATTTCCTTCCTGGTATACTGTGAGTGTGGAGAAATATTCATGAAAAGGGCTATTCACTGTGACTTTTTGCATTGCTTGGGATTTATATATATGGAAGTAGAAGCTATCCTCCTTTCACAAGAGACCTGTTTATCTGGGCTTCTGTGTTTTGTTTTTAAAAAGCCCTGGAGGAAGATCTTCACTAATAATCACACACACACACACACATACATATATGAATGATACTGCAGACAAAATTCTACAGTGACTGCTCTGCAGATTCTAGACAAAGCTCCTTTGGTGATGGTTGCGGTAGATGATTTGTGCAGGTACAGCGGTTTAGGAAATATGCTGAACTCTGTTCAAGCAGGCTGTACAGGGGAAAGTACTGATTCCCTAAGAGGCTCCTATTGTTTCAGTTTACTGCAGCATTGACAGGAAGAGAGGGATCCAGAACTCCGATATGAGCTGCATCAGAATAGGCCTCCAGCAATAGGGAGAATAGTTGTGATGCAGCAGGCTTGTGAATGGAATTGCAAGCCCGAGAGCTAGGTTTGTCAGAGAACTGCTGCTTAATGAGGCAGCATGATTGCTTTGAATGTGCCCTAAAGCTGGGGAGATTTCTGCAGGACCTTGGACAGCGGCAGCAGGGGGGCTAGTCTTGAGCGCGACAAAAAGCACACTTAAGATTGTTTTAAAAGTGTGCATATACAGATGTGTTTTGGGTGAGTGGGCATTTGTGTGTGTGAGAAACAGAGAGAGAATTTAAATTAAAAGCTATTAGGTTGGGGGGTGGGCAATGTATTTATTCAGTCAGCACACTAACTCATTAAATTGCCAGCTGGTTGTTGCATTCTGGAAGGCAGTATTCACACATACTGCTTTTTTTCTTCTTCTTTAAGCAGTGAAGCATCCCTAACATACAAGAGATAGGAAGGGCTGTCCTTATTTAGCTGCAGGATGTTACTTGTGCCTTTCATTTCTCTCACTTTGGTCCAAACAAGCAGTGAATGTTTTCAGCTCTGTTATTCATTCACATCTAAGGGGTAAGTAGCCTGATTCTCATTTTCTTATTATCATTGGAGTGAACATTATTGTGGACTTTAACGAATACTGTACTTGATGAGAGGTGGTGAGACGTGATAGCTTTTTAATTGCTGCTATTTATATTCAGGTTTAATGCACAGGAGATAGGCTGTACAGTGAATTCCAGCCTTAAAGTCTTGTAATTTACGTTTTGAAGAATTATACAAGATGTGATGTTTAAAAGATCAATTTAGGGTAGTTAGAAATATCACTGAAAAGTTTTTCTTTAAAAAATGCCATATCTGGAGAGACTAGAGAATTCTGGATAAAAGAAGAAGACATTTTGTATTATTATGCAGTTATATGTTTTAGTCCTCAGGGTAACAAATTTTATAGTTTAAAACCTATGTCCAGGTTTATTTAATAGAAATAGGTCCTGTTTGTTTCAGTGAACTTTGTTTCTGAATATAAGATTGTAACCTTAAGGATTGTTTAGATCTACAGTTTTTTTTTCTCCATTAGTAGGGTATGTAGTATATTCTTTTGCATTGGTAACTGAAAAGAATGTGTGTATTTTACAGAAAGTTGTGGGTATTGATTCAGTTCCATTCAAACTGACATATTTCTGTTCATCGTTATGATGTGAATTCATAGATCTGCTTAGAATGTTCTCCTAAACAAATAAGCATAGGATAGTAGGTGTAAAGACAGCATGACAATGCAATTCTATATTTGTGTAGTTGGAAGCAAGTCTCATGGAATTTAGTAGGATAAGTGAGGTAAACTGCCTTCATCTCTAGACAACATGGAGAAGGGAATGATGGGTGTTATAGTGTAGAAACCTCTAGAGGGCACTAGGCTCAGACAAGTAATATAATTCCCATTGAACCTTTTTATTAACACTCCATAAATAACATTAATTCAATGTAATTGTGAAACAGGATTACTGGTTGAGTTCACTTACCATGCTAAGCCAGAATGCCATTTCATTGGCTTTGACTAAGCATGTTGAATTAGTTAATTATCTAATTAACTAATATCTAACTATCTAATTAACTAATATCTTAAATATCTAAACCAGCCATTCCATATTAGTAAGACATGATTAAAATAAACCATAGCTGAGATATATATTAACCGATGCTATATCTCAATGAAGCTTGAATGATTATATAAAGCGGTGCTCGGAAAATTTGTGGGACTCATTACAAAGTTTAAACAAGGAAGGAAAGCAGTTTTGGGAACATTGTCCATAATTTGATTTGGTGGTACAACATACACCATGTTTGAAACATGCTTTGTTTTTATTTAGTGCACAATGTGGACCTAGCCGTTGTGGCTTGTGAACTATGTTTTATGTCTGAGCACATTCTGTAGTCCCAGATAATTATTGTTTATTTATAAAGTATGACTTAGAACAGGGGTCTTCAAACTTGGCCCTTTTATGACTTGTGGACTTCAACTCCCAGAATTCCTCAGCCAGCATGCCTGGCTGAGGAATTCTGGGAGTTGAAGTCCACAAGTCATAAAAGGGCCAAGTTTGGAGACCCCTGACTTAGAATGTTCGAATAAGACTGATTTTCTTATAGAATTGGGTTAAGCTGCTTTCTGGCCATTGCCACTGCATGTTTTTCAGTAATGGCCCACGTATCCTCCTAAGCAAACCAAGTTGTACAATGTAATCTTGGTCATGTAAAAGCTCTGTAAATGGAGTAGGAGGGCAGATGCTTACAAAATGTCCCATAGGAAATTATTTAAAAACTCAGTATTGCTAACATCTGGGATTGGCCTGTATGGATGAGTTTTGTGAAAAGCTTCTGCAGTTCGGGACAAACAACTCAACAGAATTGTAAGCAAAGGACATCTAATATTGTTACATATGTATATGTATATTGTTATATCTAGAAACAAATAACATATCACATAGTGGGAAAACAATAAAATACAATGTCATCAGACATTGTGCTCTCAGCGACCATTTCTCTGTTCCGCTTTTTTATTCCCAGTTCACATGCCCATTATTCTTACATTTGTTTTCTCTTGCAAATCATTTTTTGACTAAATTAGTTAGATACCGTCCAAATAAATTGGACCTAAAGAAGTCATGGCTAACTTTGTATTGAATTTACAAAAGACAACTAATCTGAGATTCACGTCTTAATAGCTTTATAAACTCTAAATCTCTGCCCCCATTTAAAAGTTCAACATCAGAATTACTACTAATGAAATACTGATATGTGTGTGTGTATGTGTGTGTGTGTGTAACTGCATTTACCAGTGTGTGTCTAAAACCATGGCATTATTTCTATTTATTTTTGTACCTCTTAAATCTTAGAGCATTGTTATTTTATGATGGAATAATAACTTAATCTGGTAATGAGAGAGACTAAAGAGTTTTGATTGAACTAAGGCTTGCAACCAAAGTCAAAAATAACAAAAAAAGCTTCTTTCAACATGAAAAAAAAACAAGAAAAAAGTGAAGGAAACGATTGGTCCATTAGTAGGTGAAAGTGGCAAGAAGGTGACAAGCAACAGGGAGAAAGCAGAACTATTTAACTTGTTTTTCGCATCTGTCTTTACACAAAGGGAAAAAACAGACCAACCTATCAAAAATAGTGCCATAAAAAACAAAATAGAAATACAAGTTAAGATAGGCAAGAAAATGGTAAGTGAACACCTGTCCAGCCTAGACGAGTTCAAATCACCAGGACCAGATGGCTTATACCCCAAGGTTCTTAAGGAACTGGCAGATGTGATCTCAGAACCACTGAACTATATTTTTCAAAGATCCTGGAGCACTGGGGAACTACCAGAGGACTGGAAAAGAGCTGATATAGTTCCCATCTTCAAAAAAGGGGAAAAAAAGAACCCAGGAAATTACAGACTATCAGCCTGACCTCAATACCTGGGAAGATTCTGGAAAAGATAATCAAACAACGAATCAGCGAACACCTACAGGCAAACAAAGTGATTGCTAAACGCCAACATGGGTTTGTCAAAAACAGATCATGCCAGACAAATCTTATTGCATTCTTTGACCAAGTGACAAAATTAGTGGACCAGAGGAATGTTGTGGATATACTTTACTTGGACTTCAGTAAGGCATTTGACAAAGTAGACCACAACCTACTACTTGAGAAGATAGAAAAATGCAGGTTAGACAGCATCACCACCAGATGGATCCATAGCTGGCTGACCGGCCGTACTCAGCGTGTGGTCCTCAATGGAACCGCATCTACATGGAGGGAAGTGTGTAGTGGGGTGCCCCAGGGCTCTGTTCTAGGCCCAGTGCTCTTCAACATCTTCATCAACGATCTGGACAAGGGGATAGATGGGGAACTCATCAAATTTGCAGATGACACCAAGCTGGCAGGAATAGCCAACACTCCATAAGACAGGCTTAGGATACAGGAGGATCTGGACAGACTTGAATACTGGGTGCTATCTAACAAAATGAAATTCAATGTTGAAAAAAGTAAGGTTCTACATTTAGGCAAGAAAAACCAAATGTACAGGTACAGTATAGGGAGTACCTTGCTCAATAGTAGTAACTGTGGGAGGGATCTCGGAGTCCTAGTGGACAATCATCTAAATATGAGCCAGCAGTGTGCTGCAGCTGCCAAAAAAGCCAACACAGTGCTAGGCTGCATTAACAGAGGGATAGAATCAAGATCACGTGAAGTATTAATACCACTTTACAATGCCTTGGTAAGGCTATACTTGGAATACTGCATCCAGTTTTGGTCACCACGATGTAAAAAAGATGTTGAGACTCTAGAAAGAGTACAGAGAAGAGCAACAAAGATGATTAGGGGACTGTAGGCTAAAACATATAAGGAACGGTTGCTGGAATTGGGTATGTCTAGTTTAACGAAGAGAAGGACAAGGGGGGCCCTGATAGCAGTGTTCCAATATTTCAGGGCCTGCCACAAAGAAGAGGGAGTCAAGCTATTCTCCAAAGCACCTGAAGGCAGGACAAGAAGCAACGCGTGGAAACTAACCAAAGAGAGAAGCAACCTACAACTAAGGAGAAACTTCCTGACAGTTAGAACAATTAACCAGTGGAACAACCTGCCTCCAGAAGTGGTGAATGCGCTAACACTGGAAGTTTTTAAGAAGAAACTGGACAGCCATTTGTCCGAAATGGTATAGGGTTTCCTGCCTGAGCAGGGGGTTGGACTAGATGACCTCCAAGGTCCCTTCCAACTTTATCATTATTATTATTAAATTAAAGAGATGCACTCTGCTATTTAATGGCCTGCTGGAGCTGCCTCTGCTTGCTTGGACAGTGCAGCATAGGATCATCTTAGGCACTCTCACTTGTGCTAAATAGGAAGAACTTTCCGTGTTACCATACCGCAAAAACTTTACTTGCACAGGAGGACAAATGTGGAAGTTGGAATCCATTCTTTGGGAAAATTCGCATTTGACAGTGAAGCTCTCTTCCTCCCCTCTCCCAAATGACATATTTAGAAGGAGGAGGATGCAAATGTTCAATGATGCCAGTCTATCACCAACTGTTTGACAACATTTCTAAGGGAAGATGAAATTTAGTTGATTTACCAAATATTTTTTGAGGCCCTTAGTTTGCTGTCTCTAATTCTATACTTGATATACATATACCATTCCTCCAGATTCCAAGCTATTTCCACTTGGAGTTATGACATTAGCTCATGGGCAAAGAAAGCATATTTGTTATTACCGTAGGCAAACTTCCACAACAATGTATGATTTGCCATGTTGTCTATATGCTAGTTCCTACATGCTAGTAATCGGTATAATTGCTGGTTATCAGAATCCCCAAAATTGGCTAAAAATGATTGTGTAAAAAGCAAATTATTTTAATCTTTTAATTCTGAATGACTCTACCTCCCAAAGTATATTTTATTATAAAATAGATCTCCTGTATAGTGTTCCATAGATGAATTATCTCTAAGCCTGCTTAAATTTGCATTGGAATTTTCACAGCAGTACTAGAAGCCGGCTCTGGGTATTTGTGATTTGAGCATTTAATGGCAGTGAGCCTGGACATTATGTTGTGCTATAAATGCTTAGTTTATTGCTTGATTTGGGGCTTTGCGTGTTGCCTGAATTCGGCTATTGTGGTTTCTAAACAATAGTTTGTGATTTGTTATATTTCTAGCCAGCCAATGTAAAAAAATTGTTCTTCTTATAACTGTTCAGAGTAGTTGAATCCCCTTATACAAATGGATGTGGGTTTCCTTCCCCCTTTCAGAAATGGTTTGGAGTAGCAATAGCTTGCAGAGATGAGTGGAGCAGCAGTGAATTAAAAGTAGTTAAAAGTATTTTCCTTCCCAGGGACAGTGTTGAAGGGCAATTTGGCACCTGTGAAAGGCAATTTTGTCCTCCTTTTATTATTCCATGGACACTTACCCTTTCCGACATCCAGGAGAGGAGCAGCTTCCAGTTGCTGTGCTCTCTTCTTCAGTATGGTGGGGCAGATTTATTCCTCCCAGTTTGCTTGCCTGGATGAAAGTACCTGAAGGTGATTGCACCAGTAATCTCCTCTGGAACTTGTGAGGCCGACTTCTTCATATAGTACCAAACCAGTCCATGGAATTCAATTCAAACAGCCACAACTGGAAATAGGATCCTTATCAAAACAGTTGTTCTGATGTAGCCAATTCTGAGGGCTTGCTGTAATTATCACCACCCCAACCCAGCGTTTAGGACAAATCAAATGTCCCAAAGTCACCAAACTATAAACCAAGAGTCTTTCGGTTTTAGCCCTGCCATAGGCATGAAGATAATTTTGGGCCTCTATTGTAGAAGGAGGCCATACTAGTCTCAGCTGGCAAAAAGAATCTGGTAGCATCTTTTCATTTATTACGAAATTTATATTTGCTGACTCACACATTTTTATTAAAAGGCATAAGCTCCCTTCCTCAGATACAAGAGTAGCTTGAATTGGTGGAGAATTTAAATTAGGATGGGTGGAGAAAGGAAAGGACAGAGTGATTATTCAGATGCAGATTTCATGTGAGACAGATTACAGGGCTTCATCAACTAACAATTGTAATGTGTTAAAAAAAAAAACCTCTTGCATTTTTTGAGTTCTTCTAAGATTGCCTGAAACCTTTTGATGTAGCTAAGTTACAGCTCATAAAAACTTAGGCTTTGTAATAATGTTTGGTAATTTAAAAAGATGCTACCAGACCCCTTCTCGTTTATGGGGCCTCCAGTCACTCTCTCTTTGCCCTGGGAAGAAGGGAACAGCAAATCACTTCTAAAAATGTTGCCAAGAAAACTGCAAGGACTAGTCCAAGCAATTGCCAGGACTAATTGGCACACCTGTACATTTGTGTGTGTGTGTGTATGTGTGTGGAAAGAAAGAGACTTAAAGGATCCAGGCAAGTATTTTTAATGTGCAAATTGTTAACAAATATGGAAGAATAACCTATCTTGAAACTGAAAATTTTATATGCAACTCACCAAGATCATATTTTTTTTTTCTCTACAATGGTCTGACAGTCATTTACCTAGCATAGGCATATAAAATTTTGTTGCAAAAACTGTTAACAAGAAGACAGCCACAAGAAATGCCTGGTTTTGACTAGATATAACAAGTCCAGTGCCATCTACTGACAAAATGATGAAATACTATCCAAGTTGTGTGGGACAATCATGTTCTCGAAATTATTCTTAGGAATTCTCAATTTAAGTCATGAGCCTTACGCTAAAATTCAATTTGATGGAGGAGGGGGGGTCAAGTTATATATTGAGAACCATACAATAAACATAGCTAACATAACAGTTTTCTTCATGAAAATCAACCTTAGTACCAGGCTTCCATCTCTCTGCCTCAGTACACAGGTATTCAGTAAATGCACAAGGAAAAGGCTCCAGATGCCACTTCATAGTATTCATCATGTCTTATGGGGGCCAGAGCAGCTCACATTCATTGCCCCACCCACAAATAGCTTTAGAGATGCCAAGCCCAGGGTTTTTTCGGGGAGACCTAACTTATGACCATGGGGGATGAAACAATATGAAAAGAAAGCAGAAAGTATACCATTTTTTGCCAAGAAGGCAGTCTATGATTGAACAAATTATTAACACTTATTCTGTTGAATGTCCTTTTCAGGGAAGCAACGCATAGCGTCATCTCCAAAAACAATGAGCATTGTTAATAGGAAGCAAAATTAATCCCAAGAGGAGGGCAAATGATTTGGCCAAATTAATCCTGTATTCAGATAGTCATCCTATATTAGGTTCTGTTTTGCTCACCAAAGAAAATATATTCCATATGTACCTCTAAAACATTAGCTACTTCTTATTCCATCCTCAGAAAATAAAATTCTGATTTCCCTAATCAATCCATTGGCGTTAGTTCTTGATTTATATTTAGGTACTTCATTGATGATATTTATTGCATTTTAAGACCATATCTTCAATTATCCCAATTATTATTTTTCATCAGTATGTATAGTAATCAATCTTTTTTTGCAATTACACGTTAGTAATTTCTTATCTTGATCCAGTAACTCACTCATGGTAAAGTAGGATTGCTTTCTTGAATTTTCTAGCCAGGTGTCAATGGAAATTACGTTTCTAAGTACATTAAGCACCTCCCTCCATCTCCATGCATTTATATTTTTTGTGCCTTCAGCAGAGGGCAATTCTGTCTAATCCAACTATGGGTTGTATGTTCATGAAAGGAGCTGGTACACATTGTGATGGTTTATGGCAGTGGTGGCGAACCTATGGCACGGGTGCCAGAGGCGGCACTCAGAGCCCTCTCTGTGGGCACGCGCGCCGTCACCCCAGTCCTAGGTCTTCAGCTGGGTTTTATACTGTAAAACCATATTTGCTTTAGGCCTCTGCCGCCGTGTGCAAAAAAAAAAAAAAGATTCAATCAATCAATTTCAACTTCTCGCGGGAAAAAAAATCTTGCAAAGTTGGAATTGATTGATTGAACTTTTTAGTCCCACCCAGTTTGCCATTACCACCACAGCCACACCCAGACAATGGGCCACACCCACCCGGCACCCGACGATGCATAAGTGGGTTTTGGGTTGCAGTTTGGGCACTCGGTCTCTAAAAGGTTCGCCATCACTGGTTTATGGGAATGACCTTGGAAGATGGGGAGAAGAGATGCTGCCCAGGGAGCAATCAGATAAGGAGGGATGGGGAGCCTACAGCTGCATAAGGGGCAGAGAACAAAACTCAGAAAGGATCCTCCCTAACTTCCCAGGCTGTAAAAGGGACAGAGGGAGATTTGTTTTTTCAGATTTGCAAGACTCTCATAATATGACTTCACAATAAAGTAAAATCTGGTTGGGTTTCCTCTGGTTTACTTGGGAAGGCTGACATATATACAAAGTTAAAGAATATGTGAATGAATTCTGACCTTTTCAACAGATAATTACAGTCTTACTCTCCTTTCCTGTTAGATGTCATACAAGTCCCTTCTGCCCCTCATTTGTCGTTCTTAGTCTTCAGATTCATAAATCATCACCATTTCCTTCTTCTTTCAGCAAAAAGTCTTATAAGGTTTCCAGTCTTTCCCCCCAAAACAACATTGTTGCTTTTTCTCTGACTAAACAGTTTGGTTTTGCCATTCCTATAAATTTTGATATTTTCGCAATCATTTTTCCGTTGTGGGGATTTCATTATTCTTCCATCTTAGTGCATAAAATAATCTTGCTACAATGTACAAAATCAATCTACCATGCATCTTTTAGAATTCATTGTCCATAAATTCCAACAAAAGAGCTTAGGTTTCTTTGCAATACTAATGTTTTGCATCACAATGTGAATTTGTGATGCACTTAGTTTTCTCACAAATCAAAATAATAAAAAGAAACAAAACTTTACATAACATCAAGGTGGTCAGCAAGTATATGGAATGTTATAGCTACAGACCCTGTGCGCCAATTGTTGCTTCATTTTCACTGATGCTACATAATATTTTGCTACAAACCAAGTACCAGGTAGTACAGAATTTGAAATCTGAAAAAAGTAAAATCATACCTAAATCATACATAGTACAAGGCTGGGATTTCCTCCTCCCTTCTTGAGGTTATCTGCTCTTTCCATCAGATTGGATAAGGTAAGGATGCTTCAGGTCCTTTCTCTTAAATGTTGCAATCTTGTGGCACCTAGGAAGTGTGCCTTTTCCCTAGCAATCCGTAGTCTATAGCATATCCTTCCCTTTGAGATCTGGCAGACCTCACCTCTTAATCTCTGTTCCCCTGTGTGAGCAACCCAGAACTGTGAGTCTAAGATACAAATCTTTTAAATAAAAATGAAGAAATAAATGTGGTCAGTATATCGAGAGTATTGATCAAGCAAGAGTAAGATACAAGTGCTACAAATGTCCCTTTAGATACTACAATAAAATAGCATAGGTTGGACTATTTAAATATCTCTAGTTCTACAACATTGCTTCAACTTGTTTTTATTTCAATAATTTCTTTGTTTACCAATGGATAATAAGCATAAACAAGCAACTGCAAGGCCTTAAAGATCTCCATAGCATCTCACATACTTTTTTCTCACATACAGATTTTTCAAAGCATGATTGTATTCCTGAGAGAATAATCAACCAATTTCATCAATATTTTCTGGGGTGAAAAATGAAAGTTAACCTCCCAGTTACCCATGATCCTCTTCAATGCTTACAGAAATGCAAAACTGCTAGACAGTATTTTCATTGTTCACAATTTTTGTTCTCAGATGTAGAGACCCCTCAACTATCCAGAAAAAGTAGCATCTTGTACTCCTGTGCAAATCATTCAGTAAATTGCTCTTCTGAATCTGCACCTTGAAATCCCAAAATAAATAGTCATTGCCTGAAAACTAAGCCCTTCTAAGCATACGTGTGCATGTCCAGAAGACATTTCAACCAGTCATTCCAGCTGCTTTTTTAGCTTAAAAGACAAGATTCAGAGAGAAGTTTTCTTATAAGCAAAATGTCTCATTGAATGATTTGCACAGACTTGGCACTTGTAATTTATGCTGCGTGGATAAATTTCCTTCCGTTCCAAGCCAGTAGCGCTGTAGGAAATGATGGAAAGAAAACTGTTTTGCGTCTTAATGTGAACAGGGCTATTTAGTGGTTTCTAACTTCACCAAAATAATGAATATGAAAATAATCCAGGAGAGTTTTAAAAAACTCTTGAAAATGAAGAGGGAAACAACTAAAAAGAGAAGGTTCTGTTATCATCAGAGTTTGGCCTCTTCTTCTATATACCTGAATTTAGCTTTTGGCTATTTGACATTTCCCCCCCTGCTGAATAGGCTCTCACAAATAAAATCACTAAATAAATATTTAGCACTTAGTGTACATATGCAGGAGGGGTCCTTGGTGCTCTCTGAGGTTGGTTGTTTTCTTGCAGACATTTCATTAGTCAAACTAGGTAACATCATCAGTGTTCTTTCTTTCCAAGCTTAGGAAGCATCAAGCTCAGGGAACTCCAAGGACCCCTCATTTCAGCCCTGAGCTAGAAATATTCTCCTTCATTGGTAAATAGGTATTTATTTTACCAGTAGATGGAGCTATCCTGTAAAGATAATGCAGTGTTTCTCAACCTTGACAATTTTAAGGCATGTGGACTTCAACTCCCAGAATTCCACAGCCAGCATTGCTGGCTGTGGAATTCTGGGAGTTGAAGTCCACATGCCTTAAAATTGTCAAGGTTGAGAAACACTGAGATAATGCATCCTTTTTTTTGCTTCCCCCCCCCCCACATTTTTTTTCTCCCTTCCATCCTGAGCTACCACAGAACAGGAAACTGAAGCAAAAAAGATACTGCAGGGGTCGCTTCTTCTCTCCCTTTCTCCCCACCCTACAATGAAAATGCCGCACTTTTGCACGCTTGAAAATCTTTCTTTGCAGTGGAGAATCAGAGGAATTAGGTTAGAGATAAATTGCATGACAGCTATCATTCCCAGATCCCCTGTTCTCTTTTTTTATACTTCTTTTTTTAATAGAATACAATATAAAAATGTTGTTAGTGATCAGGTAAGGCAGCCACATCCTGTTTTACTGGAGGCTTTTCTGTTTTCATTTTAAATGTAACCTTGGATTCATACCTCGGACATAGCAAAAAAAAAAATGGAATGCATTTGGGGATTGTTGCATGTTGATGTAAGCAGAGTTTGCCTTCCTCTATCATTTGAGTATTCGCCATTTCTACTCTTCGTTTGCCTATTGTTTGATGTTACTCTTGTTTATTTGTTTATCAGCTACCCAAAGAACTTTCAATTGTCACCGTTGGCGTACTTTAAGCTGTCATATGAGGATACTTTTCTTTTGGCAGTCAGCTGGTTTCTTACTGTGAAAGACATGCTGGAAACCTGTTGAAATTGAGTATCAAGGCAATGAGGGATAAACAGCTTTTTTCATCCTATGCTAAAAGAAGCTATGTTTATGAATCTAAGGTGTTTTTTTTTTTAGAACTATTTAGTACTGCCGTTTCTATTTTCTATCTAGTGGGAATAACAAGCAAAATGCACAGTTGAAGACCCTTTGATAATGTAAAGAGCAAAGTATTGTTGGGTCTAAGTATTATAGACACCAAGATCCCAAGCTTCAGTATCTGACTTTTTCTAAAAGTGCACAGTATGTGATCAAATGACCCTTTCAATATTTTTGCTCAAATGGATTTGTCCACTGCTTTCTGCCAGAGGTAGGTGCTTCCAACTCAATCCTTTCATTTGTTCTGCTTGTGCTCCCTCTTCGCCAGTGATTTCCATCTTGGCAAGAGGTTTTTGCTTTGCATTATTAGCCTGTAGGTTTGGTAGGCTAAAGAATCAGGATTGAAGTCTTTGGGATTTCAGACTTACGACCAACCTGAAGTCCAACTTCGTGGCTCACACTAGGATATCTGAACCTGAACTTGATAACGTCAGATATGACTTGATACATCATATCTGGCTTTGTTACAAGATGAAGTTCGCAAATGGAAGTATTTTGCCATAGGATTAGGGTCTCTGGGAGGAAAAATGCAATATTCTAAATCAGAGGTTTCAATCCTTGATCTATGAGTGATATGTACCTTTCTTATTTGAGTTTTAAGCTAGAGAGATAGACCTATTATCTTGTGTCATACTAGAAGTTCTGTAATTTTACCACTCTTTGGGGGTGGGGGAACGTGGACAATTTCAGTATATATGTTGTGATTTTGTACATTACTGACTCCCGAAAGGTAGTGTATCATCAGTTTCATCCTTATTGGCTATCTGAACCTGATGAGTCCCAATAAGAACAAAGCACATTGCATACTGCATACTGCTTTCTAGTGTTCAGTAATGTGTAACATTTTTCAATCTAGTTTTCTTAAATGGTGTCACAAATAAACATGTATCTCTACTTTGCGAGTTACTTCTCATATAAAAATTGTTCTGACTTTTAAAAATAATTTCAAAATAGATTTAGAAAAAGACAAGCTGACCATTCTACACCTTAACCAATCTTAACATGCATTTTGTGGGAGAAATTTCCAATCCTGTGGAAATTAAGGTACTTTTTCTATAGTTCAATTTTTTGAAGCCTTTAGAATCCATAGCTGTAATTCTGATGATAATCTGGGTTTCATCCCATTCCTCCTTTTCAGAAAAGTCCCATCTCTACAGGATGTCTCCGGACATTAAGTAATTGTACAGAATAATCACAAGGGTTTTTTTCATCTTAGTCTTTGAAAGTTTGTATTGTTATTAATTTCGTTACCTCTTTTATCAACACCATCATAAAGTTAACCAAAGCAAATACTGAGCTTTGCCTTCAAATCTCTACTAATGTCAGGATTTTTCTTTCCAAGTATTTTTCTCTCTTATCTTCCTACCATCTCTGAATCTACCTTGTTGCCAGTTCCTATGATGAGGAAAGCATTCAAATGATGAGTTTATAAGCAAACTTGAAGTTCTTCTTGGAATGCTCATGTAGAGTGAATAAATGGCACTGCACTTTTATTCAAGGTCATTCCCAATTTTGGAAGACATAGGATTGTATCAAAATATTTGCAGCTTTATTGAACCTTTCTCTTTTGTTACAAGAGTCAATTCATGCCTCGAAACACAGTAGTTAATTTCATATGGAAAAGTAATACAGGTAGTCATCAACTTACAACCACAATACAGCCCAAAATTTATGTTATTGAGACTTTTGTTAAGTGAGTTCTGTCCCATTTTACAATCTTTCCTGCCACTGTTGCTAAATGAATCATTGCAACTGTTAAGTTAGTAACATCCAGTGAATCTGGTTTGCCCATTATCTTTGCTTATCAGAAGGTTGTCAGGTCACAAAAGGTGATCATATGATCCCAGGACACTGCAACCATCATAAATATGAGCCAGTTGCCAGGCATCTGAATTTTGATCGTGTGACCATGAGGATGCTGCAGTGGTCGTAAGTGTGAAAAACAGTCATAACTTAAGTTACTTTTTTCAGTGATGTTGTAACTTTAAACAGTCACTAAATGAACTGTTGTAAGTTGAGGACTACCTGTATTGGTCAAGTTTTATTAGAAATGCTGCCTTGATGCATTACAACAAAGCATTTTTTTTCCTGTTTCTTCTCCAGCGTAATAGTTCAGTCTTTTAGAGAATTTTAGTCTTTTACCCATTTTCAACCACTTCAGGAAATAAACACTACTAAATTCTGTAAGGTTTCTGAATATTTATAATTGAGAGACAAGTCCATGGTTAAGACACCAGGCTAGAAACTAGGATACTATGCGTTCTAGTCCTGTCTTAGGCACAAAACCAGCTGGGTGACCTTGGACTAGTCACTCTTTCCCAGCCCTAAGAAGGAGGCAGTGGCAAGACATTTCTAAACACTTGCCAAAAAAAACCCTGCAGGGACTAGTCCAGGCAGTCACCAAGAGCCAGAATTGACTCAAAGCACAAAACAAGCATTAGTAAACTCTGTAAGGTTTCTGATCAAATATACATTAAATTTGTAAGAGTAAAATTAATACCTCTAGTGCCACCAAACCAGAAAGAGCAACTCCTATTTCCCTGGAGGTCCTTGTGCACTTTTTTTCTAAATCTGCTGTAGAGAGACAAACAAGAGGAGAAAAATAAAGAATATCTTAACATGAGCAGGCTTCCATTTATGTAATATTCCATTCTCCCATCCTATACACATATAAAAACACAAACCATTTGCGCATCATTTGCAGCAGTAAGAATTCCCTTTGTGACTGAGGGAGAAAGGGAAAAGGCATTGGCACATTCAGATTGCAAGTGGTAACTCAAGAGTATCACATAAATAATGCAATAGGTGAATTTGTTCTAGCATCTCCTTGAATGTATTTAAAAATGCATGGTAGCAGTGAATTCCAAGTCTTCCATATGAATTCTTGTATATTTTTAACACTTGATAATAGTCAGCCCACTGTTTAATGGCATTTGCCTCTTGGAATTTTTATTTACTTTTTGCACAGTCCAGCTTGGTCTCATAAACCTATATATGCACATTTTATTTTGAAGGCAATACTGAAACAACCATACAAAGGAAGATGCTATGAGTATCTTCCGCTTTCTCTACTGAACCTGTGGCAGCAAATTATGATGATGATATCTATTCAGTCGATTCTATGGATCAGGTCTCTCCACATCTTCCAGTCTTGCACTATCTGAGTTTTTCCGTGCTCCGGCTGGAGTCAGCTTTGATGGTGTCCAGCCACCGTATTCTTTGAATATGTTTCATTTTATTGCTAACTCTTCCCATCATAATCTCTTTCTCCAGTGAATTTTCCCGCATGACATCGCCAAAGTGATGGCAGCAAATAGATATGAATTAATAAAAGATACCAATGTCATGGATCCAGAGTGGCTTCATTTAATAAATAACAGAAAAGCTGTAATCTAGGCTGAAATTTATATAAAGCTATAAGACCACTCATAATTGTCAGTGAGACCATATTAGTAGAGTTATCTAAAGTTCAGAATTTTACTTTTTCCTTTTAGGACTCAGCCTATTTACTATTTTATTTTATTTCATTTTATTTATTAGTAAATCTGTTTGCCACCTTTCTCCTAGTTCAAGGTAACTCTGAGTGACTTATTACTCTATTCCTATTTTCTTTTGGAAGCTTAAGTAAAAATAACATAGAACGTGGCAAACTGACAGTATAAGAAATGAATTGTTAGCAAAACACAAGCCTTATACAGGTAGTCCTCAAGATATGACCATAATAGAGCCTATCACAGCAGTTGTTAGGTGAAACCTCCCCCATCCCCACTCTCCCCAGTGAAATGTTAAACTTATGTGCCATCACCAAACAGAGCGTGGGGTGCCTCCTCCATGGGAGGCCTAGTACGGGACCAGGCCTGCCTGCCCTGGCCCACCCAAGCCCTCCCTCCCCTCTGAGACTCACTGTGCTCCACTTCCTGCAACTTGGGTCCCAACAGGCCTTTTCCCACTCCTACCGGGGCCTTAGGTCTGATTCCCACTCTAAGAGGCTAAACACTCTTCTCCTCATTTACCTTTGGAAGAGCTCCAAGGCCGCCTTTGTAAGCTGCGTGGTACAGTTCCCAAAACAGCTGCCATTTTGTCCCAGCTGGGGCAAAATTCCAATGGCGTCCGCATTGGGTCACCGCCGCATATTCTAGGGACAAACTACTTTGTTCTGCTCCCTTAACAAACTTCTGCAATGCTGTGTAGAGCTTGGTATGGCAGCAAAACTAAGCAGTTTTATCTGGTGTCGCCATTTTGTCCCCATCCACAAATGGGTGGGACAAAATGGCAGCTGCAATTTGGGTCGTTGCCACATAGCCCAGGGATAAACTGATTCATTTTTCTGCCTTACCAAACTCTGCAAAAGTTTTCTGCAGTGTTCAGAAACTTCTGCAGTGCTATGTGCAGACTTCTCTAAGGCAGCAAAATAAAGTAATTTCTCTGGCAGCTGCCATTTTGTTCCACCCACAAACAGGCAGGACAAAATGATGGCCACATTTTGATCACTACCACATGGCATGGGGACATATGGCCTACCCTCCTTCAACAATATGAGATCTGGAGAACTTCAGAAGGTAGGTGTGAGGTGTGATGATTGTGTGGTGAAAAGGTCCAAGCACTACAGGATTTTGGTGGGGTGGGAGGGAGGAGAGAGGTGGGGGGGCACTGCAGCAACCCTGTGGTAGGTCGTAAGAGCAAACAACTGCAGGCCCGCTGCATCTGTTGTCTTTTTTAATGGGGTCATATATATCTTTTGCAGGGTCTGTTGAAATTTCGAATGTTTGTTAAAAGGCCTGTCATAACTCGAGGATTATGTGTATTTCAAACTAGACATGAATATTTGTTGGTTAATCACATATTCATTCCAGCAGTTTAAAAGCCATTCAGTTCCAAAAAGGTTCTAAGCAGCATACAAATAATACAAAAGTAAATCAGAAAGAATAAAATAAAAATATTATGAAAACATGATTCCTTAATCCAGTGGCATAATTAATTTTGAAATGTGTTAGGCTGTTTTCTTAAAGTTTCTGTTTTGCATCTCACTTAGGTCCATCCATAGTATTTGCCATTGTAACAATAGAAAATAAGATTTTTTTTCTTGTCATATGCAGGATATGATAATTCATCCCTGAATAAGTTAAGACAAAAAACATAAACAATTTGGAATTGAACTTCTGATACAGTGATGATTTTAATCATATATCTTTGCAGTGAGTAGTTTTTAAAACATTGTTACCCCAACCAAATTACTGAATTTGGTTTTTGAAAAGCAATTGATATGTTCCCATCCTTTTTGGGGCTAACAAAAAAGAGACAGATCATATTTGTTCCTGTTACTGTTTCCCTCCCAGGTTCTCTTGCATTAGCACTCTGAATGTACAAACTGCACTTTAATCTTCCTTGAGCACACCAGTGGCTAAAAGGGAATCCAGTTCTCAAGGTTAATCATCTTCTTGCGTTTTAATATAATAATAATAATAGTAGTAAAGTTGGAAGGGACCTTGGAGGTCATCTAGTCCAACCCCCTGCTCCAACCCCCTGAATATGTACAAGCATATTCACTTTGCAATGGTAACTCGGACTCTAGAGCTGAAATGATAGAAATTGCTACATATGGAACTGACACAGATTTCACTTGGGTGAAATTAAAATGTGCTATTCTTTAATATATATTTATTTTTTACTTTTAAGTGTGTCAAAAATATTCAAAATATTTGAGATAGACCTCTGGTAGTTTTGCTAGTATAAATATTCAATACAAAATCATGTTAAAAGTAATTCATGATCTGTATGTATAAAACCTACATACTTAACTGTTACAAAGCCACATTTTCAAATTTAACAGGTTGATTGTGAAACTGCAGTGTGTTGGGTTATGGTACAACTATTTTAAAGTCTTTTAATCATAATAATCTTACATGCTCAGTCATCCTGACAAAAGTCTAGCCCCTTACATATATGATCTCTGAAGTTTCTAAGTCGTTTACTGTCATTAGAGGCCAATTAGTTTAAGGACTTAGAGCCTTTGTCTCATTTCAGGATTTTACTTAACTACTAATTCATCCCTTTACACCATTTTGCTTTTTAAAGTAAGTGTTCTCACACAGGGAAAACACTCTTAAAGGACTTGCTGTGCTAACACCAGTACAGTAGTGACTATTTTCTGCTAGCTTAAGAATCTATTTCAGAGTAACTTCCTTTCCCTCCCCCTGGGAAGTAGACTCTCCAATTTGGTACTTTTATTTATCTCATCTGCCTAGCAGATGCAGGGCACATTTTTAATCTGATTGGCTCATTGGACAATCAAAGAAGTTTTAAAAAGGAAAATATTCAGAGCATTTCAGTGTAAAACTGCTTCTGCAGTTCTGTCTGAGGAAAACAATATTGCTTGTCAGCCAAGAGCTAGTTTTACTGCTACTGAAGAAACAAGGAACATGCTGGTTTTCATCTGTTAACAAAAATCCATGAAAGGTGTAACACCTGTTCACTGCTTGGATTGAATTGTGTTGATAATCACAATCAAGTGTATTCATTATTCATTGAAAAAGGTGTGACTTCAACAAGCATCAAAATTCCACTCTGTCTATTCACTGTTGGCAACAGTGAATAAAAGAGAGGAGCACTTTGACTTTGGGCTAGAATGGTTGAAATGTATGTTTTTCTTGTTGCCCAGTTTTGCCATCTTTTTGCTCTTTTGTCTTATTTTATTTTTTCTATCTTTTCACTTTGCAAACCACCCAAATTTTCTGTGAGTTGGGTAGTATACAAATTTAATAAGATTTAGAAGTCGGACTTTTAAATAATTATATGCTGTAGAATAGAAAGCTTTATTTTGCATACCATTGCACAGAAATTTTTATTACAAACTTTGATTCGGAGGACTTATAAATTTTTCTTCCCTTTTTACTTTAAATTCACCTTTCCTAAAAATACATGCTGCCTAATCAGTTAAAAAAAATAACTACTGCTATATCAGTCAATCTTTATTAGAGTCATAAGGCCAGAAGTAAAATTTAAATAAAATCTGTGGGTGTCTGCTGTTTCTACAGTTGCTACTGAGTATTTTGTTCCCAAGATCTAAGTGGAATTTTTTGAGATCAGCAAGAAGTCCATATGCATTTCATGACTTAGAATTTTCTCAAAATATACATTCTATAATACAATGTCATTTCAAATTTCAGTTTCTAAATAAGTTCCTGAATGTGATACATAACTTGGAAGATTTTTAACACAAAACATTTAATTGACAATAAGTTCATCAGAACTTTAAGAAAATAAATACAATATAGTTCTTGCTTATAAAAGCCACCACTAGTAGATTGTGTCATTATTCAACTGATATCAACTTGATGCTTTTGTTTAAGCCAGAACAGAACTAAGCCTTCTGAAACCTGATATTTTTAAAACATGTCATCAACCATGGGATGTGGCCGAAAGAGCTCCTTTTCCTATTTCCAGGAGTTAACTATAGGATGTTAGAAACTAATTCAGTACTATTTATAGAAAGATGTTTTTTTGCCAAAGGCACAACTAGAACTCACAATCTCCCAGTTTCTAGCTTGGTGCCTTAAGCACTACATCTAACTGGCTCTTCTTTTGTGGCTATTGTACTATCAACCCAAAAATCCAGATGAAGACTAGTTAGCAACAAAATGTTTCTATATTTCTTTCCATCAAGGGCCATTAATATTTTTGCAGCACAAATAAGATAGGGCTATAAAAAGAATTACCTCTGTACATAATAACTGACACAGCCAAGTGAAATAGCAAAGACTATCCACATAGTCTTACTTTTTGAATTGGTTATTAATAAGCATGACAGATGAAATAATAGAAATGGCTTACAGGTATCTGATTTCATTTTTTCCAAGTTTTTCTTTTTCCTTCTTGTTCTATTTTCCTTCTTCGACTAGCTATGAAGATGTTTTCAAGAAAAATCCATTGGTCTCAAAATTGACCTGTCTGGGGTCTGGGCATCTGTGGGGTAGATCAACGATGTCAAATAGCCTAAGTCCCACACCATTTTAAGCAGTGCTTTTTTTGTAAAAAAAAAAAAAAAAAAAAGATGCCGGAACTCACACTCATCATACAACCCGCCTTGCCTACCCTACAAGGTTCCATCCAAAAAAGGTGCCGGGACTCCGTTCTGGGGATTCTATGACAAAAAAAGTCCTGTTTTTAAGTATGTCAAAATCCTTTTTAACATTTGTATCCAATTGCTCCTTCCATTGCATTGTGCCTGCCAGTTTGGCATGGTTGAACTACCCACCCCTTTCCTGGAGACCCTGTGTTTGTATGTCAAACAGGCTCTTTCTTTGCCTTTTGCTGTGGGATTGTGACTTAACTACTGGTTGCAAGCAGAAGGTTTGAGCCCTCTGGAAAGCTGTCCTGAAAGACCACCAGTGGATTTTCCAGGAAGCCTGGATCAGCAGGGAATCCCCAGGTGGAGGAGTGACCATGGAGAGTCAGCTGGGAAAGCCTTGGTGCAGACCTGCTGCCTTGATATCTGTAATCATGAAGATACAGTAAATCCAGAGAGTCTACAAGGAAAATCTGTTTTTGTTATCAATATATCTTGCACCACAATCCATGAGCAGGCAATAAGAAGAAATTCACTATTCCCTGAAAGAATGAAGTGACTGTATTCTTCACTCATTCATTAAAGGCTAGATGGTTTGATGCTGATGGGTTTGTTATGTAGGTCCAGAGGCAAACAGTTTGATCCAGAGAAGATAAGGGCATTTTTTTCAACCCTGTCAATCATTTTAATCCAAGGGGAGGAAATTAAGCCCTAAGGGTAGTAACTTCATCTGAAGCATCAGAGGCAGGAGGTATAACTTCATGAAGATGGAGAGTTAGGTTAATTTTAGAAGGCAAGGCATGGCAAAGCAAATGTCTTTAGCAAACTTACTCGAGAAACTTACTTGCTCAGACTAAGGAGACAGTCTTAAGGCATATAAGCATAGATATGAGCAATCCCTATGGTTTGGCCTGACTGATTTGATGAGCTGCAATTTGTCCATCTGTCCCAACCAAAACAGACTAACAAAATTATAAGAAACAAAATTTCTTTTGCTCAAGAAATCACCTAGTCAGCCTTCAATTCAGGTTAGCTTGCTAGAATCTCCTAATATTCATATAGTGTACAGTTTTAGACTTTTTTTATCGTATGCGGATTGGAATGGAATTAGACAAGTAGGACAAGGACTTCCATGTGTACTGATAGAAGAGAATATTTGAATAGTAGCTTAGGGTTGAAATGTGAGGTCTGAGTTTGGATGTTTTCTTGCAGGCATTTCATTACCAAACTGAGTAACATCATCAGTGCTAGTAAGGGAGTAGGAATTTGCTCTCATTTTATATACTAGTGGCTCCATATGTGCATATTAGCTAAATGGAAAAGTAGAAATAATATCTAACTAAATGAAAAAGTAGAAATAATATCTGAAAAAATAGCGATGTGCAGAGATTTACCTTAACTTCATGTTAAAAGCATTGATATGGTGGAGTTCCTAATGTGGGAGTTTTCACAACTATGTCCCTAATTTGAACACAAAATATCTATATTCTGTTGAATTTGTACTTCCTTATCCATGTCCTCAGATACAAAAATAGTATCGATGATGGAGCAAGATTGATTTTCTGTTAATATGATCTAATATTATAAACACTAATTGGCAATTGCTCTTCAGAGCAGAAGGATATTTCCTAGTTTGTTGTAACTGGTGTTGCATTCCCCCCCCCCCAATTTTTTTTTTTGCATCTTCCCTTTTGTTTAAAATTAAACATCAAGGTTAACATTGAAGATCTTTCCCTCAACCTGTGATATGATGGAAGTCCTTCCTTAAACTAAGTTGTGAAATGCTATTTTTTTTTAATTCTTTCCCACAAATATCTATGATCCTTTTTAAATGTTTGATAAATCTTTGATTGGGAATTACCCAGCCAGAGTTGGTTGATAGATGTGCAGCTGTATAAATGTTTTAAATAAATAAAATAAAATGAATGAATAGCAGATTTGAAATAAAGTTTGGCAGTTAGAAGCAGGAAGAATTAAAGCAAAGCCTGTCAAAACAAATGCCTTACTTCCAATTCTGTTTTAGAAATGTGATGAATCACAAACTGCACTGTCATTATTACATTCAAAGTCATAGTTCATCCCACATTCTTAATTCATTCTTGGATCCTAATTTTTTCTTTCTGCCTTTCTATATGCACACACACACACACACACACACACACACACACACACACACATTCTGTATATTACACTCCTATGCTATGGTAGATAGAATGTATATAATTTAGGAGTTAGAGATTCTGTTCCTCAAGCCTCAGTTTCATTATACATCTTTCCCTGAATGCAGATGTACTTCTTTAATGGTATAGGTTAGAATCCATCATCTTCATAATCTGTCCAGTATTTAGCCACTATTGGTTGAGAGTATTCCAATTAAAATTGCTACAGTTTCCCAAAGGCAAAGAGTTAGTACTTCCTGGTGGTGCATATTAGTAAACACTACATATAATAAGCACTGGGTAACAGTAGAGAAATATCCTCTCCCAACACACATCAACAAGGGGTGGTAGAAGTCTTGTACACAAGAGCCTGACATATTGCAATCTCCCCCCCCCCTCTCTTCTCTCTTTTCTCTTTTCTCTTTTTCTCTCTCTCAGTTTAATGGAAGGTGGATTGTACCTACCATTCTGATAGATCCAAAGTCAATGAAGTCCCTGATTTGCTTTGTGAATATACAAAAAAGCAATGTTGCTACCTTAAAAAAATTTCGAGCACAGCCTCTTTCCACTGCAGTCATTTAGTGCAGGAGCAGTACTGCAGAAAAGTACAGCAGCAGCCATCAGACCTTCCCTGGTAAATTCAACAATATTATTGGCATTACATGAACATATCCACTTATCATAAAATATTAAAACACCTATAAATGATAGTATAATATGTTTCATATTATTGCTCTATTTCTATTTTCTAAATTACTGTTTATTTGAAAATGTATGGCTGTAAGAGATGTTGGGGGGGCAACATTTAGCTATAGATTTTGTATTAAGAAAAATTAGCATAATAATAATAAAATCTTAAGCATATAGTTCATTCTCCTGCTATGTGTTGTCTCCAGCACAAGTGCTTTAATATATATAAATATAAAGACTAAGACTCCATTGTGCTATTTTAGAATATTGGGTATATTCTGAAGTGTGGTTGCATGCAGATGACGAATAAAAATTTTCTAACATATTTTGAACTTAAGTAGCAAATATAGTCTTGACTTTGAAAACAGTGCACATCAGGCAGAATATAACTGTTAACTTCACTTGGAATAAGAATTGTATATTACAAGTCTATCCTTATTTTCATCTATTCAACCTTTCCCTGTAAATTGAATTTGATTGAAATGGGAAAGGCCAGTTTAATCTAATCTCATCTAGCAATATATTATTGGAAATATTTTTCCTCTGGTAATAAGATGCAGTGATTTTGTGCCTTCTTTCCAATATATTTGGAAATTCACTTGGAAGGCCTGTATGGTTTATTTGTACATTAAACCATAAGTTATTTAGGCTGTTAGAGAACTGACAGTGCAGTCTTCTGTCTCAGGTAACTGGGAAAGCACTAAAAGAGTGCCAACTCTGATTTTTAAAAAAATCTTAGAGTGAAAAATAGGAAGCTCAAAGAAATAATTACATACTATAATTAAAAAAAAAAAAAATTCTCCGGAGTTTTGAACCGGCAACCTACTATCCACAAAGCAAGAATTACAGTTATTGTGCTGTTAGAGATTTATGAAAAAGAAATCTCTAAAATAGTGTTCCCCAATCTTTCTGGCATTAGGGACCACTTTTGGGAAAAAATTGTCTTCCGCGGACTGGGGGAGGGGATGGTTTTGCGCACAACTTAGATTCCGCACATGTACAGATGAAACTTCACTTGTTTGCCCGCCACGATCCGGTTTCTAACAGACCACAGACCTGTATTCTAAGACATTAGGAGAAACAAAGTCAGTAAGAAAGGATTTTCTCCCCCTTAAAGCTGCTTGTTCCAGCGTGTATGTTTATGTTCTACCTTGGTGTCTATAAATTGAATTTATCACACAAGTGAGTGAAGGTTATCCTCCCATAAGCTTAAAAGCTGCATTGATAAACAAATTTATGAGATACTCTTAATACATGTCAACTACTTAAAGTGCCCTTTTAAGAAAATATTCACAGCAAGCTGAATTAGTCTTGAGCAGCAAGAGGGGGAGGAATCAGACAGGACAAGTGGCCCAGTAAGTCAGATAACTTATATTCGTTGCTCATATCTCAAAGATAGTTTAGCCAGCATGACTTACTAGAACAAGACAAATGAGAAGAAGGATGAGTTTATCAAAAATATTCCAATGTCACGCTGTAATTTGCATTGTGTCTGCTTTACAGATATGTATCAACTTTAGAATGAGCATGGTTGCAGCCATCTTTTTCCTTCTCATTCCTAGTTGCCACATAGCACAGAGGGAGGGGGTTTGCCAGGTGTTGCGTTAGACAAAACAGACTTTCTCTCTCCGACTTTCTTTCATGGGAACCAAGGTCATTGGCTGCTCCCAAGACTGCGGGTTGGGCGTTTCATGAAAAGCCTGCCAACAAGCTGAGTGGGGAAACGTATTTGCTTGCATAGCCTTGGGGTTGGGATTTCTTAACTTTGTATTGCGGAATTGTTGTGCATCTCTTCAGATTTGGTTTCACTTTTGAAGTACCGATACTCTGTATCAATAAACACGTTCTTTGAGCAATTTGCAAGCCTTGGAGTTCTGCTTTATTTGTCTCGGTCGATTGGAACCTTGACTATATGTACATACACATATAAAATGTCCATGATTACTCAATCCTAGGAAGAAAAGCAATTGGCCACTGGTTTCCTGGAACAAAAAATTGTAATGGCCCAAGAATGGAGAACTGATCAATGGGAAGACAAGATAACCAATCTAGGCTGAATCCCTTGCAACGTGTGGCCAAAGCTGTCTCCATTCAGACTGTTCTTACACTGGCATGGAGTCAAGCTGGTGAGACTATAGGACAAGAGCATATTAAACTATGAGTGCAGACACATGCCTTAGAATCTCCCCCATGTAACCATAGGAAAAAGACACTGTGTTGGAGGGCCCAAAAAATGATCAGAAAATATGGGCATAAGAAAGGGCCTATAGTTTCTGATTATTTCTGATTAATGAACATAAATGCTTTCCTTCCCTAACTGAACTGTTTGGAAAGGCCTCAAAGCTGCATAATGAAGTCTGCTGGGAGGTAGAACTAAGCAAATAAGTGTTTGTTCCATTTCAAACCAATCCTTTGTTAGTTACTTCTTCCCTCTAAGCCAGTGGTTCTCAACCTGTGGGTCGGGACCCCATTTGGGGTCGAACGACCATTTCACGGGGGTCGCCAAACAACGCAGTCCGCCATTTTTCCCCCCTTTTCCTTAGCTGTGCTACTCCCTTTTATTCTATTGGCTTTTGAAAGCCAATAGAACAGACTCTCTTGAATAGAATAGAATATCGGCCGGCGCAGGGGGCGGCACCATGCATGCGTGGTGCTCCTGGACAGGGAAAGTCCTTGACTTACGACCGGTTGGGTAGTCCTCGACTTACGACCGGTTGGGGGTCACGGCATTAAAAAGGTTGAGAACCACTGCTCTAAGCTCTGGATCAAAAGGCCTCTCAATTTTGGTAAACTTTAAAATGTGTGGATATGCATATTGCCTGGGGAATTCTTGGAGTTGAAGTTCTCACATCTTAAATTTTCAAAATAGAGAAACATCGATCTAGATTTGCTAAACACTGCAAAATGCAGTGTTTTGAATAGACAGTGTTTCCTTTCTAGCCACCTTCTTTCCATCACCTTTTCTTTCCCCTTGAATTTTGGAAAACAAGATGTAGCCATTTTGTAAGTGTTTAAATTGACCAGAAAATTGTTTTGCCTTAAGAGATATTTGTGTTCTGATTCAGATATTGCATTGTATTACAGTTGGTGTGTGTACTTTATTACATATTTGTTTTATCTGCATTCAGACATTTGTGTGTTTGTGTAATTGTATAAACAAAGTTCATGAAGAGAAATTTCTTCCTAAATTTGTTTAGGATTGCAGCTTGTATAAAAATAGGATTGCAGTTTATACAAGAAAAAAGTGAAATGTTGAACATATTTGAGCTCATTTAGGCTTCAGAGTGACATGTTTTCAAGATGCAGTAGTTAGGTGATGGTGAATCTGTGACATATGTCACAGGTGACACCCCATGTTATTTTTGGTGACATGGCAGCATGCCTGTTCTTCCTTAGTTTTCTGAGCCTCACAAGAATGTGGCATGCTCTTGTAAGGCCTGTAGACCCTCTGAAAGTCACCCAAGAGGGTCATGCTCTTGCACGGCCTCTGAAACTTCCCTCCATTTTCAGAAGCTGCAAGGCCACACAAGAACATTCTCCAAAGTTTCCAGAGTGAAGGTCTCATGTGACTCACCACTGCCACAGATAGGCCTTTTTTTTTTTTTTTTCCTGAGAGGAACCTGGGGCAAGGGCAAAATATTCATTTGACTAAGTATTGCACCATTTCAAACAATTAAAAAAATTGTTTCCTTTTTTGTCCAGGTGTGTGTGTGTGTGTGTGTGTGTGTGTGTGTGTGTGTGAGAGAGAGAGAGAGAGAGAGAGAGAGAGAGAGAGAGAGAGAGAGAGAGAGAGAGAGAGAGAAGCAGAGTTAACTTAGACATTTTCTCAATTTCTGACATAACTGAGCTCAAAAGTTTGCCATCACTGAGTAGATTGAAATGAAGGTCACTTAAGCTCTTGTAATCTACCACATAAGTAAATATTACTGTTGTTAATATTATATTTTTATTTAATCTTTTAAATATATAACTACAGTGACCATACATCCTTTATTATAAATGACAGTTCTTTATTTCAGAAAGCTGTCCTTTAGTTTTATTTATTTTTGTAAAACTGACTTTTACTTCTGAAGCTCACTTTACCTTTAAATTACAATTCTTTCCAAATCTTTCCCTGATTTTAAGGGCTTCATGCAAAAGAAGAGAAGAGCAGTGTGCTGCAAATAGTTTTTATTTTTCTGGACATTTCTCCTGCTCCAGAGCATCTACCAAGTGATAGGTTACAAGGAACATGCCCTTTGGAAGACTGTTGACTTCCTTAAAATACAATTCTTTATTGGCAAAATGGGCATCTATATCGTTTTTTACAATTAAAGCTAAGCAACATGACAAAATAAAAATTCAAAAAGTAAACAAAATTAATAATTGTACTGTTAAAATACAAAACAGAATACAAAGTATCATGCTAAAAATGCAGCATGGGCCAACTGATAAAATAAATTTTAAAAGAGAAATTAGCCCCAAATTTATTTATCTGTCTGTCTGTCTCAGGGTAGCAAACATACCTAATACTCTTACCGTTTTTCCCCAAGAAGCAATCAAACATTGAAAAACAATTTAAGAGCCCCTTTCTTACCTCACTGTGAGCTTTCTTTGCAGTTAGATAAGTCCCCCTTATTTGCCTAACCGGACAATATCTTCAGGGGCTTATAGTGCCAATATTTCTCCTTTTAGTGAAGCAGCATCAGATTGAAGTCATAACAGTGACAGTGAGGACAATTAACCAGTGGGACAGCTTGTCTTCAGAAATCGTGGGCACTCCATCACTGGAGATTTGTAAGAAGAGACTAGACCCATGGTGGAGAACTTATGGCACACATGCCACAGGTGGCACGCAGAGCCCTCTCTGTGGGTACCCGTGCCGACGCCCCCATCCTAGGCCTTCAGCTGGGTTTTATAAAACCTTTTCGCTTTAGGCCTCCGCTGCCGTGTGCAAAAAAAAAAAAAGGTTCAATCAATCAATTTCAACTTGTTACAGGAAAAAAAAGATCTCGGAAAGTTGGAATTGATTGATTGATTGAATTTTTTAGTCCCATCCAGTCTGCCGTTACCACTGCAGCCACACCCACCCAATTGGCCACATCCAATGAGCCACGCCCACCCAGTACTCAATGATATATAAGTGGGTTTTGGGTTGCAGTTTGGGCACTCGGTTTCTAAAAGGTTCGCCATCACTGGACTAGACAGTCACTTTTCTGAAATGGTATAGGTTCTGCTGCTCAAGCAGGGGGCTGGACTAGAAGACCTCCAAGGTCCCTTCCAGCTCTATTCTATTCTAATTCAAAAACATAACAGCTAGTCCAGTGTGATGCCACTTAGATGTCCCCTTGGTTCCCTGCCCCACTTCATTTTTTAAAATTTTAAACTGAGTGAGGGAGGGAAAGAGAATGAGAGATTGCTTCTTATTTTATAGCATGCCAATTTCCCATTTAATGGTTTCCTTTAAAAAACATTATTACTATAAAGAGTCAACCTTCAGCCTCATCCTTATTTCCAGGAATATCTCAGATCCACATATAGGACTCAGAAGCTTTATGAAAAAGTAAAAATAATAAATGGCACCAGTCCATTGCTCTGCTTGGAAGTTTTTACTACTTAATTTAAACTTACCTAACTACATAGAGAAAAGAGATAGGTCTGTACTATCAAGGACTTCCAGTCTAAAACAGAAGAGCAGCTAAAATCAGATGTTCAGTTGCCATTAATATGACTACTTTTTCAAATTAAAAAAAATCTAAATAACAAATGCAGGAAACCCAAATGAGACTGGAATACAATATTGCTTAATGTAAGATACTGTTCTGTATTTTAGTACTATGGGAGGGGGGCACTAAAAGTGCTATTTACTTCTGAAGAAAGTTTCTATTTGTTCCAAAGTTTTCCTCCTTGAGTTAAAATGTTTGAGAAGACCAAGATTTTTATTCAAATGTGGCATGGCAATGACAAATTCAAAATAAAATAAAATCCTACGTCATGTTTGAAACATCTGCCCCTCAGATTTTTCTTTGAAGAAGAAAAAAATGTAGACTTAATAAGATACCATCAGAAAGTGAACTTCAAGACTTAGGAAAGATGGATGGATGGATGGATGGATGGATGGATGGATGGATGGATGGATAGATAGATAGATAGATAACCTTTATTTTCATTTTTTTACTGTGGGCACATTGGCACACATTAAAAATGAAATTTAGTTGCTTGCTCTCAAAATGAACAACATAAACTTGTATACTTATACTTCAGAAAAATAAAGTTTACTACATTTACCCTGGGATCATTTAAAGGAAAATATAAGTATATATAAATAAATACATGGGGACGAAGGTCATGTTGGGAACAATCTTTTTTCCTTCAGGTTCAAATTCTCAGTTATTCATAAAGCTAAATTCTGTGCTCCTTCCTTACCTAATTCTGCCATAATTGCTCTCTAGCTCCTCTATAGTTTATTACAAGGCAAGGCAAGGCAAAATTGGTGGAATTGTTAAAGGGTTTGAATAATCAATAGCCATATTAACTTTGGGTATTTAAGAGGATGGAAAAAATAATTTCAATCCTCCTGTGTTTTGTTGAAACACTGGGAATTCCATAATCCCTGGAGTTGGAATTGAAGTCCAACAAATTGGTGAGAATCAAAATGGAAGTGGCTGGTTTACAGTAAACAGGCAAGCCCCACTTTTGGTTCCTTCAACATCAACGGGTTTGGAGGGTGATAAACTCTGTACTGCTTTTGTTCTTATCCCAGAACTTGACAAGATTACTGTTCTAAGATTTTCAATATTACCATTTCAGTTAGAGCTCACTTCCATCTTGATATTGGGTTATTTGGATATTAAGAAACGAGAAGAAGAAATAGCAGATGAGTTGGTAGGTAGTTTACCTTGCAGACAATAGTTTAGCCCCCATGGGAGAAATCTAGAATAAAGCATCTCAAAATATTCCAAGAAACATCACCTTAATTAACTCATTAAAAACGAGGTGGGAATTCCTGTTGCCATTTCCAAGATTTGACGTTGACCTCAAACAAACCATCAAGAAACCTGCCAGAAGTTTTAGTCTTGCACAGCTGTATGGGCTGGACATTTCTACAAGCCTTTCTTTACTGCCAAGTTAAAAGGACCAGGTCTTGTTCTAGCAGAAAAGTACACTGGCACAAAATTTGCTTTTCCATTGCTAGTTATATTCGGCTAGTATTGTTCACCATTTGTTTTGCTACTGAATGGTGACGTCTTGTTTTTGCTTCATGCAGGACATATTAAACAAAGCAATTGATAAAATCCTCTGGGTGCTGCTTTCCTGCTCTCTAGATGCTATCAGCTGGCAGGAAATTGTGTGGAAATTAGTGCAATGAGGCTGGAATGGGGCTTTGTGTGTGTGTGTGTGTGTGTGTGAGAGAGAGAGAGAGAGAGAGAGAGAGAGAGAGAGTCTTAACAGATGACTGTACCATCTCCCTTGTTTTGCTGCATGAGTCAAAGTGGATCAAACCTGGAATATGTCAGGATGACTTAAACTGTCTCCCCCAAAAATACATCATTGGGATGCTAAACAAACAAACAAACAGGAGGTGGCCAAGGTGTGTTCATACTATGATTAAAGGCCCTGCTAATTCCTTTGGAGAATGTGGTCAGGATCAACAACTGCACAATTTTGCTTTATAACACTGACTGACTGCAACAAATTGCATGGTAATGGGAACACATAACTCATTTGTCCAGTAAAAGTTCCAAGTGAGCCTTTCATATAATAGCAAGAATTAAGAGTTAGGATTTTTCATCATCTGATAATGAACTGAACTCTTAAATTATTTATAATAATAGTAATGATATTAATAACCACAAAATAATATATTTTAATAACTTAATGTTCATTAAGAAATATGGGGCGACTATTTTAGTATCATTACCAGGGAATGTTTGCAAAATTACAGAATTATTCTACAGAATGCCTCTGCTTAGTTGGTTTGATTTGTAAAACAAATCAAATCAAATCAAACTACAATATTGTAGTTAATTATCCAACCTTTGCTCCATTCATAATAGTATGTCCCATGCTGAAACAAATGCAGGCTCTGTGTATGAAGGCTGAAAATGA
Organism: Crotalus tigris; assembly: GCF_016545835.1. Classification (NCBI taxonomy): domain Eukaryota; kingdom Metazoa; phylum Chordata; class Lepidosauria; order Squamata; family Viperidae; genus Crotalus; species Crotalus tigris. The sequence goes on along the minus strand of NW_024100623.1, from coordinate 219,576 downwards.
CATTAATTAATAAATGTACAGGGCAATGCAAAACATCGCCAATTAAACAGAACCATCAATTATTACAGTTCTGTGAAAAAATATACATGGCATTCCAGACCACTGTGATTATATTTAATACTTTATTGGTTCATAGTTACAATATTTGAAAAAAATGAAATTGTGATTTAAATGAAATATTCCTCATACTCCTTTAAATGTTTACTGTATTCAGATGTTAAATTGGAGCTATACTGAAATGCATCCATTTAACAGATGCGGTCAAGGGAGACCTCTGAAACCCAGTCCTTATTTATTCTGCAAGTGCATTAAGGATCCATTAGCTGTTTTTGCAGCGTAGGGCTTTTCCCGCTTCCATTAAGGGTTTTTTTCTCCTTTGCCTCCAAATACTGGCAACTGAAAGAGAGATCAGATCAATAAAATTATTCCTCTTACATAATTGTAAAAGGTGTTTTTTTTTTTACTTTATTTTCCTTTTCCTCCTCCTTCTCCACCCACTCCTTCTTCCTTCTCTTGTTACTCTGCTTTGCCTTCTGTTTTGCTTTTTTAATGAATGTATTTACTTCTGGGGCTCATGTGCCTCTTTCAGTATCTTTTCTCAACTCTAGCCTTTCTTCTGACCAGGTTCAATTTTGTGCTTCTCTGCTATTCCTCATTTTTTCTTTTTCTGGCTAAGTGCTCTGGCACTAATAATCACAAGCCTGCTTCAAGGCAGACTGCCAATGATGAGACAGCAGTCACAGAATTTTATTCTCTAGAGGTGGGGAGATCTTTGCTTTCTACCCACTAAGCCTCTGAAATCTGCAAAACTAAAGAAACCATTCACCAGCATAAAAGATGTGGAGCAAGCTAGTCCTTCCCATCAGTTATTATCTTCCACACATACCTCATGGCTTTACTGACCTTTGGCCACATGCTGTATTTATGGTAATATGTTACATTCTTTTTAGGCACATTTCCAAAATAGTATATTAGATCCATTAAAAGAAATAAAACCACCTGCTTGCAGACTGCTCTTTCCCATATATCAACTTGATATTTTTATGACAGCTTCAGATAGAGAATATAACATCCAGTGGATTTTCTACCCCCCACCCCCCCACCCCCTTTCTGACCTGATTCTGAAAATCTGAGATGAATCTTGCTCAAAATAAATGCACGGAGAAAATGCTGAATGAAACCTTTTTGTAATTAACAATTGTGGTTTAATTAACTAGTCCTTTCCTTTGGGTTTCTATATTAGAATAACTTTCTCGTGTTTTATAATTAATAAAATACTGATTGCAGTGAAAGCATATTTGAATATCCTCAGATAGTACAATCCTTCACGTTGCTTGCAGTTTTAAAAATGTTCAGCTTGTAGAATGCCCCTTTGATAGAAGCACAGTCAAGAAGCGACTAGGCTCATATCTACTGTCCACTGCCTTTAGGAAATCCCCCCCCCAATGCCTTCTAAAAAGCCTCATGGTAGAGTCCTAGTATTGTTTGACAGCTCCATGTCAAACAGATTCAGCAAATAATGTCTTCCTGTCCCTGAACCTTCATGCCAACAAAAATGTTTTCTGATCAATTTTGACTGGCTAGGTCACCATTAAAACTACAGAGGTTTGCCAAGAAGGGGGGGGGAAACCAGCTAACAATCTTATCAGCCCATAAGAATTCCCATCAAAAGTAAATAGGTAAATATTTAAAGTCTTCATTTTGTTACTCTAAAGATGTAATTATTTTTTTCATATATTAATAAAGAATTGATGGGTTTTTTATTGATTCACTCCTTAGTCACATCCGGTTTTTAATCTTTCTTGTTTTTCTCTTTTCTTCAGTACTTCCTTATGCAAGAGAATAACTAGTAATTAAAATGTGCAGGATGACAAGATGGAGCAGCCAGTGCTTGTACCACCAGGTCCGGACAGCTTTCACTACTTCACTAGAGAGTCTCTTGCAGCTATCGAACAACGCATTGCTGCAGAAAAAGCCAAGCAGTCCAAACAAGACCATAAAGACAATGACGAAAATGGGCCAAAACCAAGTAGTGACTTGGAGGCTGGCAAATCACTGCCATTTATTTATGGTGACATCCCTCCTGGAATGGTCGCTACTCCCTTGGAAGACCTGGATCCATTTTATGTTAATACAAAAGTGAGTATTTCACATTATCATTTGTCTTGCCTCTTTCTCTCCTATTGAGGGTAGGATAGCCACCCTTTCAGATTTTCTGGCCAATATACAATCTACAGTTTGCACAAGGTTCCCTTTGAGAGCTCTACACATCTGTACTTTTGGATATGAAGAACTGTTATACTGCATAACTTTTTATTTGTGCTGCATAGGAAAGTGATCCTAACAAATCACTAAAAATGAATATTTCAAAGATGACTAAGAAAAATTAAAAGACAGATCACAATGTGTGAGTAATGTTAGAAGACGAGTCCAAAAATTATAATCTGTTTTATAGTAGATTATTTATAAATGAAGTTGGTCCTTTCTGCAAGATGATTACTGTGCTGTTCTGAGATTGACACAGAAAGTTGCTAGAGTAACAACCTGGCATTCAGTAGCAGCTTGTACTAAGGCCTTTTTCATCTGTGATCATGGATGAGAGAACAACTAGGTGTGCTTAACTGAGAGCTGGCTGAGCATCTGGGGCAGATCCCCTCTCTGAAATGTACTTCACCCTTAGGACAGTGCTGGTGGATAAGCTCTGGTCATTTGGGTTATTCCAAGAGGTGCTGCTCTACAGATAAATAGATACAAAATCTTGTTGTTAATTTGGACTGCAGGCATTAGAGCCGTGGTGGTGCAGTGGTTAGAATGTAGTGGTGCAGCACTGCAGGCTAACTCACTGTTCCCTCAAGGAGTTCGATTCTGAGCAGCTGAAGATTGATTCAGCCTTGCATCCTTCCAAGGTTGGCAAAATGAGGACCCAGATTGTTGGGGGAATATGCTGACTCTGTAAATCGCTTAGATAGGGCTGTGAAGCACTGTGAAGCAGTATATAAGTCTAAGTGCTATTGCTATTAGATGGGATTGTTGTTCTTGTACCAGCCTCCCTGCAATGTTGTAGCCTCCCTGCCCGAGCCCATTGGCTGCGCTGGTGGTGTAGTTCCCCAGGCTTATAGTCTAGGGAACTTTAATTTTCCTTCCCTGGAGCTGGAGTCTGAGATAGCTTGGGAATTCATGATCACCATGTTAATCATACAGCTGACCTAGGTCATTAAAAGCCTAAAATGCAGTGATGATTGTGTGCCAGATCTGTTTTTTTGTGTCACAGCCATGTCACATGTTTTTTGTGTCACACAGGTAGTGTGATACTGGAGGAGATCACCTTCACTCCCTTATCGTTTTCAGAGCACTTTCGGATTGATTCCTCTATTTGATTGGTCCATCCTAGACAACTAATAGACCCTACTGGATTTCAGGGGAGTTTGGGGGGTGAGTTTGAAGTCTGGTGCACAGTTCGGCCCAACCCATAGTTGCTGCTTGGAATGAGAAGTCTATTGGGGCTTTGGATCACAGCTCTCTCCTTTTGAGGATCCCAAAAGCTGCCCTTGGATTACTGAGAAGCTAAGAAAGATGAAGTGTGAGAATATATGCCTAGAGAACCAGAGAATAAGGGGTGAACCCAACCAAGCATGAGTTAGAGCCACTAGACAGTACTCACTACACCTAACGTATGATATTAAGGGCAGCAAAACATCAATATTTTCCCACCCTTATTGAATTTACAGATAACTGCCCATCATTCCTGTTTAGAATAATTGAAGTTTTTCTTAGGAATATATGAAGCTTCTGTCAGATAAGGTCAGATATACTCCAGGTTAGACTTCTGACTTGAGGCAGGTCCTGTAGAGAGGCCAAGGTCAGGGAATTGTTACCATGGCCACTTACGTATTGAATCCATGTTCCTCCTGATTAGCTAAATTTTCCAGGGAGACAATATGCAGTTGCATACCAAAGGTAGTGAATTCATCCTTGAGAGTGGGTGTGGTCCTACTGTTACTGAAAGAGGGAACATCTTATCCTCTCATCAAGATGCCATTGCTAGATCCAACCATTTTAGATAACTTTTGACCTATCTGGATTATCTGAAAGTTTCAGTCGGGTTTCAGATCTGAAATGGGTCTGAAATGGCATCATTCGCTTGGAATGATCTCTTGCAGAAGTGGGATGGGAGAAGTGCATCCATCCTTACTCTTATCTCTCAGCAGTGTTTGATATCATTGACCATGGTATCTGTCTGGACTGACTTCAGGGGATAAGAATGAGAGGCACAGTTATATGCTGGTTCTCCTCTTTCCTTCAGGATTAGTTCAGTTGGTATGTACGGAGGAGGAGAGATCTATTCTACCGCCTCTTCTCTGTGGATTAACATAGGACTTCATGTGCTTCTCCCTCCTGTTTAATTTCTACATGAAACCAGAGCATCTACATCTTTGCCTCAGGCCAACAAGTGCTCCTGTGTAGGTTCTCTCTCAGTGTCTGGAGGATGCATAGGATCTGTCTTAGTGTCTGGAGCAGTGTCTGGAGCTGTGGTGTCGGAGTGGTTAGAATGCAGTACAGGTAGTCCTTGATTTACAACAGTTCATTTAGTGACCGTTCAAAGTTACAACGACACTGAAAAAAGTAACTTATGACCATTTCTCACACTTAAGACCATTGCAGCATCCCCGTGGTCACGTAATCAAAATTCAGACGCTTGGCAATTGGCTTATACTTATGACGGTGGTAGGGTCCCGGAGTCATGTGATCACCTTTTGCGACCTTCTGACAAGCAAAGTCAATGGGGAAGCTGGATTCACTTTACAATCATATTGCTAACTTTAACAACTGCAGTGATTCACTTAACAATTGTTACCAGTAACGTTGTAAAATGGGGCAAAACTCACTTAACAAATGTCTCATTTAGCACCAGAAATTTTGGGCTCAATTGTGGTCGTAAGTCGAGGACTACCTGTATTGCAGGCTGACTTTGTCCACTGCCAGGAATTTAATTCTCACCAGCTCAAAGTTAACTCAGCCTTTCATCCTTCTGAGGTCGATAAAATGAAGAACCAGATTGTTGGGGGCAATATGCTGACCCTGTAAACCGCTTAAAGCACTGTAGAGGACTGTGAAGCAGTTTATACAGTATGTCTAAGTGCTGTTACTATTGCTATGTGGGAATCTGGATGAAAAAGAAAGGCTTCAGCTCACCCCTGACAAGAATGAGAAGCATTGGGTTTTAGGGTCCCCTGGATCAAACAAAACTGGAAAAGGAAATAGGAACTGAGTGGTTGATTTTTTGGGGGCTTCCAGTCAAAGGAGAGCTCATTGGCTCATGAAGAGGAAAGAGAGGATATTTGCTGAGCAGCCACAAAAAATGGGTGTGGGGATAGTCAAGGGCCATCAGGAAAGGGATATACTTTGACTGGAAGCTCATCTGATCTAGAATTTTCCAGTATTAACTACCCCTGGTGGCATTTATATAAGTGCCAATTATTTGGAGATGAGTTTGGATTAAAAGTGAACTCTTGACCTGGGTTTATTTTAGATGCAATGTGCAGCAATGTCACATACAGTACATTGCATCGTACCTTAACTTTTATCCATATTCTTAAAGTATATGTAAGTTGAGGCCATCTCTTGATGCGACTTTCACTTGACCCACCTGCCCCCATTTAATTCTATACATTGCTCCTAATGCAGATCATACCATACTTTCAAAATATCCAATTTTTATGATTCTTTTGGCCACTTAGCTAAATTATTTACTGATAATAGTTATTCTGTATAAAGAACATGTCTTTCATATGCTTTGGTTCTCAATTTTGGAAGCTCACATAGAGTTTATTGTTTGGATACAAACTTTTAGCACCAGAGATCCATGGCTTAGTTTACAGAAAACAGACTACCACTGTTCTCTCTCACATTCTGGTGAGATAGAAGTTGCCTGAAGATGGGCCTGTAGCAAAAGTCTGTAAGCTCAGAAGACCAAACCTCTGATCCTGGTGACCAATCCAGATTGGCTGTGCCCCATGGGTTTTTGATACTACATTATTTCAATATAATTCCTCATAAAATAACCATGTGTTTACTGCACTAGAGGCTGCTGCTTTTTTATATTTTGAGTAACACAGCCAGGTAAACCTTTAAAAAGTAAAATCTTCACATTAAATCAATTCCTAAAATGTTGAAGCTATTTATATAAAGGTGAAGTTTATGTAGTTGTTTACATCTATATCCCTCTAAGAGTCTAATAGCTGTTAAACATAAATTTAAAATATATAAAAATACTTTATCCAGAAACAAATTACTTCCCACAAAGACCAAATAAAAGCAAGAGACTGCTAAAATTAAACAAAGAACAATTGATAATCAATGCAAGAAGCTTAAATGTCTGTCTAAAGAAAGTAGGTTTTGCCTGCTGACCGAAGGCCATCAAGGAAGGAACTAGAGAAGCTGACTCAAAAGTGAATTTGGAACTTGGTGTAGGAATCAATAAAGATAGATTGACATGGAATAGTCTACAGACACTCAGAAACAAATACTATCATTACCAAGAGCCAGTATGGGTTTGTGTAAAGTTATAAGGTCAGTAACTGTACTCCAATGGAACGACTAGTTTGGTGAATAAAAGGAACACTGTGTATTTTAATTGAAGTTAATTGGTAGTCATGATATTGCATATTGTTGCATGATATTGTTGTGGATAAAATGAATAAATGTGAGCAAGAGATTATTGCAATCCAGTGAATTTGCAACTAGTTGAACAACTACTTAAATAGTTCTTGTAAAAGTTCTGCATTGACCTGAAAAGAAAGATTAAGTAGGATTTTTCAGACCTCCAGTTTGGCTTTGTGCTATTCAGTATTTTTTAAAATGATTCTGAGAATGAGATGGAAGAAAATGCCAATTTGCAAATCTAGGAGGAATACTAAACATTAAAAGGAGAACTTGATAATTCAAAATAAACTTGGCAAGTTTAAGCAAGATTAGTTCAAACTGCATGAGATTCAGCTGTGAGAAATAAAGTCCTATATAGATAGGAAAACTCAAATGCATAAATTGGGAAGACTTTGTTTTGTGACAGTACACAGAAAGAGGATTTTAGAATGCTAATGAACCACTATAGAGTGTGAATATGAGCTAAAAATGTTAATGGGTTGGATTGTCAGAAGCATTATATCCAAATCATGGCAGATCATAATTCCATAGACCTCTGCATTGTGAAGAACAATTGAGTATTGTGTTCAATTCTGGGCATCCTACTGTAAAAAGTAACCACGTATTAAAGAAGCCAGAGAGAGTTCAAGGAAACTACTAAGATGAGAAAGAATGTGAACGTTAAAGCTTGAGAAAAGGTTAAAAGTTGCAATAGAAGACTTTGGTGGGGAAAAGACAGCAGTAGAAGGAATGGCCTATACTTTGTTGAAAGTTAGGCCAGGACAATGAATTGGAATTAAGTGAATGAAGGTTGACTCTGAATATTAGAAGGAGCTTCCTCACAATAACTGCTTTTAAGCAATGGTTTACCTAGAACAGGGGTCCCCAACCCCCGTCCGTGGACCGGTACCGGGCCGCAGCATGCCAACAACCAGTCCACACAAACAAGCAAAGCCCCATCTGTGGGATGCAGGCAGCACACAAAACCATGCACTCTCTGGTCCGTGGAAAAACCTTTCCCCACGGAATTGGTCCCTTTTGGGCACCTCTGACCTAGAACTTTTCAAATGGAGGCAGCAGGGTTGGACTAGATCAGGGGTCCCCAACCTTTTGAGGTTGGCGGCTCAGAAGGCAGGAGGGGGAGAAGAGGGGATGGTTTTGTGGAAGGGGCTCACGTTCCTTCCAACTCACTTACCCTTTGACATTATGTTTCCGTGCCGTGGCAAATGCTATATTGTTTATATAGTAAATAATAAGTCTTTTTACTACAAAGGTTAGTTCAAGGATTGGTTCAGGGTTTTCTTGGAAAAAGCAAACACAGAAAAATTAATACAACATTGCATATGTTTAATTTGCTTTTACTTTTTCTTTTTTTCTTCCAGACTTTTATAGTATTGAATAGAGGGAAGGCAATTTTCCGATTCAGTGCCACCCCTGCCCTATACATTTTAACTCCTTTCAACCCTCTTAGAAAAATAGCTATTAAGATTTTGGTACATTCATATCCTTTTCAAATGGTTGGTAACAAATACTTTTCTCAAGATAACAATTTATTACTGTAACTTGTTTCATTTCTTATTTCTATAATGTTTATTAGGTTGAAAAGAAAGTTGTTGCAAACTATTTAAATGTAAAATGAATATCTAAAATTCATGGAAATGCTCAGCTAAATGTCCACAGAATACTCAAATAAGCAAATGGCCTCAAGAGCCAGGTGCATTCTGGGAGTGAGCACTGGTGGTCCCACCATGGAAAGATATGCCTGCTTTCACTTGTCTTTATGCAATTCCCTGCTATGAAGTACTGGCCAGCAGTGTGAAAACATTTTCAGAATTGAGTGTTTTCTTATGCCAGGAATTTTCAAGAATGCTCATTTAGCTATTAAGTTTAAGCTCCCAATTCTTTGATGGACTTCAAGCAAAGTCAAGAGTTTTTGAAAAGTTCTCAGTAGTCCTTGTACAGGTTTACTTTGTAGTAAGTTCAATGGATTCCATAGATTCCTAAGGTAAGTTATTACATAATCACAATCTAAATTATCTATATATATTAAGTTCTTAGTTCTTAAAAATTGTCCTTTATAAATTATCAATGGTAAACTGGAATAGATTGCATCAAACCATTGTCATATATACATGTAGTCCTCGACTTACAGTATTTTGTTTAGTGACCATTTGAAATTACAACAGCACTGACAAAAGTGACTTATGACCATTTTTCACATATACAACCATTGCAGACTCCCCAGGGTCACATGATCAAAATTCAGATGTTTAGCAACTAGTTCATATTTATGATGGTTGCAGTGTCCTGGGGTCATGTGATCATCTTTACAACCTTCTGACAAGCAAAATCAATGGGGAAGCCAGATTCACTTAACAACCTTGTTACTAACTTAACAACTGCAATGATTCACTTAACAACTGTGGCAAAAAAAGGTAATAGAATGGGGCAAAACCTACTTAACAAATGTCTCTTTAGCAACATAAATCTTGGGCTCCATTGTAGTCATAAGTCGAGGACTACCTATATATGTTGCTATATTTTTTTCACTAAATATAGATTGTATTATAAAGTCAGATAATAAGTCATTATTTCTGGGGATATTTTTCTAGAAACTGGATGTTAAACATCTTTACAGGATGGCTGTTTGAAAAAAGCTGATAAAGAAATTATTGAACATGATACTTAAATATTCTAGTTCTTTGCATATGATATAAATAAGAAATTCCAAAGTTTTCTGTATTGTAATGGTATATTCAACTTTATGTTTTCAATGTCTAAATGATATGAATGGTACTGGCCAGAAACTGATATTTTTCAAGTTTACTGGACAATTTTGTCATACATATATAGCCCAGTATTAACATTTATCAGCTAGATAAAAATAATAGAATATCATCAGGCACAACATATTATATAGAACTGAGTACAAATGTTTTTTGCATTATAAAATGCACTAGAGGCTCATCTACATGTTCTGCTTACTCCAAGGCAAAAACACCCTGCAACTATTTATTGAGGATGGGTGAAACCACCCTTGCACACTACAAGGGCAACCTCTGCCCATCTTGATTGAGTTAAAAGTGAAATTTTCCACCTTCTGCTGGCATGATATATATCTCTGGTACTTGATTTCATTTCATTGTAGGTGATGAAATTAGGATACAGGGGGATTTAGAATTCTGGTAGACTTGTCTTAAGAAATAGCTTAGTTGTAGATTACCCATGCAGTGCATCACTGCTTCACCAGCCTGTTAGTGAGTCAGTTTGGAAGTTGGTTAAATCCTTTATCCCAGACTGCTAAACACACATCATCACTTCTGTATACACCCAAGCCTATCCCAACAGGGAGATCTTCTGCTGTCAATAACTGGCACCAAAGGCAGCTTTCTGTATTCTCTATATTGTTTCTTATGTGAACAGAATCCTGACTGGGTTTCATTGCTAAGGCAAAACAGGGGTTGGAAATGCAGTTAGGACTTCTTCCACACTGGATATTAGCATTTCAGTGCAAATCCAAAGTTTCTAGTGCTACTATTTAACCAGGATAGTGCAGTATAATAAGTAAATGGTAATGTTTTAATATTAAATTTATTAGTAGTTACATTTTGGCTTAAACCAGAAAATCTAAATATCAGGACTTCTTTTTCTTTTCTGGAGGAGATCTGCATTCCTCCCCAGTTGTAAACAAAAGTATTCAGATGGTGAAGCTGCAAATAATGCATAAGAATAAGTATGTATGTATCATAGCTCTTTCTTCAAAATGCATTGCTATTAAAATCATTAGTTGAAAATTAATTGATTATGTGCCATCAGTGTGATGTCGACTCTTGCAACCACATAAAGTAGATAGAACTTCTCCAGGATGATCTGTCCTCAATATGGTGATCCAAAGTTCCTAGTGATGCACAAATTGTTGATGTAATTAAATCTATCTATACCTTGCTAGTGGTCATCCTCTTCCTTTCTTCTAATTTGTACAGTATTATAAACTTCTCAGAGGAGTTGGGTCTTTCCCTAATATATCCAAAGATTGGTTGTAATTTGAGCCTGATCATTTGTGCCTGGAGTGATTTGTTCAATGATCCATTTGATGGTTTTCTTGGCTATCCATGTATTCACAGGAATCTTCTCCAACACCAAACTTCAAAAGCATCAATATTCTTTTTATCCTACATCTTCAAAGTCCAACCTTTGCTTCCATAAAGTATCACAGGGAGTAATACTGCCTGCACAGTTCTGATCCTTGTAGGTATAGACATGACACAACACAGAATATTTCTTCCAAGGCCTTCATTGTGTTTCTACACAGACTGTAGCATGTTTCTTGAATGTTGGTTCTTTAAATGGTTGATAGATGAGATCTTGTGGGATTTCCATTTTCCTAGCATATTCCATAGCTTGACACAATCAACACAATTGAAGATCTTTCTATAACCAGTGAAGCACGTACTGGCTTTTTTCTGGTATTCTTTGGCTTTCTCAATTATCCATTAAGTGTCAGCAATAATGTCCCTTATTCCTCAGCCTTTTCTAAACCAGCTTGAACATCTGGCATCCTCCTTTCCATATAGGACTCTAATCTGTGTTTGGAAGATCTTATTTTCTTAGAATGTGAAGTAACAGATATTGTGCAAAGGTTTGCATTGTTTCTTTGGTATTCACATACTGTATAGACTGAAATTGACCTCTTCCATCTGTTGGCTCTTGTGTTGTCCTCTAGATTTGCTGGCAAAACTGTGTATAATTTTAAATTTATTGATTTTGGAAAGTGTTATTATATATACCTTTTACTGTATATATTATGATGGGTTTTTTTGTATCCAGTTTAGTTACCGATTCTTTATTCCACCTGCATCAGTTTACTAATGATACCTTTTGCCTATTTCTAAAAATGAAATCAAAACAAATATTCAGAGGTTTGTTGTGGAATAAAATGGAACTTTCTTTATTTCAACTGCTTTTATTTTACTTACATATGATATAATCCTAAATCTTTAGAAATATATATACATTGTATATTTAATTATAACTATATTATGGGACATATATATTTAATTAAAACAGAACAATCTATTAAGACGTATTTATTTATCATTGTAAAAAACATTACTTATATGTTCCTTAATAATATAACTCACATTATTCAGCATGCTCATTATGTGCACTATTTTGACCAACTGCGTATTTATGACCCTAAGTAACCCCCCTGATTGGACAAAGAATGTAGAGTAAGTGGAATATTATTCTTAATTGCATGTTTGAATGTGTTTTTGTGGGATGTAGAAGATCTAACAGAATAAGCACATATGCATGCTCATATACAATGCACCTATAGCATAGCTGTGATCTAATGAACTTCAATAAGCAAAAATCTGCATGCATCCAACTGATTGATCACTTTCCATTCCAAAATCTTCCCCGTTATACTTCACAAACTCTTCCCACAATGTATTCTTTAGCCTCACAAGATGATGTAGGGTAGAGAGTTCAGACTGATTTATGGAGGATTAGCATTATTTTCATGTTCAAAAACGGTACATTTGTGAGTATCAGTAAAGAAAGGGCTTACTACCTTTATATCATGTAAATTTTGAGTGGAGCCAGGCCTCTTCTTATACTGTAAGTCTCTGCATGCAGGAAGAATCAGCAAGGCTTCTTTTTTTATGCAATTGCATGCAATGCACAGGACCATCTTCTGATAGCGTATAATTTGGTTTCTTCCCACACATGTGTTGCCTTAATGTTGGAGAAGTAAAGAATAAAGCATGGGCTTTTTTCTATGGGTGCTTTTGATTTCTTCATTGATACAGGAAGAAGTCCCCATATCACCCTCAAAGTGGGGACTTGGTAAGATCTAGGATGGCAATTCTGACTTATTTGAGTATTTAAAAACCATTTGCATTAAGAGTTAATATGTTGTTTTGTTTTTATCAGATATACATTCACAGGAATATATACCTTTGAATCCCTTATAAAAATAGTTGCAAGGGGCTTTTGTATAGATGGTTTCACTTTCCTCCGAGATCCTTGGAACTGGCTTGATTTTACTGTCATTACATTTGCGTAAGTTTTCCATTCCTTTTTCTCCCACCCTCTTTTTATTGACATATATTAATATCAGCGTATGTACTCCAACATAATATACAGGAGCACAGAGACTATTGTAATTAAAATGTGTTTTAATCAATCAAGGATAAAAACAATTTTATGACCAATACATTTTCAATAGTATTAGTAAATCCAGCTATTGAACTAATTTATTTTTTGCTGAGGGAAATAAAGCAGAGCAGATAATATATTCTTTTGTCATTGTTGTTATTTGTAATTACAATATATACACAATTATTGCTATTTTTTTCCTTGCTTGTTTGATTTGAGGGGAATAATAGTATTCTTTTCTTTGTGAAACCATATAAATACGTTCATATAGTAAAGTAACTGGTACAGCAACTAGTAGTGTAGAATGCATGGTACATTAATAGATTTGCTGTCCAAGAAGCTCTTTCAGAAACTATATATTTTGCCTTTCTAAAATCTAACAGAAAAAAAAAACTATTTTTTCAAGCACTCAAGATCATGAATTAAATTTCTGGATGTAAGAATGGCTGAACTATTTTTCTTTTCTCTGCCAAGGGGCACAAGCCCTTGAGCTTCAATAGTAGTAAAAAACAGATTAAAGACTGATGTCTTTGTGATTTTAGAGCTGTGGGGAGGCAATCATTTGCCTTTTCTTAAAATGTTAGGTAAAACCTGGCATGGATTGAACCTAATTCTGATACATTCATACAGGCTGTAATGTCTAACCTAATATTGGGATGATTATGATGGTGATGATGATGATGATGACCATCATCCTTTCTCATTCATTTTTTTAATATCTGACGTAATGAATAATTTTGGAGAATATGATAGCTTGTTCATTTGTTGTGTCATTTGGGTTGATCAAAATAAAACCATTTGTTTTTCTAATGGACCAATATAGCATCTGTTGCTTTATATTTTTCTATTTAGTTTAGTTAGATCCATAGATGTTTACACTGAGGTCGCTGGGTACATGTTGTCCAATGTATAAACTGATCGTTGTTAAAATCTCTTAATGGAAGATGTTGATATTTATTTTTCCCCTAAAGTTTCCAAGGGGTCTTGATGAAGTCCCCAAGTAAGTACCCTGAAGTCTACCTCAATTCTGAATAACTGTGGTTTAATTCTACAGGTATATAACAGAATTTGTAAACCTAGGCAATGTTTCAGCTCTTCGAACTTTCAGAGTATTGAGAGCTTTGAAAACTATTTCTGTAATTCCAGGTAAGATGTAAATGTGTAAGGTGTTAGGTCCCTTGTATCTGTCCAACTGTTCCTTTTTATCCTGTCATTGTGTTTGTGTGTGAACTCCCCTATTACAGATATGTGACAGAGTTTGTGGACCTGGGTAATGTCTCAGCATTGAGAACATTCAGAGTTCTCCGGGCATTGAAAACAATATCAGTCATCCCAGGTGAGAGCTAGGTTAAACCCAGAGGCTGACATTTTAGAACTCCATGGAAATTGAAAATACATTTTTTTCATCATAAGCCTCGTTGCTTGCTCATTCATTTAAAAGAACAAAGAAGAAAAAAGCAGGAATCATGTGTTGAAAGAAATTAATCTTGTGATCCTTTGCTTTTTGCCATTTGCTTGTTCATTTTTGAAATCAGCCTTTGCGTTTAACACATTGTTGCATGACATGCTGCAGAACACGGCCTGTGTGATTTGCATCATAGAATGTCAAGCTTTAAGGTCAAGCTGTGACAAAAGCATAACCATGTACTCTTGGTTTAGCCATCTGTTTTTTTACCTGCAAAATGGAAAATTATGTTTGTCCTTTGTAGTTTAATGGAACTAATGTCTGAATTGTTAGTTGGCATCATGAAATATTTGAAATTAGTCAACTATAACAGAGTAAGATATGTAAGAGAGGAGAGAAAGGGAGTGTGTGCATAAGAGACTATTATTTTTCCAATTCCATTTTTTCTACCTTAATTTGATTCAAGGGAAGAATAAGATGTTATAAATCTGATGGTTTGGGGCAAGAGAAGTTGGCAGTTAAAAAAAGCCATTAATCCATTCCAATCCATATGCCTAAACATGTTTATGCTGGAGCAAGCTTCATTGATAGCTATAGCCCTTATTTTGATGCAACGTGCTTAGGCTTAGTGTGATTGGAAAATTTCCTCTGTGAGGGAAAAGCATGATAGCACACGCACTTGTTTTATCATTAAAACAAGTTATTCTTCTTTTAATGAAGCACAATACATTTTCATCCACAGTTTCAAGGAGCATAAACTTCTGGGCCTCATCCTCACAAAATACATTGTCACAAGTGACAAACCATTTAAAATATTAGTTCACAAACCAACAGGGCCATTGATTTGAGCTTCTGCATGAGGGTTTCTTTAACATTACTGGGATCACCATTTTGTTGTTTTTCCATCTGTCTTTTCAGTTGTTCTCAAGATGTTCTTCTGCTTCCAGGTCTGAAGACAATTGTGGGAGCTCTCATTCAGTCTGTGAAGAAACTATCCGATGTGATGATTCTGACAGTGTTTTGTCTGAGTGTCTTTGCTCTCATAGGACTCCAACTGTTCATGGGCAACTTGAGGCATAAATGTTTGTATTGGAATCCACCAAATTCTACAGATTCTAATGATACTGATCTATTTAATACTACATTTGGAGAAAACGGTACATTGAATAATACTCCATTTGACTGGGATGCATACATAAAAGATGAAAGTAAGAATATATTTTTATCTTTTTTTCTAATGGCATTCCTTGATATTGCACAATTATGGTTCAGATTTACTGACTGTATTATGACACAATGAGATGGAAGCTGCTATACTTTATCAAATTATGAAATATTGTCCATGTCCATCCTCCCTGGCTTGATTTAGCCAATGTTCTCTATTGTCTTAAATTTGCCATTGTAACTGATGTCTCTTTGAACATTATATGTTTTGAAAAACATGTCAATTTTCCCATGATAAACATTTATGCTAGGGTAGTTTGCCATGCCATTTAAAATCAGAATGAAAATATATATGCAATAGAATAATTAAATAGTGAACTCTCAAAATGAAAAACCACTGCCCCCCCCCAGTGCATTAACAATACCAACTGTGTGAAAAGTAAGGAAAAACTTGGGAGACAGAGATCTAGGAATGCTGTTTTGAAAATGATGAACCCGTTAAACAACCAAGTTTATTTATGGCGATTTTACTGTTGATCAAGTTGATCTCACCTTCAGCAGCATTATACAGTCTCATAAAACTCTGTCTACTTACATTTCCTCCAAATAAGAGTAGATTGAGAATGGAAGTCAGTAAGCAAATCAATTATCTAATGTCATTTCTAAGTATGTGGCTTCATATAAACTAGAGAGCCAGGTACCCTATCATTCATAAGTCTTCCTTGGTAATCTTGGAAAATCTGAAACTAATCTGTTTCATTGGCACATTAGAAATTTAAAAATTGGTGAAGTATGCTTTCTATCACCAGCCTGCATAATAGTGTCACATACTACAGCACAAGCATGCACACACAATCAAAGTAAAGATTTTATTCACTTCTTGCTCCTCATTTCTATCTGTTTCCTCCTCACATTCTCAATGCTGGGCAATAAAGAGGAGAAATGATAGCTCACTAATCTTGGCTAACTGAACAGCTGTTATGATAAAGATTACAAAGGCCTCTCTTTTAAGCTTTCTTTTTCTTTTGAGGTTTTGAAGTTCTTTTCTCGCACTCTCCCTGGTTTTTTCTTTTAAATTTTAAGGATTTTAGTACTTTTTCTTTTTTTTAAGAAGGAAGAAAGAGAGAATAAGATTTTGAAAAATGGCTTCAAAGAGGCAACCAGCTTCTATAGTTTCTAAGGTGGCTTCCTCTCCTGCAATCCTAACAGTACAACAACAACTTAAAGCCACACCATCAGTACTGCAACCTAAAGTTACACCTCCACCTTCTCCTCCTCTGCCAGGGTTATCTGTACAAGATATCAAAGATATAATGGGAAATGCTGTATCCCAAATTAGAGAGGAAATGAAGCAACTTCTTGAACAGAACAAATCTGAAAGTAAATAGGAAATGAAGGACCTTCTCAAACAGAATAAATCTGAAAGCAAAGAGGAAATGAAGGACCTTCTTAAACAGAATAAATCTGAAAGTAAAGAGGAAATGAAGGAGCTTTTAGTGGAGAACAATACTATTTTGAGGCAAGACATAGTAACAGCTTTATCAGGATTGGCCTCTGTGGTCGAGAAGTTGGACTCCAGAGTGGAAGAGGTTGCAGACAAAGTAGACCTCCTCGAAGATAAATTCCAAGATATGGAAAAAAAGATGGAAACTTCACAAGAGGATATTCTTATGTCTCAGTATAGGGAAATGGAATATGGTCTGAGAATTAGGGGTCTGAAAGAAGATATGAATCAAGATTTGACAAAGATGGTGGTTAATGACTTTGCTGTTGTTCTGAATAGGGATAAAGATGGATTACGTAGAGAAGTGGAAAAAATATACAGAGTTAACTCCTGGGTTGCGAAACAAAAGAATCTGCCAAGCGATGTGGTGATCTACTTTGCAAAGAGATCTCTGCGTAATGAAATCATACAAGCTTTTTATAATAAGAGATTCCAGATTGCTGCCCAAGATGTCATTATCTTAAAGGAAATCCCATCTAAAATTTTAAGAAATAGAAAAGACTTTGCCTTTCTAGCTAATGAACTTAAAACAAGACTGATGCCATTCAGATGGGAGATTCCGATGGGTATTGTTTTGAGCCATGCGGGGACACGTTATAGACTTAACACGGTTACTAAAGCCAAAGAGTTTTACAATTCGGTCCTGGGAGCAGGCTCATCTTCATCTATGATTCAGAAAGCTCTGGGTGGCAAAGAGGTGGAACAGCAGTCTGAAGGATTAGGTCTGATGGTTGCTGGAAAGCCACAGGTTGAATGGTCGCGCCAAATAGAGGTCAAAGAGCAAAGAATGACTCGTGCAGCACATAGATGCAAGGAAAAGGAACAACAGAAGAAAGAAGTCAAAGAATCTTCTCATGAAAGTGTCTCGTTGCCGGTGGGAGGAGCAAGACCCAAGAGTTCTGCAACACATTCTTCAATGGCAGATCTTCAGGTAGTCTTCTCCAGGCTTCTGGTCAAGGGAGATGGCAAAGTTCCTGACCTGGAATGTTAACGGCCTTAACTCCCCTCAGAAGAGAAAGAAATTTTTTTATTACTTAAAGCAACATAACAATGATATTATTTGCTTGCAGGAAACTCATATTTTACTTAAAGATCAAAAATATTTAGTCAATGCTCGTCTGGGATCTCATTTTGTATCTCCTGCCCCTGGGAAAAAAGGGGGTGTGGTTATCTATGTTAAGCAAAGTCTACCAGTCTGTCTGGTAGAATCAAATCCTCAAGGAAGATATGTTATGATTGAACTTGGTTTATATGGTAAGAAAATACTTATAGTGGGACTGTACCAACAACAGGAACAATTTTATAGATTGTTACATCAGAAATTAAGTTCGTTGGACTATAGATCTGTGATATTAATGGGAGATTGGAATGGTGTTTTAGATATACAAAGGGACAAAAAAGGATCTTCTACTTTTTTCAAACAGGCTAAATTACCCAAAGCTTTTTTTGATCTGAAAGAGGACTGGGAGCTGAGAGATTATTGGCGTGAACGTAACCAGGAGGAGAGA
This sequence comes from Crotalus tigris, assembly GCF_016545835.1. NCBI lineage: Eukaryota > Metazoa > Chordata > Lepidosauria > Squamata > Viperidae > Crotalus > Crotalus tigris. The sequence goes on along the minus strand of NW_024100623.1, from coordinate 201,191 downwards.
GACTTTACCTTCTTCTCAGATAGACATCAATCTTTTTCAAGAATTGACTTTTTCTTGATTACAACTGACTTATATACTAGGGTAAAGAATGTAAAAAATTTTCCTAGGTCGTTGACGGATCATAGTCCAGTTTGGATGGAACTGGCTGATGAAAAAGAGGAGAGGAGATCGTGGAGGGTGAATGAGAATTTATTTAGACAAGAAAGGAATGTTCAAAAATTAAAGGAGTGCTTAAAGGATTATTTTGTTTTAAACATGCATAAGGGAACCTCAATACCAATGGTATGGGATGCAGGTAAAGCTTTCATGCGTGGGATTCTGATAAAAATGAATAATGTCCATAGACAAAAGCAGATCCAGAAACGTAAGGAACTGGAAGATGAGATTAAATTAAAAGAAAAGTCTTTGATTCTAAATCCTACAGATGAAAAGGTTAAAGAATCTATAAAGTTGCTAAAAACACAATTTAACATGTTGATGGCTGATCAAACCGCAACTAATTTATTGTTTATGAAACAAAATACATTTTGTAATGCTAACAAACCAGGGAGATGGCTGGCTTACCAATTAAGAAAGAAACAGAGACAGAGAATTATAGATAAAATAAATTATAATGGTAAATTAGTGTATCAGAAGGAGTTGATCAAGAAATCTTTTTTAAATTATTATCAAAAATTATATAAGAGTACCAAGATACAAATTTTAGATATAAATAATTACTTAAGTGAGGCCAACTTCCCTAAACTAACAGAAGATCAGAAACAAGAAATTAATGGTTTAATTACCAATGAGGAAATTGTGACAGTTATTAAGCAATTAAAATTAGGTAAAGCGCCGGGTACGGATGGTTTGACATCTATTTATTATAAAACCTTGGTTGAAGAGATGATCCAACCTTTATGTGAGTTTTTTAATAATATATTACAGGGCTCAGAGATTCCTCCGTCATGGCGCAGTGCTTTTATATCCTTGATTCCAAAAGAGGATCAAGATCTCACTTTACCAAAGAATTATAGGCCCATATCTCTTTTAAATGTAGATTATAAGATTTTTGCTAAAATTTTAGCTAATAGGCTTATGAGGGTTTTGCATCAGCTTATACATAAGGATCAATCGGGTTTTATAACTGGTAGGTATATGAAGAATAATGTTAGACAAATTATTAACTTATTGGAATATTTAGATAAGAATAACCAAATTTCTGCAGGGCTGATATTTTTAGATGCTGAAAAAGCTTTTGACCAATTGAATTGGCAGTTTATGTTAAGATTAATTGAGGAAATGAATTTTGGAGAAAAAATATTACAAGCTTTTGGTGCTATATATCAAAAACAAACGGCACAACTTATTGTTAATGGGGGTTTGTCAGAGGTTTTTACAATAGAAAAAGGTACAAGACAGGGATGTCCATTGTCACCGTTACTGTTTGTTTTAACTTTGGAAATTTTGTTGATTAAAATTCGAGAGTCGCAGGAAATAAAAGGAATAGAAATTAACAAAAAAGAATATAAATTAAGAGCTTTTGCAGATGACTTAGTGGTTACTTTGTCTCAACCTACCTATTCTGTAGTAAAGTTATTACAACTGATTTATCAATATGGACGGGTTTCGGGTTTTAAAATTAATAATAATAAGACTAAAATATTATCTAAAAACATGACCAATCTGGACAAGCAGACTTTGGTTAATCTGACAGACTTTGAAGTTGTTGATAAGATAAAATATTTGGGGGTCACTTTATCTATTTCTAATGTAAAATTATATAAAAACAATTATGAAAGGCTGTGGGTCAGGGTACAGAAAGATTTGAAGAATTGGGAGAAGCTACAGTTATCTCTTATGGGAAGAATTGCAGTGATTAAAATGAATGTCCTGCCAAAATTCCTCTTTTTATTTCAAATGTTACCTATTTTAAAGAATGAGGTTAATTTAAATGAATGGCAGAAAGACATTAATAAATTTATTTGGGCAGGGAAAAAACCAAGGGTAAAGCTTAAAATTATGCAAGACTTCCGCGAGAGAGGTGGACTCAAGGTACCGAATTTGAAATTATATTATGATGCTGTGGCTTTAACATTAATTAGTGATTGGGTAAATTTAACAAATGTAGAAATACTCCATCTGGAAGGTTGGGATTTACTTTTTGGATGGCATGCCTATCTAATTTTTAATAAAAAAGTGGACCGGGTTTTTAAATCTCATAAGGATTTCTTTACCTCGGGTTTGGAGGAAATATTATAAAAGTGATTTTAAAATACCATTATGGGCTATACCTTGGCATGCGATAGAGGGGATAAGGAGAGGAGTTAAGATGGATAGGGTTTCTTATACACAATTACTTAGATGGGATGGTCAAAATTGACAGTTAAAATCTTTGGAAGATTTAGCATATGAAAATGTTACCTATTCATGGTTTCAGTACAGACAAATAGTGGATAGATGGAAGATGGATCGTGATATGGGCTTGCTTAGAGAAGATGAAAATCTTTTTAAACAAGTAAAGGATCAAAGGCGAACTCACATCAAGAGAATTTATGGGGTTCTAGTGGAACTGGATTCAGAATCAGAACTAATCAAAGACTGTATGATTAAATGGGCACAAAATTTTGGTGAACCAGTTCTACTGGATACTTGGGAAACTATTTGGGTGAGGAATGTTAAATTTACACAAGCCCAGAACTTAAGGGAGAATTTTTATAAAATGTTTTATAGATGGCACCTTGATCCACAAAAAATGTCTCTTATGTATCCTGACTTACAGCCTAAATGTTGGAGATGTGGTTGTCTGGACGCCACTTATTATCATATTTGGTGGTCGTGTAAAAATATAAAAGCCTTTTGGATTAAGATATGGTGGAATATTCAAAGAATTTTTAGAAAGAGGGTAAAATTTACTCCACAATTGTTTTTGTTAGGTATTGTTACTGATTGTGATACTAAGGAGGTTATATTGATGTTAAATTTGATTACAGCCGCAAGGCTGTTAGTAGGGCAATACTGGAAGAAGGAATCTTTGCCTACCTTGCAAGAGTGGTTTTTTAAAGTTTCTTATCTGGCGGAAATGGCAAAGATTTCGGCTTTCTTAAAGGAACAATCGCAAGAGAAATTTCTTGCCGTATGGGAAAAATGGATAAATTTTATACAATATAAATTGGATATAAAAAAATATCATTTAGCTTTTTAATAACTTGTATATAAATTTTGATATTTTATAGATTGCACTTTTTTATCCCTTTTCTTCTTTCTTTTTTCTTTTTTTTCTTTTTTTTTTAATACTTATGTTTTTATATATATATATATATTATTGTTAATCATCTTATAAGTTGTTTATGTAACCTATTTAGATATACTTATGATTTATATTTTTTTTTATTTTTTTTAAGATTCTTAAATTTTTAATTAAGCCTATATTCAGCTCTGGGAAGGTCGGGGGGGATGGAGGGGGTGGTTTGGGGGTGGGTGGGTGAGGGTTGTTTTGGTTTTTTTTGTTGTTGTTGTGTTTTTTGTTCTTTGTAAAAACTTTTAAAAATTTCTAATAAAAAAAAAAAGATTACAAAGGCCAAAAGATTGTGAATGTAGAAAGAAGCCAAATCCAAATAAATTTCCTGTATATTAGCACTTGCAAGTGATCCCTAAGCATCCATTGAGAGTTTAGAGTATTAATTAGTCTTTTTACCAAGGCAGGAGATCCTGCTCTACAAATACTGCTCCTCCTGCTTTATAAGGAGCTTCATTTTTTATCCATAGCTATATTCTGTGGTTCAAAATATTGATTATAGTTGCCCTTAGTGTTCTTTTATCATGCTTTTTCTCACCATATTTGAAGTAGTTTCTATGATTATTTCAATTATAGCTATAAAGAAGACAAGCAAGTATAAAAGCAGAAGGGCACAGATCCTGTTCCATAAATGAACACAACATTTACTGGGTTTGATAGGATGATTCATCCAGCTGTTCAGGAAATAATTTATAACAATAGCTTCTATGTCTTCGTTAGCTATAATTCCTTTTTTTCCCATGGAAAAAATAGTTCTTCAAAATTTCTCACAATTTGAGCTTCCGGTACGGAGCGACAGCGATGGCGGCTATCCTCTAGCCGTCCAGCTGGGAAAGTGTCAGAGCCGCGGAGCGCAGCGCGCATCAGCTGGCCCGCGGCTCGGAATTCCCTTCCCGGGCAAAGGGAAGGGACAGAGAGTGCAAGAGTAGAGGTAGAACCCCTGAACCCTCTCTGGATTTAATTCTAGAGGGGGTGAAAGGAGTGTTCCCTCGGAGCTCTTGCTGTCTCCGCCTCCCAGCTGTTTTTGCTTCCTAGGAAGCAAAAGAAACTGCCGCTTCTATCTCCGTGCTTATAGAGAGTTGGTGAGTAATTCTTAAAAAACGGACAGAGCAGTTTAAAGGATTTTTTCTTATATAATTTAGGTGTTTATTTTTTTTATTTAGTTCTGATTATTTCTCCTTTTTTTTATTACTGTGGAGAAGGAATTAAGATGGCGTTTTGAAAGTGACGGAGTTTTTTTTCCCTTGTCTTTTGTTTCACTTTTTCCTTTTAAGGACTGGACTTTACTTTTGCTTTTGGTATTGAATCCTCTTTTTTGATTTTTTTTTCTTGGTCTTTTTTCTCTGGATTTTTAAGGATTATAGTGTTTCTGCTGCCTCTTTTAAAAGTAAAATTTTCTCTCTTTCCCCCTCATCTCTTTTTTTTGGGGGGGAAAGGGAAGTGAGAATTGTGTCATTTAAAATGGCTTCAAAGAGACAGCCGCCTTCTACAACATCCAAGGTGATTTCCTCCCCTATAACTTCTACTGCACAACCACAACAACAACTTAAACACGCACCACCGGCACAGCCACCACCCTCCCCTCCTTTGCCTGGACTTTGAGCACAAGAGGCTAGAGGTATAATGGGAGAGGCTGTAGCTCAAATGAGAGAGGAAATGAAGCAATTTACTACACAGCTTAAATCAGAAATTAAATCTGACTTCAAAGAAGAGATAAGTGGGATAAAGGATCAATTGGAAAATAACAATAATATTTTGCGACAAGATATACTTGCAGCAGTCTCAGGTTTGGCTACAGTGGTGGTTAAGCTGGATGCAAGACTCGAGGAAGTTGAAGATAAAGTTGACTCCTTTGATGATAAAATTCAAGATGTGGAAAGGAAGGTGGAGACTTCACAAGAAGATATTCTGATGTTTCAGTATAGGCAGATGGAATATGCCTTGAGGATTAGAGGCCTCAAGGAAGATATGAATCAAGATCTGATGGAGGTGGTCCTTACTGATTTGGCTGTGGTTTTGGATATGGACAAAGGAGAATTACGCAGAGAAGTTGAAAAAGTGTATAGGCTTAACTCTTGGATTGCTAAGCAGAAGAATTTGCCTAGAGATGTGGTGATTTATTTTACGAAGAAGTCTCTGCGTAATGAGATCATACAAGCCTTTTATAATAAAAGATTTCAGATAGCTGCCCAAGATGTCATCATACTAAAGGAAATCCCATCAAAAATTTTAAGAATCAGGAAAGATTTTGCTTTCTTAGCTAATGAGCTTAAAGCTAGATCGATGCCATTTAGATGGGAAATCCCGATGGGTATTGTTTTGAGCCATGCGGGGACACGTTATAGATTGAATACGGTTGATAAAGCTAGAGAATTCTATACTTCAGTCCTAGGTGCAGGCTCAACTTTACCTGTTCAGAAATCCCTGAGTGGCAAAGAGGCGGAGCAGCAGTCTGAGGCATTAGGTTTGGTTTCTGCTGGGATGCTGCAAGCTGAATGGCAACGCCAGACGGAGGTTAAAGAGCAGAGAATGACTCGTGCAGCTTATAAACGTAAAGAGAAGGAGCAACGTAAGAAAGAGGCCAAAGAGATTTCTCCTGGAAATGTATCACCGCCGGTGGGAGGAGCAAGACCCAAGAGTCATGCAACACATGTTGCAATTTCAGATCTCCAAGGTGTCTTCTCCAGGCTGCGGGCCAAGGGAGATGGCAAAGTTTTTGACCTGGAATGTTAATGGATTGAATTCTCCTCAGAAAAGGAAAAAAATCTTTTATTATTTGAAGCAACGTAATAATGATGTTTATTTGCTTACAGGAAACTCATATTTTACTTAAGGATCAGAAATATTTAGTTAATGCCCGTTTGGGATCTCACTTCGTATCTTCTGCTCCCGGGAAGAAGGGGGGAGTTGTTATCTATGTTAAGCAAAATCTACCAGTTTGTCTGGTGGAGTCTGACACCCAAGGGAGATATGTAATGGTTGAATTGGGCTTATATGGTAAGAAAATACTTATAGTGGGACTATATGCACCAAATCAGCAACAGGAATAATTTTACAGACTCTTACATGAAAAAATAAATCTGTTGGACTACAGATCCGTGGTACTAATGGGGGATTGGAACGGTGTCTTAGATGTACAAAGGGACAAAAAAGGTTCCTCTCCTCTTCTTAAGCAGGCAAAATTACCTAAAGCCTTTTTTGATATGAAAGAGGACTGGGAATTACGGGACTATTGGCGGGAATGTAATCAAGAGGAGAAAGACTTTACCTTCTTTTCAGATAGACACCAATCCTTCTCAAGAATTGACTTCTTCTTGATTACAACGGACTTATATAATAGAGTAAAGAATGTCAAGATTTTCCCTAGGTCTTTGACGGATCATAGTCCAGTCTGGATGGAGTTGACTCAAGAAAAAGAGGAGAGAAGATCCTGGAGGGTGAATGAGAATTTATTTAGACAAGAAAAAAATGTTCAGAAACTAAAGGAGTGTTTAAAGGATTATTTTGCTTTGAATATGTATAAGGGGACTTCAATGTCAATGGTATGGGATGCAGGGAAAGCATTTATGCGTGGGATTTTGATAAAAATGAATAACTGTCATAAGCAAAAACAGATTCAGAAACGTAAAGAATTGGAAGATGAAATTAAATTAAAAGAAAAGTCTTTGATTTTAAATCCTTCTGATGAAAGTATTAAAGAATCCTTAAAGTTGTTAAGAACACAATTTAATATGTTGTTAGCAGATCAAGCTGCAACCAATTTATTGTTTATGAAACAAAATACATTCTGTAATGCTAACAAGCCAGGGAGATGGCTGGCTTATCAATTGAGAAAGAAACAGAGACAGAGAACAATAGATAAAATAAATTACAAGGGTAAATTAGTTTCTCAGAAGGAACTGATTAAGAAATCTTTTTTGGATTATTATCAAAAATTATATAAATCTACTAATGTGCAAATTTTAGAGATAAATAAATACCTAAGCGAGGTTAGTTTCCCTAAATTGACAGAGGATCAGAAACATGAAGTTAATGGTTTAATTACTAAGGAGGAAATTTCGCTAGCAATTCAACAATTGAAACCAGGGAAAGCACCGGGTACGGATGGGTTAACAGCTGTTTATTATAAAGCCTTATTGGAGGAGATGACTCAACCATTAGGTGATCTTTTTAATGGCATTTTACAGGGTCAAGAGATTCCTCCCTCATGGCGTACTGCTTTTATATCATTGATTCCAAAGGAAGATCAAGATCTTACTTTACCAAAGAATTATAGGCCTATATCTCTTTTAAATGTGGATTATAAGATATTTGTAAAAATCTTAGTAAATAGGCTTATGAGGGTTGTGCACCACCTTGTGCATAAAGATCAATCTGGGTTCATAACTGGAAGGTACATGAAAAATAATGTCAGACAAATTATTAATTTATTAGAATATTTAGATAAAAACAACCAAGTTCCTGCAGGGCTGATATTTTTAGATGCTGAAAAAGCTTTTGATCAATTGAATTGGCATTTTATGTTAAGAGTAATGGAAGAGATGAATTTTGGTGAAAAGATATTGCAAGCTCTTATGGTAATATATCAAAAACAAACGGCACAACTTATCGTTAATGGAGGCTTGTCAGAGGTTTTTACAATAGAGAAAGGTACTAGACAGGGTTGCCCACTATCACCGTTGCTGTTTGTCTTAACACTGGAAATACTGTTGATCAAAATTCGAGAGTCGCAGGAAATTAAAGGAATAGAAGTTAATAAAAAAGAGTATAAGTTAAGAGCTTTTGCGGATGACTTGGTCATCACTTTGTCGCAACCTACTTATTCTGTAGTAAAATTATTACAGTTGATTCATAATTATGGTTTGGTTTCGGGTTTTAAGATTAATGTTAATAAGACTAAAATTCTACCTAAAAATATGACTAGTCGGGAGAAGCAGACTTTGGTTAATTTGACGGGCTTTGAAATTGTTAATAAGGTAAAATATTTGGGGGTGATGTTATCTGTTTCTAATGCAAAATTATTTAAAAATAATTATGAAAGGTTGTGGGTTAGGGTACAGAGAGACTTGAAGAATTGGGAAAAGTTGCAATTATCCCTCATGGGAAGAATTGCAGTGATAAAAATGAATATTCTACCCAAGTTTCTCTTTTTGTTCCAAATGATACCGATTTTGAAGAATGAGATCAATGCCTATTTAATATTTAATAAAAAATGGATTGGGCTTTTAAATCTCATATCTTAAGAACTTCTTTACTTAGGATTTGTAGAAAATATTATAAAAGTGATTTCAAAGTACCATTATGGGCTATACCTTGGCATGCAATAGAAGGAATAAAAAGAGGGGTTAAAATGGATATGGTGTCTTATAGACAGTTACTTAAATGGGATGGACAAAACTGGCAGTTAAAATCACGGGAAGAGTTAGCACAAGAAAATATTATTTATTCTTGGTTCCAATATAGGCAATTATCAGATAGATGGAAGATGGACTGTAAGGTGGGTTTTCTCAGAGAAGATGAAAATCTTATTAAGCAAGTGAAGGATCAAAGACAAACCCACATTAAGAGAATTTATGGGGTTTTAGTTGAATTGGATTCAGAAACGGAACTAATTAAAGATTGTATGATTAGATGGGCACAGAATTTTGGCGAGCCAGTTCCATTGGACACCTGGGAAACTATTTGGGTGAGAAATGTCAAATTTACACAAGCACAGAACTTAAGGGAGAATTTTTATAAAATGTTTTATAGATGGCACCTTGATCCACAAAAAATGTCTTTTATGTACCCTGACTTACAACCTAAATGTTGGAGATGTGGTTGTATGGACGCTACTTATTATCATATTTGGTGGTCGTGCAGAGAGATAAAAGCATTCTGGATTAAGATATGGTGGAATATCCAGAGAATTTTTAAAAGGAGGGTAAAATTTACTCCACAATTATTTTTGTTAGGTATAGTTATTGATTGTGATACAAAGGAGGTTATATTGATGTTAAATTTGATTACAGCTGCGAGGCTGTTAGTAGGACAATATTGGAAGAAGGAATCTTTGCCTACATTGCAGGAATGGTTTCTTAAAGTGTCTCATTTGGCGGAAATGGCAAAGATTTCGGCTTTCTTAAAGGGACAAACGCAAGAGAAATTTCTTGCTGTTTGGGATAAATGGATAAAATTCATACAATTTAAATTTGATATAAAAAAATACTATATAGTTTTTTCATAATTTTTAACTCTATATATATATATATATATATATATTCTATTTTATATTCTCTTTTTTTATAAATATAAATTTTTTTAACTTTTTTTTAATTAAGCCTATATTCTGCTCTGGGAGGCCCTGGGGGGGGGAAGGGGGGTTTGGGTAGGGGTGGGGGAAGGGGGGTTTTGTTGGGTAATGTTTGTTTTTTATTTGTATATGTTGTTTTTTGTTTTTGTATTGTCTTTTATTTTCTGTAAAATTTATAAAACTTTTTAATAAAAAAAAAATTTCTCACAACTTGGAATTCAGTATTTGGAGGATCCTACTGAGATCGAGAAGTTGGGAAAAGTAACTTTTCAGTCAAAAATCAAGCTTATTTGCAACTCAAGAACAGTTGCACCTTCCATATGGATTGACAAGAGCTAAGAGGACCAGATCTGCCTCTTAGGTGTCACTGCATTTAATTCTTAGGCAACAGTGACTTGAAAATATTCAACTTGTCTAGTCTCTGAGTGCTTTTGCATAGTTTGGAGAACAGTTAGAGTGCAGATATCCTTGGCTTCTTCCTTCTGTGAAATTAAGCTTGCAAGATCTTTGTTGAATAACATTTGCAGGTGGAACCACTAGACAATAATTTAATGGTTCCTGTGAATTAATTTTACATCATGCCCTCATTTTAACCATTCAACCATGTCTAATTTTTATTTGAATTCCTTGTTCAGTCCTTTTGCACACACAACTGTCACAATTAGGCATTGTTACTTCGCTACTTTTTGAATAGGAACTGCTGATAAAATTATTGCAGGAATGAAGGGTCATTGAGCAAAGTAGATATAGATTGGGTTAGGATTGCTAACTCTTTTTAATGTTTTTATTCATACAGATAATTTTTATTTTTTGGAAGGACAAAATGATGCTTTGCTTTGTGGTAACAGCTCTGATGCAGGGTAAGACTCTTATTAAACTTTCAAAATAGCTGCAACAGGTTTTGATGTTGGCCTCTACATTATAACTTATTTAACATATGTAAGCTCTGTCATTATTTAAATATGTTGAACTGGAAATAAATAATTGATTGATTATGTGCCATCTAGTCATTTTCATCTCCTAGCAATCACATAGATTTTCTCCATGAATAAACAAATAGAGATGAAAAAGAAGGTAGTAGTGTCATGAAAAATCCAGAATTCCAGTCTGTTTCTGAAGAAGCTATTTCCCATGCAAAATTGCCTCAATAATGAGAAAGAAGCAACAAACATGTACAGTATAGGGAGAAAGTTACTTATTTAGTATTTGAATGTGAATTTATCTAATTTTATATTTTTAAGTAATTTATGAAGTGAAAGTCAGTTATTTTTCTCTGAATTTTAGAATGTAGTTGGCCAGGAAAAAGAATGTTTATTGACCAAAACTCTGCACAGATACCCAATTCATGAAAAAATACAGTGCATTATTTCAATTATTTGCAAAAAATGTGGACATTAAAATTGTAAACCAAAATGAATAGATTTGTACTTGAAAAATAAATGTTAAGGCAAACTTTTAAAAATATAACAGACTTAATATGGGAATGGATTAAGTTGAATTTAGGAATGGAAACATAAGAAACTGGGGAAAATTGAAATAGATAGATTCACTCATGCAGAGAAACATAGAATTAAAAGTTCCAGCTTGTTAAGGGAATGGGCAAAAAGTGAACAGAAAGATGGGATACAGCCCTCTGGGAAAGAAAATTGGGTCTAGTTCTTCCCTTTATACTCAGCAAGCACAAATTCTATAGATGGTAGGTATTTCTGTAGCCTTAATTAATGCACATGTATTTATTTGTTTATTTCAGTCAATGTCCAGAAGGCTATTTTTGCATAAAAGCTGGAAGGAATCCAAACTACGATTATACAAGTTTTGATACATTCAGTTGGGCCTTCTTGTCTCTCTTTCGACTGATGACTCAGGACTTCTGGGAAAATCTTTATCAGCTGGTGAGAGAGAATTATTTGGTTAGCAATATCTTAAGTATACTAATTTCAAAAGAATATTACACAAGTGATCCAAGCATAAGTGGCATGATGCTTGAGTATTACATTTGTATATTTGTTTTAAAATGTCAGCTATTATTTTTCCCAGACTCTACGTGCTGCTGGCAAAACATACATGATCTTTTTTGTCCTGGTGATTTTCTTGGGTTCTTTCTACCTGATCAACTTGATCCTGGCTGTTGTTGCCATGGCCTATGAAGAGCAGAATCAAGCCACCATGGAAGAAGCTGAGCAGAAAGAGGCAGAGTTCCAGCAGATGCTGGAACAGCTGAAAAAACATCAAGAAGCAGTCCAGGTATATATTTTATAGGAAATAACTGGTTATAGTGGTACAATAAATAGGTTTATGGAGGAATATAGCAAATTGATAGAAGCCTAACAGAGAACTGCTATTCTTTAAAACATGGGTGAGAAATATAATTTTCCAGATATTGTTGATCTTGAACCACATTCCTCAGCCCAGCCAGCATGAGAAGGGCTAAGAGTCTGTGGTAATTACATTCCAACATCTGGAAAGTCATGAAGCCAAATTGTATAGTTCTCATATTTGCCTACAGGGTCAGGGTTATCCAACAATGCTTGTACAATGTTATGCCTCCAGTTTACTTGCAGAGAAAAGCTCCCAAAATAATAATTCAGACGCTAGAATGAAAAGGTTAAATTGGCTACAATTACCTTATTTACTGCCTGAAGTCTCCATTAAAAGAAATAGGAGATTTCAAATGAGTTCCACATTAATGCTATAATCCACAAAAGAGCTAAAAGAAAGTAATATTCCTATGTACAACCTGGTATGCTCATATAAGACTGAAGGTAGTCCTCATTTAGCAACTACAAATAGTTCTGACAAAATGGTCGCTAAGCAAACCACATGATACAGAGAGAGAGAGAAAAAGAAAGAGAGAGAAGGAGAGAGTTCGCAAAGATTGCTGGCTGCTACATCTCATCTAGTTGAAGTCTTCTTGTACAGCAATGCCAGGGTTATCACACTCCAATGTGTATTATTATCAGAAATTTGAGACTAAGTGTACACACTGATTAGAAAATGATTTTTAATTACTGTTTACTACTGTTGTATTTGTGAATGGTCCCTCTCCAAGACAGTTATTAAATGAGATTACCTGTACACATTGTTACAAAGCTTGGGCAAGAAATAAAGAATATTTGACTTAGGGAGAATTCAGCTATGTAATGGAGGCTGTTTGGGAGATGATGCATTTCACTTCTTTCCTGCCTCAGTCTAGCAGTCTCTGCTTGGTTGTAAAAGGATCCACTCTTTTTCTAGCCCGAGGTAAGAGAGGAGCTGGGATAAAATGAAACTGGTAGATGATCCAAAACTCACCTCTCTCCCTCTGGATTTGTGGACTGAGAGTGTTCTCAGTCTGCTTAAGAAGAGATATATATTCTTTCTCTGTTTGCAGTTCGTGCAAGTTGCAGATACAGCAGTATTTTTCCCTGAAAGCAAGTCGCCTTTGTTTTAATAAAACTTTTGTTACCTAAGTGTCCATTGGGATTGTAATAGGCCAGCTGGTTTACATAGCCCTATATGTATATATGCAAAAGGATATACTTTATGTACATATACTTCAACCTAAATATATCCTACCGGGAGTTAAAAAGTGCTTGCTTCTTAATAAATATGTATTGGATTTCAATCCTATGCCATTTTGACACAGGCCTATTCACGGACAACTATTAATCATTGTTGCCAGTGCCACTTAGCTGGAAGTGGAGAGTAAGTTATTTTAATTTCCAATTGTCCCAGCCCAGTTTGTGACAGAAGGTTGAACAGGTTCTGCTGGTTGATTGGCTTTACTATTTTTTTTTTTTTTTTTTTGGTAACCTGGAATTGATTTTTGTGACCTCAGCCATTTGTGATGTGGTTTATGGTTCTAAATATTGTTGGTTTTAATTCTTGTAGGCAGCCCTGAACCATTATTTTGAGACAGGTGGCCATATAAATTGACTAAATAAATAAGCTAATAAACCTATCAATGCTGGGCAAACCTAAATGCTGTCATACAGTACTTCCTAGAAGAAACTATGTGGCTCCTTTTGGTACTGAGTCTCTTCAAGGACTCAATAGCCCTGGTACAGGCCGCCACGGAAAACAGTGGTCCCTTAGCCTTGAGAAAAGCAGGGCAAGTCTGCTGTAGCAAGAGAGGATGCAGCTGCAGTTTGGATCCCAGTGCCATTAATTTAGAGTTGCTTCAGCACAGTATGGCACAATATGAGGAATGCTGGTAGGGAGCCTGAAATGAGGATTGTCTTGATTGCTCTATGTCAGGCCATTCATCCTGTGGCACCAGCTGAGATGATTCTAGGTGCTTCTTTATGTTGCTGTCACTGGGAGAATAGGACACCACTACAAGTAGGACACCAAGATCACTTTGCCCAGAGCCTCCTAAATATAGAACAAACCCTTCTGTTATTCCATTTGTTTGTTTGTTTATTATTAAACTTTTATGCCACCCATCATGCTGGGGGTGTAACTCTAGGCAGCTTACAGACATACAGTTACAATTCACTAAAAACATTAAAGCAGTAAATGGGGATTCTTATATTTAAAATGCAGTTCTTTAAAACTGAACCAGATGAAGAGGGGGAGAGGAAAATGTGTACAGGAAGGAAGTGGGGTGTTCTTTACTCCATTAGCCACCTCTAAAATGCCATGCCCCCATTGGGGCCCCAGGCTCATTGGCCCAGCCATGTCTTCAATGACTTTTGGAAGGCCAAAAGGGTGGCTGTGCATTTTAAGTGACAGAAATCTGGTTCTACAGACGTATGAAAAGGAGACAATCTAAATATGGATCTAGGGTGGTGATACCTGGATTAGCTAAGTAGTAGAGAACTTGGATTGGAACTCTTTGTGTCATAAATATCTTTTTCACTTCTTGTGTTTTGATCAGGTTTAAAAAAGATCGCTTAGCATACATTTTTTAAATTAGACAAATGAATGTAATATGGTAATATTTTTAATCTTAAGTGCAAGACAATAATAAATATTCCAATTGCTTTAAAAAAATCCTATATATTATATTATGCAATGTTTTTTCCTTGTGTATTTTTCATGTTAAAACTAAGAAAGCTGCTCTTTTCATAAGACCAATAAAATATAGCTACTAATACTTCATGGCAGGCAGCGGCGATTGCAGCAGCAACTGCATCTGCAGAATCTAAAGACCCCAGCACAGGAGGTGGAACGGGGCAACATTCAGAAAGTTCATCTGAAACATCCAAATTGAGTTCCAAGAGTGCCAAAGAGAGAAGAAATAGAAGGAAGAAAAGAAAACAAAAAGAACAATCTGGTGGAGAGGAAAAAGATGAAGATGAGTTTCACAGATCTGAATCTGAAGATAGTATCAGGAGAAAAGGTTGCCGATTCTCCATTGAAGGGAATAGGTTAACATTAGAACGAAAGCATTCTTCTCCCCATCAGGTAAACTGTGATAACTATGGAACTCAGTCATTATTGTCTCTGGAAAAAATACAGTCTTGTTGTGCTGTTTTGGAAGAGACTGATCTTTTACAAAACAGCACTTTTGCCCATTCATGTTTGCTGCTGGGAGGTGGAAAGCTCTTGTTTTTAAATCTAGGGTAAGGTAGATGTCCCCCACCTTTCCAGCTTGGCAGCCGGGCACGGGGGAGGGAAGAGGGGATGGTTTCGTGTGAGTGGCACAAAGTGGAGCTTTATGCATGAGTGCAAGCACCCACTGCTCATATTAGTGGAGCTTTGCGGGTATGTCCGTGCTCGTCACTTGTGTGGACCTGTTCCAAACGGGCTGTGGCCCAGTAGTGGTTGGGGATCATTGTTTTAGAGAGTCGATTTTTCATGAAATGCAAATTTCACAGAGATGATGATGATGATGATGATGTACCAATAGTAATAGGCGCCTTGGGTGCAATCCCAAAACAATTGGAGCACCACTTGAACACCATTGGCATTGACAAATTCACCATTAGTCAATTGCAAAAGGCGGCCTTACTAGGAACTGCTTCCATCCTGTAACGATATCTGTAATACCATCAAACATCCACATCTGCCTATCCCAGGTCCTGGGTAAGGACTCGATAGGTAGACAAAAATGCCAAATCCAGTCTGAACATCTGGCTGCCTGTGCGATGATCATCATCATCAACAACAACAACAAAAACAACAACAATAATAACAATAATAATAATAATAATAATAATAATAATAATAATAATAATAATAATAATAATGTTGGAATAGATCTTAGAGGTCATCTAGTCCAACCCCCTGCTCAGGCAGGAAACCCTATACCAGGGGTAGGCAACCAGCATGGCTGGTTCAGGAATTCTGGGTATTGAAGTCCACAAGTCATAAAAGAGCCAAGGTTGCCTACTCCTGCCCTATACCATTTCAGACAAGTTGTTGAAAACATTATTTGAAATACCATACTAAGGGTTTATACTAACTCCTAATAATTTTATCATGTTTCTTATGGTCCAGTCATGGTCATGAAACTTATGAAGTCTATCTACTTTGGTGATCAATTCATTGTATTGCAGGCAAATAATTTTAGATATTGAGAATTAAGATAAGCCAAGGGATTCATAGAAATAATGGATGACAATGTTTTAATTATATAAATGAGCTGGAAATTTCCTTTTCAAAAACCTTATTTACATTTTTTTAAATCCAACAAGTCTGAAGTACCTTGATCTTTTTCTACAGATATTTTTGCAAAAGAAATATTCTGTTGTATATTTAATTAGAAGAATAATTAAATCAAATTTAATTAAATGGGCTCATTCCCAAGTAAGCATGGATAAAAATTGAAGCCCTAACATACGTAGTAAACCAATTTGGACCTCAGATATTTAGGAAGGAGAGTTTTAATAAATATTGAATTTGGGGATATTAGAAGGTTTTTGTCTCAAGTTTTCCTCTTTCAGTAGCAGCAACTCATGAAATGCAAAATCTATCATAGAAAAGAACTGTCTAAGATTGTATTTACATTCTGTATGTATATATGGAAAAGATAATCCTTTCTTTTTATCATTGAAGGTCAGGACTTAGATGACTTTGCTAACTTTCTATCCATTTATCTTTTCTTACAGTCTTTGCTGAGCATGCGTGGCTCGCTGTTTTCCCCACGGCGCAACAGCAGAACAAGCCTTTTCAGCTTCAGAGGTAGAGCAAAGGATATAGGATCAGAGAATGACTTTGCTGATGATGAACACAGCACTTTTGAAGATAATGATAGCAGAAGAGATTCTCTTTTTGTGCCGCGCAGACATGGTGAACGGCGCAACAGTAACATTAGTCAGGCCAGTAGGTCATCCAGGATGCTGGCAGTGTTTCCAGTGAATGGGAAGATGCACAGCACTGTGGATTGCAATGGGGTGGTTTCCTTGGTTGGTGGACCATCTGTTCCTACATCGCCTGTTGGACAGCTTCTGCCAGAGGTGATAATAGATAAAGCAGCTACTGATGACAATGTAAGGAAGTTTTAAATAGTTCAGGCATGGTGGCCTTTTCTTAATGCACCAGCCAGTGTTTCTACAGAATGGAATCCCTGGGAATGATCCTTGGTTGGTCAAGCTGTGAATGCTCCTGCATCTTGTAATATATATTTTTTTAATCTACTAATAAAATCAGTCTTAAACATTAATATTTACAAAACGGTGAGAAAAAGTATCTGGAAAATGTGCAAAATATTTTGCTTTATGTGTTTTATATTCAGAAAAACCTTGCCAGATCTTATTTATCTGGCTCTGAATTAATTGTGTCTGGCCAGAAACATCTTTCTCCGTAACCAAAAGGAAGTTAAATCTTTTGATGCCATATGGATTCTGCCTTGGTTGTGTAGATTTGATTACATTCTGTCTCATGAACATCATTACCACATACAAACAATAAGGCTAAAAGTTCTGGTTCCCCAAGTGTTAATAAAATCACTCCAAAATTTCACTTTATATATTGAGCATTTTCATGCATCTTTTAATCTGATGTTTAATCTTTGGCTGATGAAACAAATATATCTAACTGAGATACCATATTAGTGTACATAGATTTCAAGTTACAGTGTGCCAAATATGTATTTTCCTAGACACACATTTTATGTTTTTATATACAAAACAAATCTGATCTTTTATGCCAATTTAGAGAAGCATGACAATGCTGGATATTATTTTTCATTTCCTTTGATTAAGCTTGAATGAAAAGCTTGCTGTCCATCTTAAACACAGAAAATAAGCAAGTGACATGTCATTATGTTCCCACATCATTTAACGTTTATTGATAACCTGGAATTTATGCCATAATCCTATATATGGGAAATGCTCACAAGTAAATGATTATAGATTTATAGCTGATGACTGATCAATTGCAATTTATTTCTTCTTCTACAAAGTGTCATATTTTTTTTAAAAAAAGGTATGAGGATATTTACAGAAGACAGCATAAATCTCAACTGTAGTTATATATAGGTGTAAATTGGGCAAAGTTTAATGCTTTCCAAGGCTACAGTCCTGCGTGTCTTTACTTGGATGCAAATCTCAATGAAATACAGGTTGAAATGGATAGGTAAGTGGGATTTTGCCAAACTAATAAGGATAAACAAGGCAGGTTGAGAAATAAATTTGAAACAATCATGGAAAGTTTCTTGAGGATTATATAACAATGAAGTTGCCAAAATGAGAACATGTTTCTTACAACTGTCTAAGAATATACTGAAATACCAGGTTAATAATTCAATAAGTAGCAAATGTTTGGCATGAGAAACTAAACATAATTCAAAAGCATGATGCATGCGTGTCTTCAAACTAAGAGTTTCTTCATATGACTTGCTATCTTGAACTGCCATTTTCAGGATAATCTTACATGATACCCTCTTTTTTTCAGGCCACAACAACAGAAACTGAAATGAAAAAAAGAAGATCAAGTTCTTTCCATATTTCTATGGACTTTTTGGAAGACCCCACAATAAGAGAAAGAGGCATGAGTGTAGCTAGTATAATCACAAACACCATGGAAGGTACAGACGTAGTGATGGCAAGGGATTCAGCTAGCAAGGGGTTTACTTTTTTTTAATCTAGGGTTGGGATGATCAAATAAAGACACAAAACTGAATATACAGGCTAAAGTCTTAATATTTACATAATTGTTTGATTTTTATTATCTGCTTTCTAATTTTAGAGTTCTCTTTAATTAGAGTACTCTAATTTTAGAGTATTCTTTTTTAAATACAGTGATCTGAATTGAAGACACGGCAGTGAGACTCTGGGCCTGCATCTTGAGAATTAACTTTATTTGGAGTAGACATAGAGTAGTAAAACTTTTTTTCTCACGTGTCCAAATGTTTCTTCCAATATCATATGTGACTGAATCTTCTTTTTTTCTTTATTTATACTTAAAAGTTGAAAAAACAAAACCAATAAAAGATAACTTTTCCTTTGTGTTAAAATGATAACCTTTCACTTTGTTTTTAAACAGAACTTGAAGAGTCACGGCAGAAGTGTCCACCTTGCTGGTACAAATTTGCTAACATTTTCTTAATCTGGGACTGCTGCCCGGGTTGGCTGAAAGTAAAGCATTTTGTTAACATCATAGTGATGGATCCATTTGTTGACCTCGCTATTACAATTTGCATTGTTTTAAATACATTGTTCATGGCAATGGAACATTACCCGATGACAGAAAGATTTTCGGAAGTCCTTAATGTTGGAAACTTGGTGAGCTTGAATATTGCACCTTTAATTAATGTTTCTTCCAGTGATGTTGTTAATAACAGCACTAAGCGAAGAGTTAAATTCTCTTTTAACAAAAGAAATGAGTGACCTTAAATACTGGATAGATATGGTTAGCAATATACACTGAGTACTATTTTAAAAAAAATATACAGTGATTTTGTGTCCATATATCTCAAAATACAGTAAGAAAATTCATTTTGTGGTTTGATTTCAGTGTGATAACGAAGGAAAACCATGTTTTTAAAGAATGTTTTAAAATATAAAATATTGTAATTATCAAAATATTAATGTTTTATTAATCAAAACATTTCATATGTTGTATATCACTTAAGGCACTTTTAGAATAAAGTAACTAAAAATACATTGATAATACAACAGTCACAGTGTAATGGTTTGAAACTTTTTGGACAAGTAATTTTCTGAATTTATACAGCCTTACTAAACTCAATCAAGACTACTTCTCACCTAATTTGTACTTCACAAATTATTTCTGATCCTCACTGCAACCTAAATTCAAGATACCACAACAAATTTCTCATGGTTCACAGAGTTAGCTGTCCATTATTACTGCAGTCTTGCACTAATTGCAAGCTAATTGTGGAGTTTTTCCTCCCAGGGTTTTACTGCTGATGATTTTAAATCACTTTTCTTTATTGCCTTTAAACTGAGACTATGCAGTCTAATTTGATTTTCCCAATTGGGATCAATGTAAATAAAAACTAAACTCACATTTGAAGGACAGAAAAAGGAACAGTTTAAAATCACCGGAATAAAAATCTTACAGCCAAGTATATGAGGGAAGAAGCCGAAAGGTGAAAAGAGTATTGATACTAATTGTTATTTCCATATTGTTACAAAATATAGAATTGTGTCTGCACACACATTTAGAGCTGATCTTTGATTGCTGCTCATTTTAAGTATTCAAATTACCTAACTGAGCGGTGTGTTGCTCTAAGGAAAATAAAAGACAGTCCAATTCTAACATTTGTAACTATCTTTATAGTTGCTTTGGATAGTGGGATAAATCATTGTTTTCCTGTTTAAAATCTCAACAAATTATTAGCAGAGAAAACTTCATGCAAGTTTCCAGTAACGTTCTTCCAGTTCCCGCATGCTTTTTAAAGTGATATTAAACAATATAACACATTTAAGACATAATGAATAAAAAAATCAGAATAAAATATATCAAATGCATTTTTAAGCTTTTGGAAATTGTTAAATCTGCCTGTCACATTTTAGGTTTTCACAGGAATCTTCACAGCAGAGATGTTTCTTAAACTAGTAGCCAAGGATCCATATTATTATTTCCAAGAAGGCTGGAATATTTTTGATGGTTTTATTGTCACCCTTAGTTTGGTTGAACTTGGCCTAGCAAATGTGGAAGGACTCTCAGTTCTCCGATCGTTCAGACTGGTAAATTGTTTAATTTAACAAATATAAGTACATGTACATCATCTTTACCCATTCAGGATGCTAAAATTAATTGATTTTGATGCTGAACTACATTTCGGAACTGAATACTCTTCTTTCTTAATGCTCAAAATTCTGAGGCTTGTATCTGATGGCAGTTATTTGTGGAGTCTTTTGTCTGAAAGATACAATAGCCACAGCAAATCCTTCAGATCTGTTCCAGAAGGATGGGGACAGTATGGCAGAAGGGGAAATGATACAAAAAAAATTCTGAAGAATGGGAAGGTAGCTTGAATTATGTCCAAACATATTTCATTAATGGAAATCTCTGCTAGAAAAATTATCATTTGGCAAAATCCTTGATTTTCATCTTCTGATTTTCTGTTGTTTCTCTCAGTGGTGGGACTCACTAGATACATATAAAACTAAGATTCTTAGGTTGTTTTTTTTATTGAAGTAGCTTGAATGGCATATATGAGCTATATGGTTCAATAAAAGTTGGTTGCACTTTGAAACTAATTATTTGACTGTATCAGTAAAACCAATTCATAAAGTTAGTCTTACATATAAATAAGATTTCAGTTTTAAACTGTAAATTACAATGGGGTCTCACTAGAAGAAAATGAATGAAATAATTTCATTTTTAAATAATGATGGTTGCATTTCAATGTTGTAATATATGAACACCAATTTATTTCAGTGTAATTTGGCTCCATCTGATTATTTTTAACTAACTTATCACTTACTAAACTTTTTTGGTCACTTCTTTGTTTTTCAGTTGCGAGTTTTCAAATTGGCTAAATCTTGGCCAACCCTAAATATGCTGATCAAAATTATTGGCAACTCTGTTGGTGCTTTGGGAAATCTGACTTTGGTCCTGGCCATCATTGTCTTCATTTTTGCTGTGGTTGGTATGCAGCTCTTTGGTAAAAGCTACAAGGAATGTGTGTGCAAGATTGCAAAAGATTGTGAACTCCCTCGTTGGCACATGAATGACTTTTTCCACTCTTTCTTGATCGTATTCCGAGTTCTTTGTGGAGAATGGATAGAAACCATGTGGGACTGTATGGAGGTTGCAGGTCAAGCCATGTGCCTTACAGTCTTCATGATGGTTATGGTGATTGGAAATTTAGTGGTAGGTAATTTTTAAAAAACAAATATTTATTCTAGACCATATTAAGAAGTATTGTCTCTTTAAATCTCTTAAGACACCCTCTTTTCAAATAAAACAACTTTTCATGCAATTGTCAAACATTCATCGAACCATTAGTGTCATGGTTCCGATAGATGAAACCTTTCAAAAGAACTTTGAGGCATTGTTTACCTTAAAGAATCTTTTTATTTGGGAAACAAAGTATCGGCACTACATAGTTGAACCCAAAAACTAAATTCCCTTCCCCTGATACAAAGTAACAAAGTGCAATTCCCACCCCCAATAAACTGTCATAAATCACATTCCCCAATTAGCTTAAAGCGCAGGCTTTCCCCTTAGCTCCACAGCCCATCAAAATGTTATCAGTTTGTCCTTGGGTTCCCACCACAGTGTTATGTTATGGCTAGCTGAGCTTACATTCTGATCCCCCCCTCTCTCTGCTGCACCTAATTTCTAAAGTAAGAAAAAAACATGTTAAAGGAATAGAGAAAATGGCTGCATTTTCATCAGTTGTCAAAGCGGGAACATCCAATGTTAGCAGCGTTGACAATTAGAAGTGTTTGGTAAACAAAAATATATTTGCCAACCTATAAAAATACAGTGATGTTTAAAAGCTTGTGAATCTTTTTTGATTTTCAAAATTTTCCTTAATAAATAAAAGACGTAGTACAATTATTTTGACTCATTTGTTTAATTGAGTTCTCTTTCAGGTTTAGGAGTTTATAAGTTTTTACAAGTTTTACGATTTGTATGGAGAATAGATCACATTTTAGGTTATGTCTGTGCATAAATGTTGAATATTCAGAATGTTTACAAACTTTTAAGCACCACTGTAGTTCCCATCTGTATACAATTTGACTGTTGTATCTACCACTCCTTCAAACTAGGTATTTATTCTGATTAAGATAAATAGGCTGTCAATTACTACTATCAAGTTTCAAAGCTGAACATAATAGGAACACAAGCACACAGGCATAGACAATTTTTGTTCATTAAGTCAATCTTTCCTTCAAGTTTCATAAATTAGGAGGAAACGTTCAGCGAATGCAATGGGACTCTATAAGCACTCATCTTCCAAGGCAGTGTTACAAAACTTCCATTGTCTCAAAGGCAGCTCTGAGTTTTCTGTGACTTAGTCAAAACCAGGTGCCATTTTGGGAGGGCGGGGAGTTCATAAGAGAAAAAGATTCCATAAACATCTGTACCCATTCTACCCTAAGTAATGCTTTGATGTGTGAACCCAGATTGCATGGATGTGTGTGTGCATGTGTCCTATTAGTCTTTATCTTGGTTAGCACAGCCTAAAACCTATACATTCCTTCCGTTTTTATAATGCATGTTTCATGAACTAGGTTGTAAGTCTTTAATATATTTCAAATAATTTATTTCAGTGTAAAGCATTTGCTGATCAAAACCAAGGATGAATTTTCCTGCTTTTCTTTAGGTGCTGAATCTCTTTTTGGCCTTGCTCTTGAGCTCATTTAGTGCAGATAACCTTGCTGCTACAGATGATGATAATGAAATGAACAATCTCCAGATTGCAATGGCGAGGATTGATAAAGGAGTAGATTTTATGAAAAGAAAAACCCACGAATTCATCCAGAAATCCTTTGTTAAAAAGCAAAAAGCTCTAGATGAAATCAAACCTCTTGAGGAGCTCCACAATAAAAACAGCTGCGTCTCTAACCACACAGTGGCAATTGGCAAAGGTCTTGATTATTTTAGAGATATAAATGGAACCACCACCAGTGGCATAGGCACCGGCAGCAGTGTGGAAAGATATGTGGTAGATGAAAGTGATTACATGTCGTTCATTAACAATCCAAGTCTGACTGTGACTGTACCCATTGCTGTTGGAGAATCTGATTTTGAAAATTTAAATACCGAGGAATTCAGCAGTGAGTCTGATTTGGAAGAAAGCAAAGAAGTAAGATTTTAAATGCTACTAATGTACATGATTTAGGGGATAAGAAATACTTCTGAGAAGGGAGAGTATATTTCAAAGATTTCAGTATGAAATATTTTCATGCAAGTGGATTAGAATGTGAAATACAGTATGAAATATTTTCATGCAAGTGGAATTAGAATATAAAAACTGCCTTCAATGAATCCTTGGAGGATATTACCCATTTAACAGCTACCTCGTTTTAAACCAGTGGTTCTCAACCTGTGGGTCGGGACCCCATTTGGGGTCGAATGACCATTTCCCGGGGTCACCAAACCACGCTGTCTGCCATTTTTTTCCCTTTTCCCTAGCTGTCCTACTCCCTCTTATTGGTGGCCACATCCACTTGGGGGTCACCACAACATGGGGAACTATATTATGGGGTCACGGCATTAGAAAGGTTGAGAACCACTGTTTTAAACAATATGAAATATTTTCATGCAAGTGGATTAGAAATATGAAATATTTTCATGCAAGTGGATTAGAATATAAAAACTGCCTCCAATGAATCCTTGGAGGATATACCCATTTAACAGCTACCTCGTTTTAAACAATTGTTGCCAAAGACTTTTTTTTATAAATCATTTTCTGATTAATGCATGCATCTCTCTCTCTCTCTCTCTCTCTCTCATTTAGCAACCATTTCACTTCCAATTTAAGGGACAGATTGTGGTTGCTAAGCAAGAAAAAGGACATATAGTAGTATAAATGTATAGTAAGTAAATAAAAGAGACACCTAAAAGGGAATCTACCATCGATTTCACTAGCATTACTTCTATAAATCCAACCCTGTCACATTTCTTATATCATAATCCAAATTAGTAGGAAAATGAAATCTTCGAAATGATAGCATAAAGATTTGAGTGTTCCATGTGGCTTCGGCCTATAGTCATGCCAGCCACATGACCATGGAAATGTCTTTGGACAACGCTGGCTCTTTGGCTGGGAATCAGAGATGAGCCTGCCCCCTAGAGTCAGACATGACTGGCAGGGTAAAGCTTTACCTTTTTTTATGGGATTCAGAAAAGAGTACCACAATATTTTGATAAGACCCAAGTTAATTCCAGTATCTTAATTAGTTACAATCAAGTGACAAAGGCTCTGTTGAAAACGATAGTTGCTTGAAATGAATCTGGTATTCCAGGGAACACGGTCAACCCACTATCAGTTAAATCCAGCTTACCAGTAGGAAAGCGCACATACAAAAAAAATCATCATTTCCGTATCCTTGCTGCTGTTAGGCTATAGAAACAAAAATTCCCTCTTCCTCATGCTAAATCTTTAACCCCTCCACCTCATTCCTATGACAGGGAGCTATGTGAGGGATAGTAATTAGAAGAAAGAAATAAAAAGGAAGGAAGGAAGGAAGGAAGGAAGGAAGGAAGGAAGGAAGGAAGGAAGACGTCTAAGCTACCTTGTCATCATTACCACTTGCATATAATTACATTCCAATATATAATTGGAATTATTGTGGGAAACACATATAAATTTCTAATATGGTAATATTAGAAATTTATATGTGTTTCCCACAATATTTGTAACTATAGTGTACTATTATAGTGGCTAGAGTAGTAAATCTTCAGTGAATTCTCAGTGAAACAAATAAATTCCAGGAATCCTATTTTAAAATGCAGCCAGGGGTGACCTAAATCAGCAGCCCCCAACCTTTTGGCCACTAGGGACTGGTTCCTTCACTTGTTTGCCCAGCCCAGTTTCTGGCATGCCGCAGACTGGTGCTGGTTCAGGGACCAGGGGTTGGGGACACGTGATCTAGATAGTTTAAATTGTTTTCAGATTCTTGTCATTCTTTCCAGCTTAGCTCAGTCAAAGCAAGGGCTGTTGGGGGAGGGGAAATTAAAATTGATCAATGAGTCTAGAAATGTACAAAATATCAGATATATCTATAGCTATCTATCTATCTATCTATCTATCTATCTATCTATCTATCTATCTATCTATCTATCTAAAGCAACCATCTTGAATCAGAATAGCTTGTTTAAGTCCAGAAGCTTGGAAGTAAGAACTGATACAGGTTTCCACCAAAGGGAGAACCGACAGTCCACAAAGTCCCATATGACAAATTTGCTAGGCTCCCATTTCAGGCAGACCAAAAATGCCGTCTCCACTCTTGAAATCATCTGCTTTGACCAACCCTAGAGCCAATTTCGTACTGGCACCATGTTGTGTTGGTGATCCCCTGGTTTCTATAGTGCAAACTATTAAAATCTGTGGCAAAGTATTCCATGACCTATAATGATGATAGAAATCCACAATAACATGACTACTACTTTAAAAAAAACTACTGCAATGTGAGAGTTCAGAGTATTATTTTTTAAAAGTATGCCATACTTCCCAGTAAAAACCGAAAACCAATATCTTGTACCACTTATAGGGCTTTATAAAACACAGCATGCTTAGATATTGATTATTTTAAAAATCTGATTGCAGCTGTATTTTCCATCTTCTCCTTCCTGTTTAATTGGATTCTTCTTTTGTATTTGATTCCTCATCTTTATAAGAAAGCAAAAGAGAAAAAGAGAAACTTTGGATGATTGAACAGAGATAGAAAATAGTTATCTAAGCAGCTATTCTTTCTTTTCATTTTCTCTTCCCCTTCACAGGCTTTTATCTTTTTTATTCTGGGCTTATCATGAAAATTTTCACCAGTAACCTTCCTCTCTGCTTTTATTTGAACTCCTACATCCTTGTTTCCTTCTCATATTCTGGTTTTCACTTCTTTAGTTCTTAGTTATTTCAATGGAATTAATGCAGCAACCATTAATGCAGTCTATGAGATTTCCAGTTTGAAATTCCAAATGTTCCATGTGATATTCAGTCATCGTTAATTTCAGAACGCAATTAGCCACATTGTTCTCTGGATATTACTTTTTTACCAGTTATTGTGTAAAACGCTGTTGTTTTCCTCAAGATACAATGCTATCGTTATGTAATCATACCTTAGCATTAGGCTTTAATTAACTTTGCCTGAGAAATGGGACTGACAGATACCATTACAAAATCACTAAACAT
This sequence comes from Crotalus tigris, assembly GCF_016545835.1. Taxonomy (NCBI): domain Eukaryota; kingdom Metazoa; phylum Chordata; class Lepidosauria; order Squamata; family Viperidae; genus Crotalus; species Crotalus tigris. Next base: position 174,416 of record NW_024100623.1, on the reverse strand, counting down.
TCACAGACTTGTTTACTGAGTGCAGACCTACATTATAAGGAGCAGTAAATCCTTCTTTGTCCATACGCTAAATTTGCAATAGATAGCTCAGAATAATGTTCCTATTTCTGATTAACGTTTATCATTTTTCCAAAGAGACCATATAACATTTTAAAAGGATGGCTGGGCTTTTTTTAATCGGTTATTTTAGACTGTGTTAACTACAATTTTTTTCTCCTTTAACAGAAACTAAATTCTTTTAGCTCATCATCAGAAGGAAGCACAGTTGATATTGGGCAACCTGGTGAAGAACAAGCAGTGGTAGAACCTGAGGAGGCTCTTGAACCTGAAGCTTGTTTTACAGAAGGTCAGGGAAGATTAAGTATCCAACATTTTGTTAGTTTATTCCTAGAAGACATACATTTAAAAGGAATGCAAAGCATGTTTTGAGTGTATACAGTTTGGTGGTTACAGATGTTGGATTAGGAGCTGGGACGCTAGGTTCTCCTCTACCTTGCTACAGATGCCTACTAGATACTCTAAGCTTTCTCTGTCCAGCCTATTTCATGGATGTATAATAAATTAAAGTTGGAGAACAAAGTGGTACATAGTCCTCCTTATTGAAGGATAAGATATAGGTCTACTTAATAAAATAGAAAAATAATCATGAAAAGGGCTATAGTTCATTGTCAGACAGTCTTAGATCAAGAAATATAAAACTCTTTTTGTTTCTTTTTCACCTTTTTAACGTTTAATACATTTTAGGTTGTGTACAAAGGTTCAAGTGTTGTCAAGTTAGTGTAGAAGATGGAAGAGGAAAGCAATGGTGGAGTCTCAGAAAAACCTGTTTCCGAATAGTTGAACACAACTGGTTTGAAACCTTCATTGTTTTTATGATTCTCCTTAGCAGTGGTGCTTTGGTAAGTAAAAATAATGAATTTTTTTTTAAAAAAATGAAGGCAGGGGGTTACATTATAATTATAAAACTATTTGCGATGTCTGAAACAAAATCAAATGAAATAATTTTTTGGAACTGGAGAAACCTTTGAATAGATTACAGTACATCCTTTATACCTGGAGGAGGGGAAGGTAAAATTTTGTGGGTAGATCTAAATCAGTGGTTCTCAATCTTTTTAATGCCGCGACCCCCAACCGGTCATAAGTCAAGGACTACTCAACCAGTTGTAAGTCAAGGACTACTCAACTGGTGCAGCACCGTTTGCAGAATGGGACTTTTGGCGGGCTCAGCAGGGCAGAGACAGCCTGGACAATTCCTATTGGCTTTTGAAAGCCAATAGAATTAGACTCTATTCAAGAGAGTCTATTCTATTGGCTTTCAAAAGCCAATAGAATAAAAGGGAGTAGCACAGCTAAGGAAAAGGGGGAAAAAATGGCGGACTGCGTTGTTTGGCGACCCCCGTGAAATGGTCGTTCGACCCCAAATGGGGTCCCGACCCACAGGTTGAGAACCACTGATCTAAATAAATATTTTTGCCATTGAGAACCACATGAATGGGTAGAGCCATCGAGGGGCATTTCAGCATTTTTAATACTACTTTATTATATTTCAGCCATTGCATGAGAGTATCCATTTCCATTTGAAATCAGTTATTATTTGACAATTTCCCACCAAATTCAATCATAGAAAATGTAATCTGGGAGTGTTTTGAGGGCCACAAAAGAGATTGTTCCATTATAATATAGATTAAATGTTGTGGGTTACCATTTACAGGCCTTTGAAGACATATACATAGAACAGAGGAAAACCATCAAGACCATACTGGAATATGCTGACAAAGTCTTCACTTACATCTTTATTCTTGAAATGCTTCTGAAATGGGTAGCATATGGATATCAAACATACTTTACTAATGCCTGGTGCTGGCTGGATTTCTTGATTGTTGATGTAGGTATCCCATATTATTTATGTCTGCAAGTAGAATCTGCACTAAAATTTTACAGTATAAAGCAGGCGGGTCCAATCCACAACCTGCAGGCTGCAGGAGACCCCAGATAGTAATACAGCCCCACAAGATCATAAACTTTTAATGTTATTATGTGACTGATATACCGTAAATGCCGGCATATAAGGCAACTTCCGCGAGCGCTGAAATCGGCGCCAAAGATGGGGGTCGTCTTATACGCCGCGTCATCTTATACGCCGGAAATACTGGTAGTTTCCGGCGTATAAGACGACGTTCTAGGAATGCGGCCCGGCTATAAAGACGGGGGTCGTCTTATACGCCGGGTCGCCTTGTACGCCGGCATTTACGGTACATTAACTATATAGTATATTTTATATGCAGCCCAAAACAATTCCTCTTCACTCAGTGCAGCTGTGACAAGCCCAAAAGTTGAATAATCATGGTATAAAGTAATCTTGTTTAGGATTCCAGTCAGCTAACCATGCTCTGTAGTCTGTTAAAGTTTTTCCATTTGGTTCACTTCCCCAGTTTTCTAATTTCTCTTTTTGACCTTCTCTTTGTATTATTTATGGTTTCCACCTAGTCCTGCTATTATTTGGGCTACATAATAATCCAATGTCAGAATAACTTTTCTTGCTATATAGGGTATTATATATTAAACTCTTTATAAAATTGCCACAACTTGTTCTCTTTTAACATTTTATGTTGTTATTCATTTCGATCAATATGCCATTGGAAAACTTGATTTCTATAAAATGTTTGGCACTTTCAGGAAACCGGAGTCTGTTATTTAAAAAATGGAAGTCAGTTCATAGACCTCTCTCCAAACAACTTAAAGAATAGTCTGAGTTTATGTAACATTTCCTTAAAGGCCACACTCAAATCCAAGAATCCAAGTCATGTAAAAAAAAAAAAAAAAAGCTAGAGTGATTTGGCTGACATTACCAGGACAAAAGCTTAACCAGATTTGTCCCATTAGAACCCCAGTGTATCCAATGCCAAAATTGGGATACTGAAAGGCTAAAATAATTGTATAAACCCAGTCATGGCTCATTTAATAAATCTTAATTTAAACAACATACAGTTTAGCAAATTGTGCTAGCAACCTATTCCTCACACCCCTACATACCCCTAGTTCAAACCTGATGTTGAAGGATTTCAGGTTCATGGAAGGACCTGCTTATCTTTGGGAGGTCTCTTGTACTATAGTTCCTTCAGACTGTGCGTTGCTAAAAATGCCATAGCTTTAAACACAAAAATATGCAAAGGATAATTTTATTTATCATTTTTTTCACCCCACAGGTATCCTTGGTTAGTTTAACAGCAAATGCGCTGGGTTATTCAGAACTTGGTGCCATTAAATCCCTTAGGACACTGAGAGCATTGAGACCTTTAAGAGCCTTATCAAGATTTGAAGGGATGAGGGTAAGAAAAAAAATGCGAAGAAGCTTGATGATAAATAAATGCATGCCTAAATTTAAGGAATGTTCCATGCATGTCTTGTGGAGAATGATCAATCCATGCAAAAATGCTGCCCTTTAATACAATTGCATATTTATCAGTAGCAGATAAGCAAAATATTTCATTAGCTAAATATAAGCCTTTTTTAATGCTACATATTAGCTGGGTGATTATATTACTTTACTTTCTAGCCAATTTGAGGAGTTTGTTCTTAAATAAAGCACATTTGCTAATAGGAATTTCAAAAGTTAGTCATTTTGGTTTGATTTCTTCTGCATATTTTTATTTCATGAACAAAGTTTTATGTTGTGCACCTGTTTAAAACAGCATTCTGTGCTCAGTAAATCTGACCTAAGTATTGAAATTAATAGGAAAATAACAGCTCTCATCAAAATGAATGGAATACACACAGGCTACATTTAGACTTTCATTCAGCTGGTCACATTTGACTAGCTTCATTTTTCAAATAAGATCAGTTCTCAGTCATTTTATAGTGAACCATTTAAATATTAGTAGCATTCAAAGGTAATTATTAATTGATCTATACAGAGATATTTTTATAATCTTTAAATGTAATACAATCTCCTTAATTGGACTAAACCTGTTAATGGCTAATTAACCAAACAATTCAATTGATTCTTTTTTTCCCCACACTAGCTAATAATTCTCAATAGAGTTAAAAATAATTCCAGCATTATCTACACAAATCATGCATTATTATTCGGTTGCTTTCTGGGTAAGTCAGGATCCTGTCTTAATTCCTATCTCAGAAAAGATTCTTATGTCTTCTCCCTGTTTTCTTGTCTTTCTTAAAGCTAGTAGTTGAATTTATGACTGTCCTGAAATCAGTAGTGAAATTCAAAATATTTCTGTTGAAAATATGAATTTACTCTCTGCATACAATCTAATTCAAACTGCATGTCGTTCAAATGTTATTTTTAGAGTATGTTTTTTGCCACTTCATGGAAACATAAGAGGAAACAGCTTTTGCATAATGATAAAAGAACCTATCTAGTGAGATGAACAGCTAACAATACGCTGTTTATATAGTATTTAGATTAAAAAACAAATACAAAAAAATCACCAATACATGAAATGAGATTCAGATTGGAGCTCATTTCCTCAAATTGTATCCATCAGGTTGCATATCTTTTCTTCAAAATTTCTAAAAAAAGAAATATTGTAAATTGAAACTGACTCGATACATGAATTTCAGGTGCATCTAACCACCCTTTAATTTCAACAAATTCCTTTAAACAAGAAATTCATGAATTGAGAAGTCAGCAGTGGAATAGGGTAAGAGCTGGTCAATTCCTGTAGTGTTCACGAACATTCATTCAGTTTTCAACTGACTGTTTGGTTTATCCATGTTCATACTTCTTTTTCTTTACTATTCATGAACATTCTTGCAAATATGTTTTTGTTGACACAATTGTTTGGGAAACTGTTGTGCTTTGTAGTCCTTTCTAATTAATCTTCAGAAATGGCAATAATGCTTAATGTTCATGTAATATGTGCACAAGAATATGGCAATATGAAAAATTACTTTAATACATATCTGGTTCATAAGACAGGACATAAGAATGCATTTGGTTTCATTTTTATATTCAGAACAATTTTGCTAGTTAAAGCTTTCTAGATGGAAAGGAGTGTTATGTGTACACACTGGTATTAGTTATTCATCATTGTCTATGGGTCTTCCCCCTTTAAAAAGTCCCTCATTGAATCAAGGACCAAAGGAAATCGGATTTGATTCTAATAATAGAGTCATTGCAGCCAGAACTAAAGAGATATAATAATCAGGATAAAGTCTACAAAGAATTTACCAAGTCCATAGCACTTGGCCAAATGTTTTAAAAAATACGCATTCACAGAAATCAGTGTATCTGCTAATGAATGATTCGTGAACAGGAAAAGAATTCACATAAACTAACTGAAATACTTAACTGACCAGCTCTGTGGAGTCACTAACAGCTACCACACACCTTTCCCCAACAGTTTTATTCTGAAGGGAAGAATGGGCTGGTGGCGAAGAAGCATCTCCTGCAAACCATTAATATCTCTTTGCTCTCTTCAAGGGGAGCAGTGGTTCAATGATATACATCACAGAATTGGGGTTCGACTATTATCTGTGCGGCAACAGATTGTGGAATAAGAACATCTTTAGATATTAGGTACTAGCAGTTTTTTATTTGGGGGAAAACAAGGATTCACAAATTCTGATGATCTTTTGGGCCCTTTATTCCTATAATGCCTCAACATACAATATTTTTCTGCAATGCAGCATGCAGTCTGGTGCTGAGTATGGGCATTCAGAAGATGTCTCATTTGGAAGACAAAAGACAACATATAAAAATTGTTAAGAAACTAATGAAATTCTCAGTGAACCCTCATAGAAAAAGCTACAAGGAAAATGCTTGTACACAGATTTTTAGATGAGTGGCATTTAAATGAAAGTGAGATGTAGTATCAATATTATTCTATAAACTACATTCTTATAAGTATTTGGTTTCATTTAATTAATTGGCAAAATGGGTAATAAAGAACTTTAAATAGTTTTTCCATACAATTTAAAATTTTAGTTTGAGTTGTTCCCAAATATCAGGTACTAATTTTTACATATTTGCATACTTACATTTAAATGTGGGACTTTAAAATTAACATTATATGATTTTTCTATTCAAAAACTGGTAAAAACTATTTCTACGCAGAAGACTATCCCAAGGCCTAAGGACAATGTAAGTCTGTGACATATGACAAACTTTTTAATATTTATAAAATATCTGTTCATAAGCAAAAAATATATATAACAAAAATACAATATTTTTAAAAATCGTATCTTTTTTGTTATAGTTCTTCAAACATATTTAAAACTAAATTTAAATCACTTTAACTCCACATAGGTGCTGGAAGGCAAAGTAAATAACCTCTTTTTATATCTGCTATAGATTGAGAGTATTCTAATCTCAGTGCAAAATGAGATTTGAATATGCATATTGCTTTCTATTTATCATTCTTAATATTTACTGTAATATAAAGTTCTTGCTGTAGTTCAAGTATGCTATTGTTAACATAGAAAAATCAATATCAATATCCATTGCTTTGCTAAATTTAGAGATTGCTTTTTATAGCAATAAAGCATGTGTTTATGTGTAAACTCACTGGAAGAAAGCATGTTATGCCGTGCTTGGTACCTTTCTCTTAGATCAGTTAAGCAGAAAAAGTTTTTAAAAAATTAATCCACCTTGCAGTTTTAGTTTTGCATGTCTTACGCACATTTCTGGCTGATTGCTTTAAAGTTTATCATATTTCAAATTTCCAGTCCAGTTTTTGAGATAGTAATATTAAAAAGAAATTTTTATCCTGAATATCATCAATACAGTTTTATGTAATTCAGCAGATATATTAAAACACACTTTACATTGACAAAATAATGACAATTGGCAATTGACAGTATCACAACATTCAGTGTTTACAGACCCAATTATTAAGTATTTATTTTTTATGAATGAGGCATACTATTTTTCCGAACAGTTGTTTTTCCATCATTTGTTTCACAGTGTAAAGAAAAAAAAAGAGGAGAAACACAATTAGAATGTTAAAATCTATGAAAGCCTAAGGTACCTTTCCACATACAAAAGACATTGCTCTGGTAGGGTTGTTTCATACCTGGTATTAGAGTCTTGGTTAAGAAAAGCAAAAACACACCTGGTTCACATATTAGATTGAATTGATTTGGTTTCAGCTTTATGTAATGTGAACTCAGTCACTGTGGCTTTAAAGTCATAACTAATGCTTTAGCATATTTGGTGAATCCAATTAGTTGTGGCTTATTCAGTAAAACATGATAGGTTATTTAGTATTATTCATTGAAATGTATTGGCTGCCCAACTTCAAGGAACTTGGGTAGCATACAAAACTAAAAAAAAATATTAAAAAAGCAAGAACTATTAAATCAACAGGCTATAGTTTTGCCTGATGTGTGGGCCTGTTTACCATGGTAACATATTAGTAGAGATGTACAAATATATACAGACATAAATCCTTCTGTATTTACTGGACATAGAAAATGTAGACATAATCACAACTCAGTCCACTGTACTATTTCCTTTGTGTAAAGCTTAATCCAAAAAGGATGGGAAATGCTGTGTATTCATTAAAAAAGGAGTAACAGGCTGTGACTGAAAAGAGCCTCTTTCAGTTTAGTAAATCTGATAATCAAATAAGGTGTTTAAAAAGTGAAAGGGGAAATACTGCATATTCTAGACTCACTTTTACATTAATCTAATTTAGTGGTAGAACAAAACACTTTTGCTCTATAGTCCTTCCATTTAAAGAGTATACACTGGAAAATCTTTATAACTTTTGTGTGTGTGTGTGTGTGTGTGTGTGTGTGTGTGTGTGTATATATGTATGTATGTATGTATGTATGTATATATATATATATATATATATATATATATATATATATATATATATATATATGATTTTCCAGAGACAATTCCCTTCAAACATTTCATATAAATAAAACATATTTTTAAATTAGGAATATCTTACATTGTAATTGTGAGCAAATTATAATTACAGTAATGTTATAAACAGTGGGATGTAAGTAATAATTCATAAGCCCCATTTTAAATAATGAGAAATTACAGGTAGTCCTCAACTGATCACATACAACAGAGCCCCCCCCCCCCAAAAAAAAGACATGAGGCAGTTCTAAAGTTCTGATAGCACTGCTCAATCATGGCAACTAGCCCACTTTTATGACTGTTTGTAGCATCTTGCAGTCACATGATCACAATTTACAATGTTTGTGCCAAAAACCAGTGCTTTCAGATTTTGGCAAAAACACCCCATAGTGAACAATGGATTTGCTTTACAACCACCACATTTGCTTAACAACTGCTGCATTCACTTAACAACCACCAAAAAATAGTCATAAAATTAGATTGGTAACATGATGATCTGCTTTCTGATTCTCATGACTTATGATTGTAATTAGCAGGCTCCATTATGGATGTAAGTCCAGGACTACCTGTAATATTAGTGGATCTTAAATCATTACTAAATCAAGTCCCATAAGTTCCAAGTCTAGGTGGAGATCCAAACATTGCACTTTTTCAGGTGATAAGGTTGCAGTCCTAAACACAACTTACTAGGAGAAAACTTTACTGAATTCAGCAATACTTATTTTTCAGTAACCATATTTAGAGTATACACTTTATTACATTCTATATGAATAGTGTATAATACAGTATAAAAATACATTAACAACTATTTTTTTCTCTTTTTTTAGTCATGTTTTGTTAATCACTTATGAAACTATGAGCATTTAAACTTATGTAAAGAAATGTCAGATGCAAAGTTTAAGATTTAACCAGTTCTATTACAATATCTCATTTTGAAAATATTGGCTCCTTGTGAGGAAAAGGTGCAGTCACAGGTTCTTAAAATTCTTGATTACCAAAACTATTTGTTAAAGTCATTCCCTTAATGTTTCAATGTAATTTACTCAAATCATTACAATGTTTCAATGTAATTTACTCAAATCATCTTTTTGCAGTGGTCCAACTGTCATGCCATCAACCTGCCCTATCAGATTTCTGCAACTGTGAAACCACCAATAATAGTGATTTGATCTTAGTTCTTCTTCAGTTAGTTTGCTTGCTTGATTAATAAACTTACCGTACATAGTTACATTTTAACAACTCCCAGCAGCTTACAGAGTGTACAATATAACAACTATTAAAATACCCACAGATACCCAGAAACAAATGATTACACAAGAATAGTTCCAATAAAAAAAGAAAATCAAGAGCAAAAGGGGACTCTAATAAGTTGGCACAATGATTAAGTTAAGAGGATGCCCTTCAGAATCATTCCGTTTTTGGTAGTTTCCTGAAAGCCAGCAGGCGAAAGTCTGTTCTCCACAGAGAGGTCATTCCAGAGCATTGTTGCCGATATAAAAAAGCAGCCTCGGCTCCCTCATTCCCCACTTCAAATATGGAACTGCAAAAAACTAACAAAATCCGCTACTGTCCTTAACAGATGGACCTTCCTTACACCCCTAGCCCTGATGATAAGGTTGCTGAAAGACCTTTCTCTGACAAGTCAACATTATACCCTTCACTAAGCCAGGTTTTGATAACATGTGTTGGGTCTGTAATTATTAACTGGGACTTGTGTAAGTTATAGATAATTGCTACTTCGTCTAAACCTGCTGTCCCTAACTTTTGGAATTGGTGGGCATGAAATGGGCGTTCTCCCACAATGGCAATCACAGTGGGCCTATTGCACCAGCTATTTCCATTTAACAGATGGCAATCTGGTGAGGTTGCTTTTCCCCATCTCTGCTACCTAAGGTGCTCTCTATCTATCACCTTAGCTCATCACAACTTGAGATGATGCCAGTGAGTATTATACACAAGAGCATCCTTATATTTCCATTATTTTCTGTTTGACAGTAATAACTTTTCCTCAGATGAAATTCTTCAGATGTGAGGATTGTCATAATGTAAATGTTAAAGTGTCAAAAAGGCATTTGCATTATAGAATGGCTTAAAAATTTTGTCAGTGTGTAAATTTCCAGCCAACTATGAAACCCACTGAGATGCCAGAGTTGAAAATTACCTGTTTAAAGGCTAAGTTTCATTACTGAGTTGAACACGAACCTTTCTTTTCCTCTCAAGGGAAACAGGGCTAGTCCTGAAGACTAAAAATAGAGCATCTTTCTGTATTTGTACTAGTTAACTAGTAGGATCGTGGTACCCTTATGTAATGCAGCCCAGACGGCAATCATTGCTGCTATCTTCACTATCTCTTAAGATCTGCAAATAGTATTCATAGAGAGAACATGCTGCCTTTTCTATTTTTCAAGACAGAAAAATAAGGATACAGGTTAGCTGAGAAGGGATTGGAGTAAGGAAGGTCTGTGTATATTTTGACTGTGTAGAGAAAAATTAGGAAATACTTCTACAGCTCTTCCACCATATGCTTAGGAATCTAATCTTTCACATTCACCATCTGTAATGATAAACTGTATGAGGTGGAGGAACTGCAGTTTCCAAACATGCTGCATCCCATATGAATGTGGTTAACTTTGAGTTGAACTTTGTTTCAACATTGGGAATAGAGAAGCATCTTTCACTGCAGCTGAAGGACATAGGGAAGCTTCAGCATTGCAAAGCAGGTCACTTGGCAAATATGGTTTTATCTATTCTTCACCCCTCAACATCTGCTGACTGAGATTGCCAGCAAATTAGTCCTCATAGAAGACTCCATTTTATTAAATCCAGTTCTTCCAAAATTTCTTGTATTATGAAATACTCTCTTATTATAATTTTTAACATGACTCTCCACAAATCATGAACCGAACCAATTCTAATGCTTAAAAATGTTGTGTATGAGTTTATTGCCTTTCAAAAACAGAATACGTCTGCAGTTTTACTGATGTTCCAGTTTGCTAATAAGTATAATTTTAAAAAACAGGTTAACTACTCTTTTAGGAGGGGTTTTAGTTATAATAATCTCTATTATGATCACCAACTAGAATTCCTCTAGTTAATAAAATAATTTACATAATTAAATAATTTTGATTTCAAATACAATTAAACATTACAAAATTATTGGTAGGTACTATAGCTGAGATGATCAGGACATGTCTAGTTTTATAGATGGTATAAATTCTTTTGCCATATTCAAAGAAATGAAAGCATATTAGTTTGATAAAAGTTACATACAGAACATACATACATACATACATACATACATCAAAATTGTCTAGTTATTTCACCAGTGGGATTATAAAGTGAGTCCTTATATCCATATAGAAGACCCAGTAAATAAAATATGAGGTTGGATTTAATGGAGTTTTCTGAACAAGGTCACAATCTTAGCTTGTAAAAAAAAAATTATATTTGCCCTTAAGAACTGCCCTTGAGAGGACATTGAAATGTGCTCTTCTGAGTTTAGGCATAGTTATTTGGTTTAGGCATAGTTATTTGGTTTAAGAAACTTGCCCAATCTTCCTTTAAACAGAGACTTACTATTTAGGAACCTATTCCTGCGTTGGGTAGACTGATCCATTTGAACCTTATACTGGTAGCATGTTATTTGGATTCAATAAGTGCTTGACTATAGCCACTCATCAGAATGGCTTCACTTGAGAATCCATAGTGTTGCAGTTTTTTCAGAGAAGGAATGATCTTTCCATGTTGTTTCATATTATTCACAGTGAGTAAAAATTGGTGCATGAAGTTGCATTATTGTCCACTGTTGGACAATAGTGCAACTTCATGCACCAATTTTTATTTTAGTGAGACCTATTTCCCCCTTGTTTCCACATTTGTGCTTCATTTTGCTTGTTTTCAGCATAGCCAAAAAGGTTGTGTAGGATAAGGTATGGCTTCCATTAGTTCAGAACGGTTTTGCCATTGCTGGCAATGGGGTGGGTGCGGCTTCCAGATGACGCGTCCTGCCCGCGGGCCAGCAGTTTGACACCCCTGCATTAGTTTTCTTTCATTCTAATCTGGGTTCCTCAACCTTGATGATTTCCTTATGTGTGAACTTCAACTCCCAGAATCTCCCAGCCAGCATAGCCAATACTGAGAATTCTAAGAGTTGACATCCACACATTTGGAAGTTGCACAGGGTGAGAAACATCTATCTTTTCAGTATCATATAGGGTATTACATCAAAGATATATAAAATCAAAGATAGAATAAAATGTTTTTAAAACATAGTTAATTATATAGAGCCATGGTGTGCTCTATTAATAGTATAGTATTGCAGACTAATTCTGCTGACTGCCGACTGCCAGCAGATCAATTCTCACCAGCTCAAAGTTAACTCAGCCTTCCATCCTTCCGAGGTTAGTAAAATGAGGACCCAGATTGTTGAGGGCAATATGCTGACTGTAAACCACTTAGAGAGTGCTATAAAGCACTGTGAAGTGGTATATAAGTCTAAGAGCTATTACTATTGCTATAGAAAGCTGTATTTTGCTGATTCAATTGCTATCTTTGCATGTTAGACCTCATACTAAATATAAGTCACACTTGGGTCTTGCATACACAGTTCTGTTTCTTAGTTGAAACATTTGAATTATTCAAAGAGAAACCTTTTTAATTTAAAATAAAAATAAATTCCTATTAGTGTAATAAACAATAAACAGAGTGGTTCAGACTCATCTCCCTTCTCTTTCCAAACAGTAAAATTTAGTTTTATGGACAGGGATTCCAAAAGTGAAGCAATCTTTGCATATGATGTTTAACATACTTTTTAACACAGATTTTAATACTTTTTAGTTTCCCTTCCCCCTCCCCCTACAATCCTGCAGCAACTAGGGCATAAACCTTAGACTGGATTACTAAAGGTGCCAGGTTTTTCAAGGAAGGAGATTTGATCTACCAGAGGCTCCTGCAGAATCACAGATCCATTGATTCCCTCTACCCAATAGCGCTTCTCCATGAGAATAGATTTTCAGGGAGCTTTAAAATAAGGAGACAATCGGCAAAAGTAATTCCTTTTTCCTTAGCAATCCATATTTCTACTACGATTCTGCTAATACGATCTTAATATTCACCTACGTGTGTTTCTTGATAGCATTCATCCCCAATCTTTTTAATAAGTTTGAATAAGTATTATAATTAAGGAATTAGATACTATGTTATGCTGCATTTCAGTGTTTCTGGATTCTTTAATTACACCCCTATATAGATTTATGAATTTTTCACCCCTTTATTTTTTCACAAAATGTTTAATTAAAATAAACTTTTTTGCTTAATAAAGACTGGAGCTTGAAATAAACTATGTGATTACTTAGATAAGCACATGTTGCAAATGTGTCTGGCTTATTTATGCAAAGAAATCAATCTTTGTAATAAAACTGCATGGTTAAGTTCACTCCTTGAAATATATGCTGATTTTCATTTCATTTATTTAAATATTCTTAATATTTCTGTTTTTAATTTTGGAGAAAGAATACATTCAATTTTGTTATAATGGCTAAATTATTTTCTTGTTATAGTTTAGTTTTTCTATTTTCTATGAAATTTTAACACCTATTTCTTTTTAATAGATATCAAAAATCTTCATATTATTGTTAGCACTATTCATATTTTTGTTTTAATCCAGATAATTTGATTTTCTCATCTTTTGTCTTGCTGAATATATAAAAATTATTTTAAAACATTGCTCTGATAAACTCAAAATAGTATTCAGCCTTTTAGAATTTGCTTTAATTTAAAAGTAGTAAATTGTGCATTCATGCAACAGAATAATTATATCAGTTTTGCACCTATTCTTACACCGTTTTCTTTTCCTCCCGTATTTGTGTACTTAGGTGGTTGTGAATGCCCTTCTTGGAGCAATTCCATCCATCATGAACGTGCTTCTTGTTTGTCTTATATTCTGGCTGATTTTCAGCATCATGGGAGTAAACCTGTTTGCTGGCAAATTCTACCATTGTGTTAATACCACAACTGGCGAAATGTTTAAAATTGATGAAGTTGCCAATATGTCTGAGTGTGAGAATCTCATAAATGCAAATGAAACTGCCAGATGGAAAAATGTGAAAGTCAACTTTGATAACGTAGGATTTGGGTATCTTTCTTTATTGCAAGTAGTAAGTGAAAATTCTTTAAGTCTTCTTATTTATTCAGTGCACAGTAAAAAGTTTGTTTGATCAAATAAGGTGCTTGCGGTTTGATCAGATATAACATTCCTGGAATATAATTTCCCTTTTGATATCAATAATTTGATAGTCTTCTGGCTCCCCTCTTTAAACGGTCATGAACTTTCCATCTCAGTTTCAAAACATAGTAAGCCAATGCAGCTAAATTTGGAAGGAACGTCATATTCATTCATCAGGGTTGACCCTGGATTTTTGTCTACAAGATTAATCCTGCCAATACAGCTGACTGGTATAAATTAGCAAGTTATGGTCAATATGCCAGGTTATATCTACCTATTAGAGAGGTTGAAAAAAAAACTTACATTTTTCAGTTTTATAGCTCCTTTTCAGTATGAGCAATTCCAGGATTTTAATTTCTGTGCTGTGAGCATAAAATTAGCAGAAGCTAATTTTATGGTAAGGGGATATACTAATGCAACACAGCATTTTCTGATGAACTGGAAAAAATATGAATATTAATTTTGATGAATAATAGCTAAAGTTTCCCAATTCCGCAATTTTTATTCAAATGTTTTTCTCAAGCAATTACATATCATGCCCATGCTAGATAATTTAGAACTCCATCAGTCTGTGTACATAGGAACTTGCTAATTTTATCATTCTGACATCACACTGTGGGCAGAAAAAAAAAGAGTGAAATTTGCATCCATTCTTAGACTGGCATTATTCTGATCTCCCTTGTGGTCACACATTCTCATTCAACCTCAGAGCCTGCAGAGACAGCCTGTAACTTATTTAGTTTCAGAAGTTTTATCTGCAACAGAGAGGGCAGTCCAATTCAGATGTAGGTCAGAGTGTATGGGATTCTTCAATAATTTGCATTGGATCAGCAAGATTTTCCAACATGCAGAGTTTGAAATGTAGCAATTAAAGGCTTTTCTGTTAACTTGTTCATACTGCAAGATACTTGAAATGTCCTTGCCTAATAAAATGAGGTTCTCTCCTGGTAATGTCTTTATAATTTTTCAGTATCAAGAGAAGACCTATTTGTTCATCCAGAATTTCTGAAGTCCAAACCTTTCATTTAAAAACATTTATTGCTAATGAGGGTTAATTCTGTTGCTATTTTATGCTGTGTGTTTAATTCTTATGGATTATGAATTGTTCAGACAACTTTATCTTAGGGGGGGTTGAAAAAAATATCAGTTAACAAACAGATAAATAAGAAGGTAGTAAGCTAGTTTATTGCCCCATTTTCAAATCTACCATATTTTATACCTAGGCTTTGTATAATTAGTATACCAAGCATTGGGTTTTAAATGTTATTTGATCCTCACTTATTTAAAAGATGTACATTTCTAATAAGGTGAAGACAATGCAATCATTCTTTTTTATTTGTATTTGGGACCAAATTCAGGAAGTGAAATTCAATATAATAGGCCTAGTTGTAGGCCAGGCAATCATTCCTGACCTATAATGATTGCCCTGAAAACTGCAGAGAACGGGGCAGAAATGAGATCATCTTCCTTCGCTCATCCAAGAGTTTAAAAGAAAAAGAAATGTTCTTTTATTTTCTCTGAATTTATTCATGGGTTAGATATATGGTTGGGGACTGGGGAATAAGCTTTAGATGTCCCCATTGGGGTTAGTGTGGTTTAAATTCCTAGAGCAGAGGCTGGAAGAAACTAATCTTGCACAATCTGTGACTTCTTGAATCCTATGTATACGTAACCTTACTGAACACAGTGAAATTTCTATGCCAGTACACCCCTGTATCCAATTCATAGAAAGCAAAATGATAAACTCATCCCATTTGCTGGTATATATAAAATATTTCTATTGGAATATTCTGTTGTTGATACAGATTAAGATGGAAACCATTGATTGCCATCATTTATATGTTTAAATATTTTTGAATGCAGGCCACTTTTAAAGGATGGATGGATATTATGTATGCGGCAGTTGATTCAAGAAAAGTAAGTACTTTGGATTTCTTGGCTGTTGTAAAATAAGTTAGATTTTCTTTATTTGTTATTAAATATGTGAACAGAAAATCTGGTAATATTAACTAATACATGCATGTATATAAATAATGCCCTGATGTTATAAGAATTCCATAACAATCATTGTAAAGATTAGTATTAAATTAATACTAATTTGTGTGGTTTAAGCACAAAAAAAAAATTCCTGATTTTTTCTCTCTTGTTACTTATTTTGTAGGTGCGTGAACAGCCTATATATGAAGATAACCTTTATATGTATATTTACTTTGTTATCTTTATCATCTTTGGATCATTTTTTACCCTGAATTTATTTATTGGTGTCATCATAGATAACTTCAATCAACAAAAAAAGAAGATAAGTATTTATATACATATATACCCTATATTTTTCTTAAAGGTGGATTCTTGGCCTATGTGAATTGTTAAATCAGATTTATAAGTAAGTGGAGAAACCTACAAATATTCACAATTATTTGAGAGAACACATGCTTTGCAAAATTCTGAATGGTGTGAACAGTAGTATTCGAAGTCAACTTTTGAATATTCCGTTTTATCTCCTCCCTTTCTCTCACACTGGAGCCTTAATGCTTATCATAGCATTTATCAATATTATTAATACTCAAACCTTATTCGTACATCTCCCTCTCACCCCATCCCATTTTTAAATCATGGGGTTAATTTACATGAAATACTAATGTATTAAATTAAAAATAATTCAGCCATTTTCTTTAAGTGTGCTTTTTATCTGTGTTAAAATGAGAAGGAAGGATATGCCTGATCTCAAACTTAATTTGACATGGTGAACTGATATTGGAACATCTGTTCTTCTCTTCCTTGATTTGGATAAGTTAAAACAAAAAAAGGTATCACTTGCAAACACACCAACATATCCTTCACTTCCAGAACCACTCTTGCCATCTCTTCATATTAAATTAAGATAATTTTTAATTGTTTGAAAATCATTCACATTTGTGCAGAATGCAGAATTCTTATAAGATGTTATTCAAGTATGTAAAATGTTCTCCAAAGAATCAGTGTGAGGTTGACAATTCTTTTGCAAAATTTGGAACAATGGTTGGTCTCTGCAGCGATGCAAAAGATTTGAAATGGTTGTCAATCGTGTGCTTAAGAACCCATAATCAAATTAATTATCTTGATTGCTGTCATTGTATATAAGAATCATGTGCTGATGAAATCTGTTGGAATGAATGTATGACAGAAAATGCATATACTGACAAAATGAGTTCTTCAACCCAATCAACTAAATTATAACATTTCATTATTCAATTCTGATTGTAGGAGTAATTGCTTTTATTTTGGACTCAAATTTGCACTGCTTCTAGCTTAACCGTATTGCTGATAACTGAAGTATTTAGGAAGATAAATTCTTCAGCTGTTCAAAATGTTTGAATAAGAGTTTTTTTTTCACTTTAGAAATCTCGAGGAAACGCAGCAATCAGGATTCACATTGGCTGGATATTTTCGGAACCATGTTGTTGTTTTTTAAATGCTAACCTCAGAATACATTTTGTTAGAATTTAGAGTGGCACAAAATCAGTTCTGGAAATTATGGCTTGGGAGAGACTGATGTGGTTCATTTCTCCTAAGGCTGGTAGGAAAGCAGCCTTAGAAGGAAAAATCATTTGATACAGAAGGGGAAACACAAGTTTTGGGAGAGTGAAAATAGCAATAGCAATAGCATTTAGACTTATATAGCGCTCCATAGTGTTTTATAGCACTCTTTGAGCTGTTTGCAGGGTAGCATATTGCCCCAACAATCGGGGTCCTCATTTTACCAACCTGGGAAGGACCGAAGGCTGAGTCAACCTTGAGCCAGTCAGGATGGAAATCTAGGCTGTGGGCAGATTTAGCCTGCAATACTGCATTTAATCATTATGCCACCAGGGCTCTGGAAAAGTGCTAATAATTTACATAGTAAATAGCAGAGCTGAATTTTACTCCATTCTGGTAGGCACTTTACTTTCTCTACTATGTGATTAAAAAAAGAGAGGCTGTGCTCTGAGTCCAGAGGAATCTGTGAAAGCTAGAGAGTTACGTTTTCTCTGGAGTTTGTATTTTATGCAAGAACTAAGCATGAGGCACCTCTTCCATTCAGTATGTTTCATATGGTAACAGAAACCACAATTAAATACACCAAGAAGAAAAGGATAATTAAAAGCAAAATGGGAAAAGGCCTCGAACCATCCTTATCTCAATGCTATTACTTTAGTATAGCTTTAAACCTGGGTTTAAAGAACCAGCTAATCTTTCAAGATGCACAGTCCTGAATAATCACGAAAGTTCTTTCGTCCTGAACTGCCTCACTGATCTCAACAATATGTATAATATTCTCTTTCTCTGTGTGAAACTATTTTGGGGATTGTCAGAATTGTCATGACTTTCTTTGACCTGGGAGTTTTAAAAAAAAATGTTTGTAAATGTTGTATAATTCCTGTCTAGAAGCTCTAGCAAGCTTCTGGAGATCTTCCATAATGCCAGTTCTATTCTCTAGGCCTTGCTTTCCACATGAATCCAATTCTAGCCATCTCGGGTCCCCAATATGCCGTATTTGGAATTCTCATATTCATCCTTTCTGTGTTCCTAGATATTCATGCCAGTACTTTGCTTTTTCTAGAAATGATCTGACCTTTTCCACTTGTTTTCCAAATAATCTATCTCTAAATCACCTTGTCAGCTTCTGTTTCCTGCCTACACAACTTGATTTGAGCAGCTTATCTGAGTCTGCATACTCTCCAGAGTATTCTCCAATCTATTCTTACTTAGATTCATCCATACTGTAAAGTTCATTGGACATTGATTGCTCTCCAAGAACACTAATAGTAATGTGTTAATCTTTTTTAATAAATAACCCCAGATGGCACTTAATACGCCTGCATCCTATTTCCCCACAACAATTCTGGGAGATAATTTGGGCTGAGAGAGAGTGACTGTCCCAAAGTCACCCAGCCAACTTTCATGCTTAAGGAAGGTCTAGAACTCCCTGGTTCCTGATCCCCTGGTTTCTAGGCCACCTCTACACCAACCTGGGACTCAGTTCAATCATGTTGAATTATGTTCATTGTTTCAGTAAAAAAAAAAAAAAGTTTAATGGTGTTGGATTGCCAGCTATATACCCAATGTTCCTCTTTTCTCATCCAGGCTTAATATTTATAAGGCCTATGCTTATGCTTATATGTAATTTAACATGGAACAATGTTCAATGCCTTGCTTTATCTTTTCTGTTTCAAAGAGAGGCATGACAAACTGGCATAACAATATGCATAAATGATGTACTGTTATAAGACATTTCATAGCTTCTTTCATCTGTCTGGCCAACTCTAATAAGAGCTCCTATCAGAATACTCCTAAGATTCTGCTACAATAACAGGCCCAGTTTGCCTGTCAATTTAACAAGGCCCAGCAATTGGAGCTAAATTGGCCAGTGATTGGAGAGGCTAGGAGTTCCACAATCTAAGGTCATGTGTTCAACCATCTCATCTCAATGGCAGAACGCAGGGCTTTTTTTGTCATAGAATGCCCAGAACGGTGTTCCGGCACCTTTTTTGGATGGAACCTTGTAGGGTAGGCAAGGCGGGTTGTATGACGTGTGAGTTCCAGCACTTTTTTTTTTTTTAAAGAAAAAAAAAGCACTGGGCAGAAGTAAAGTAGTTCTGCTGCATAAAGACGTATGGTGATGAGCATTTGTCCATAACTGCTTAGGCCTGTTCAGAATAACAGAGTAACAGAGTTGGAAGGGACCTTGGAGGTCATCTAGACCAACCCCCTGCTTAGGCAGGAAACCCTTTACCATTTCAGAAAAATGGTTGTCCAATCTCTTCTTTAAAACTTCCAGTGTTGGAGCATCCACAACTTCTTGAGGCATGTCATTCAAGCTAAGGCACTTTCGTCCGCTCCTTGAGGCAGAGGAAAGTATCGTGACACAAAATTTCTGACCCCACTCCCTACATTTACTGTGCCATGGGAATAGGGCTCATCAGTCTCGCTGCTCCTACACATGTATAAAATATGTTTATGTCTTTAAACATAAAAAAAACCTGCCATAGGTTGTGGGGGGTTGTTTCTCCTCTTTCCCTATGAACTCTTTTATTTCCTCTATAAATTTTCCACCTCAGCCTCTAAATAAAATCTTTAATAATAACTATTGAAACAAGCTGATTATTAAGTAAATTTATTTTTCAACAAATTGTAAAAAAATAAACTGAAGTTTGAACCCGTGTTACGTTTTTTTTTACGTGGTTAGATTTGTGTAGCATTTTCATTATAAAAATAAATTAGGCCTGATGTTTATTTTTACTTTGTAATATGTTACAAGTGCATTTATATTTAAGACCTATACACAAGAATATGATTATAACCAATCTTCATCTTCATGCCATTACTTTGGAGGCCAAGACATCTTTATGACAGAAGAACAGAAAAAGTACTACAATGCCATGAAAAAATTGGGGTCAAAAAAACCTCAAAAACCCATACCTAGGCCAGGGGTAAGTAATACGATCCAGTCTACTCACAACCAAAAAGTAATTTTAAATTAAGCTAATGGTTAGAGAAAAAAGGGGAGAGAGGGCTATTTGGTTTGTTTTTTTTAATTCTCCTACTTGCATACAGGTAGTCTTCGAGTTACGACCACAATTGAGCCCAGTGTTTCTGAATGAAATATGATCTTTTTTGCCACAGTTGTTAAGTGAATCATTGCAATTGTTAAGTTAGCAACATGGTTGTTAAGCGACTCTTTCTTAATCAATCTGGTTTGCCCATTGACTTTGTCCGTGAGAAGGTCGCAAAAGATGATTACGTGACCCCAGGGCACCACAACCATCAGAAATATGAACCAGTTGCCAAGCATCTGATTTTTGATCACGTGACCGTGGGGGGATGCTGCAAAAATCATATGAAAAACGGTCATAAGTTACTTTTTCGTCACCATCATAACTTCAAATGGTCACTAAACAAACTGTTGTAAGTCAAGGACTACCTGCATTTATTAGCATCTTAGTTCAATTAAATTCTACTTAAACAAATGTGCCCCCCTTAGCCTCCATTAAATATTATTTCTTTTTCTATACTTCAGAACAAATATCAAGGCATGGTGTTTGATTTTGTGACCAAACAAGTATTTGACATCACTATTATGATTCTTATCTGCCTTAACATGATCACCATGATGGTAGAAACAGATGATCAAAGTAAACAAACAGAAGATATTCTCTACCGCATTAATTTTATATTTATTGTCCTTTTCACTGGAGAATGTGTCCTCAAACTAATTTCCCTGCGCTATTATTATTTCACAATTGGATGGAACATTTTTGACTTTGTGGTTGTCATCCTTTCTATTGTAGGTAAGAACTATTATAACAATTTAAATCTCACATCTAGCTTTTCTTGTTATTCAGTTTCCAATACATGAATTCGCTACATAAATTATTCTTATGGAACATAGAGACCTGTTATTTGAGTACTGTATTTTTTGTATATTTGTAGAAAAATGTTCATCATGATGCCTTAGGCAATGTAATCTTATCCAGGATGCAGATTTCAGGCAGGTTATTAGCTCTCAAATTATCAGATATCCATCACTTTTTTTCCTCAATGTGCTTAACCAACTAGCTGCCAACCTAGCTAAATCTGGTAGCACACTAACTGCGTGAAAAGTCGCAATCTTGAGAATACAAATCCGCTTTCTTCAAGAAGTGTTTGTTTGTCAGACCATTAATCAAACTCAAAAATGTAAGATGCAGAGATTCAGGAACACAGGATAAGATAATTTTTATAGATAATAGAAGGAGACATAATAGAATTGAAAAACCAGGAACTGCTGACTGAATCCTAGGTTCAAATCTTACATCTTTTCCCCTCCTATGTGTCCTAATGGACTGAAAGCAGTTCATTTCTCAGGGCGAAAAGTGGTTGACAGATCTGCATAATTCCTGTCAAGGATCTATTGGCCTCAAGCTCTTTCCATCTAATCTTGGTCCTTTTAGCTCTTATACTACTATTCCATGAGGCTTTCCAAGCCAATTCAGAGGGATGTGAGGCCTAAACTTTACTTCAAAAATTATGACTAAAGCATAAGAAGAAGACCCTTCATATTGGCCAACTACCAGTATTTTGTTCCCATTACACATAAGAGTTTTTACATTAGCTAACCTCATAGTCTTAATCTTTGGCTCTTTTGAAAGGGAGATTCAGTGCTGCCTCTGTGTAAGATGGTCTGCCTTGGAGGAAATTAAATCACTAAAAGTCTTTGTTGCCCCTTTTATTTAAATTGCCACATAGATTTAATTATGCCTCATATAACAATGAGGCACAGCAAAACAAATGCCTTATTCTTCTTCTCTTCCAAGACACTTCATAGATAATAGTGAAAAGGGTAACTAAATTCTATTCACCCAGCCTTACTGTTCATCATAAGATGAATTTTACAGTCTCATGATCCTTGAGGACTGAATTCTAAAAATATAATTTTATGTTAGTATCTTTATCACAAACATTTTATACACTTTTGGGAGAGTTTACAAGGCTTAAATTAAAATGCATAAACATCATCTAGATAATTAATAGATGTTAATAGTCTAGCTATTGAACAATATAAAAACAAAAAAATAAAATATTGACAAATCTAACTATTTAAAACTAAATAACCAAATTACAAAACTACTTTGTAAATAAAATGTTAATGTACCCAACATATTAATTTATTGAACTATTGAGCGAGTACATTTGTGTGTAGGTGAATTACACTTTTGACCAGTTTTTAATAAATATGAACATCTAGTATTTTCATGTACATGTTGAATAACGTAGCATAAAAGATAAGATGGAGCTTGGCGCAGTAATAGCCTGCAGACCAAATGCTATCAGGAGAGCAGAAGTCATTATTTTTAATACTGGATTTACATTGTCATAAGTTAGAGTCTTCCAAACTCCAACTTCCAGCATAATCTAGAAGAATGCCATGGTCGATAGTCTCAAATATCTCTGAGATTATCCAGGACTAAGGGGCACAATTACTTACCCATTTTTCCACCAGGGCAGTTATCAAGGCTTGCTTCTATCCCCAAACCAAACTGGAATCCAAACTTTTTGTAAATTTAAGTCATCTTTTGCAAGGAGTTTCCAATAAGAGAAGGTAAGGTTTTGATGTTGATAAACAAAATCCTAACTATTTTGTTTAATTTTTAACAGGTATGTTTTTGGCAGAGATCATTGAGAAATATTTTGTGTCCCCCACCTTGTTCCGAGTAATTCGACTTGCCAGAATAGGTCGAATCCTGCGTCTAATCAAGGGGGCAAAGGGAATCCGCACTCTGCTCTTTGCCTTGATGATGTCTCTCCCTGCCTTGTTCAACATTGGTCTCCTCCTTTTCCTGGTCATGTTCATCTATGCTATATTTGGAATGTCCAACTTTGCCTATGTAAAGAGAGAAGTTGGCATTGATGACATGTTCAACTTTGAAACTTTTGGCAACAGCATGATCTGCCTCTTTATGATCACCACCTCTGCTGGCTGGGATGGCCTGCTAGCACCCATCCTGAACAGCGGGCCTCCAGACTGCGACCCTAAAAAAGATCACCCAGGAAGTTCTGTCAAAGGAGACTGTGGCAATCCTTCGGTTGGGATTTTCTTCTTTGTCAGTTACATTATCATCTCATTTTTAGTTGTAGTAAACATGTATATTGCTGTCATTTTGGAGAACTTTGGTGTGGCAACTGAAGAAAGTGCTGAGCCTTTGAGCGAGGATGATTTTGAGATGTTTTATGAGGTCTGGGAAAAGTTTGACCCAGATGCTACACAGTTTATGGAATTTGAGAAACTTTCAGAGTTTGCAGCTGCTCTGGAGCCTCCTCTTCACTTACCTAAACCAAACAAGGTTCAACTTATTGCAATGGACCTGCCCATGGTAAATGGTGACAGAATTCACTGCCTCGATATATTGTTTGCTTTCACCAAACGTGTTCTGGGGGAAAGCGGAGAGATGGATGCTCTCCGCATTCAGATGGAAGACCGCTTCATGCAGTCAAATCCATCCAAAGCCTCCTATGAGCCCATCACAACTACCTTAAAAAGGAAACAAGAGGAGCTATCGGCTGTCATCATCCAACGAGCTTACAGACGTTATCGTCTGACACAAACAATAAAGCAAGCTTCATTTTTATATAATAAAAATAAAATCGAAGGAGGGGCTAGCCAACGTATTAAAGACGAATTCCTCGTTGACAAAATAAATGAAAACTCTTACACAGATATGACCATGTCAACAGCTATCTGTCCACCATCCTATGATCGTGTAACCAAGCCAGTTGAAGAAAAACATGAAAAAGAAGGCAAAGATGTACAAAAGAAAAAATAAAAATCTCTTTGATTGGGTGACTAATTGTTTACAGCCTGTGTGAGTAATGTAGTTGTGTCAACAGAACTCCTCCAGGTGGTCTATGCCAAACAGACAGTTTTTACAAATGTACTGTATTCCTAAGGTCAGTGCCTCTAACACGACAGCAACCCCTTATCAAAATACAACTGTAAAATGTAGAAAGAATGACAGGAGGTTACTGTTTTTATTACCAGCTGACAGTGCTGAAGAGGAGAGAGAAATGGCTGATTAGACTGTAGGGACCAGTAAAAGGAGTTGAGGGGAAAAAAAACTTAACTTTTCTTTGATGTGTATGTGTGTGTATGAATGTGTGTGTGTGTGTGTGTGTGTTTAAGCATACAACTCTTAGTACAGTCAATGTAATCTACTGTTTGCATTTCAACTGCCATATTTGTCATCTTTTTACAAAATCTGGGTTGGTGGATTCACCCTTTTCTTTGTTTCTATTCACACATTGTGACTATTTTTGTAAATGGGGTTTATGTTGGGAAAGGGGGTAAGTAGTAAATTACCAGTATGAGGCCCAGGTGTTCTATGTTATGACTCTCTTATATGCACACCAAAATGATTTGCATGGAGGCATGCTGCACTTCTCAATCATGCATGGTGGGAAAAGCATTTGGTTAGGAAAAGCAACAGGTCTTTGACAACTCTGTTAACCCTGAAGGAATGTTCCATGTTGAGGTGCTTAACCAACAATAAACCAAATGGATTATTTTTGCACAGACAATTAAATCTCACAAGAACTGGAGTTGGAAATTACTGGTTTTATGTCTTGGTTGTTTGTCTTATTTTGTGTGGCGTCACTTAAATCAGTGTGACCTCCAACCATCCTCTCTTCCCCACCAGTCCTGAACAGACCCCCAATTCCATTATAATATGTTTACTTGTTTTTCTCCTGCAATATTGTTTAGCCATCTTCAGCTCTCAGCAGGGTTGCCAACATGTGTGTCTAATGAAGAGCCCTCTGTTGTGTAAATAGTCCTTTACTTGTGGTGCACGTTTGAGCAAATGAATAATGATCCGAGCACATTATGTACGTACCACAATAAGTTTAGTGTGCAAGCTTTCAGCAGGTAAAACGATGTATTCTGTACCATTATAGGTAGTTTGGATTCAATCAATGCATGTTTATATTGCCTACGCTTCTCTTCTTTAGACTGGCCAGAATCTTAAATACAGGGAGCCGAATGTCAGCGGTAAAGTGAAAAAAAGAGTTCAACAAGACCTCATTCCCTCCTATCATTAAGCAATATTGGAGAGATTTTTTTTTCTTTTGTTTGACATTTTAACATTTTAAGTAAACAAACCCAATGTATAGCCAAACTGTACAGAGTATACTGCAAATGCCTAAACCTATTGAAAATAATGTGGGTAGAATTTTATAAGGAAATATAAATATTGTAAAGATCAAGTTGTGTTATTTTTGAGCATTATGTACATAAAATAAGAAAGAATTTTATCTTCAGGTTGATATTGCAGCCTTTTAAGTTAGATTCTTTCCATAGCACTTTTTTCATGAAAGAATATCAGAAAACAAGAAATGAAGAAGAGACGGGTAATTGTAGCTTTCTGCTTTTTAAATTGTATTTGCTAATATTTTCAAGATGCAATAATTCAATGATTTGTGAAAGAAATATCCCAATTTTGCTAGCTTCCAAACAGCTATTCTTTGCTGTAAGAAAAGGATATAAGATTTGGTTTAATTTTTTAGCTGTGCCTGCATCAGAAAATGTAGCATTTTTTTCTCAGAAACACAATGTTTTTCCTGGAATTATTTAATGCTAACTGTATATTTATTTGATTCCATGCTTTAGAATCATTGCTAATATATCGGTATTTTTTCACAGAAAAGAATATCAAAATTATATAACCAAATACATCTGGAAATTTTATGTTTCTTATATATGTTAAATATAGATGCTTTCTTTTAATAAACTATCAACTTATTGTATTGTTGAATTGCATGCAGGAAATGCTACTAATATTCTCAGTAATGTTATACATAATTACCAATGTGCAAAAATAATAAAGATTACTTTTTTATTGTAATTTCCTTGGTTATTTTTCATCTCTAAAAATAAAATGGAATTCAATCTCTGTCCTAAATAAGAATGTAACTAAAATGTTAATAAGCATACTTATAGGGAAGAAAGTTCCATCGATATTATAAAGTTTGCTATGAAAGAGGAGAACATAGAAATTGCATGGCAGCATTTGGTGTCATGGATGTGGTTCTCTCAATCCAACTCTAGAGAGGATGTATTCAGTTTTCACAGATCATGATCATCATTTCAAGCATGAAACAGTCCCAGGCCATCACTTACTTGCTCCAAGATGGAAAGCTATATCATCACTGGGCATCCCCAAGGTCCTCTATTTGTGCCTGTGGATACCAGCCTATCCAAGGGACTTCTTGGCATCCACCAAGCTGTCTGCCCCACCTAATCTTTCAGTTTTAAATGCTCTTATAAATGGAAAGCTGATCTCAAAAATATCTTTGAAAATAAAGGCGGAAGGTGCTTGCATATGTGCACAATTTAGAAGTAATCCTACTTTCTTCCCAGGAATAAGTAAATTCAGACAAGAATTAAAAGCATATGATGTAGTGAGAAGGGCCACCACTTTTATCTTCTGAAAAATCCATGTATCCTTGAACATCATGAGCTGTGGTTTTGAGCCATCAGCCAAAAACACAAAAAAATTATATCAACTTGAGTATGGATCTTGCAATGTACATTTGGAGAATTGGGACTAATGTGTCAAAATGTATTAGAATGAATGTAACGGTGCATTATATCTAAGGCCAATGTATTAGTTTAGTAAATGTCTTTCTTGCCATCATATATTTTGTACCTGTTCCGTTGAATTATCTGTTATTTTACTTGGCCACACTTAATTAAATACATAACGGAAATGTGTAATTCATGTGCAATATAGGAAAGTGATTTTTAGAAAAATGGTAATTTGGTTTGAAAACCACAATTGCTGTCGGACAGCTGGAAATTATATGTATGCATTGGAAGCTAGTTCAGTTTATTTGCCAAAATATGAACAGCTACTTTATGGCCGCCTGAAGGTAGTGATTCCATATATTGGTATTTTATATATATCATATATTGATATTATTCAGCATACTGTACAGATAGTCCTCAACTTATACCCATTCATTTAGTGACTGTTCAAAGTTACAACAGGACTGAAAAAAGACTTAATGACTGGCTTTCATACAACTGTTGTAGCATCCCCATGGTCATATGATCAAAATTCGGACACTTGGCAACTGGCATGTATTTATGACGGTGGTTCTCAACCTTTTTAATGCCGCGACCCCCAACTGGTCGTAAGTCGAGGACTACTCAACTGGTGCAGCACCGTTTGCAGAATGGGACTTTTGGCGGGCTCAGCAGGGCAGAGACAGCCTGGACAATTCCTATTGGCTTTTGAAAGCCAATAGAATAAAAGGGAGTAGCACAGCTAAGGAAAGGGGGGAAAAATGGTGGACTGCGTTGTTTGGCGACCCCCGTGAAATGGTCATTCAACCCCAAATGGGGTCCCGACCCACAGGTTGAGAACCACTGATTTATGATAATTGCAAAAGTAGGTTTACAAATGAACAGCAATGTAAGTTTTTGTTGCTATCATATGATCTAAATGTTGTCATTGGTGACTAAGGCTTCCAAAGGAAACAAGAAAACAGGGTTCCCAATTCCCACTCTTTCAAATCTTTGAAGGACCCATTTGTCATATATTTATAAAAATCCAATGTGAAGGTAGTAGTAATAATAATAATAATAATAATAAAGTTGGAAGGGACCTTGGAGGTCATCTAGTCCAACCCCCTGTTCAGGAGGAAACCCTATACCATTTCAGACAAATGGCTGTCCAGTCTCTTCTTAAAAACTTCCAGCGTTGGAGCATTTACCACTTCTGGAGGCAGGTTGTTCCACTGGTTAATTGTTCTAACTGTCAGGAAGTTTCTCCTTAGTTCTAAGTTGCTTCTCTTCTTGATTAGTTTCCATCCATTGCTTCTTGTCCTGCCTTCAGGTGCTTTGGAAAATAGCTTGACTCCCTCTTCTTCGTGGCAGCCCCTGAGATATTGGAACACTGCTATCTTGTCCCCCCTCGTCCTTCTCTTCATTAAACGAGACATACCCAATTCCAGCAACCGTTCCTTATATGCTTTAGCCTCCTGTCCCCTAATCATCTTTGTTTCTCTTCTCTGTACTCTTTCTAAAGTCTCAACATATTTTTTACATTGTGGTGACCAAAACTGGATGCAGTATTCCAAGTGTGGCCTTATCAAGGGATTGTAAAGTGGTATTAAAACTTCACATGATCTTGATTCTAGCCCTCTGTTAATGCAGCCTAGCACTGTGTTGGCTTTTTTGGCAGCTGGAGCACACTGCTGGCTCATATTTAAGTGATTGTCTACTTACTAGGACTCCGAGATCCCTGTCACAGTTACTACTGTTGAGCAAGGAACCAAGGTATTAGTGTACCTCATGCTATTTTCAGAGGTTATATGATCACCATTTGCGACCTTCCCAGCTAGCTGCTGATAAGCAAAGTCAATGAAAGAAGTAGATTTACTTAACAATTGTATGATTCACTTAACAATTACAGTGATTCACTCAACAACTATGGCAAAAAAGCTAAAGTGGGGCACAACCTATTTAATCCCTACTTTGCTTAACAATGAAAAGTTTGGATTCAACTGTGGTCATAGGTTGAGGACTACCTATCCTAGAACTGTGGAAATCACAATGATTAAGTTAGGACTTTTAAAAAAATGCTGTAAAGCGGACATGTCAAACTCATGACGTCGCACAACATATTGGAGCTTTTTCGCCATTGTTGGCAATAGGGTGGGCGTGGTTTCCCAATGATGCGTCCAGCCCACAGGCCGGCAGTTTGACACCCCTGCTGTAAAGAATGGGTAAAAAATTGCAAATTAAATATAATTTTTGTTTAATCAGATACATCTGAGGAATTATCCCTTTTTAAAGATTTTCTTGAGCAAACAAAAATATTTCCATAATGATTCAGGGGAAAAAAAAGGAAAATACTGCACTAAGTATAAATTAGAACAGTTTCATTCCTTGATGATGGTTTCTTTTCAGGGTGGAAAGTCTAGTTCTGGACCTCATGCAGCAGGAGTTCTGTTCTGCCCAAAAAATAGATGTCTCTCAATTGAAAATAAGGTTTCGGGGAGGGGAGTCATTTTTATTTTCTATGTCCATGGTTCTTGTTTTTCTCTGCTAAGGAACACATTGTCATGAGCCAGAATTATGTCCATTAATTAAATTAAACAGAGTAATTTCCCCATTACAGCTCCTATGTTTATTATAAAATTACAGTGTATGTTGGTCAACACTGTGAGGCAAATTTGAAGAATATGTTATATGCTTTGGGGTGGAGGGGGGAGGAGAAAGACACCTGCTCCAGTGCAGGAGAGGACATCTGCTCATAACTCAGGACCTTCCTGTTCACACCAGCCTTCTACAATTTGATGTCATCTAGGGATAAATCGTCAGGGAGAAAAGCTGTGTGGCTGCTAAGAATCGACAACGACTTGAGGGAGCATAATCAATCAACTTGGATGCAGCGCCCCCTCTTAGGCAAGAAAAGGGTAGGACATCCTGCAATTCTTACATATTTTGGCTTTAAAAACAGTACTTTGGAAAACGCCCAAGAAATCAACCAAGGTCACTAGGTTAGCACTTTTTAAAAAGCGTCTTCTTTGGGCACACGCACCCAACGGAATAAGCTCCACCAGGCGAGGGTTAGGATCCAGCGCAAGAGGTCGAGAACCCTGGGAAGGGCTGTGAGGAAGACTCCACTCCGTTCTGTTTCGCTGCGCATTATCGGGGGGCGCGATTGAGCGAATCTGGTTCGTACCGAATGGGCTCGGAGGGCTTTTCACGGCTTCGAGGCAGCCGATCTCCGTGCAGGGACAGCGCCAACCCATTAAACCTCTGTAGAGGGAGCTCGCCTTTCTTCAGTCCCCTCGTTCCCACGCCTTTGGGCTGCGGGCTGCAAAAACCGTGGGAGGCACCGAACTCCAGTCCGCTGAAAGGCGCCGCAGGGCGGCGGAACTTCGAGAGGAGGGGAGGAGTTGCAGCCACCCGCCTCTCCCGCGATTCAAAGGCGAAGCGTCGCTCCCAGCTTTAAGCTCCACCTTTCACTGACGTTTTGGGGCCATCCTGTTGCACTGGCAACGGGTGTTGCTACCGCTTGGTTTCAGCAGCCATGGATTCTTCCTTCCTGCAGGTTTGTTGGAAACGCTGCTCCTTCCTTCTCCTTTCCTTTCCTTTCCTTTCCTTCCTTCCTTCCTTCCTTCCTTCCTTCCTTCCTTCCACCGCGCAGCGATCGCTGGTCCTCACTTTCTCGCCCCGCGTCTCCTTTCTCCGTTCTGGAAATGGCAGCCCCGTTTTCTAGCGCTTCTCCTCCTCCTCCTTCTGTGTTCCTCCTTCGTGTGGAAGGAGGCTAAGTTCCGGGAAAACTACGCCGGCTGGAGCTGGGCGAAGAAGGCCGGGCTCCCCTTCCCCGGTGTTTCTGCAAAGCCCTTGCGGTTTTGCGTAGAGGAGCGGAACCGCTTCCCGCAGGGTTGGCCTCGGCTCCCGTTTCGGACAACAAACAGAAGAGCTTTGCTCTTTTTCTCCAGAGCCTTTGAAATTGTTTCTCTCCCCCCCCCCCTTCGCTATTCTGCCTTAAAATCACGTTTGCCTCCTGATCAGGTTTGGACAGCTCTGATTTTTGTAAGAAAGCTGAGTGTAAACGTGAGCCCAGCCCCTTCGACACGAGCATAGGCATCTTCTTTAAACACTGACTAGACGCAGGGGTAGGCAACCTTGGCTCTTTTATGTCTCGTGGACATAGCTGGCTCAGGAATTCTGGGAGTTGAAGTCTACGAGTCGTAAAAGAGCCAAGCTTGCCTACCCCTGGACTAGAGCACTCCTTCCCTCTCAGCTACCTTGGAACTACGACTCCCAGAATTCCTGGCTAAAATTCTGAAAGTTGTCATGCCAGTACATCCGAAGAGCGAAATCGGCTGGGCTCAAGAAGCAGCAATTGCAATTTGGGGTGTGTGTGTGTGTATGTGTGTGAATTTGAAGGCAGCTGAACATGAAAAAAAAAAAAAATCCGCATTGCTTCTGCTTGCGTCTGAACTGTTTTTGGAAGCTGATGCCGACATACTTATTGGTCGTTTCATGTGTTTTTCTTGGGAAAAGGCATCTTTCCTAGAGCAGTCATAAGGTATAGAATTGTGTGAATGCTTCGCTTTTGCGAAGAATGCATGTGCAAAATACAAACTGTGATGGGTATTTATAATGCAGATGATGTGAAATGCCAGAGAAACAAATGGCAATCAGTCAAGACTCGCTTCTCCCTTACACCATCCTTTTGTAAGCTGTCCTTCAAATGTGCTGAAATAACACAACTCCCAACTCCCAGTGTTTCAAGGTATTGGACTGGGACTGGAGAGATGCAGGTTCAAATCCCTACTCAAGATTCTCAACCTTTAAAAAATACATGATAACACTAAATCAACCAGCCACTCAGATAAATTTTACAGGAATCATTAAATACTTGAATCCTGCAGGAAACCAGAAGACGAGGCACCATCTGGATAAATTCTTTCTTTGCTTGAGGATTCTGCTGTTGCAGCATCTTGGGGAAGCGCACCAGCTTGGGGAAAAAAACTACCAAAAAAAAAAAAAAAACCCTGCAAAAGAGATTGTCAGATTTTGGAAGTAACTCTCCTAAATCCTTTCTCTGTTTTACAAATAGTGATTCCCCTGCTTGCTTGTGTAAATCCAAGTCTTGATTTCCTTTCAGGCTTTAATTAATTACTACTGTCAGGAAGGCTATTTTCGTCATGTTCAGACTATTGCCAATGAAGGCTTGAAGACATTTGGCAATGACCCAGTGTTTATTTTCTACCGTTCTTATGGCATTTTGATGGAAGGTAATTCTTTACTTTATATACTTTCACACTTGCTTATTCATCTGATAATGAAGGCTTACTAAGAAGTAAATGTCATTGTATTTCATGGGCCTTCCTTTCAGGAAGGGGCATATAGGATTGCAGTCATAAATCATCTCATTTACTTCTATATATTAAAAGTTTCTGTAAGTAAATCTTTTGGGTCTACAGTCAAACATGCATGCCTCTATTTCTGCCTGGTAAACAGTTTAGGGAGAGCTGGGTCAGTGGTGGGATTCAAATATGTGAACAACCGGTTCTGTGTGTGTGGATGCTGCTTCCAGAAGTCCATTCTGGGCCTGGGCAAAAAAAATTAGCTACCGGTTCTGCCGAACTGGTGTGAACTGCTTGAATCCCAACACTGGATTGGGTCCTGGCTGCTGCAGAACCTCAGCCCTTGGTAATGCTGGATGGGTAAAGGTAGCACTAGCAGATTTGGGCAGAAAAATTTGGGAACACTAACAGATGTCAGAAAAGAATCACAGAAAAATCCAGCTAGCTGTAATCTCTTGTGGATGTTTAATTTTTGCAGCTCAAACCTGGTAGTCCTAGGCAGACAAAAGTTGGAACTCAACATTTGAAGTCCCATATGGTCCGCCCTGCAATTTCTGTTGCAAAGGAAAAGAATTATTGATTTGTTACCCTTGTAATTTGTTTCTTTAAATAAACTCTTTTAGGGTCATTTGGGCAATTCATGGTTTTCTAGGCAACCAAGAGAGTTACCTTGGGTGTTTGAAAGGTTGAATGTGAGGGTTTTGTTTTAAATCTCCAAACCCAATATTTAGTCCAATTAATTAATTTGTGGGTTTTGTTTTAAATCTCCAAACCCAATATTTAGTCCAATTAATTAATTTGTGTCTTTGTGTGAAAATTAGTGTTTCATAAATTTATGAATGGATGCCAATTGCAAATGCAATATTATATAATGTTGATGCTATTCAAGAAATTATATGAAGTTACTTGTAAGATGAGAAATATATGCGATCAGATTTTTTTTTTTTTTGTAATCTCCTCTTCACATAATTGTCTTGTGTATACATAAAGCACTGCATATTTTTCTGTGACTACTGGTATACAGATAATGCTCATTTAACAACCACAGTTGGGACTGAAATTTTGGCCATAGGTTGTTGTGGTCATTAAATGGGTTACTGTATGACTTGACTCAATTTTATGACCATTCTTATTTCATAATGTGAGTCACCACAATCATGAAGTGAATCCCATGGTCATTAAATGAATCCATTCTCTTGAATGAGCATTTTGGAAATTATGTTACAACCAGTCACAAATATGAGCCAGTTGCCAAGCACCAGAAATGTGATCACATGTCTGCAGAATCTTTGTGAGATAGACAGAACTTTGAGGATGGGTCGTAAGTAACTTTTTTTGAGCTTGTCGTAACTTTGAACAGTCATTAAGCATCCAGTCATTGAGCGAGGACTACCTGTGTGGTCTTTTTGTATCTCCTTTTTATGTTTTTGGTATTAAGTGATCATTTTTGTAAATACATAAATTGTTTACATAATCAACAAAGTAAGCTTTAAGAGGCACTTTGCACACACACGCTAACATGTTCATGAATGCTCACTACAGCATTACATTGAAGGAGGCATAGTGGGGAAGCCAAAATGCTGCTACACAAATGAATGCAACTTACCCTTACTGATTTTGTTCTCCTAGGGCACACCCAGGAAGCTCTTCTCAGTCTTGAATCCATTAAAACCAAACAAGAGGTTTCCTTGTGCACAGTGATGGCAATGATCTATGCCCATAAAAAAAGTCCAAACCCAGGTAGTGTCTCATTTATTTTTACCCAGAAAAGTTTTATACTTGTACATGGTGAATTGTAATAACATTATTTCTCCATTTTCATATGAAGGTACAGATGGAACTCGGCTACAAAAGAGATGTTTACACCTCCCTGTCCCGATGCGATTCTTGCAGCCACCAACCATGCATTCTTCTATCAAGGCACTCCTTCCCTGACCTCTCCCACGCCATTATTATTTTATCTTTTTCAGTTATCACAAAGTTCAGGAGTGCTGATTAGTTGCCTCACCATTTTTGCCATTCTTTTATGATCTCTTGTAAACATGATTTTCCAATCAATATAGCAAATGTCTTTGCAACCCTGCATCTTAGAAACTAAGTCTCTCTGACCTCCAATAGCTTCCAGTTGTCTTTGCAAACTTGAAGAAAAATGGATCTTTTCTTTATGAAGTCCAGACTCACACAGTATAGGAGCAAAGCTTATATTTCACGCATGAGTTTATATGAAGTAAGCTTTGTACAATCAGCTAATTAGAACTTAGCTTTCTGTAAAATTATCAATTATTAGCAGGAATAAGGTTCCAAATCCTCTTGGGAGATGACTTCATTTCAGTTGGTCCTAACATGGATGTTTTGGGTAATGATGAATAGTCCTCATCTCATAATTTCCAATTTATAAACCACTGGTTTACCAGTTTAATGGTGTGTTTAACTAAATTACCTGATTTTTGATTCAGATGATGCCCTCTATGTTACATCCCTCATAATTTCCAAGAAATAAAATTTACATCCATTGATTCCAAGCATGGAAATTGTAGTTTGAGATGTCTGTAGTACACTGGATAGATAAAGGCTCAAATTTAATTTCTGTCATGCTTTTTCCAAATCCCCTTGTGGACAGTGGCAGGTCAAAAGTCTTCTTTAGTCTGTAGAGATCCAGTTCTCTCCATAAACTGGATTACTAATAATAGTGTGACAGCCAAACTAGTTACTGGAAGTGTAAGCTTGATTAATAGCACTAGCATCATAGTCAAAATTGATTTGTGTCTTAATGCCTTTATCAGGCATACTGGCATCATCCAATATGAACACAGAATACTATGTTCTATACTGGATGATGCCATTTAAGAATATTGCAAATTGAAAAGGTCCAGAGAAGAAAGAAGGAGTGGGTCCTAGAGACTATGAAAAGAATATATGAAAAGCCACGTTCAAAAATGGCTAAAATACATTTCTCAGCTGTTCAACAGTAAAACAGATTCTAGTGAAAAAATTGGTGAGCTTTTCAAAGAGTAGATGTTTGTCTGCTAGGACCCCAGACTGGTGAATTTTCCGCCTTGGCTGGACTAGATATAATTTGCTGTTCTTCTCCTCTTTGACTCTATAACACATCTACTTTGTTGTTTTTAGTAGGGTTTGGTTGCTATTATGTAATATCTTGTAGTAAGTCTCTAATCTGATGAAAATTGTCATTCAGTGATAGTCCTTCAAACTATGTGATTGTTACATTCTTCTCCCTTGTTTTTAGATCAGGAAGTTATCGTGGAACTTGATGCCAAGCTGAAGGAGCATCGTAAGACAGCAGGACAGGAGGCTTTATATTTTGCAGGACTGTTTTTGTGGCATATTGGCCGCTATGAGAAAGCCCGTGAATACATTGACAGAATGATCAAGATCTCAAACGGCAGTAAAGAGGTAACCCGTTCCTTATAGTTGTGGGTGGTACCTGCTGAAAACAAGGTTTGATCACTCCCAGGTTTGCCTCATGATGCTCTCCATCATCTTTCATATCGGAATGGATTATCACTAAGCTCCTTAACACTCGAGAAGTACAAAACGTTACAAAAAAACTGATAATACCGGTACTGTTACAAAATAAGCTTGATAGTTTTCGTTTAGTTTAATGTTTGGGAGGCCAGTTTCTTTAAGTGGAATGTATTGTAACTAGGGGTTACCTTGTCTTCTATTTACACAAATTGAAGCACCCTATGTATTTGCTGATTTTCCCAAGTTGCTTTGCCTCTCTATTATAGCATATTGTACTCCATTTTTTAGGAGCCTTATTTCCCTCCCCTCCCCCTTTCCTTTTACCCCTCCCTTTACCATACCTGTATTTTTCCTACTTTTCCTCACCTATATAAATTTAATAAAATTTTGTCAAAAAAAAAAACCCACTCAGGAATAGATCTTGGATCACTTGGGGGCTATAAATGATTTTTTAAAACCTTTTTAAAGGGAAGAATCCTGAATTACTGAAATCCTAAATGCTTTCTTACCAACTAGTTTTCTTCATTACTAACTTTTGTTATGCTGATATTCCATATGCTTTTGAAAAGACGTGGGCTTCATCTGGATTATGAACTTGGACTCTAAGGGTGAGAATCAAGGATTCAGCTATTCGATAACCTAGTTTTATTACACTAGGAAAGACCTAATTAAAACAGAAAAATTGCCAGTGGTAACAAGAAGCCTTCAAGCCTTACATTTATTTATATACATCTTGAGGTTCAAACGTCACATCTCTTCCTCCTGCCTATGTGTCTAGATGGGCTGAAGGTGGGTTACTTCTTAATGGAAGGAGTGGTTAACATCTGTGGATTGTCATTGTGACACCTCTCCGGTCTCATGAGTTTGGTCCTTCTAGCTTTCACAGTAGCTTTTAGAGCAGTTCATCAGTGTGCCAATGCTGTAGAGTGCTAAGAGTTGTCTTTCTGCCTATCTGGAGTGGGCCTTTTACTGGGGATGGATAAATAGGAAACATCATAATGCTTTAAGTACTAAATCCATCCCATTCTATAATGGCCCAGTAGTTAGACCGACTCAAGGTTGACTCAGCCTTCCATCCTTCTGAGGTCAGAAAAATGAGGACCCAGATTTTGGGGGACAATATGCTGACTCTGTAAACTGCTTAGAAAGGGCTGTAAAGCACTGTGAAGCAGTAGATAAGTCTAAGTGCTATTGCTGTAACAGCAGGAGTGAAACCATGGAACATATATCAGTCTTCTGCATTACATAAATTATTGCATTTATGTTCAGTAGAACTTTATATGATTTTTTTTAAAAAAAAACACTGTATCCAGTGACAGCAGCATAGTGTTGCATCATTTAACGTTTTACTTTGTTCTTACAGGGGTGGATTCTAAAAGGATGGCTTGATGTGACTAGTGGGAAAGAGACAAGCATGAAAAAAGCTGGAAAATGTTTTGATGAAGGGCTCCAAAATGGGAATGATATTTTTGGCCTGATGGGTAAAGTAAGTGTATAAAAAAGTTTTTAAATGCACCTAATTAGTAACAAACATAGCAGCTGATGCAGACTGATCCAGCACAGATTAGTGCATAAGAGTGGAGGAATGGATGAAGGAGCAGATCAAAGCAACCTTATTTTGTATTTAGGATGCTATTTGTTCTTTCTCTCCTCTTAATTTCTCATTTTATGTAATGTGGGTTCTAAGAATCTGATTGAAGTCAATATTCGTTCTTTGATTCACAGGATTAAATCTTTTAGCCATCATATCATCAATTATTTTTATTTGCTTTGACATATGCTTTTCTTTTATGAAAAACAAAAGATGCATTTGGAGTCACTTCTACTCTTAGAATTGAAACAATTGAAGAGCAGTGTGCATAAAGTCTGGGAATCAAAGAGACGCTTTGAAGGGTTTTACCACTTGCAACTGTGGAGAAGAAATAGTTCTTTTTGTTTCTTCTTAAAAAGAGGCTTTTGTAGGTCTTTTTAAATATTACGTGTGCTAAAATGTATTCTGTTTTAAAAATCTTACTATAAATTGCATTTTGAATCAGTAGGTTTACAAGCACTTTGCCATGATTTTTTTTTTAAATTCATGGTAAAGCTTGCATTTTGCATATTTACTGCTTTGAATAGTTTTGCTTTCTAAGTCTTTATAATCCTGGTTATAAACTCACTGGTTCAGGCACTCTGCTAAACATGGGTCAGTTTAAACATAGTTATTGAATAAACATCATTTGGCTAGATTCACAAAACACACTAAATGGAGACCAAAGGAGCCGCATTGTACTTAGCATATTGTAGGAATATTGCTATTTTTATCATAAAGCTTTATTTTATACAAAAGCATTAAAACCGATGGCCTTCAGTGGAAGATATCCTATAAGTACATATAGATAGTCCTCGACTTGTGACCATAA
Organism: Crotalus tigris; assembly: GCF_016545835.1. Classification (NCBI taxonomy): domain Eukaryota; kingdom Metazoa; phylum Chordata; class Lepidosauria; order Squamata; family Viperidae; genus Crotalus; species Crotalus tigris. Next base: position 136,084 of record NW_024100623.1, on the reverse strand, counting down.
TGGAGTCTGTCTATCATGCTCATAAGTTGTGATAACTGTAAGAAAGGTCACCCACCTGGCAGGTATGACTTTATGAACTTTTTTGTAGCAGTTGTTGAGCAAATACTGTGGTTCCCCCCCCCCCGGTATTGTTTGTGATGAAGGCATTGTTTAAGGCACTTCTGGCTTGAAAGGATTAGTTAGTGAGATCACTGTTGCCCAGGGGACGCCCATGGGGGCTCCTTTCATGTCACCGTCAAAGAGCTGGAGCAAGTGACAGGAGCTCACGCAGCACCATTTGGGTTTCAAACATGGACTTGCTAACCTCAGCCCAGTGTCCTAACCATGTGAGCCGCCATCATGCTCCATAACGCTGTGTTCATTAAGCAAACCAATGATTCATTGTGGGTCAGTTTTGCTGAAAACCAGAAGTAAATACTGGTTTTCAACAAAAGTGTGGTAAAATGTGATCCCATGGCCATGGGATGCAGCAAAGTGCTATAAATGCAATTGCTGAGTGCCTGACATGCACTCACTTGATAGCCAGAGGGCTGGCCCATTATAACTTTGGAACAGGATCATAAGTACCCCCAGGGAGGTCCGTTGTAACTTCAAACAGTCACTAAGCAACAAGTCATAAATCAAGGACTATCTGATATGGCTTCTAAAAGCTTTATATATATATCGGGAAACAGGTTCTAGATAAGCAGTCACAACAGACTGCTTTTCCACCAGTGTACACCAGCCAGGGAATTGTCTAAGAAACACTTTTTTCTAGTTGGAAAGTTTGTTTGTTTGTTTTTTTAAAAAAAGCAAGATAAAAGTGACCAAGTGATCATTTCATTTTCACTAGGCCCAGTATTTTGAAGTGCGTCAGAATTATTCAGGAGCTTTGGAAACTGTGAATCAAATAATTGCAAATTTCCCACACTTTCTTCCGGCATTTATAAAAAAGATGATGCTTCAGCTGGCTTTGCAGGATTGGGAGCAGGCAGCTGAGACTGCCCAGAGGTGAGTACACTAAATTGTTCTTGTCTAGATCAATTCAAAATGCTGTATCCTCTCAGCTGCAGTGTTTTTGCAGAAGGCAAATGATCAAAGGTGATTTCTCCCCTGGTGACTTAGATCATCTTGTAGAGTCCTCCAACCTTGTGGTGCCAAAATGACAAAAAGGGAGACAAATTTTATATCTCATTATAAAATGAGCTCCGGTGGCACAGTGGTTAGAATGCAGCACTGCAGGCTACTTCTGCTGACTCTTGGCTGCCTGCAGTTTGGCAGTTCGATTCTCAGCTCAGGGTTGACTCCACCTTCCATTTTTCTGAGGTCGGTAAACAGAGGACCCAGATTGTTGGGACTCTGTAAACTGCTTAGATAGGGCTATAAAGCACTGTGAAGCGGTATATAAGTCTAAGTGCTATGGCTATTAACAATGGCTGAGTGATTCTGTAACAGCAGACTAAGGTGCTAATGGGAAATTGTCTAAACAAAGAATAGCAATAGCAGCAATAGCACTTAGATTTATGTATTGCTTTACAGTGCTTTTACAGCTCTCTCTAAGTGGTTTACAGAGTCTGCATATTGTCCCCCAACAATCTGGGTCCTCATTTTACTGACCTCAGAAGGATGCAAGACTGAGTCAACCTTGAGCTGCTCAGACTTGAACTCCTGGAGTGAGCAGTGAGTTAGCCTGCAGTATTGCATTCTAACCACGGCTCTTAATACAGTTTTTCACTTATTTGTTTTCCAATCTTGATCTATCTGGTTAGTACTATGAAACTCTATGAAACTCATTTTTTCAGTCATTGCTTCAGTATTATTGAATTGTACATGATTGATAGTGGGCAACCAAAGATGTGAAGGCTGATAACATTTTCTATTCTGGCTGAAGCAACTTCTGTGCAGACAAACACACACACAGTGGAGGGAAATGGTGCCTGCATCAGCTCTTCCCACTGATTTTTTTTTTTTGTTAATTTGAAATTTCATATAATGAGGGTAGAGAATGATATGAAACTGAAGAAGGAAGGGCGAATTACTCCTCTAGTAAAGCTCTGTAGCTTTGCGTGCCCATGCAAATCTCTTTTTTTGGTATTGTTCCAAGTTTAATAAATGTGCTGCCAAAGTGAACATTGTAGCCTTGTTTCTATTTCTCCAAGTTGCCCTGAAAGTAGGAGATGAGGGGGACATAAAGATGCCAAGCAAATGTTACATTTTCAAGAGGGTGTACTAAGCACATAAAATTCCCAATTAATCTGACATTTGTCCGCAGAAGCAATTAATTGCCAGTAGTACCCCAGAGACTAATTCCCCAAAAATAAATAGTTGTTTGCCCTAAAGCAGAAACAGGAAAGTTGTCCAAATGGAGCTCAGCTATTAGCCATTCTGTTTGTGGCTTCTGTAATTCGGCAGTTTTCCTTGAAAACGCCTAAAAATATAAGTGTTTTGGTGTGTTTTTTTAAATTTATTTTCCTTTAGGTTGTTGCAGAAAGATGCTCTCAACCTAGATGCTTTAAAAATGGAGGCTGTTCACTATTTGTGCAGGGCAGGAAACATACCTGAGGTGAGTCTTCAGTTTTTAATTCCACATTGTTGGGTGCATTTTATAGAGAGGCACGGGAAACAATTATTCAGAATTTTTCTCCGTATAAAATAATGGGTCTTCTAATTGCTAGTGAAGAGAATGATGACAATGGTTTTAATAATGCAATCCATGTATATATAGAACTAGGTTCCACTGAATTTACCTCCAAGATCAGCAGATGGAAAATTTTAGGTGTAAATATCTTTTGAGAATTACAGTCCTGACACAGGTATTTTAGAATTACATGAAGTAAAAGGATGGATCTAATTTAAACTACTAGTATCACATTATCAAACAGCCATTGGTGGAACAAGAGATCACCTTTACAATGCACACTGCCTAAATCTTATTTGGAGATAGGCCAGGATGGAGCAAATACAGGCATCACATAAGAAGCTGCAAGAAGAATATGAGCTGTCAGTAAGGTGTGTTTTGTTGGTGGGAGGTAGCAATTGGGTGCAATGGAAAAAGCTTTTTTTTCCCCAAGAGTCTATGATATTTTTGTCTATAGGCTCCTTAGTCTGTGATGAATACCATAACAAAAATTGTCAAGGTCTACTCTAGATTGTTCCAAAGATACATTGATTTTACACTTTGCAGAGAATGTTTAATGAAGGGCTATCAATGAAACTGTTGGCTGGATTTGCACACCTATGTCAGCAACCATGGTTTAAAAACCAAGATGTGTTGGATTCATTCAAGATGCTAGATCAATTTAAAAGAAAATAGAACGGTTATATAAGTATTTTGAGTGAATCAGCTTTGTTTTTGATATGAAACTTAAGCAATTTATGCATGTTGCAAAGTATTTCCTTAATTTCCATTAAGATTTAAACCAAAATATAGTTGTTAGGAATGGGGGAGCTTAATATTGGAAATGGGATTCTTAATTATAACTCTAATATTTTTCAATGAGTTTTTTATCGCATTATAAAAATGTAGGGTAGAATAAACTAGTGCTAAGCATAAATCTGGCTTCTTTTATTGCCTGAACTAGTTAAGCACTAGTTCTGTCCACTGCTATTTTTGCTTCTGCTGCTAATTTCTATAACCTATATTTGCATTTAGCTTGCTGTAGGCTACATAGGGCTTAAAGTGTGTTTCCCAGGAAACCATTTTAATGATAGACAATTCTTCCAGATGCAGAATTTTTAACCTTTCATAGTTGAACCTCTTTTCTGGCTGCCCAAAGAGAGCAATGGTAGATGGTGTTCCTTGCAGGCTACTTACCTTTCCCAAAGTGGGGAGACCCTCACAGGCTTAAACTGATGTTGAAAGCCAATGACTTTTTAGTTAAGAATAACGTGTCCCCAAGACTTTACATGAAGAGCTATGTGCAAAACCTCTGTGTTCTGTATTTCATGGACATTGGGTTGGAGAAAAGAGGACTTGAACACAGTCTGCTTATGGCCACTTTCCAGGCCCGTGATAGAATTTGGTTGATAGATCTCAAAAATCTCACACAGAAATCCATGCTTTCAACGCCTAGCCGTTCGTAGCTTAGCCTGCATTCAAAGTCTGTGTAGATCAGGGGTCTTCAAACTCGGCCCTTTTATGACTCATGGACTTCAACTCCCAGAATTCCTCAGCCAGGGAGTTGAAGTCCATGAGTCATAAAAGGGCCGGTTTTGAAGACTCCTGGTGTAGATGAATGGCTGTGGGGCATTTTATTTAAAACATATATAAGTGTTCTAGTACTGTTCCCTCAGAAATACTTCTATAAGGAGATACTTAAATTGGCTTGCATTAATAAAATAGTTTCAGACTAGGTTCATATAAATACTGGCTGCTGGTACACGTTTTGCATTCCAGATGCCTCTGTATCCAGGTTTCCTAAATGCCAGTGCTTGTTCCCTCCTTCTTATCCTCCGTCCCCGAAATAATAAGACCAGTATATTTTGTTTGTCCTAGGCTTCATCCAGGCTGAAAGATCTGATTAGTGCTTTGAATCAGTTGGAACCACAGAATCCTCAACTTTTCTGTAAGATAGCCTTAGTTTTTAGCAGAACGGTAAGTAGATTTTTTTTTAATTGCCAATAATGACTGATTGAATGACTCTCTTATATAAGCAGGTATGCTCCCTATGTACGTAATGCTAACTTTGTCTTTCATGGGAAACACTGATTTATGTCCTGGTCATGCCTTTTGAAGATAAGGCTAAGAATGAATATTATTATAGATAGATCTTAATTTACAACCATTCATTTAGTTACCATTTCATACCAACAGTTGTAAGTTGAGGACTACTGGAATTAAAGCCCAGGTATGCTTCAGGAAATGCTAAATTATTGTAATTGGAAAAGCATTGTTCGCCATACAAAATTAAGGGATAGCTGTGACATTTGTTCAGCATCTCTGTCTTGATTGCAACCATGAAGAATAGTGAACAGCTTTCTTTCTCTTGGCTTCCTATAGTGCAGGGGTAGGCAACCTTGGCTCTTTTATGACTCATGGACTTCAACTCCCAGAATTCCTGAGCCAGCATGGCTCAGCTTGGAAACCTCTCCCTTTCCCCTCAGCATGGCTGGCTCAGGAATTCTGGGAGTTGAAATTTACGAGTCATAAAAGAGCCAAGGTTGCCTACCCGTGCTATAGTCACTTCCCCCTCTCTCTTTATTTGTGTTGGTTAGCTATCTGTGGCAAAAGACTTCGCTTACTACTGATTCTGAGCAAGATGTGAGATGTGCCGTGGTGTAAAAGTGAAAGCTGAGGACATTTGCCCAAAACAAACAGCAGTCAAAGATGGAGGCGGTTGGGGCAGAGCAATTCATGGACTTCATTGATGCTTTTACTGGCCTTGATTCTGGATTATTGGTAGCAGAATTAGAAAAATCCGATTTTCGGTCACATTGACTAATGCAAGGAATATTTTCCAGATGACTTTTATAAATTGGGCAGTCTTGTTCTGTCAAAGAATACATTTTCTTAGGAGAAATTTGTTGGGGACTGCTTGCTAGCAAAGAGCATGGCCTAAATAAGCATGCTAGAACCATTTTCTCTTTCTAAAATGTTACTCTTAGAATAGGGGGTTAGTAAAAGGATTTAGTAAAATTGTGGACAGCTCTCTTGCAGAGAGTTTCTTCGACCAGGTCATAGATGCATGCGATGATGGATACAATTAAATTATAACACCATTATTTGATGTAAAGATGGTCATTTTTAGTTAATATTGTGATTATGTCCGATAGAGTTTTTCAAAACTAAAGCCATTCATAATAGAATTTTTTTGGGGGGGGATGTTTGTTTTAACTGTAGTGTGGCCGCAATCCACACATCCTGCAGCTGACCCAGATGTTGGTAGACAGAGCTTTCAGCTTAGCTCCTCAGAATGCAGACATTGCTACAGAGCTGGGCTATCAGATGCTTTTTCAAGGAAAAATAAAGGAAGCTATGAAATGCTACAAAACTGCTATGGCTCTTGATGAAACAAGTGTTCCTGCACTAACAGGTTTGGGGATTTTTTTACGAGTAATTGATAGAGGAGGGAGGGAGGGGGAGAGAGAGAAAGAGACATAGAGAGGGAGGGAGAGAGATATGGAGAGAGAGGGAGGGAGAGGGAGGGAGGAGTTGATCTTTATCAGTTTGTTTTTGAGTCACTATTATATTTTCATAGCTTCAGGTTACCTTTGGCTGAATTTGCCTATTGCAAATTCCAGGGCTTTGCCAGGAATGACCACTTCTCCCCCAGAGCCCAATGTAGTTGGCAATAGAGGTGATGCCCTTTTCATTGCTAACTTCAGACCTAGGTCCTATTAGCCTGCAGTTCTTGATAGAAAAGATTCATTGACCCTTTCTGTAATGATGAAATTTGATTTGTGCCCCGAAGACATTTCGTAGAATAAAGCTGAAGAGAAACATCTTTGCATTACAGGAATTATCCGAAGCCAGTTAATGGAAGGGAAGTTAGATGATGTAGAGCAGCAATTGGAGTTCCTGAATGAAGTTCAACAGTCTATTGGAGTATCAGCAGTAAGTGGAGAATAATGTTTTTCCAAAAATGATTTGATACTAATCCATGTTCTTAATGTGGATCTGAGGACCTCTATGTCATAGTTCTATCCTTCATGTTCTTACAATGTCCAGTTCTTGGATTTCATGAAAGAGGATGAAGACAGTGATAGTAGTGAGCATATAACGTTGAGAAGGAAGACAACTGTCATGACTCCAACAGATGAAACTCTTCAAAGAACTTTGAGGCATTGTTTACCTTAAAGAATCTTTATTTTGAGTAGCATAACATCGGCAGTGCACAATGGAAGCCCAAAACTAAATTTCCCTCCCCTGATCATATAGTATCAAAGCACAATTCCCTCCTCCAATTAACAGTCATAAATCACATTCCCCAATTAACTTGAAGCACAGGCCTCCTTTCCCGTTCTCCAGCCAGCCGATTTCTTACAATAACCTTGTTTCTCACACTAGGTTTAGTGTTGTTATGCCTAGCTGGACTCTTGTTCATATCCCCCCTCCCAGCATCATCTAACTCTAAAAGCAAAAGGTAAAAGATGGCTACATTTCCATCTGTTGTCAATGCAAAAACATCCGATGTTAGCAGCATTGACAACAACCTTGTTAATGTGAGTCACAGTTGAGTGACTTTTGCTAAGTCTCAAGCTGTATTTGATTTGGGGATGGCATGCAAGAAGAAGATATTATAAAAGGCTGGTTGAACCAGGACCACAAATGAGAAGAACCAGGGCAAAACTAATATAAGTCTTCACCCCAAAACCCTTTCAAAGTCTTAAATAAAAACCTTTTGTAAGTATTGGTAATTTTTGAAAGATAAAAGTTTGCCACCAATTGGTAGCAGCAAATTTGGTAGTAAGAGGATTAGGAGATTATGGATTATGGATTCCAACCTCCATAACAAAACTCTGCAGGGAGAGTTTAATTATTTCAAACATAGTTTAATGACAACAAATTGGAATAGAGTTGAATCTTATGAAAAAGAAATGTAAAAAAAACCCAATACATTTCCCAGTTCAATTATTAATTATTTGATTAATTCTGAAGCAATAATTATTATTGCTCTTATATTTTAAAATATCTACTGTACAAGGAGAGGAGTTGTTATGGTTGCTCTCATGAAAGCAGAGAAATTGTGGCTTCTGAATAAATTTAGTGGTTGTATTGAGGTGACAGTTCTCTGGCAGTTGCTCTGCCATATCCATGGCCCAGTTGCCTTTCTGTGGCCGGGGGGGGGGGAGAAAAAGCAAACTTTACTTATATCTTTGTTATTTAACCTCCTCTCAGGTGGGAGCCAGTTTTCAAACAGTTATCCAGGTAGAGTGATCCTAAAGAAAAGGCAGGTGGAAATCCTTCTACTATTTAAAAGAAGCAGGTTTCCAGAGTGTTACATTGCATGTGTGGGAGAAAGAGGTATAAGAATTTGAATTGCGATAAATAGATCTTGCATCCTATATACAGCAGTCACTGGAATTATTTCACAATGGTTTCTTTAGCTTTTCTGCAGTAAAACTACCTATCAGAAGTTCTCACATTCCTACCGTAAATGGCTGTGTAAGTGTTTCTAATCCAGCTTGTTGGGAGAAGCCTGACACTTCCTACGGATAGCGCTAGTGAGGAAGCTTTTTAAACAAGCTTGAGAATTCCTATAACATAGGACACATTCGGTGATGTGATTCAGCCGGTTCGCACCACTTTGACAGAACCGGTAGCTAATTTTTTGTTGCCCAGGCTCAGGACAGACTTCCGGAAGCGGCCTCCACACAGAGAACCGATTGTTCACATATTTGAATCCCACCACTGGACACATCGTTGGGAAAATGAGATCACTTAAAGTTTTGCAGATTCATAACTTTCAACATTTGGATCCTGCCATTGCTACAGCTCTCACCCTGAGGGCTTTCCCTTCTTTCTATAAAGAAGACGTAAAACATCCATTGAAGTTTAATCTTCTGGATTAAATTTAATCTTCTGCTGAAAAAGCTTCTGGAAAAGAAGGATTGAATTTATAAATTATGGGAGTTCCGTACAGGAAGTCCTTGACTTATAACCATTTATTTAGCAACTGTTCAAAATTGCAACTGCGCTGAAAAAAGTGACTTAAGATTAGGGCTCACACTTATGACCGCCACAGCATTCCCACAGTCATGTGATCAAAGTTTGGGTGCTTGGCAATCAGCAAATAATTTATAATGGTTGCAGCTGGTTTCCAACAAACTAAGTCAGTGGGGGAAGCTGGATTCACTTAATGACTGTATGATTCACTTAACAACTGCAGTGAAAGCGACTTGGCAAAGAAAGAAAGTGAGAGTCAGATTTAAAAAACAGAAGATTTGACCTTTTAGAGGGGGCATTATAAGTTTATATATTTATTTGAATAAGATTAAAAGAACGGAAGACTTTTAGATATAATTAGACTTTTAATAATAAATCTTTATTGATTAGCCCTTAGGCCATATCAAAGTGCAAAGTTCCAGCAACAAATTATTACTAAAGTTTGATAAAAGCAATTTAAAATGAAATTTGATAAAATACAGTTTAAAATGGAATTACAGTAAAATACGACTTAAAATGAAATTGGAATAAAATACAGTCCAAAATGAAATTAAAATAGAGTACAGTAATTTAAAATATAGATAAAATATGATAAAATTATATCTGGGAGTCACCCTTGCAATCTACCCCAATCAGTCCCACATATGCAGATCTCAACCAAACCATTTTGTTTAAATACTGTGCTGCATTAAATATTATTTTCAAGTTCTGGCCACACATAAAGTAAGTTGTTTTGATATGGGGATCCCAATGAGTCATTCGTTTGGTATATCGACCGAGGTACCTGTCTTTCACCCTCTTGTATAGGCAACAATCAAATAGTATGTGAGCCGGGTCTTCTACCTCTGTCGCTCCGCAAATGCAGAGACGCTCATTGTAAGGTATAGAATGGAATCTCCCATACCTGACCATTGTGTCAAGCTGTTCGAATCTCGCTCGTGTAAATATCTCCCTAAGGTGTTTTGGCAGTTGTAACTTCAAATAGCTGTCTAGTTGAAAAGTACGCTTATATTTACTCAGCCATTTCAAGTTACCTACCTTACTAAGGATCGCTATATCATTTGTGTTTTTATACCCTTAATTTTTTGGGCAGCTCTTTTTTTGAATTCTCCTGTTACACAAGAGACAGGAAGACCACAGCTTCTTACAAAATTTGTTAGTTTGGTGATCCAGGAGATTTGTGATTGTAAATTAGACTTTTGTAATGAAAGATAAGATTTAGAATTAAGATAGTATTTTTTTCTTCTTCTTTTGATATGGGAAATATAAAGATAAGAGGATTGATTTGAATAAAATTTTCAGCTATATAAATGCTTAATATTGAGGAAATCATAACTGATAAAGATATTTCAAATACTGATGGGAAATCAAACTTTAACAAGAATAGGAAAAACAGGATATTGATGAATGAATATGAATGAATGACTTTATTGATTTATGAATTGATATTATTTGTATGATATTAGTAAAATATGATGAAGATGCTTATATCTAGCTTTGTATACATTAACAGTACCAAAAATTGTAATGGTGTAATGAAGGGAAAATGGAAAAAAAACGGAGAAGAAAGGAGGATCAGGGAAAAAACACTGGATTGTGTAGTATTGAACAGATTTATATTGAAAAAGCTAATGTTAAATATTTGAACCCAGATAACATGTTGTTTACTAAGCACTAAGGACTGTAATTCTTAAAAATTAATAAAACTTTAATAATAAAAAAACAACTGCAGTGATTCACTTAACCATGGCATTTTGTTTTCTTTTTACAACCCCATAATCCCTTGCTTTAGGGTGGAGTCAGGGTAACTAAATGGAGCTGAGTGTTTACTGGCCGGATGCCCTTCCTGACGCTACGTGAAGTTTGCAGCAGATATTTTCTCTTTGCAACCTGATAGAGAAACATCTCCTGCTGCCTAGGACTGAACTCTCAACCTCCTAAGTGTGAGGGGAGCATCCGCCCCTCTTAGTTACTTCACTTAAACAAGGCAATAAAGCTTGTAAAATGGGACAAAACTAACTTAACAACCGCCTTGCTTAGCAACAAAAATTCTAATCTCAATTGTGGTCATAAGTCAAGGACTACCTCAGGGGTGGGCAACCTTGGCTCTAGGAATTCTGGGAGTTGAAGTCCGCGAGTCATAAAAGAGCCAAGGCTGCCTACCCCTGAACTACCTGTATGTATGTAGATAATTGGAATGGAACGCTCAGTTTTTATTTGTTTAATTTAAGACTTAGGCAGATATGGAAGAATGCTCTACAAATTTGAATTCCTTAACAGGTTTTTTTTTTTTAGCTACAACAGTCAGTATCAATGCCTAACACCTGATGGAATAGAAAACATTTTTATGCATTTTTTAAAAAAATGTTTTGTAGGAGCTGTCTTATCTACGTGCGGTTTTGGCTATGAAGAAAAATAAAAGACAAGAAGAAGTTATTACTTTGTTGAATGATGTCCTCGATGCCCATTTTTCTTCTCTCCAGGGTTTACCTCTTGGTATAGAATATTTTGAAAAATTAAATCCTGATTTTTTGATAGAAATTATTAAGGAATATCTTAATTTTTGCCCAAGTCAGGTAAGGTACTAAAATTCTTATCTTTTAAAAGTAATCAAAATACATAATGTTTTGTTTTTCACTCCATCTTTAAAAAAATTTATTACAATGGAAAGAACAATTATTACAATATGCCTGCCATGTATGGGAAGTACACTGATTTATAGTGGACTAATCTCTGAAAGGGCAAAAAGATAATGCTAATACTTTTATGTTATCATGAAAATAACAAGATATAAGCTCAGTTGGGAGAATACTTTTACGGTTTTTAACTCCCTCTTCATTAAAAATGTAAATGAGGAAATTGTTATGACCCAAATTAGTTATAAAATTCTATGGATAGCATATTTATTCTGCTTGGGACCAAAGCAAAAGTAAGATAGATCACCTATTTTCTATTTTGTGAAATCCTCTTTCTGATATCCCTTTCCTCTATAGTTCTTACCAGAAGTTTAGATTAGTTGTTTGCAACATTATTGCCTAGTAATTCTTGAGAGCAATAATCCCAACATATTTAGAGGTGAGGGAAAGCTGGTGTAGCCTAAATGATGCCAATTAAATAAGATAAAAAAAAACAATTTTGCAAGAAACCTAATCCTAACCTAATTCATGAAGATTTATTTACTAAAGTTTTGAGTCAGACTGTCTTTGGAAGATTCTGTCTGTGGAGTGCTTCCTTTGGAGGCAATTAGGATGACGAAGCTGATCTGTCCATGTGTTACCTTTTTGTCTTAGTACCCAACAGCTGGACATCAGAAACAGATGGATTCAGAAATGCCAACTAATAAAGGAGAATATTTGTAGCTGAGGATTGAAATAAGGGATCCTTGGTGCTCTCTGAGCTTGCTTGTTTTCTTGCAGACGTTTCATTATCCAAAATTAACTATTTTGGTTAATACGATGAGCACCGATGATGTTACCTAGTTGGATAATGAAATGTCTAAAAGAAAACAAACAAGCACAGAGAGCACTAAGGACCCCTTATTTTAATCCACAGCCAAGGTTATGCATTGAGAGATCCAGAGAACAAGGCAGGGCAAAATGCACATTAGATTTTACTTCTCACCAGTGGTGGGATTCAAATATGTGAACAACTGGTTCTCTGTGTGTGGATGCCGCTTCCGGAAGTCCATTCTGGGCCTGGGCAACAAAAAATTAGCTACCGGTTCTGCCGAAGTGGTGTGAACCGGCTGAATCCCACCACTGCTTCTCACTAAAATAAATGTGTTCATCGTATTGAACTGTCTCTGTTGTATAGTTGGAATACAGTAATGTTTAATGAGGTCTGTGTTAACTTTTAGCCAGCAGGCGCAGGACAGCCTCCTTCACCACTTCTGAGGCCTTGCGCATCAGTCCTTGAAACTGTGATGAAAACAGTCCCTGGTCTTTTACAAGCTGCCTACTTGGTTGCAAAAGTGAAATATTTATCAGGTAATAATTTCTTTAAGGATACATTTTTGTTTTTTTAAATTATACACTCAGCTTCAGAAAGTAGCTTCAGAGAAGCGGGTAAAGTGCAGGCTACATTGCCCTACAGACAGACTTTCTGAGGAATGTATTGCTAAAATTCAGTATAAATGAGACCTGGAGACCTACTTTGCTGTAGACCTGGAATATTTAATCATCTGGAGAAGAAACAAGGTAAGGAAAGGATGAAGAATATGATTTCTGAGATTCTCTCCATCCCTGTTAACAAAAAGGGCCAAAGGAGAAGTTGGCATTTTCTTGTGCAACAAAATAATGTTTGCATTTGTGTGTGTATTGCATGCATTATCTTTTCAGAGATTATTTAGGATGTGTGCATACGTGTTGGCTCTGAGAGTGTGTGTGTAAATTTATAATTAGGCTGTACAGACTACTGTCCAACTTGCTAGAGAATATTTTTCCAGATTTTTTTTTCTCAGCAGCCACCTACCCCTACCTTTCCCACCAGATCTTAATCCCTTTCAAGCTTGGTCTTTTTTTTTCCTGGCTTCGCTCCCCATACACTCACCAAACTGCTCTGCTCTGTTCCAATCTCAGAAAGTTTCTTTACTGACAGCGGCTTCATTTCCTTTATGCAGTTTCTTTTCAATATTCTGTTGATTAGAATATATATATATATATAGTTAATACCACTTTATAATGCCTTCGTAAGATTACTATTGGAATATGCATCCAGTTTGGGTCACCACAATGTAAAAAAGATGTTGAGACTCTAGAAACAGTGCAGAGAAGAGCAACAAAGATGATCAGGGGACTGGAGACTAAAACATATAAAGAACGGTTGCTGGAATTGGATATGTCTAGTTTAATGAAGAGAAGGATGAGGGGTGACATGATAGCAGTGTTCCAATATCTCAGGGGTTGCCACAAAGAAGAGGGAGTCAAGCTATTCTTTATTGTCCTGAAGGCAGGACAAGAAGCAATGGATGGAAACTAACCAAAGAGAGAAGCAACCTAGAACTAAGGAGAAATTTCCTGACAGAGCAATTAAATCAATGGAACGACTTGCCTCCAGAAGTTTTGAGTGCTCCAACACTGGAGGCTTTTAAGTAGAGACTGGTCACTCATTTGTCTGAAATGATATAGGGTTTCCTGCCAGAACTCCAAGATCCCTTCCAACTCTGTTATTTTGTTATTCTGAATGAAAAAGAAGCTTCTTTGCAGGAAATATCCTAGCCCTATCCATTAATGTAACCTAGTTTTATCCAGTTCTCCCTATTGCTCTGCCGATTGCAGCCCATGGTATTTTAAAAATAAAATTAAAAAATGTAGTTGCCAGATTGTGAATGTATAAGCCAAGAAACAACACAGGTGGCTTGTATCAAACTCTTTCTCATATTTTATTACTTTATTACTTCTGTAATTTTGAAAACAAAGATAATATTCTTAAATTAAATTGAAACATTCCTTTATTGGCCAGTAGGGGATGAGGGGGTCAAAGAAACATACTGTATAGAGTCAGGGGCGACATTATTTTACAGATGCTTCTATAAAACAACTTTTGAAGATGGAGGGGTTTATTTTCCTGTGTTTCATTTATTTCATCTGCTCAGGCAACTATGAAGCCTCTGAAAGGATCTTACAACACTGTCTGGAGCAGAATCCTTCCTACGCAGAGGCTCATCTCCTCATGGCTCAAGTTCATTTGTTGCAAAACAACTTCCAACTCTGTGCCCAGTCTCTGGAGCTCTGTCTAAGTTACAACTTTCAGGCAAGTTGAATGAGTTTGTACTAAAACTCTACTTTCATTGCATACTTGACTGGGTCCCTGAATTTTTAATATTGATGTTTATTATTTGAGAGTGCTGAGGTGATTGCAGATTGTCAGAATTGTTAATTAGCCCTTTAATGCCCTAAAGTAGTTTCCTTGCTTGCCTTGCCTACAGGACCGATAGACTTCTAAGATCTAATTCAGTTTCCTTCTTCTTGCTGATTTACAACTATCCAACTGTCCTAATTAGAGATCAGTTCAGTTCAACATTTGACAAAACTTCATTTTGGACACAAGAGAAGCCAGCCCAGATTGTAGGTATAGCGAAGCACCAGATGTACACACAGAGGAGCTCATAGTATAGATGTAACAAGTTTGGATCAAAAAACTTCAGGAAATTTTAAGTTTTGATAAACACAGGCCTGCAATGGTGATCACAGGAGGATCATCAGAAGTTTATAGCAGAACTGTGTTGGTCGTTACTTGTTGCCTTACAGGGGATTGTAATGTAATTCCTAGATATTTGAAGGCCATAGTTTGTTCTATACATCTTTATTTTCCAGCAGTGGGCCTAATAACTGGCCTACCATTTAGAAGTCACCCTGATTTTTGTTTTGTACTAATAGAATTTTTCCTTTTCAATGTACTCTGTACTCTCGATTTTCAAAATAATCAAACATTCCACTACCCCTTGTATGTATGAACTCCTTCTGGGGATCTTTGATAAAGCTTAGCAACTATAGAGTACAATAACTGCTCAAAAACGTTCTTAAATATCTGAATAATATACAGTTGATTTTCAATGCTTTTTAAATATTTTTTTTGTGGAAGACAGTAGAGAATGCAGATACCAATTATTTGATCAAATTACTTTTCACCAGATTAGGGACCATCCTGTGTACCACTTAATAAAAGCTCAAGCCCAGATAAAGATGGGTGAGATAGCAGAAGCCATTAAAACCTTGCAGATGGCAATGAATTTGCCAGGGATGAGAACAAGTACACCGTCCTCTAAATCAAAAGCAATTGAAATCGATGGGCGCGATCGTCTCTCTCTCTACCTGGAACTGGTAGAGGCTCATCGTTTGAATGGTGAACAGGTACTTATTTTTATTTATTGTTATATCAAATGATATGGCAGTGTTAATGAATTGTAATGAATGACCTTGGGGGACGAGGGAAAGAGATGCAATCAGGAAACAATCAGGAAACAATCAGACAACGGGAAGAAGCCCCCAAGAATTTAACAGTCAGAGAAAGAAGCTTAATTGATCAGATGGTTAAAATGGCGGCAGGAAGTTTGTACCTTCAGATTTGCCAGCTTCTGTTAATGTAACCTTGCAATAAAGTAGATTTAGCTCATCTATTATGTTTCCTATCTGATTTATCCGGGAGAGCTGGCATAAGTGCACTCAACACTTTAGCACAGTTTATGAACTTCAGAGAGACGTTATTACATTTACAGTTTAAAATCTTTAAAGTATTTGCAATACCATGATAGCAGTGACCAACAGAATGCATATGGACACTGCCCTGAATGGGGTTTGATGAAACATGAATGAGCCTAGCTTTCTTAGAGGCTTGTCTGTTGCCTTCTCACATGGAGGAGGGAATTCATGCTTAAGCAAAATTAACTCTGACAAAACATGGCTAATTTCAAAGATGTCAATTTCATAAACTATAGTTTGAAAGCAGTTTCTTTAAAACCCAATGCACATAATAGTCAGCAGGATCTGCAAAATTTGAGCAAAGAATGTTCAAGCCAATCCAAGCAAAGGCTGGGAGTGATAGTTCCTCATTCTTTTCTGAAATAAGAACGTCTGAGTTTTCTCCATGTAGTCAGAAGCTTTATAGCTAACAAGAAAGTAAAGTCAGCAATCAAAAGGTGCTTTTTAGAATGTTGTGGTAGGAAAAAGTTTGAATTTGAAAGGCCATGAGTAGAAATAAAAAAAAAAATTGCCACCCAGCTAAGAAACCTCTATAGACTACATTTACCTCTTGAATTGCCCATGACTGCATCCATTTAAAAGAAATTTTCCCCTTCTCTTCATTTGGAATAAAGAAGGTTATTTGGAAGCTTTTCAAACTGCCTTCCACATAATAGCAAACTTTTTGTCAGCAGATGTTGTGGAATGGTCTGAAAAACTAATCAAGTCAGGATCTACCTTAGAACGAAAGGTGCATTTTCAGGAATTTTGAATAAAATATGGCAACAGATTGATTCTGATTCTCTCCTGGGATGCTAGAGATACTGCCAAGTTATATGGCACAACGCTCTTCAGCTTGCATTCAGAAGAATCCTAAAGGGTTCTTTGCAAGTTTTGATTTGACATTCCTGAAATATATAAAGGGGGAAAAGCAAGATTACCCTCTATGAGTTAGAAGACTGGTCTTTTCTACTTCTGAAAGCTCTAACACCTCTAATTTAGAACCTGATGAAGAAATTGCACAGGGAGGCAACTCAAGTGGGGAAGATAACCTGCTTCAAAATATCTCCCTATAGCAGTGGTTCTCAACCTTTTTAATGCCGCGACCCCCAACCGGTCATAAGTCGAGGACTACTCAACTGGTGCAGCATCGTTTGCAGAATAGGACTTTTGGCGGGCTCAGCAGGACAGAGACAGCCTGGACAATTCCTATTGGCTTTTGAAAGCCAATAGAATTAGACTCTATTCAAGAGAGTCTATTCTATTGGCTTTCAAAAGCCAATAGAATAAAAGGGAGTAGCACAGCTAAGGAAAAGGGGAAAAAAATGGCGGACTGCGTTGTTTGGCGACCCCCGTGAAATGGTCATTCGACCCCAAATGGGGTCCCGACCCACAGGTTGAGAACCACTGCCCTATAGTATCATATTACCATATGTGGTGGGAATGCCCAAAGGCTTGTGAGTATTGGAATAGGATATGAAGATGGCTGAAAGATATATTAATGTTGGACTTAGAGTTAAAACCTGAACTTTTCCTGTTGGGAATAACCACGGAGAAATACAATAAGGGAACAATCTATTTGCTGTTACATGTCCTGACTACAGCTAGGCTTGCGTTCGCGCAAGAATGGAAGAGCAAAGAAATTCCCATAGAGGAAGGGACACTATATAAAATATTACAATGTGCGGAAATGGACAGGCTCACAATGGTATTGAAAGACAAATGTAGATCAGTTTATTTCGAAACCTGGGATAAATTTTACCGTTGGAAGGATTCGAGGAGGACGGTTGAGATTATAGGCTAGTGTTAAGATAGAAATATATGTAATTTTAGAATAAGTATTGTATATAAAATTTAGATGTATATTCAGAGATGAAGAACCGATTGTAAAATGAGGAATAATTTGATAAGAATGTATATACTGGAATGTCACGTTATATTCAATGTTTTTTTAATTGTATTATAAATAAAATTTTGAAAAAAAAATCTCCCTATAGTTTGCAGAGAGTGACTGGGAAAGTAAAAAGAGGAGGGGAACAGAATAATGTGTTTTTCCTATCACAATCTCATTAGGGCTAGTAGGTTTGCTTACTCCTATATTTGTAGCAACGTAGAACTTTGGGGGGACTAGAAAGACCAATAGATCTGGCTGGCGGTCCCTGTGAGTTCAACCGTTTTTCTATTTTTTATTATAATATATTAATTTTAAAAATACAGTCAAAGAAAAGGAAAAAAAGAAAAAAGGTAAAAAAAGAGAAAGATTTACTAGCATCATAAAATTTGTTATAAAATTTCAAAATAACAGTTATTTAAATCTGAAAATCTTAAACGTTTTAACAGTGAAAATCAGTATAAAGCAAGTCAGAGTTGTAAGCCATCCAGTCACTTAAATGAGATGGGCAGTGTAGAAATTTAATAATTAACTAAGTCAATATTAAAATTGAATTAGTATACAGTAATTAATAATTATGACCAATATGATTCAAATTATACATGTATAAATTGAGATAAATTACCTTTTGACTAATTTGTTGTGTGAACCAATTATGCACCTTAAAAATCCTCCCACAATATCCTGTACAAGATTCAGACAGAAACTTTTATAAGCTGCCCAGAATCTCTGTGTGAGATGGGCAGCCATAAGGAAGGAAGGAAGGAGTGTACCAATGAACTAGCAATAGCAGTAGCACTTAGACTTATATACTGCTTCACAGTGCTTTACAGCTCTCTCTAAGCGGTTTACAGAGTCAGCATATTGCCCCCAACAGTTTGGGTCCTCATTTTACCAACCTTGGAAGGATGGAAGGCTGAGTCAACTTTGAGCCAGTGAGAATCAAACTACTGGCAGCTGGCAGTCAGCAGAAGTAGCCTGCAGTACTGCATTGTAACTACTGCACCACCATGGCTCTAAGTAACTAACTAATTAACTAGTTAGCAACTAACTAATTTGTCAGACAAACTGAAAGAGTTTAATCTGAGAGCTGAAGTTTTGCATGAATGTGATGGCTGGCATTTTGACAAAATATTTGTTTGTTTGTAGCATGAAGCTGTTAAAATCCTCCAAGATGCTATCAATGAATTTTCTGGTACAACTGAAGAACTGCGGGTCATGATTACTAATGCAGACTTAGTTCTTATGCAAGGAGATGTTGAAGCAGCTTTAACTATGTTCAGAAATATAACACCAGAGCAGACTTATTTTGTTCAAGCCAAAGAAAAGATGGCAGAGATCTACCTGAAGTACAGGAGAGACAAGAAGCTGTATGCAAGCTGTTATAGGTAAGACCTTATATTGCACACATCCTTTCCCCCCCCACACAAAAAATAAATTGCATTGTAAATTTATATCCAAGAAACCACTTTGACATATCGATTCTCTGCTTTTTGCTGATACCATAGTCATAGTCATGGGCACTGTTTTACATGCCCATCTGAGTGGGTAATTCCAAGCATTAGTCATGGGATATGAATGTTTGAGCCCCTGGCATCTATTTTATCAAAGATCCATACAAAACTGCTGCATGTGATCACCAATGAGATATTATCAATCTGCTGTTGACACCCAGTTCTATAGTATATCAACAACCTTTGGCTGTGAATGTCTTGAACTTGTGTTTTGAGGCTGTTAGGGACTAGATTTGGAAAATAAGCTTAGACTAAATCCTCCCAAGAAGGTGCAAAAAAAAAAATCTGGCCTGTCCAAAAACATCAGTCATGCTGGTTGCTTCAGCTTCTCTTTGAAGAAGATGGTCAATTACTTGGGGTTCGTTCTGGAGTTACAGTACCTACTGAAATAGCACATGGAAGCCATGGTCAGGGGGTCTTTGCCTAGCTAGGATTCATCCAGGAATCTTGTGTAAGTTATGCCTTGATCGCCGTGCAATTGAATGACTGCAGTGTACTCTACATAGACTTGCCTTTAAAAACAACTTAGAAACTCCTGCTGATTCAAAATTCAGGGGTCAAATTGTTAGCTGGGGAAGCCTCCACAGCTAGTAGTGTTATGAAAATTATGCTTCACATGTTCCCATCCACTACCTTCCTCTACATATTTCAGTTTAGATTACTTGCACTTTATCCTAAACTAATTATACGGTTTGTGAAAAGAGACCCGCTTCAAAGTAATGAGTCTAAAACATGGTTTGATTTTGCTTAATTCAGTTTAAGAATGGTTAACATGGTTAACCAAAACTGGGGATGAACACTTCCAAACTGCTCTTCATCTTCACTGGCTGAATTATGATTTGGAGTTCCTTTCATCCCATTTCAATGTGTTCCACCGAATTACTGTAATCTCAGAAAAATACTTGCCCACAGATTCATGCATGCTAATTAAAGCTAAGGTCTCCAGGAGATCAACTGATTTCAGTTGTTTTTCTCTAGAACACAAGTATTCTATATTCCTATTAAACTGACGTTTCCAAGGAAGAAGCAGATATTTAATATTTACTATTAAAGATCAGCCCCTGACGTTTTTGATTCTTGAAAACCTATCTTATTTGAACTGCCAGTAAAAGCTTCTGTTTCTCACAGTGTTTATTTACGATAAGGTTTCTTACTGTTCTTTGTAGAGACCTGGTGGAAAAAATGCCAAGTCCCCACACCTTTCTTCTCCTTGGTGATGCATACATGAATATCCAGGAGGTAGGTTTCTCCAATTTTACGCTAAGAATACAAGAATGAAACTAGATATTGGGCATTTACAAAAAGGAGGGGAGGATAAAGTTGTAATCTGAAAGTGAAAAGTTCATCTACTCTATCACAATACCACTGCACTAAATATCTGCATGAAGTTGAAGAGATTCTTGTTCTCCTCGTCAGCACGGACACAAGAGTTGACCTTAGTTCCTCCACTATTCTCACTCAAGCTTCCTGTTCCCAAACAAAGTCACTCCCTTTAGGACAGCGGTTCTCAACCTGTGGGTCGGGACCCCATTTGGGGTCGAATGACCATTTCACAGGGGTCGCCAAACAATGTAGTCCGCCATTTTTTCCCCCTTTTCCTTAGCTGTGCTACTCCCTTTTATTCTATTGGCTTTTGAAAGCCAATAGAATAGACTCTCTTGAATAGAGTCTAATTCTATTGGCTTTCAAAAGCCAATAGGAATTGTCCAGGCTGTCTCTGCCCTGCTGAGCCCGCCAAAAGTCCCATTCTGCAAATGGTGCTGCAAGTTGTCTGCAGCGAAGGCGAGCTGTCTGGAAGTTTCCACCCCTCCCTGCTGAGCAACTACTAAAAATTTAAGTAAAAGAGGGCCAGGGGTGGGAGGTGGGAGGCCGGCGGGCGCAGGGAGGGTTGCTGGCGCGCGTGGGGCCCGGCGGGTGCCTTATCTCTCTTGGGCTGGGCCAGCTGGTGGCCCAGCCGGTGGTCGGCCTGCGCCGTCTCTGCCGCTTGCCAGCTACACCCCGGCCGGCGCAGGGGGTGGCACCACGCATGCGCGGTGCTCCCGGGCAGGGAAAGTCCTCGACTTACGACCAGTTGGGTAGTCCTCGACTTATGACCGGCTGGGTAGTCCTCGACTTACGACTGGTTGGGGGTCGCAGCATTAAAAAGGTTGAGAACCACTGCTTTAGGAGGTAAAATGAAGAATACAGGTGATACATATATGTCTTCTGAATCTTGTGGAGGCACAGTACTGAAGGCATCTCTTTGAAGGTTGAGACATTTACTTTAAGCCCCATATTGGATATTTTGAAATTTTTTAGAAACATGTTTAAGGTCAAAATCTTATACGTAAGAACTCAAAACGCCTCCAGAATGGTAAAAAAAAATGCTAATTTTTGCAAGGGGGGCAAGTATAGAGTTCATAATGGCTAGCAAGAAAAGTGGTTTAGATTGGTTATTGTATCTCTTCATATGTAGATTCTATGCATGCACTAAAATGGTGTATGATCTAAAGTCTGAGTTGTCTGTTTTTTAATCAAAGTAAAAACAGGTATATGAATGGGTATTACTGTGAAGTGGAGCTGTTTTGTCATTCCTGGCTTTCTGAGTTGCATTGTTCCTAAAAAATGTTCTCAAAGGACCTGTGCATTTGCTCTCCTTTTTAGCAATGACAATAGCACTTAGACTTATATATTGCTTCACAGTGCTTTATCACCCTCTCTCAGCGGTTTACAGAGTCAGCATATTGCCCCCAACAATCTGGGTCCTCATTTTACCAACTCGGAAGGATGGAAGGCTGTGTCAACCTTGAGCTGGTCAGGATCAAAGGATTTTTGCCAGAATGTCAATGTGGACTTTGGGAGCTTTTTGCTTACTTACTTGTCTTAAGAGTTTTCCAAGCATGAGATAGGCCAGTGATGGCGAACCTTTTAGAGACCGAGTACCCAAACTGCAACCCAAAACCCACTTATGCATAGTCGGGTGCCTGGTGGGCGTGGCCCATTGGGTGGGTATGGCACATTGGCTGGGCATGGCTGCGATGGTAACAGCAGACTGGGTGGGACTAAAAAGTTCAATCAATCAATTCCAACTTTGCAAGATTTTTTTTTCCACAAGAAGTTGAAATTGACTGATTGATTGAACTTTTTTTTTTTTTGCACACGACGGTGGAGGCCTAAAGCGAAGAGGTTTTATAAAACCCAGCTGAAGGCCTAGGACTGGGGCAACGGCACGCTTGCCCACAGATAGGGCTCTGAGTGCCGCCTCTGGCACCTTTGCCATAGGTTTACCACCGCTGAGATAGGCAAAACTATGACTGAACTGATGTTGCTTCAGCCCCCAGCAACACAGACAGCAAAGCCAAAAGTGAAAGATCTCAGCGTGCAGTTCTCATCAATATTTGGAGAGTTACATCTGCCCTGTATTAATGAAACTTTTAATTATGTGTTGATCGTGAGCTTTTGATTCTCTTGAAAAATTATTTTAGGAATGAGTGGGCTGATGAGTTCGACAGCAATTTTGTGAAACTGCATTGTGTTGGGTTGGGTTGTGCTGGATTGCATTTTAAGTCCAGTCCTATATAATCTTCACTTTTATCTGTTGCAATTCTAGCCTGAAAAAGCCATAGAGGCTTATGAACAGTCTTTAAAGAAAAATCCTAGAGATGGAGCCTTGGCTCGTAAAATTGGGAATGCTCTAGTCAAGACTCACAATTATTCAAAGGTATAGTATGAAAAACAAGAGGGGCGTGGTGGCCTAGAGGTGAAGAGGCTCGCCTCCCACTCAAAAGGCAGATGTTTTTCTAAGAGGGCACAAAGAGAAAATATCTGCTGTGAACTCCGCATAGGCGTCAGGAAGGGCATCCAGCCAGTAAATGCTCAGATTCACTCAGTCATCCCAACTCCAGCCCGAAGCAAGGGAAAAGAAAAAATATAGTATGAAGAACATACAGAAATAGTAACTTGCATAGTCTTCACAAGCACCAGGGACTTTTAGAGTTGCAAAGTAAGCAGATTCCCTAACATATAAAAGTGGGAGAAACTAGGATGCTATCAAGCACATATCCTTTTCCCCAGCTGCATTCATCAAGATTGATGAACAGTGCATCCAAAAATTTAAATCCTTAGTTGGGGAGTTTAAGATTGTAATCATGGTGATGTTCATAATGCCATTTGCTTTCCTCATCCAGGGGAATTGCCATTCCCAGAAACCCAGCCAGCCAGCCAGCCATTAGTAAACAATGCTGGTAGTTGTACTTTTGCAATACTGAAAGGGCCTGACATTCCCAGCTCTGATCTAATTCACAGCAAAACTTTTGTTTCTTGTTGCAGGCCCTTGCTTTCTGTATATGCATATTATTTTTTTCATAATTATTGTATGCATATTGCCTGGAATTATAACTGGAACAAAATATGAATACATTGAAAAGTAGATTGTATGTGGGTCTTTGGATAACATTATTCCTTAAGTATCTAAGAGGTTTTGAAAAGGCATCAGCCTATAAAAATGCATTTGAAATTTCATTTAACATATTTTCAGAAGGAATCTTTGGTTTTTAGGCAATCAGTTACTATGAAGCTGCTCTGAAAACTGGACAGCAGAATTTCCTCTGTTATGACTTGGCTGAGCTACTGCTAAAATTGAGCCAGCATGACAAAGCAGAAAAGGTTCTTCGGCAAGTCTTAGATCATGAACCTGGTAAGACCTCCCATTTGTTTCAGATTTCCCAAGTTTGTATACATGGAATAGGCAAACACTTCCAGAACTTATTTAAGCATTTTAAATTTGACTAGTCAGCTTGCTTCAATTGCATATTTTATGCAAGCACTTTATAGTTACAGGCTAAGTAGATTTAAAAAAAAAACACTTTTGGGTGCTGGGAGCCTCCGGAAGGACTGTTCATGGAACAGAGCCTTCTGTTTCACAGAAATACTGAGGGAATGTTGGCAATTTTCTCTGCCATGCCACCTCAGTTGCCCCATTTTCAATCAGATCAAATTAATTGAGCTATTTGGGGTTATATTTCTTTCCTAACTCTTGCTTCAATTTCCTTAGTGCCCTTATTTTCATTGAATGCCCCCCTCTGTAGTAATGCATGTTTCCCAATTCCATCTCCTTGTATTCCGACAGGCAATGATTTGTCTTCTCTGATGGAAGATATCCAGTACCTGGTTCTTCTTGCAAAGGTTTACAGCAAAATGGAGAGAACTGTGGATGCTGTTATTTCCTTGCAACAAGTAAAGAAACCCTAAATCAGCTAAAGCATATATAATTGAAATGACCTTGGGTTTTGTTTTTTTTTTCTTCTAATGATGATCCGAGGTCTTTCTTTCTTTCTGTTTCAAACTGTAATATGTTCTGTGTTTTGAGGATGCCCATAATGATGTCTCCGGAGAGGATGAATGTTCACTCTCTTTCTCCTCTACAGTACCTCTTTTATGGAGCAGTCTTAAGAAGGATTTTTACTTTTATAATACAGTAAAAAAAAAAGAGGCGTTTATAAATGTGTGAAGACTCTCAGTGGTTTTAGTGTAATGGTTTAATGTTCCACCAAAATTGAATGAAAAATTGGATCACTCATTTTTCAATATATCGCAGTTCCAGTTAAGTCGCGATTTGGGAAGAATCTTGAGGTGATTAGAAGATGGAAATGCAGATTGTATGTAGAAGGTGTCAATCAATGCAATATTGTCTCTTTAGCCTTTTTGGGGGTGGGGAATGAGCGTCAGGAGAGAAATGCTTGATGGACTTGGCTGATGGTGACTAGAATCCGAGTCCCCCAAGTGCCATGTTCAGTGTTGACACACTACAGCACCCTGATGGACCGTTCTACTGCATCTCTCCACCAGTTAAGAGCAAAAGTCAATCTGGCCACTTTGTCCTCGTGTGAGAGCTAAGCAGCAAATGTCCTCTGGGTGCCTGAGGTTCTAAAATCCCTCCCTGACATATGGAGGATAGAAAGGCTCCTTCTTGCAACCTTTGAGTGTCCTTCGGCAGGCAGTACAGAGCCACAGACAGCATTGGCCTAACTTGGTTCAACACAACCCCTACTCTGAAACATATCAAAACAAGAATGAGCACAGTTGTGAGTCTTAGAAACCTTCAGTCATCTTCAGAATTGTCTCTCAATCTCCTTGCCTGTAATCTCCTACTGAAATGGATGGAATGGAATGGAATGGAATAGAATAATTGGAAGAGACCTTGGAGGTCTTCTAGTTCAACTCCCTGCTCAGGCAGAAAACCCACCTAGACTATTTCAGACAAAAGATTGTCCAATCTCTTCTTAAAAACTTCCAAAAAAGCTGGGTTTTTTTTTTTTTGTTGTTTGTTTTTTTTCATCAGGCTCGCGAGATGCAAGCCAAAGTATTGAAGCGGACTCAGATTGAGCAGCCGGATGCTGTTCCTTTGCAGAAGCAACTGGCAGCTGAAATTTGTGCAGAGATAGCAAAGCATTCAGCAACTCAGCGGAACTATGAGAAAGCCATTACTTTTTACAAAGAAGCGCTTGTGCACTGTGAGACAGACAACAAGGTCAGCTGAGCTCCAAGCTGAGCCAATTTTTTTCCTCAGGTTTGTTTGGAAAGGCTTGGAGGTGGCCATATTTGGAAAAACAGTAAGGATCCTGTCTTTGATTCTCAGGTGATGTTGGAACTTTCCCGTTTATACCTTGCATTGGATGAAGTGGAGGCATGCCAGCACCAGTGTGCTGCCTTGCTAAAAAATGATCAAGACAATGCAGCGGCCACTATGGTGAGTTAGGATGATTCTTGTTTTCTTTTTTTTAAGGAATGTGTAAACGTTTGTTGCATTGTTACCAACGCAGCAACAAACCTGCGTTCAGACATACTCAAAAATGACGACCACTGATACAAATAGTAGTCAAAATGGAATCTAAATTAAGAGTTTTAAAATCATTTTAAAATGTAATGCCACTCTCTTCCCCCCCGCCGCCTCTCCCCCAAAAAACTCTGTAGCAATTAAGTGAAAAATAAATGCTAAAAAGACTTTCAGGGGTATTAATAAACCTATGTATATCCCCAATCTACTTCTAATTTCTTTTACAATTATACATCAAAAATACAACCACTGATCATAACTTAGTCCTTTGGGTGATTTGGAAAGGAGGTTACAATAGGCCTGTTTTGTCCAGAAGTATTCCCACAACAATATTATCATAATTCACACCGGATAGTAAATTATCTTCGGGGCTTGAAAACAATGCAGTTGTTTAGGACAGAGGAGTGACCTATCAGTGGCCGCAATTTCTCTTCATTTAACAATGCGAGTGTCGAGGGGCATGGCGTTTTGAATTTGCCAGCATTTCTGGCCAAAAGAAAGTTGGAATTTGTCATTTGGTCAATGGAATTGAAAACATGGAACGTGAGGTATGCAGAATGCTGTCTGTACAAGAATATTCTGTCTTGTCTATATTTTCCTTTCAGAGATAAGAAGGACCCTGACCCTTCTGGTATTTTGTAAGTCCATGAAGACCTGGTTAGGCGCCTAGGTCAGGGACACTGAGTGTGCTAAGGACCCCATTTCTTGGCTATCTTAACAGCTATGGCAGTAGTTTTACTCAGCAACCATATATATTTATTCTGTGTTGTTTTAATTGTTTTATGATGTAGGCTCCAGAGCAATTTATTGAGATGGACTAGCTATAGAAATGAAAAAAAATAAAAAATAAAATAATAAATAAATAAATAATAGAAGAAAATTCCTTCCATTGCTTTGAGATTTTCAAATCTCTTTCATTTATATCATCGCTGGAGGTCATTTTTAATGGGATTCGTTGATGGGAAAAGAATGCTAAGCTTCTTCCCTCTGGCGTGTAGTAAAATACAGAAAATGCAGCATTGGCCTCATTTAAATTCGATCCTCCATCAAAGTGAGTAATTTGTTTTCCCTTAAACATTTATGGTACACCGCTAGCATTGGCTAGGTGAAATATTTGGCCCATATAGAACAAACCTATAGAATTATACAGCTGGAAAGGACTTCAGAAGTCTTCCCCCAACTGAATTTTTATTCAGTGTTGCCAGAGGCCGATGTTTGCAAGATTACCTCAGTGCAGAGCAGGCTGTGCGCTTTCCTCTGATCAGTGAGCCTGGCTGCTTTAATTCTTGTAGATGATGGCTGACCTCGTGTTCAAGAAACAGGACTATGAGCAGGCTGTGTTTCATTTCCAGCAGCTTTTGGACCGCCATCCCGGTGAGCATTGAAGCCTTTTGTTGTTCTTTTCTTACAAGCCTCATTCAAAATCAAACAAATCATGAGAAAGGGCTGAAAGGAACCAATTTTCCCCCACAAATGATTAGAAATGAAATATTACCCAGAAGTGTGACAGGACAATCCGCTGTGTTCAAGATCAGATGAGAAAAAGTTTTCTAAACCATAATGGCCTTTTAAAAAAAGTAGATGAAAGGAGAATATATTTACATAATTTGCAGAGCCCATTATACAATAATTCTGTTTTGTCTTGCCTCCATGGGCTTTATTGTTTAAAGCACCTGTATTTGCTTTACCACAGGAAAACAGAATTCCAGTCAGAATAGGAAGTAGGCTATGTACTACTCAAATATTAAGGTCAATTTAACAAAGAACATTTAGACACTTTGCAAGCTGACAGAATTATTTGTAGCAATAGCTTTCACAGTCCGGATGAGAAGTGTCAGCTATTTGGCTGAATCGAGGGTGTTAAGGGTGCTCCCAGTAAAGAGTTTCCAGGGGCAGGGGACAAGAAGACGGAAGAAAAGAGAATATATTATGTAACTTTTTTAAGGAAATAAATTATCTTTCTGCATTGGTTGTACCAATCTGGTCTTCCATGAATTCTTGAAGTCCTTAATGTGATTGGGATAAAAAGCTAAAAGGAGTGTTCTGAGAATTTGTTTTTTAAAAAATAAGAATGTTCATGTTCTAAAAAACAAAAAGAGATACATTTAATATTTGTCGATTGGAAGTGATGATGTGATTATTGTATAACAAGAGGAGCATTCTCCAAACATTTTGAGCTTTACTTAGGTGTTCCTGTAATACAAAGGAACAGAGTAAGGAAGAATAACATGGTGCCTATAATTCTTTTGTTTTCAGCTACGGTATCAGAGTTCTTAGCTGCACAGGCCAGGCTTAGCTATTGTCTCATCTTCTCTCCCTACCTGCCCTTCCCCTGCAGCAAAAGTAAAGGTGTGTGAGTGTGATGGAGGAGGCCAGGGCTATGCTTGTAGGCTTGTCTCTTTACAGAGTGAAGAACGTATGACTTGGGAGGGTTGGCTTTCTTATTTTCTTTGGTGTTCATGTTTGTTCTGGGTGTGTATGTGTGTGTTTACATATGTATGCTTTTAAAAAAAAGACAGTTGCTTTATGTGATCTGAACATATATTAACACATAATTACTCTTCATTATCATGTGCTTAGACAATTATACTACACTCTCTCGTTTAATTGATCTGTTAAGAAGAGCTGGAAAATTAGAGGAAGTTCCAAGATTCCTTGCAATGGCTGAGAAACATTCCCCAAGGACAAAAGTTGATTCAGGTTTTCATTATTGCAAAGGATTGTATTTGTGGTAGGTATAGCTAGAAGAGTACTAAGAAAAAAAAAAAGAAAGCTGGAAAAACAAGTCTTTTTTATTTGCCTTTATGAAATATTAGCCAAGCAAGTTCAGTTAGTGTATCTGTATCATACATGCACCACGACTGATTCCTGATGCTAGAAAAATATGCTTTTTTCTGCATTTTCCTCTTTCCCCCCTCCCAACATCCTTGAGCCACAAGATGCTATTCCTCCTTAACCTCTTGTCTCTGTAGATAGATTCATACATTTCACTAAGTGTTTGTGTGGCTCTTTTAGTTTAAGCTTAATGTATTGTATAAACTCAGCCACTTTGAGTTTAGACATACAGTGGCAGGATGCGTCCCTCTACAGTACAATAATTAATAATATAATATAATATAATAAAATATAATTAATATAATATAATATAATATAATATAATATATAGAGGTACACATCCTCTACTCGTATTAGGCTAGTACAACAGGTTAAAAATATTGCACGGTTCTGCAGATCAAGGTAATGACGAATGGTGATGTGCTGTAATCAAATGCTAATTGGATATATACTTTAATAGAAGATAAGTGTGTAAATGTACAGTGAATGGTTGACCCATACATTGAATTTTTATTTGATGATGATTCTTGGTTGTAATGACGTGATGTAGAACAGATTATGTTTCTCCTATAAAGGATTACCTGTCAATCTTAGAATTAGCACTTTTATTCTATTATCATATTTGACAGAGAGATTTGATGCCACATGTTTTACACAGAGAAGCTAGTTAATTTGCTAAATGTGATTTAAAAAATAAACCTGGTGTAAAGCTGACTTGAGTCTGTGTGTCAAGATATCTCCCTTAGTAGCAACTGTAATCTTACTGCATTACGCTTTGTTAGTCTGATGCCCTAAGACTACTTTTCACTTAGCTACAACTATATTCTTGTCTTATGTTTGAACATGCTACTTTTTAATTTCTGGGAACGAAATGAAACATTTTTTGTTCTTTAGCATTTCATTTCCTCTAGTAGCTTTTATTAGTATGATCCTATGGCCTACATTCCCTCTATGAAATCACAATAAATTGAGAACTTCATGTTTACTAAAGTCTGAAGTTGTAATATGTAAACGCAGTAACTACAGTAAATCTAAAGGGTTGTTTTTTTAAAAAAAATCCTTTCGCACAAGACGTTAAGTTTAATTTTTTTGCTAGGTACACTGGTGAACCAAATGATGCCCTTCGACATTTTAACAAAGCAAGAAAGGATAATGATTGGGGACAAAATGCAGTGTATAATATGATTGAAATTTGCTTAAACCCTGACAATGAAACGATTGGAGGTGAGGTATTTGAACATCTGGATGGTGACACAGAGTAAGTGATGACGACTCCTACTACTTTAACATGGTATCCTGTTCAATGAATGCAGTCAATCATGTTTGGAAGAACCCCTCCAATTTGTTTTTGGGTGCAAACAGCATAGGATGAAGCAGTAAATTTGTGTCAATTCATCCTGTGCATTATTAGATAACAGTGTTAAGAAGCACCTGATGCTTAAAAAAAAAAACTTGTTTGGTGGTTTAAATTTTCAAAGGGTGATTTCTATTTCAGCCCAACCTTACATTGAAGACATGTAAAAGCCTTCAAATCTTATCTAGCTAATTCAATAAAACAGGAAAACAACTTCTCTAACTGTACAGTTGTTTACTTCTTTTGTCAACATTTTTTTTCCTTTTCCGCCCTCAACAAGAAAGACTGAAATCCATCTTCAAACATTCAGAGAACAAAAGGAAAGAGGCATGTTGTAGGCTTGCCCTTTTTTACAGAATGGATTTGCCTTATAAATGGATTCATAGCTGATGAAGCATTGACATTAACATCATAAAACCAAATTCTACTTCCAAAGCCAATTTTCAATAAACCTTCAAAAGAGGGCTTAAGCCAAGCGACTGATACAATATGAGCATTATGGTGCATTGAAGAAGCACCACTTCTCTCTGTGCATTAAACTGAAAAGTGCTGTTAAATACTTTTTGCATTTCTATCTTGAATACATGAAAGAATGTCTCTTTTCCACCTGCTGCTAATGCATTCTAAAATAAAGCCTTAATGTTTTTTTCTTATATCTAGCAGTTCTACAGAAAAGCAAGAATCAGTCCAGCTGGCTGTGAGAACAGCAGAAAAACTCCTAAAAGAATTGAAACCTCAGACTGCTCAAGGTCATGTTCAGCTTGGCATAATGGAAAATTACTGTTTAATGGCAACTAAACAAAAATCAAATGTTGAGCGAGCACTACATGCCTTTACAGAAATTGTTACTAATGAGGTAAGTTGTTGAAAACATTTGTTCAGTTGAACATCTAGAGCAGTGATGGCGAACCTATAGCATGCGTGCCAGAGGTGACACTCAGAGCCATCTCTGTGGGCACACGCACCATCACCCTAGCCCCGCCTCCCGCTGCAGCCCCCTCACCAGCAGACGCCTGGAGTGTTACCCCCGGGCGTGGCCCGTATGAAGCAGCGCAGCCAAGGATATGGCAGCTGGGCAGCAGAGACAAGACTCCGCCCTTGCACCCTGTCGCGCGCAGGTGATGCTGTGGGGCATGGGCAGAGGGCATAGCCACCATGGCACTGCAGGGCTGCCTGGGCGATCTGCGGTGGGCCGTGGAGGTGGTAGGTGGCCCTGCGGGTGAGGGGAATGCAGGAGCAGGCGGAGCGGGCGAGGCGGGGCAGTTTTGGGGCACTCGGTGTCTAAAAGGTTCACCATCATTCTCAGTTTATCTTCTCTGTTCCATCTATTGTTGCAGAAGGATCATGTCCCGGCGCTTTTGGGAATGGCTACAGCGTACATGATTTTAAAGCAAACCCCAAGAGCCAGAAACCAATTGAAGAGAATTTCAAAAATGAACTGGAATCCCATTGATGCCGAAGAGTTTGAAAAAAGTTGGCTTTTGCTTGCAGATATTTACATTCAGTCTTCCAAATATGACATGGCGAGCGAATTACTAAAGCGGTGCCTTCGTCACAACAGGGTAATTAATAAACTAGAAACCATTTTAAAACTATTAATTGGTTAATCTATCTCTTGAAATTTGTAAGGAGCACTTAAGAGGAAGAGGCTTATGGCTACAGTTATAGCTCATCATAGGTTTCCTTGCCGTCCTTGGCTGTGTTCTGTCCCAGCCTATGTGAGTCCTTGTTAACGCACAAGGGCAAACCCCTCTTTTAACAAATAGACTCTTTTCTTCTTCTTTTTTATTTCTTTTCTCCTTTTTTTTCCTCTTCTTTTTCAAGTATCTTTTCTTTTTAATGTTTATGTTTCTTTTGTTATATATATTTTATTGTTAATTAGCTTATAAGTTGTTTAATTTTTCTTAGGATTTTTATAATTGTAGTTAAGCCTATATTCAGCTTTGGGAAGCTCGGGGAGGATGGAGGGGGTGGTTTGGGAGGGGTTGAGGGTTGTTTTATTGTTTTGTTGTTGTTCTTTTTGTTTTTTGTAAAAACTTTTCAAAAATTCTTAATAAAAAAAAAAACAAATAGACTGGAAATGCAGGAAAAATAAACCCCTTTTATCAATTAAGTACAGATCTGCAAAATGTTCCAAAAGCAAAGGCAAACAAAACACGATGCAAATGGAGAATTGTCCCAAGGCAAACAACATGATTCAAACAGAATTGTTCACAGGCAAGACAAACAGAACATGATTCCATGAAACTTAAGTCCTTTGCAAATAGTTGCCTTCAGCAACCAGCACCGCCCACACCTTCCCTTTTTATTATGCAGCCCCAAGGCGTGGCTTCTCAATACTATCTCCTCCTCCCTTGGAGTCGCCCCATTGTGTCCCTCTGTCCTGCTCTTGTTGCCTGTCTGCATTTGTGACTGTCTATGACAGTGATGGCAAACCTTTTAGAGACCGAGTGTCCAAACTGCAACCCAAAACCCACTTATTTATCGCAAAGTGCCAGGGCTGCATCAGCACTGTGGTGCCCTCAGGGAGGGTGGGGGGCATGGCCCACTGGATGGGCATGGCTGCAGTGGTCACGGCAGACTGAGTGAGTGTGGCCGGGGCCAGTCCCTCACCATCTCCAGAGCATCCCCGGGGAGCCAACGCCGCTTGCTCATTCACTTCCTGCTCCGTCGCTTCCAAACGCCATGTGCTCGCTACTCTGGTGAACTCTGCTGAGGCAACGGCGTGTGTGCCCACAGAGGGCTCTGAGTGCTGCCTCTGGCACGTGTGCCATAGGTTCGCCACCACTGGTCTATGTCTTCCAACTGTGAGTCCTCAGAGTCTGACTCAGCTTCCCAGCACAGCTGGGTCTCAGCCTGAGCACGAGTGGACGGGCCAGGCTGTTCATCAGATTGTAAGTCCTGGAGCTCATCAGAGCCTTCCTCCTACTCTGATGGCTCTCCAGGCCCCTCCTCCTCCTCCTCCGAATCCCCGGACTCAGCTGCTGGCTCCACTGGCTGGCACGGATCACAACAGGCTGTTCAAGGAATTCTTCCATGTTATTTCCTTTAGAGGTAGTCCTTGACTTACAACAGTTCATTTGGTGACCTTTTAAAGTTATGTCATTGGAAAAAGTGACTTGATGACCATTTTTCACATTTACAACCATTGCAGCATTCCCATGGTCATGTGATCAGAATCCAGATGCTTAACAACTGACTCATGACGGTTGCAATGTCCCGAGGTCATGTGATCACCTTTTGTGACCACCTGACAAGCAAAGTCAATGGGGTAGCCAGATACACTTAACAAAAAATGTTACTAATTTAACAATTGCAGTGATTTATTTAACAACTGTGGCAAAAGAAAAAAGATTGTGAACTGGGGTAAAACTCACTTACCAAATGTCTCACTTACCAACAGAAATGTTGGGCTCATTTGAGGTCGTGAATCGAGGACTACCTGTATTAGCAAACAAAGGGAAAGTTCTGGTTTAGTCTAACATCCTCACAATACTTTTTAGAAAAAGCCCCGAACTAGCTTATTATTTTAATAACAGGATTCTAACTTTAGAAATAACATCCTTGTTTTGTTTTGTTTTAGTCCTGTTGCAAAGCTTATGAATATATGGGATACATTATGGAAAAAGAGCAAGCTTACAGAGATGCAGCTATAAACTATGAGATGGCCTGGAAATATGGGAACCAAACCAATCCAGCCATTGGTAGGTCTATTCTTGGCATTTGCTTTTTGTGGTTTTCCAATAATTATTACCAGCCAAGACAAATCATTTATGAATCTTGCAGAGTTTGGAAAGGGGAAACATGCACTTATCATCAGGTCAGATTATATGTTCTCCTATTCTTTATCAGATCATTTTTCATCTGCTCTGATTGATATGCAGGTTCATTTTGCTTGATAAAAAATACAGGAAACCAGAAGTTGCCTCCAAGATTTACGTTTTTATTCAGCTGAACAAAGACGGGCTTCTCTAAAAGAGAGAAAAAGCCTCAAATATCAGAAAAACCTTATTTTTATACCTACTTTGATTACATAAGCAATTCACCCAGCAAAGCTGACACACATAAGATAAAGACTAATAAGAAGAAAGAAAGCAGAAGTAGCTAGAAATGTTCCTTTTTGGGTGGCTTGGGTGTTTCCCTAAGACACCATATGTTCCCGGGTGGGTTAGGATATTGGGTGTTTCCTTTGCTGTCCTGTTATGACCTTGCATTCATGGTTCTGCAAGTGGTCAGAAATAGTGGGGCCATCTGCACGTATTCACAATTGCTACTGTCCCCTAAGTCTGGGTCAATATGATACCTAGCATTAGAATATTAGGGAATTGGTATTAGAACACCTATTGTAAATTGTGGTCTCAGCCTACTGAAAGCAAAATATTGAAGAGAGAGATAGCCACTGCCAGTGCTTCAATAAAATGTGCATGATTTGTTCTTTAAACATTTCTATTTTAGCCTTGATGTCAAGATCTGTGTTCAGTTTAGTACTTTTAATTGGAAAATATGTTCTTTCAAATAGTAGAAATCTATTTGAATGTATCTAAAATTAGCCAAATGTATTAACAACCCCACAGCTGTCATCTAACTTGATGCTACATATGTTTGCTTGGCAATCTACTTTTGAGCAGGTATATAAGGCACTGTGCTGCAGGCTAACAAATTGTGGTTGATTTTATCAAGAAGCAGTCCTCTGTTAAATTAGCATAACAGAACAAAAAAAAATAGCAATTCAGAAAACATAAAAGGCCATTCCTCCTTTTTATAAGTATGATGCATGTATTTATTGCAGTGTAAATCATATTGAAATAACATTATGTAATAGAAAAATTGTTAGTTTTTTTCTAAAATTGGTACCTGTCTCTTTTAAAAATATTTGGAAAGCCAGTAATGCAATTAATGGAGAGTACATGTTTTCATCCTGGAATAGCATACTTTTCAGAAGAGCTTTTTGTGCATGCGTGCATACACACACACACACATGCACGCGCGCACACACACACACAATTTATAATAGGCATTCATAAACAGGCATCATGCATCCAGATGGAAAAAGTACATATTTGGATACATCATCACTTGGATTTCTGGAGAAGACCCCTCCATTTTTCAAATTGATGAGGTGAAGTACTATGTATGACAGCTGATTTTGTGCTATTGGAGATTGTTGGCAGCAGAGAGCAGTGTGGTTCTAAGAACTGT
Organism: Crotalus tigris; assembly: GCF_016545835.1. NCBI lineage: Eukaryota > Metazoa > Chordata > Lepidosauria > Squamata > Viperidae > Crotalus > Crotalus tigris. The sequence goes on along the minus strand of NW_024100623.1, from coordinate 100,715 downwards.
CAGGTTGGCTGAGGTAGAATTTAGTTGAAAGGAAGTTACTTAATTTCCTTGTGGACAGAAACAAGCTTGCTTTCAAGGAAATCAAGCTATCCTCTCATTTATTCCTTCCAAAGTTCTTAAATTTTGAGAGGAGAAAAATGCTACCAGCTTCAACATTTGTAGAATTTGGTGGGGTTCAGCTCCCTCCCCTTTTGTTTACTCTAGTCCTCTTTGGTATTTGTAGGACCTGAAAAGGAGTAAATTCACTTGCATTTGGGAGATGAGTGTAGGTTTCTGTATTCAATTCTTAAATCCACAAGCCCTTTTCTTCTGCTTGGCCTTGGAGCTCAAATCCATGTTGTTACAATGCATTCTTCATTCCATGAAGCCACTGAGGAATGCTGTATACCTAATACTGAAATGTAATCGATTCCAGAGTGAACTCCGTAAAAAGAATCTACACTGAGATTGTCCCAGCCCAAGCTCCATAACAAGCTGGCTTGTTATCACTTACAATATAGCTCAGCACTTTCTAAGCTGAACAAAGTTAATATAAATACACCTAATTGTGCTAAATTCAAATTTCCTCAGTTCCATAGAACCCGTTGAGGATTATTTCATGCATGGTATGAGAACTTGGGTGAGGGTTTCTACCTCCCTAGAACCACAGGGGCAACGTCTCTGTGAATAAGATGCCCCGTCTACAATGCCCCAAGACATGCTTTGATTTCACCAATCATTTCCAAATACAAGGGCCATGCAGATAAATTTTATGTTCATTATCTTTTAAGGGACACTAACCCTACACTTACACATCAGATGGCCATTTTTTTTAACCAAGTCCCACAACTGTGCATTTTTTTAAATTAAACATGCTGTTTTATTGTCCCATTATTTTTTCCCTTTCCTAACTAATTGTTGTATTAAACTGTTCCTTCTTTCGCTGTATTATTATTATTATTATTATTATTATTATTATTATTATTATTATTATTATTATTATTATGTAAAAGGCTGGTCAAAGACCATAATAAAGATATTTGATTTGATATTTCATGCAGAAGAGGCTGGGAAATTGATTGGGATGTTCTTTTCAAACCAGCTGAAAGGAAAGTGTTGTAGTAAGCAACTACGAAATTAACTTTTTCCAGTCAGAAAATGTGAATGAAAGGAGATGTGTGATGGGAAATTAAAGGAAAAACTTCTCTATGGTTTGTCCTTTCTTTTCCTGTTTTGTTGTTGTAAAAGATTTTGAACTTGAGAGTAATTTTGACTGATATGAAAATTATGTATAACAGACCAGCAGCTTATCTTATTTTAAAATCTTCCATTTGTACCATAATTTAAACTGGAGAGACAAACATGCACATATCATCCTAGTTCTTTGTTTTTATTTTCTTAAAAAACTCCAAAGCAAAATCTGTATCATTCTGCTTTTTCAGGTTTCAAGCTAGCTTTTAATTATCTGAAAGCCAAGAGACATATTGATGCTATCACTATTTGTCATAAGGTAAGCTCCACTGATTATCTGATAATGAATGGGGAGTTTTTTGCATATTAGGAATCAGAATCAGAATAAAGCAAATATATAACCTTATGGTGGAGTAAATATAGACAATACATTTACATCTCTTTTAAAGTTAACTTGTAGCTTGAAAAGCAGTCTCAGTGCAAGTTTTTTGTTCATTCAACAGGTTTTAGAAGCACATCCAAATTACCCCAAGATAAGAAAAGAAATACTTGATAAAGCACGTGCATCTTTAAGGACTTGAGCATTGATGAAGGCATTTGTGTTGATTTGGAAGATAAAAGGAGCTTTAAAGTCATCTGTAAAATTGAAGATGCTGCACATCCAACTAGTTCCCAGTGAAAAACAGCAGAGACTACTTGTAGATTTATTTTAAAAACATGCTGCTTTAGTATTTAGGGTTCAGTAAAAACAAAAGATCATTGGTGTCTAACTTTCCTCTTGAAGATACTGGCTGTGATCCAAATAAACTGAGTAAAAGAAACAACAGGCACAGTTGGAAGTTTCTTTTGAAGATTGCTCTGTGGCAGAGAATTCTGTAGAGAGAACTTCCAGCTGTGTCCATTGCGCTTTCTACATTGTAGAGGTGATTTATTTGGAGTGTAATCAATGTTTTGAAACAGGGTCTACTTTGAATCCCCAGGAATACCAAGAAAGGGGAAAAGAAAGTACTATACTACAATGTTATATTTGTATCTCTCTAGTTTTAACTATTTTGTTTTTGTAAGATATTCTTCTTTGCTGGAAACCTTAAGCAATAACCTAATTCTTATTTAAATTTATTTTACTCTAGCAATAAATACCTCATTATTGCATATTGCATAATGTTTGTGTGCAATATTGCATATAAATATGCAACAGTATGAAGAATATGATATAGAATGAAAGATCTCTGCTCCAGGGTTTTCCTGAAAACTTTTTTCCATGTTAACAGCTGTATTCTTTTCTGTTGTCCATCCACAATATTCAATCTCTGTATCTTTTGCAAGTGGATCAAACTAAGACACGGCTGTCAGACTCGCCGCATCACGTGACATGTTGTGACATATTGTGACTTTTTTCACATTGTCTGAGTTGGGATGGGCGCGGCCTCCGGCAGTTTAACACCCCTGAACTAAGAGATGAAGCCTTTTCCTAAGATTACCATGGACTTCTTAAATTTAAGGAGATATTTGAACCTCCGTTGCCTACATTAAAGCTCAAATTTAAATCAAGAATTAAAAATCAAATTGTTACCTGTATCTCTGGGTCCCTGTAATACTATCTTTTTATTATCATTTCTGATAAAGATGCAATTGTCTGTCATACTTGCTCTTAATTGATTCTTTGGGTTATTGTGGCAAAGAACTATTGAGTGATTTATTTAGAATTTCCAGACAAGACTACTTCTGAGAAACTTTGGTTTTAGTGATCCAATGAATGCCTACGCTATCTTGAATTGACTATAATCTAAATGGATGTATGCACCATATAACCACTTTTGTTATTCTGTCTCAAAAAGATGTTCACATAATCTGCTCTCTTCCAACCACTTGCTAAGTCAGTTGGAGCTGGAGAATTTGTTAAAGGGAAGGGATAGTCCCCTTCACCAGGCATTTTTTCTAGTGTTTTTATTACTTTTTTGTGGAAAATTTGGGTGGGGCAAGATTGCTTTTTTTAAAAAAGTAGTATACACTGCAGTGTTTCCTTTTACCACATTTGGATTTTTTTAAAAGACTTACATATTAAAACCAAACAGTTTTTATAGCCAGCACTGTTTAGTTTTCCTGTTGCCCCAACACAGGAAGAGCCAGCTGAGGGCATCTATTAGTTTCCTAGATTCAACATTTTAGAACTTGAGCGTGATAGCTGGAATTTTAAATGTTGTTCCAGGGGAGGTGAGCACTAGGCCTGACATAGTTATTACTTGTCAGTTCTGCCTGTGGTTCTATATAAGGAGGTATGTAGGTGAGGCAACCTGAAGTTGGGAGGGGAAGGGCAAAGCAGAAAATTCCACTGTTACTTCCTTAATGGTTTGATTTAAGCCGATCTTGTATGGTATTAATACAAGAGAAACAGCAGAATTAAAACTGTATGCCATGTAAAGCTCTGTACCTATATCTGCATCGTCCAATTCTCAGGCCCTGTGTAAAATATTTTTTATATAATCACCTCCTTGGTATCTATGAAGCTGGAAAACTATCCGTGTTACAGGTTGTTATATTATTTTGGAAAAGTGAGTGAATGTTTACTGTATATTATATAAAAACAGATTCTCAAATCTATTTTTGCTTATTATAGCAGTGTGGATTCTGCGATTAGGTCCTGCAACTTCCTGGCATCCTTAAATCCAATTTCAATTTTCAAAGACTGATGTTAAGGTTTCGTCCTTGTGGTTGAGTGTTGGTTCTATTTTGTGTGTGTGTGTCATATCCACATCCTGTTGCTGCACCAATTGTTGCTACAGTACACCAACAGTCTTTATTTAGTTTTACTGGTTTTGCTTTTTCAAAAACTCTTTATGCAAACTATACATAATGGATTTTAGCAGGAAAGGAAGTGAATTTTTAGTTGAAGTTTAAACTCTCTCTCAATTTTTTTTAGAATGTTATCTGTAACCACTACAGGATAAGATTTGTAACCATAATCATTTATACACGCTTATTTTAGGCATTTAATTTTGCTTCAGTTGCCAGTGAACTGAAGTCTGGTTATTTACGGCATAGCCAGTTCTGTACAATATTTTGCTCACTACTATTACAATAGGCATTTTTTATTTTTTTGTGGATTGAAATTTGTAATTGCCAGAAACTTCCTATAGAAGAGTTTAAGGGGATATCGCACAATAAAACTACTAAAGAATAAATTGCTAAATAAAAATAGTCTAAGCTTATTCTAGTTATTAGGTGGGATCCTTCTTATTCCTATAGCAAATAATCCAAATACCACTAAAAAGGGGTGGACTGTTTTCAGAAAGAAAAGTAGGGACAATATTCTAGACCTGTACAATAATATTGCTAATAAAATTTTGGTCTTCTGATATTGCACTGGATAAAAGTAACATTGGTTTATAATCATAAAAGTAGATAGAATGGTTAGATTTCCATGAGGATACCAACATTTCCTGTAGGTTTCACAATGATCTAAATTGCAGCATGGCTGGCTTCTCAGTTCCTCTATTATTCAGCTCCTATCCTTTTCTTCGGCCACTCTAAATGTAAACAGGAAGGAAGAACAGTTTAACAGCTAATAAAGCCAAGGATGATAATAATAATAATAATAATAATAATAATAATAATAATAATAATAATAATAATAATAATAATGCAGTGACATTGATAGACTTTATCTACCATGGCAAATAGGTGGGCATGGAATGCTACAAGTACATCAGATGGTTGAAGAAGAAAAAATGGCTCTGGAAGAATATCTGAAGAACAATGATGAAGATGCACTGAAATTAGTATATCAGGAAGGCTTACTAACTACTGGAGAGACCAAACTGGCCTACAAGAAAGACCAAATGAAGAACAGAATAGAGGCATGGGAAGACAAAGCACTACATGGCCAATACATGAAAAAAATAGCTGGGAAAGCAGATAATAATAAAACCTGGCAATGGCTAAGAGCACGAAAATTGAAGAAAGAGACCGAGGGACTAATTCTGGCTGCACAAGACCAAACCTTAAGGACAAATGCATACAAAGTCAAAATTGAGAAGACAGCAACAGACAGTAAGTGCCGCCTATGCAAAGAAGCTGAAGAAACAGTGGACCACTTGGTAAGCTGTTGCAAGAAGATTGCACAAACTGATTACAAGCAGCGGCATGACAAAGTAGCAACAATGGTGCATTGGAAGATCTGCAAAAAATATCATTTGCCTGTAAGCAAAAACTGGTGGGATCATAAAATAGAGAAAGTCATAGAAAATGATAAAATTAAACTGCTCTGGGACTTCAGAATTCAAACAGACAAGCACCTGCAACATAACACCCCAGACTTAACAATTGTCGATAAGAAAGACCAAAAAAGTCTGGATAGTGGATGTGGCAGTGCCTGGAGATAGCAGAATAGAAGAGAAAGAACTGGAGAAGATAACAAAATACAAAGACCTACAAATAGAAATAGAAAGACTGTGGCAAAAGCAAGCAAGGGTAGTACCAATAGTCATAGGCTCCTTGGGTGCAATCCCAAAACAACTGGAGCACCACTTGAACACCATTGGCATTGACAAATTCGCTATTAGTCAATTGCAAAAGGCGGCCTTACTAGGAACTGCTTCCATCCTGCGACGATATCTGTAATACCATCAAACATCCACATCTGCCTATCCCAGGTCCTGGGTAAGGACTCGATAGGTAGACAAAATGCCAAATCCAGTCTGAACATCTGGCTGACTGTGCGATGATCGATAATAATAATAATAAGTTGGAAGAGACCTTGGAGGTCATCGAGTCCAACCCCCTGCTCAGGCAGGAAACCCTACACCATTTCGGACAGATGGCTGTCCAGTCTCTTCTTAAAAACTTCCAGTGTTGGAGCATTCAACGCTTCTGGAGGCAAGTTGTTCCACTGGTTAATTGTTCTAACTGTCAGGAAGTTTCTCCTTAGTTCTAGGTTGCTTCTCTCCTTGATTAGTTTCCATCTGTTGCTTCTTGTCCTGCCCTCAGGTGCCTTGGAGAATAGTTTGACTCCCTCTTCTTTGTGGCAGCCCCTGAGATATTGGAACACTGCTATCAGGGCCCCCCTCGTCCTTCTCTTCGTTAAACTAGACATACCCAATTCCAGCAACTGTTCCTTATATGTTTTAGCCTCCAGTCCCCTAATTATCTTTGTTGCTCTTCTCTGTACTCTTTCCAGAGTCTCAGCATCTTTTTTACATCGTGGTGACCAAAACTGGATACAGTATTCCAAGTGTGGCCTTACCAAGGCATTGTAAAGTGGTATTAATACTTCACGTGATCTTGATTCTATCCCTCTGTTAATGCAGCCCAGCACTGAGTTGGCTTTTTTGGCAGCTGCAGCACACTGCTGGCTCATATTTAAGTGATTGTCCACTAGGACTCTGAGATCCCTCTCACAGTTACTACTATTGAGCAAGATACCCCCTATACTATACCTGTACATTTGGTTTTTCTTGCCTAAATGTAGAACCTTACTTTTTTCATCATTGAATTTCATTTTGTTAGATAGCGCTCAGTATTCAAGTCTGTCCAGGTCCTCCTGTATCTTAAGCCTGTCTTCTGGAGTGTTGACTATTCCTGCCAGCTACTTCTGCAAGTTTGATGATTTCCCCATCTATCCCCTCGTCCAAATCGTTGATGAAGATGTTGAAGAGCACTGGGCCCAGAACAGAACCCTGGGGCACCCCGTTACACACTTTATCCCACTCATCAGTGTGTCAATTTGCATGAAAATTTATGGAAGATACTGTTGTGCCACTAATTTTGATTCCAATCAAGCTTTTAATATCCTGCCTCTCAGCCACATTTCCACCTGGTGGTTGGATTCAGATAAGCCATTTTAAGCCATTCTGCCTCCATGAGGGAACAGTGGATCTCTTTCTTCCTTCCTTGATTTTACTCTCTGCCCAGTGAAGTGGAAAGACTCTATTAGAGCTTTTATCAATATTTTAATAGTATTTCATATCCTAAGCCTTCTTTTTAAAACATGGCCTTTGAATTAACTCCCATGAGAGAGGCAGAGAGGTAAGTGTAGTTATCTTCATGAAAAAGACCAGTGTTCCATATGGGGTTGCCTAGCAACTCACCTTCTACTCTGTTTTTGGAGTAGGGAGCGGAGTCAGTTTTCCATTTCCTATTCCTTCACTCAGTTTTCATAGAATATTTAAGTTCTTCATACCTCTAGTAGCATAAAACAAGGGACACGCCTTTCCATTTTTTTAATACTTTGGATGCTGGCAATATTTTTTTTGGGAAAGCTATGGTGCTCTCACTGCTTTGTATTTTCAAGAAAAAAATCCTTGAAGTGTTCCATTTCATCATCAAAAAAGAAAAATCAGATTGTTAGCAGCTAATTAAGTGCCACAATATGGATGCTTACTGAATATATACTTTATTCAAATAAGAAACTCAATTTAAAAACATTTCACTAATAAGCTGTGATCTGGATGCAAACGAGTAGAAATTAAAAGGAGATAACAAAAAGTAAAGGAAACATAAGGAAAACTAATTCATATCAACACGGTTCACTGTCTCCATATTGTTCTGTTCTTGCAAACATTTAACACATTCATAACTTGCTTTATGATTGGTTATTTTTCTTTAAAACTTGTCTATCGCTTCCCTCATTTTGAGAATTTCATAAATTTTCTTGGGTTTTTTCCTTCACATTTCAACATATTACACAGGTAATCCTCGACTTACAATCTTTCGTTTAGTGATTGTTTGAAGTTACAGTGCACTGAGAAAAAGGGACTTATGACCATTTTTCAGCTTACAAATATTGCCACATCCCCATGGCCACGCGATCAAAATTTGGACACTGGCTCACATTTATGATGGTTGCAGTGTTCTGGGGTCATGTGATCATCTTTTGCAAACTTCTGACAAGGAAAGTCAATGGAGAAGCCAGATCATTTTACAACCATGCCACTTACTTAACAACTGCAGTGATTCACTTAACAACTGTGGCAAGAAAGGTTGTAAAATGGGGCAAAACTCACTTAACTGCCTCACTTAGCAACAGAAATTTTGGGCTGAATTGTGGTCGTAAATAAGGACTACCCATATTACTTTATTGATTGCTCATTTTTGTATTCAATAAATATTCAGTTCTCATTTGTTCTCAGTCTATCTCTTGTATTACCATATGCATATAATTACCCCATTCCATTGCATTCAACCTTCAACATTTCACCTAACATACACATGCTTCGGTATAACAAAAAATTGGGCAGAAACATGCTCTTACACACAGCCATTTGGTTTCTTGCAACAGGATTTCTTGCAACAGACAATATAGTACCTATTAAGTTTCTATCAGGATTTCCACATATTAAAATTTCTTTATCCATTTTCCTATTTGTAACAAACCTTGCATTAAGATACATAAGATCCGCTATAGTACTTACATAGGTTTTTGTCAATTGCATATAAATCTAGTTAATATTACTGCAAAATCATTTGGCTTTTATTCAGTAAAACTTCACTATGTACAAACATGCATACTCACATTTTAAATCAATTCACCTGTAATGTCATTACAAATTTCCCTTACACAAATACATTGTGTAATAATACTCACTCTGTTGGAAGCTTCTTGTTCGACTCTCTTCACCTGCTTCCAAAATAGATTTTTATTTTTATCATTATCACTCTACATTTTCCTTGTTGTGTCCAACCTTAAATCCCTTGCTGCCTTTGACATTCTTTGCAACTATCTTTTTCTCTATATCTCTATAATAAAATAGATTTGTCCCATTGTTTGCAGCAATCATTGTCTCACATGACTTTTTCACCTCTGAGTCTTTCACTTTATCATTCCAAGAACTTTTTTCATAATTAGTGTGACTCCATCCATATCTGTCATTGTTGTTTCATCAAGTAGCTTCCATAGCCTCTGAGAAGTTAACCCAAGCAAGTAGAAACCTAAGAGCTCTGAATAATATTACTAATTTAAAAGAAATTCAAGCTTATACAAATTCCAGCAAGTATTTTACTTTCAAACGATAAAGCAATATATAGGCAATCTAAAGTTGTAAATCCTGTACATTTTGGAACACTTTGAGCATACTGGTTTGTGGGCTTTTATTTTGGTGAAAGCTGGACAATCTGCTTCTGTTTATTGTTTTGATAACAGTATTACTTTTAACAGTATGAGAAATAACGTTCACATTTATAACTAATTATACCCCAATTAAACTGTTGAATTTAATTACTGTCTGGAATTCAAATGAATGGATTTCAGAGTTCTTAAGAAACATAAAGACATTTTAAAATGATAAATCTGTACACATATATTGTATACCAAGGAAAAACTCCTTATAAGGCAAGGAACTGACACTGCAGTAAAATAATTTATTCAAGAAACCAGGGAATAATTTATTCAAGAAACCATGGAAATTTATACTAATAAATTTTTGTAGCTCAGGGTTGAAATGAGGATCCTTGATGCTCTCTGAGCTTGGTAGTCTAGCACTGATGATGTTACCTAGTCTGGGTAATGAAACATCTGCAAGAAGCTTAGAGAGCACCATGGAATCCTTAAATTTATACTGATATTATTGTTATTTTTCAGTGTTTTGATTTTCAGTATTTACAATACACTAAGGAAATCACAGACACTATAGTCACAATTCAGTTAGTAATAGCAAAGGCTTCAAACCTGTTCACATCGTTAAGAGTATGTAATTTGAAACTAGTAAGAATTTATCATGGGGAAATATGTTTTACATTCCTTCGAATGTAAATTAAATTAAATTAATATTCTAATGGCTCATTCAACTGTCAATTTCAGCAGAAAAATGATAACTAAACAAATGATGAGGTTTAGAAAAAGTATCATAGAATGGGGACTAATGAAAAAAACCATGCTATAAGTTTTTACTAAATTTGGTATTTGGTGTATTGGAAATAATCAGGATACAAAATGGAGAACAGGACAATCTTGTCCAATCTACTCAAATGAGGAAAATTAAAGAGAATTCCAGCAAATTAAAATCTTCAATAAGCAAATCCAAGAAATGATTGCAAAAGTAAATTAATTTTAATGTGTCTCTTATATCAATAGAACACCTGAAAGAAAAATGCTAGCCAGTGATGCTTAAGATTATTAGTATATATTAAATTTATATGCCACTCTACTCCTTCAACTCTGGGGGCTAGGTCAGTATAAAGATCTGTAAATCAGGTCAATTAAAGAACTTAGGCAGATGTCTACAACATGTACATCTGGAGTCAAACCCACAAATGTTAAAGAGTACTAGACAACCCTTAACCTGTTGGATCATACTTTCAATAATTCCTTACTTAAACAGAAAAACAGAATGATTACAGGTGGGCAAAGGGTGGGAGCAGGAGTGACTTTCAAGCATTGGAAATTATTCTTTCTCCTCCTTGGCTGTCTCAAAGAACTATCTGCCACTTTTCTGAGGTGAGAGAGAACAAAGAAAATCATGGACAGCAAGGAAAATTGCACCCCTACTCCCCAATACAGCATGTCCACAAGGTAATGCAGCACTATTTTTATCAGATGCAAGATGAAAGTGCAAGAAAATTAAGTCCTAGCCAAGCTGCCTGTGGACAGCTTGTAACCAGTGGGTTTAAAAGATAAGACAGAGTCACCAGCATGTTGGATCACTTTCTATAAGAGAGACTTTTCCCACACACATGATAATGCATGCAGTTATACCTATTTTCTGTCTGGCAATAAGGATCAGTAGGACACATAAGGCCGATTTGTCAATTACAATTTGTGCCAAATGTCAACTTCCGTTTAAAGATGTTTAATTTTTGATTATGTACCGTCAAGTCATTTTCGACTCCACAATTGGAGACCACAATTGGATTTGACTCCACAATTTGGAGACATGTGCCTGAGTTCTTTAATTTACCTGATTTTCACATCTTTATACTGACACAGTCCCTAAAGTCGCTAGGAGTAGGTTGGCATATAAATGTAGCATCTAGCAACCACTTTTTCCTTTTTTTAATTAAAGAACCCGATCTCCCATTAAGCACTGATGACACCCCCGGTATTTTATACCTGACTTTTTCCAAGCCAACAAGCCTTTTTGAAGGCATCTTTAGCAATAGGTTTCACTTTTGAATTGGAGGGATCCTACCTCGATGGGAATTGAGCAAACTAACCGAAACGGCCAATTGGGCTAATTTCCAAAATCAAACCTGCAGGGGAATCTAGAACTCCGTAGGAGCGAAAGATTGCACCAAACAAGGCCTTTTTTTTTTTTTTTTTTGCACGGCTGGAAGGAAAAAAAAAACCCTAAAGGGTGCACTTGCGATTGGAGAGTATTAAAAACACGCTGCTACAGCAAGCCTCATCTAGTTGGCCGGCTTCTGTTGATTCAGAAACGAAGGGCTGCAGAGGCGGCAAAACATCGCCGGTGCGCGCGCGCTCCCACTTTTTCTTAAGCTCCTCGCTCTTTTCTCTCTCTCTCCCCAACCGCCACTCCCGTGGCACGTGGCCTTCTTGCCTTCCGTTAAAAGAACGGAAGGAGGAGCTCTCGCCTCACCTGAGCTTCCAGAGAAACCCAGCCGAGCGCAATCGCGTTCGGCTTGAGCGCTCACCTGGGCGCCGCGGGCGACACATTGTTAGCCAATCACAATTTTCCTTGACCGCCGATCTCGCGCGGGAGGCGGGGAAACGAAAAGGGGAGAGAGAGAAAAAAAAGCCACACAGCTAGGCGCGAGCGGCCAAGGTTGCTTTCCTCTCCCGCTGGCTGGTCGAGGCCACAGGTAGGCGAGGGATCTGAACCGGGGAAAGAAGGTAGGGCTCTGCAGGGTCTGTCTTCGGAAGAACGGCGTATTCCCCCTCCTCTCTCTCGCCCGCTTCCCGCAACGCTCCCGAAGTCAAAAAGCCTTTCGTGGTTTTCGTCGGCGGCGCCTCTATTGAGAAGGAGGACCGGAGGGAGAGCAAGCGGGCGCCCATCCTCGCAAGACTCCCCCCCCCCGCTTTACATCTAGCGATTGGGCAGTATTTAGTCGTTAATATTTGATAGCGGTGCTGCATTATATGCAAGGCTTTGAGGGACGGGAGTTTGGATGGGCGTCGTGCCTTGACGCTTGTCTATCCTGTCAGAACGATCTCTTCATGCCATCCAAACTATTTTTAAAAAGTGCGAAAGTGTATTCGGTTAGTTCGGGCTACTGCTAATGGTAGCCCTGGGTTGTGAGGTAAAATGTGGGTATAGCTGTTTCCTAAGGAACAATTTGGGCACTGTCTGTCAAAACCCCATCATAGAACTGTATAGATTTTAGAATGATAAAAGAAACGGGGGGGCACAGAAGGATGGGGGGGATCTTTAATATGAAAAACCCGTGTGGTCTGGAGCTGCCCTGCAAGTTTGGGTTTTGAGTTAAGGCAAATTAAAAGTTGCCAGGGGCAGATCTAATCTGCATTTTATTTCCAGGAACTGCTTCCGGTAGTGATGTAGAAGGTTGTAATTTTCCAACAGAAGATGCTGACTTAAAAGAGAGGAGTAGCGTGAGATTGTACGTGGGATCACTGTGACTTAGTAGAACCCTTAAGTCTGAGGTGCAATTGTTAGATTTAGTTTGCAAGAACATTTTAAGAATATGTGGGATGTAATCTGAAGCAGGCTTGAGCTATTCTGGGTATGGGATGTGATAAAGAAAACTTTTGATGCTAGCATTAAACTATTATAAATATTTCCTTTTGTTGCCTAACTAAAACTATCTTTCTGACATACATGGTAATGCTTACTCAGAAGAAACTATTTAATTTCATAAATCACAGAAAAGTAAGTCTCCCTTGTATATAATCAATAAATATATTGAGGTTTTGATAATTGTTAGGAGTTATTAGATGCAGAGAACAGTATGTATATGTGTTATGCTATCTATACTTCTGTCAGAAATCAGGAAGTATATAAGTAACACAATTTTTTGTACCATACATAGTCTGTAAAGGCAGTTTTGCTATTAAAGAAAAATTCTGACAGGAACTGCTACATATCTAGTAGCATTGGAAAACCATTTCTAGTGTACTTGTCAGTCCATAATTAACCTGAATGGATCCAGATCCCAAACCATATAATTTGAAATATTTTGCCATGTGTATGGATCCTAATCTGACCATTTTAAATCCTAAATAATATATCATTAATTATTAAAATCATTCTAATTAGGTTATTGTTGCTTTCATTAAATTGAATGTCAGAGAACTCGGCCACTTCCGTCCCTGTTTGGTCCATGGTGGGGGTGGCGGTGGCGGTGGGGGCAGCAACTCTCCACCGTCCCTCATATGGCCCTTTGGAAGATTGTTTACCCTGTGTTAGAGCAACACTCAGAATTCATAAATCTGTTTGGTCACTAAGAGTTACATGATGGCATATAACTATCAGTATTCTATAACCTATATTACCATGTAGATAGGTTTGATGCTCTATTTTTCTTTTTTTTTTTTTCTTTTCTTTCTTTTTGTGCTAACTGGAGAATGCTCTACCAGGCTTAACAAGATTCTCTGGCCATCTGTTGAACTCAAACAATAAATGATGTTTTTGTTTTCTAATGTAAATGAAGGCTTTTCTTGGAAAAGCAGTTTTAAGCTATACTTCATGTAATTCTTATACTGAAAACGCTCACTTCTCTTTCCCAAATTTAACCAGAAGTGTGATTGGAGAAAGTTTTTCCTAAATTTTTAGAATAGTGCTACTTATTGCATGATACAAATTATATCAGTATGAGGTAATACAACAGCTTTGAATTGAGAGAACTATGAATGTTTCATAGCCAACATATAGGATCTCTGCATGTAAACTTTTATTGTGTTTACCAACGCTCCTTGCTCAACCATTTATATGGGCTTGCCACCTGCCTTGACAACTATATTTACTGTTTATACAAATGAGATTGACATTAGAATTCATAGTAATTTGTCCCCCATTTTTGGCTTATTTACAAACAATAGGATATCTATATCCTACATTGAAATAAATATATAAATGCTTTCTTCCAAAACATCCAGAGTTTGAGGTAATTTGGTATTTCTGCTCATTGCATTAAGAATTTTTGTTAATTTGTATCCTGAGGATTGGTATTGTAATACTACACCAGCAGGCTATGGCATGTGTTGTGCCAGTAGATGGCATCCATTTACATCAAATTAATTTTAAAAAATTAAACATAGCTACTCTTGAAAGATTTCTGTTCTCTCATAAGATCCCGGACATTTTTAATGTAAAGTTTTTAACAAATTGTTCTTCTAATTGTAAATATAATGGTATTAACAGGAGATATCATAAGAAATCAAGATGTATAGTTATCACTATATAACAGTGTTTCCCAAACTTGACAATTTTAAGGCATGAGGACTTCAACTCCCAGAATTCCACAGCCAGTGTTGCTGGCTGTGGAATTCTGGGAGTTGAAGTCCTCATGCCTTAAAACTGTCAAGTTTGGGAAACACTGCTATACAACAAGCTCCTTAAAATATGCAAATAATGAACATCTTCATTCATACAGAACAGATCCTCTTTTCTAAAAAGTTAAATGAGGCTTTCAACAAATTATTGAAGTTTTCTGTCCATAGCTCCAGCCAGTCAGTCACACTTCATTCCACAGTGCTATTACATTCTTCCTCCCATCTGACTTTCTATCTAGAAGTCTTTCAGCTTTGTGTTTTTATTGTTTTGTTTTGAAGAAATTTTATAATTTGGGATTTCTTTAAGTCTCTTGTGTCCTCTTTTGTGTGCATAGTAAAGTGCTGTTTGACTAAAAGAGAACAAGCAATTTAAGAATTGTGGTTATTAATATGGTAATATAAAAATAGAACCTGCAACATAACATTTGCAAAATTGAATACTGTGCTCAGAATTATGGCTAATCTATGCTTTGTCCACACATTTCCCTGCTTTTTAATATCCAGTATTCTGGGATCACTGAGCAGTTAAGTTCTTATTAAAAACAAATCAGTTTACTACTGCATTTATCCCATTTTCCTGGTTCACACAATACATTGAATCACATACTGACCAATTGCACTAATGTTTGCATGAAATCGTAGGCTATTAAAAAGCTATAATTGAAATTAACCAAGCTTAGTGTAATGTAATGTAATCACAAGGATTTGTTTAACTGAATTGGTTAGCTTTATAAAATTCATGTCTTAAGGTCTTTGAGAGGTGTTGCTCTCTCTATTCAGCCACTGTGAAACATACTATTGGCAGAATTATGAGAATGGCCTTCTTGGTATCTGCTCTAAGTTTTAGAAGTCCCTGTTAGGAAGATCACGCTAGTTTCATATATGTTATCTTTTTGCTAGAAGCTAATGTATTTAATTAGACAAGCCTTGAAATTTAGACTGACTTTTGATGAAGCAGATTTTAATGGTGTTATGTAATTTATTTCAGTCTTAAGCACATTTTAAGCAGAAAAACAAAAAGCAAGATACCACTGCATGCCGCATAATGCATGTGAGAATAACACCTCTATTAAGTAAAATAGCAACCATATATTTTTTCCAACTTTAAATGTAAGTAAGAGCAACTATTTGAAAATCATTGGTGGCTGGCTCCCTAGCAGTTTATGTACTGGGAAATGTCATCTTCCATGAATGGGAGACGGGAAGTTGTCAGGAATTTGTGACATCCATGGCAATCAAGGACTTGTCTCAAGCTACCATGACACAAACTACTGTGGTGGGGCCATGATACTAGTATTCACCTTGGAGGAATTCATGATCTGAGGATAAAGGACATCAATATCAGTCTATTGTCATGGTTCATTTGCTGGAATTCACAATCAGCACCACTCTCCATAGGGGGATTGGTCTGCTTTAAGCACTTTCCACTTTATTTCCAATGGGTACTTAGGGAATTTCCCAGCAACCATGCAGATAACTCTTGGATAGATTGGCTGAACTTTGGAGGATCAAGATAGGCAAGGCTTTTAATGGGGTTGCTCTGAAGTGGCCTGACTCTGTTGCTGATCCAAGAGGGTCTTTTCCAAATACCGGGGGTCTTTATGTGGGAGAGCACTGGAAGAGAAGATGACTAAAATAGGATCAGACGTAGGCATGAGCCCACATTTGCGCCTATTCTGTGACACTAAGAGCAGTGAAATATTAGTACTTTTCCATGGTTACTACATTCTCAGAGGACCATCTAGCAGCATTAATTACATGACTGAGACCTTTGGAGGCTTTAGGAACTTCTGCCTGAGCAATTTGCTAAGCATTTTGAAGATATTATCTCTTGAAGTAAACTAAGCTGGGACCACCCAGTAAATATTAGAATTCTCTTGATATTAAATTGTGAAAGCTTGATAGCTTTTCTCTCTCCCTTTTATACTCTGGATCAGTCTGAATTTCTTCCTTGCCCTTTCCTATCTTACTGGGCTAAGCTGATGTTTTTATAATATAGTATATTTTCTTCAAGATCATCTGCATCCTTCTCTATACTCTTATACTGGATCTGAGTTGGATGGTAGATGGGTAGATACTGATGAGATGATAGAAATAATGTCTTGCCAAGTAATTTGAGACTTTTCAAGCCTATGACACCTGAGGAAGTTGACAGTATCCTCTGTAGCTCAGCTACCTGCAAGTTAGAGCCTTGCTCTTCTTGGATAATACAAGCAGCCATAGAGGACACAAAAGGGCAAAGATCAAAGAGGTAATAAATATGTCTTTGGAGGAAAGACATGGCCTTGAAGGAGGTAGTTAAATGTCCCTTAAAAATTTATCTTTGACCTATCCATCTTGGGGAACTGTTAGCCAGTCTCCAACCTGCTACTTTTGAATAAGTTGTTGCAATGATAGTTGTGTTCCGGCTATAGAGTATCCTAGCTGAGATGGATTATCTCAGTCTCTCTTAGTCCGAATTTATACACTGATATTTTTTTAAAAAAATATTAAAAATTACATTATAGGGATAAAACTAATACAAACTATAAAAAGGAAAAAAGAAAAGATAAACATGCAAAGAAAAAATGAAGTAAAAAGAGAAAGAATCAAAATAATGTCCCCTTATAAAGTATAAACAACTTTAACAACTTATTACCATCTCTTAAAGTATAATAATCTCTTCATCCTGCATCTCATCACATTCTCTGTAAATCTTTAAAATATCAGCCATCCTAATTAGCAAAAGTCCAGTAATGGTTACCAGAAATAACAATATATTCTTTTTTTAACTTGATTAAAGTGATTAAATCCCTTCCTTTTATGTTTATATCTCTTTTTCTATCTTTAATCAAATTCCCAAACTTCATCATTCCAATCTAATCAATGTTCAGTTTATTGCAGTCATAGACCAGTATAAATAATAAATAAAATTTAAGACGTTCAACATTTAATATGCTAACCGAGACCTGTAGAGTCTGAGATGTATCCTTTGGATTTTTTATAGTTTCTCTGAGCATTGCATGGTCTGACCGTGGGGTGAATTTGCTGAGACATATAGTGCAGGGAGGATTGGCAATTGTCTTGAATGTTTTCCACTTGTGAATAATCTTCCTCACTGTAGAATGAAGGACTTTAAATTATTTGGAAATGGCCTTATAGCCCTTCCCAGAATGATGGGCAGCAACAGTTGCTTCTCTAAGATCATTGCTGGTGTCTTTGACATTGCCTAAATCAGAATAGTATATGCTGTGTTAACATATACCTCAATGCTGGAGACCAGTGAAGTCCTAAAACTTCAGCTTTTATAGAGGTAATCACACTTGCTGTTGATCAATTGAGAAACTTTCTGGTGGCTGGGTAACTGTGTAAGCTTTCTGATGGTTTCTAACTATGTAAGATAGCTGGCAGTGGTGACAGTATATCTGTTGCGTACTGGTGACAGGAAGGTTGGAGCCTTCCCTAGATCTGCTTGCCTCTCTGCATCCTTTAATCTTTGCTTCAGGGTTTGTTTCGTCTGATCATTAGCCATGTTAAGAATTGTAAGGGGAGAGTAGCCTGGATTTCAAAGATTAGATTCAACAGCCTTGATCCAGGGGGACTGAAAACTGTCTTCAAGAATTAATGGTGCTAAGCCTTGAGGATAGAAGTTGAGTTTTAAGGAAAGGGTTATAGAAGCCTAGACACACTGTTGACTCAAGTTTTATCATACGTATCTCCACTCGTAGATGTGCATTTGAGATACAGCATGGTATCTGGAGAGCTGCTCTTATGAATTTGGATTGTACCCTTTCTAGAGAGGTGAAACACGAGCCTACGGAATTAGATGCAAAAGAGTCCCATAAAGAAGCTGAGCCTGAAAGAGCTTCAGTGAGGCTGGAACAATGTTCTCTCTTGGATCAGAAAAAAATAAGGGTGGCATTAGCGGTTCTTTGTCCAGGAGCAGTAGCATATTCACAGTGGGCTTTCATTGAGCCAATGGTTAGTGGTTAGGGGGTCTAGAAAGTCTGGAACTTTGTTTGTCTTACTGAGTCTTAATTTATCTAAATCTAAATCTGAATAATGAATATAAAATATTTTACTTTGCTGATATGGCTCTACCACTCTGAACCAGAATTTTCCTACATGTTCATAATTTTTAAAGAGATTTAATAGGGATTGTAATACTGAAGGGTGATACAGATTTTCTTTTATTTGTGCATATACCTATTGGGAAACTCTTCAAATAATTTGATTATAGTAAATGGTATGTGCAGTTTGGAGGGATTTTTTTTGCTGTACAAAAACTAATATGCAAAACAGTTTTAAGACACAGGATTGCCAGTCTTGCATAAGGCAATATGGCTGAAAGGCTAGCATACATCTGGTTATAGCAGGGGTAGGCAATCTTGGCTCTTTTATGACTCGTGGACGTCAACTCCCAGAATTCCTGAGCCAGCCATGCTGAGGGGAAAGGGAGAGGTTTCTAAGCTGAGCCATGCTGACTCAGGAATTCTGGGAATTGAAGTCCACGAGTCATAAAAGAGCCAAGGTTGCCTACCCCTGGGTTAGAGCAACGTTCTTTCCAGTACTACTTGAGAGATTATCTCTAATACCTGACTGGGCAAGATGCTTATCAAATAATAAATAGCATATACTATTCTGATTTAGGCAAAGTGCCTAGCAGGTAGCAACACATTCAAAAGTAATGTGAGAGACATACTGGTAAGTATCCATCCATCTGTAAAATTAGAATGGCTACCATGTCAAATAAATGCATAACATTATAATGCAGCTTAACCTCTCTGTCCTCTCAAATGACATAGAACTGGATAAAAATAATCTGTTGCTTAATACTGCAACTACAAGTTTTTCTTTTACTGTCTGGCAATCAAAAAATACAACCAGAAGTTTCATTTGAAAAAAGAAAAATGCAGTGGTTCTAATTAAAATATAACTTTTATCATTTGGATAGTGCTGTTTTAATACATTTTACTGCTATTTTAATACGGATGTTTCTTCAAGTAGAAATGATTCTCTGCCAATAGGGAGATTGTAAAAATGGGTTTTGCTAATCTTAGTTGTAAAAGTCTTCAACCATTCAAAGGTGTAAAAATGGTTTGGAAACATATCTGAAAATGCATATAGGATACTGAAAGGGAAAGTGGAGATTTATCTTGGGATGCGCAAAACATTTTGTCTTTTCAGTCCCAAAATGGGCCATCTGAATGTTCCAGAAGTGATCAACTGAAAAATGGGCATTAACAGAAAAGGACCATTTTAAGGTTGGATCATATCCAAAGCACACAAAATAGAAGTACCTTTTCAAAGTTGGAACACTTCCAAAACAGAATGACTCATTTCGAAGTTTGAACTGCCTATTTCAGGGGCACAATTCAGGGACACATAACAGAATATTGTGAACTTCCTTGAGATTCATTAGTCTACAATTAAAATTTTTAGAGGATCTGATCTAAAATATATCGACGAATATACCTAAGAATAATCTATGTACAATAAAATAAACTGGCAGATATATCTAATGAGGGTTCTTATAGGATTCAAATACTCTAATAAGTTTAGAAAATGAACATTATTTCAGCAACCCTGAAAGGTAGTGACTTTGTGAATTTATTATTAATTTAAATTGTTGCAATTATTTTTATGAATAAACATACATTGGTATGATTAATGTTTTTAAAAATCTTGCAGGTTTTCCCATTTTGTGAACTTCTTTGTATAAAAGAACATTTTTTGAAGCAGTTCTATATGTCTACTCTCCATGATGACTTATATGAGAATGCTACGGCGCTTCATAATGAAACAGTTTTCCCAGAAGAAACTTTGGAAGTTTACGTTCGTTATTTTTGTCTTCTTAATAATTTTGGTTTTGTTACAACGAGAAGTAGGTGTCCAAGAATTTAATGAGGAACCTGGAGTGCCATCTCATGATGAAAAGAAAACTGTATTAGATCTAGTGTTAAACGCTGTGAACAACATTAAAGCTGCAAAACCAAAAATGCAAATTAAAGCACCTCTTAGGCAGACTCATAATGCTGAACAGAAGCACTGTTTGCCAGGATATTACACAGCTGCTGAATTGACTCCTTACCTTGAGCGTCCCCCTCAGGACCCTAATACTCCAGGGGCTTCTGGTAAAGCATTCAAAATCATCAATTTAAGCCCAGATGAACGGAAAGAGAAAGAGCACGGTGAAGAAAAGCATTGTTTTAATGCATTTGCCAGTGATAGGATTTCTTTACATCGAGATCTAGGACCAGACACACGACCTCCTGAGTACGTTGAAATGTATTTGGATCTAAGAACAAATATTCTAGTTTTTGATTAAAAATATGTAAAATATTGAAAAGGGGTATCTTGAGCTTCTATTTCTGTATTAAGATGTGAACTGTGACTGCTGTTATTATAGCTTCCCCCAAGCCACATCATCCTTGTGGAAATAAGATTGGCCCCCATCTTAACACTCCTTCCGTCTTTCTGAAGACATGATTTTGCCAGTGGGCCTGGGGACCCCCATGGTGGTACGGGGTCATCAAGTGATTGGTTTGATTGTTGTCGCCAGGAGGGTGTGGGTTTATTAGATTTTGTATTGGGATTTTATTTTTGTAAGTCGCCTGATGTTACTGTGAATGAGTAAGATGGCTATACAAATTTCTTAATAATAAATAAATAACATAATTGCTAATTCTTACATCTGTAGATATAGCATACAGATACATACCTACATTTGAAATAGTTGATGATAGCAAATCATGCATCTAAAAAAATATTAAGAAATCTTGAAAAATTTATATGGGGCTGGAGCACTTCCAATACATGGATTAAACTCTTAATGCAATTTTCCAGCAGTAGAATTTTTTTTTTTTATTTTAAACTTGTTTATTTAAAATTTGAATAGTTTGCTAATTATGATGCAGGTTTGTGGGCAATTATTCTAAATCTTTATATTCCCTCATAATGTCAATCTTATAAAGTGGATTAGATAGGAAATTTGACCAGATGAGCTTATTCTACTTTATTATAGCCTATATTAGTAGAATCTTGCAAGTCTGAAAGAATAGATCTCATCCCAAGAAATTAGTAAAGGCTTCTTCTGTATCTCTTATCCCACCCAATTTTCAGCTGTAGACTAAGCTGTCTCTTATCTGAGTATTCCATAGACAGCATCTCTGGGCCCAGTCTCTCAAGGTCATTTCCACATACCATTACACACAATGTGATACAGAGATTATCATTTTATTGTTTTAAATGAAATTCTTAGAAAACACCTGTGCCATGTTACTTTTGTTACATGTTTTTTTTAAAGTAATGATTAAATAGTTTTACCATACGTGCAAAGCTCATTGATCGTGTTTTATCGATGCCATGAGTTTCAAGATCTGACATTTCTGATTCAATTTTTTCCTATAAACTATGGTTTTATCCTCCAGATGTATTGAACAGAAATTTAAGCGCTGTCCTCCACTGCCTACTACAAGTGTTATCATAGTGTTTCACAATGAAGCATGGTCAACTCTTCTGAGAACAGTTTATAGTGTGATGTATACTTCCCCTGCAATATTACTGAAGGAAATAATTTTGGTAGATGATGCCAGTGTGGACGGTAAGATGCTGTCTCTAAACTATAGATTACTTTCAGATTTGGTTTTTACTAATGAATATATACAGCCGTTTCAAGGGATGAAATATCCACCTCCCATATACTATACCAACAATCAAGTAGAGATAGTCCTTGACTTAGGACCATTTGTTTAGCAACTAATTGAAATTACAACAGTGATGAAAAAAAGAGAGTTAGACTAGTCTTAGCACAACTGTTGCAGCATTCCCACAGTCATGTGATCAAAATTGGAGCACTTGGCAGCCTGTGGTTTGCAGGATCCTGAGGTCACATGATCACCATTTGTAACCTTCCCAGGCAACTTTTTATAAGCAAAGTCAATGGGGGAAATGGGATTTGCTTATCAACATTAGTGATTTGCTTAATGAATGTAGTTTTTGACTTAACAACCTTGGCAAAAGAGGTGGTAAAATTGGGCAGAACTCACTTAATGATCACTTTGCTTAGTGCAGCAGTTCTCAACCTATGGGTCGCGATCCCATTTGGGATTGATCGACCATTTCACGGGGGTCATCAAGCAAGGCTGTCCGCCATTTTTTTCCCCTTTTCTGGCGGGTGCCTTACCTCCCTTGGGCTGGGCCAGCTGGTGGCCCAGCCGGTGGTCGGCCTGTTCCATCTCTGCCGCTTGCCAGCTACGCCTCGGCCGGCGCAGGGGGCGGCACTACGCATGTGCGGCACTCCCGGACAGGGAAAGTCCTCGACTTACGACCAGTTGGGTAGTCCTCGACTTATGACCGGTTTAGTCCTCGACCTACGGCCGGTTTAGTCCTCGACTTACGACCGGTTGGGGGTCGCGGCATTAAAAAGATTGAGAACCACTGGCTTAGTGATTGAAGTTCCAGTCCAAACTGTGGTTGTAAGTTGAAGTCTACCTGTACAATGTAAATACATCCATATATGTTTTTAAGCTGAATTAGTTTGCATGCACTTTCTTTTTGGCTCAATTCAATCTAAGTCAAATTATGGTTAAGATTATTTTACATCTAGATCTCAATTGCTCAAGCTAGAATTGGAAATGTGCCAAATTATTTTAGCAGTATAGTTGGACTAGTTGGTTTTATGCAATGCTTGATGTGATGCTAAACCTGATAAATGCCAAACTATTGCTGTCTTAAAGGGTTGTTACACTATAAAGCAGGAACACTTTTTCTAATGAAGTTCCTTGGTGATGGAAAATAAAGGAGATGGAATTCTAAATCATATGTAGATAGCGTTACATTGAGAAGTCTAAAGATGGATCAATCTGAATTAAGTCACGGACTTTCTTTGCTTGCTACACTTACTAAGATTCATTGTAAAAGAACACGGTGCATCAATTTATCCTGGTAGTTCTTCCCCTACAGTGGCCATTACTGGCTGTTTTAGGACTTAACAAATTGTTGAAATACAGGATACACATTCTTTCTACCCTCACCTAACCAGTAACTGAAGCCATTCAAGCAATTGTGGGGAGGCTCAGTACTACAAACAAGAGAAGGATGGGCATATGTGTGCAACAAGTTATTTATCTTGGTTCTGAGCTAACCAGCAATATCTTTTTTGTTGTCAAAGGGGAAAACTAGCTGATATTACATGCTTAATCATATACGTAGTAGAATATGGCATAGAATGTGCCCCTTTGTCTTGTTAATCAGTAAGTATTTTCCTAGTATATCAGTTGTCCATTTTCAACTTTTCCTTCTGTCTTCTAAAAACCTCATTCTGATTAGAACAGCTCATCTTGTTGCTGATTGTTCCTATTGCATGACACTGCCACAACCATTCATGCAATTGAGTAATATTCTAAAAGTGCCCGTGGGTAGTCCATTGTGATCTAAAATTATCATTTTCGATTGTGTATATATAGGACTTCTGGGAATGTTATTGCCTTGGATGAATGATAAATGTGACACACATTTTTTACGTAGATTGTAAGGCTGATTCCTGCTACCTATCAGAGGTACTGGATCATTATAAGAAATTCATATGAGTAATTCATATTGAGAACAGATTTTTTTAAACAATATTCTCCATCAACAACTTATTCTCTTTAAAGCATTGGTCACGGTCTCTTAAATCAGGATGAGCTAACCTTTAATTTTTCTTTTAAAATGTAACACTTGTCTATAACAATATTCAGTTATAAAGTGCTTGATTGTAAAGCCAAATTGGTTTAAATGATACAAAATAACATTCATTTGATTCCAACTAAATATATGGATCACTTTTTCCAAAAGCACAAAAATTTGCCAAAGCTTAACTTTATTAGTAGATATTAGCAATTACAGTTTTGCTGAATTAAGGTGGTACTTGTTTGGTCACTTGTTCGTCTTTTAATAATGAGATGGTAAGGAAGCTTTTAGAACTGTAACCATGATCATTGAAAAATTACATTATTTTTGGTTTTCTTCACTGAAGAACTGATCCTAACAAATAAAATTTAACATTATGTTTGTTGAAGGTGTAGAAAATAACTTGTTTTCTTTTCAGACTACTTGCAGGATAAACTAGATGAGTATGTGAAACAATTCCAAATAGTTAAAGTTGTCCGACAAAAGGAAAGAAAGGGGCTTATCACTGCTCGGTTGTTAGGTGCTTCAGTAGCGACCGGAGAAACCCTGACTTTTTTGGATGCACACTGTAAGTATGTCTAGATAGTTCACTGAGCACCAGAGGAGCACTAAGTAACTTGAGACATATTATCCTATTTTGTCACTGAATTTCTATCAAATCTAAAATTAGGATGCACTGATTTAGGGAAGCTACTGTAGCTCATTTCAGGATCCGGTTACTTCTGGTGAGTTCTTTCCCAGATTGGAATCAATATTCTGAGGTCAAGGTGTTTGAACCGCAAAACATGTTGCATGTCTCTAAAAGAATAATAATGTGAAAAATATACTAAAATACAATAAAATAAATGTATACTATGTGTGTGATTTTCTTTTGAATTATTATTTTTAATTTAATAGGAGCATTGCAGATGACATGTTTCATCTTGTTAGAGTAGGAAATAGGTTTTTTTTCTTAAAAGATAGATTCTCAAGTAGCTATTTAAATATATGGGGTTACATCACAAAATCTGGCATGCAAATGCATAAAATGGTTGGGATTTTTATAGTGTTACAGAGGAACTGAAAGAATAGAGAAGCTTTAGAATTCTATTCCCCCACTGCATCATTTAATATGCTATTTTTCAAACTTGAGAATATTGAGATATTGCCATCATAACTTATTATTTAGAAGTCCAGAACTTAAACAGTACATTTCTTAAAATTAGTAAAGAGAGTTGAAGGCATATCTCAGCAGGATACGTCTGGTGTTCAAAAGAATATTATTGTATAACAGTATAATTCATAATTAGTTGCAGCACAAACGAAATTGGGAACTAAATGTAAAGGCAAGCAATTATTTCTAAGTAACTCCAAAATCCAGAACAATTCACATACATTGATCCTATCTTACAGTTCAAGACTTGAAATAATTGAGTAGTTCCAAATAAGTGAATTCTTGCCAGATAGAATAGATAGAAATAGTGATTTGATAAAAATACTTATGAGCATGTGTATATTTTTTCTTTCACCCTGTCTTTATCCATTAGAATAAAACTAAATTCAGTGCCCAGTAAATGGTACTGTGGATCTCCATGATTAGAAAACGCAAAGTGTTCTCTGCCCTTTTTCAGAACCACCCTTTGCCCTTTATCTAACAAGACCTAAATATGTCAAGTGCTGCTGACTGCTCACTTGTTAGAAGTGATTGTTCTATCAGGTCTTCTAAAACTTTTATGAACTCTGACCAGGAGTACATTTCCAGTCTCAGGATCTAGAAATATGGAAAGAAAAACATCTCTGAACTTGCATGGAATACTTTTATTTCCTTGAATAACAACAGGCTCCCAATTCCTTGCACATTTAAAATTCAAGAACAGTTTGCTTCCAAGCACCTGCAGAGCTTAGACTTTTCAAAAGAAAGGTTAAACTAATAAAATGTTATAGTATCAAAAATAAGTAAATATTGCCAGAATTTAAACAAAAACAACTAGTGATATTGCCAGAATTTGTTAAAGAACAAATTGAAGGCACGCTTAGAAGTATACTGAATATACTGAGATTTAAGTTGATTTTTTTAAAAAAAGTGGGAAAGAATAGGATATCTTAACTAGGCCGAATACTGATTCCTAATTGGCTTAAGTACCAAAAAAGGAATAAAGTTCTGTTTTTCTTTATTATTTCTTCTTTCCTAGGTGTGATCACTAAATTTTAAACATTATATTTGAAAAGGCACTTTTAATTTAATGTTCCTCTCAGCTAATTCAAAATTCCTTCCAGTAAACAGGAGAAATAAAAAACAAACCTAACCTGTTTGGAAGTTTTCTTTTGAGTAGTTAGACTTTTGACAAGAGAGTTGAGTGTGAGGAAACAGAATTAATAACTGAATATTATTACTTTGCTTTCCTTTATGTAAGCAGAGGTTTTGTATTTCCATTTCTCAGGACTTAGACTTAGCTACTTATAAAATGTATAAGGCAAGAAAGATTAAAAAAATGCAGCTGCTTCTTTAGAATTATTTTGTGAAATAACTTTTTAAATTCTGAAAAATTTTCTGCAATTGATGAATGTATATGCTGTTGAAAGAACTGCAGTTGAATAAGAAATTAGATTTCGCTGATTTCAGAGAAGCATCCAAGTTTATTCACAGATTTAGTTGAGCATTTTCTTACATAAATTAAAGCAATATAAAAGAATCTAGAATTTGTCTACATCTGTTTAAATCTTTGTTCTTGCCCTTCTTTGTGCCTTTGTTTATATGTTGGCTGTTATTTACCAAAATAACTATTGAATTAAGTTTGAAAACTGAAAAATACATTTAATATAAAATATAATAAAACAATATTTGTCTTATTCACAGGATTAATTACAATTTTCAAGATTTTTTACAATATTCTTCTATATGGCTTCAGACACACTTAATTTTTTTTTCTTTTGAATAACTATTACACTAAGAAAACTATTTAAAATTAATTATATTTTACCTTGACAATACATATTTAGTGTTATTTAATGATAATTGTTTGTAAACTGTAGAAGTTTTTATGAAATTGATAAAAAAGTGTCCTGTGGAACAGTTCTTAAAAATAATTTCCAGGGACTAAAATTATATTTATAGTTGAAGTGTATTTGAAATGTTCTTGTGCAGGTGGAAAAACGGCTCGTTTCTTTATTTTAGGTGAGTGTTTTTATGGATGGCTAGAACCTTTACTAGCCAGAATAGCTGAAAATGATACTTGTGTTGTAAGCCCTGATATTTCTTCTATTGACCTCAATACTTTTGAGTTTAATAAACCTTCTCCTTATGGTCAAAACCACAACAGAGGAAATTTTGACTGGAGTTTATCTTTTGGCTGGGAATCTCTTCCTGAACATGAAAACAGAAGAAGGAAAGATGAAACCTATCCTATTAAGTAAGTAATGAAACGTGAGTTATTCACTTTTTGTCATGCTTTTTTTGTGAATGAAATACAAAAGAACAAAAAGTTCTATGTTTTTATGTATCTGGCTATCCAGCTTTGATCTCTTAAATATATTTATTGCATCCAAAGAAAGCCTGGTCCACTTAATGTGTGCAAAAATTTATATAAAATAAGTTCTATCCACTCAGTGTAAAAGTTGCATCAAAATGAGATGGGTGGCAAATAAATTTAATAAATAAATTAAAAGTGGTACATAACTGAATAGCTGCAATGCAAACTTTGAAAGAATTCCATGCTAATATTCCTAAGCGTGGAGCAATTTTCCTCAGGTTTTGTGAAGGAGATGGCAGAGATGTAATGTTTATTCAGCCCTGAGAAAGTAAGAAGTATGAGAAAGTAATTCAGAACAGCCCCACCATGACCTTTTTGTCTTTAAAGGGGAGTGGTGAAGGTTTTGGACAAGGCTTTCTATTGATAAATCCTACAACAATAAAATAGAATGCTGGAATCTCTGGAAAGCTCTTTCCTGACACTGCTTGAAAGATCGGCCTATCTCAAAAGGCTGACACTTAGGATCAATAGTTTGATTAAGTGTAAATGGGTTGTACATGGGGAAATAGTTGATTTTAGAATTTTTAGAATATTATGGAATGCAGGCTAGATATAATTCATGAATGAAGATAAGTACATGTGTCCCAGGATACGGTTGCAGGATCCAATCTGTGTCAGTCACCGGAGCCAGAGGTTTAAACTTCCAAGCTTTCGGACTTGTGCTGGAGCCCATCCTCATGGAACTTTTCTCTCTCTCTTTCTTGAGAGAGAAGTTCCCTGAGGATGTGCTCCAGCACAAGTCCAAAATCTTGGAAGACTAAACCTCTGGTCCCAGTGACCGACCCAGATTGGATCCTAGATATAATTCACTTGAAATCTACATTAGGTTTTACTTTATTTCTTCGTAATGACTGACTTCTGAAAAGTTATTGAACTTGTCGACTTTTCAGTGATTTAATTTTACTGTAGCAATATTACTATATTAGGCTGGAAGAATGTCAAATCAAATAAGATTATTTATCCTCAGATATCAAAAGCCCCCACTTTTAACCCCAGGAAAACTCTTTTCTGTTTCTGATTTTGAAATGGATTACAGTATTCTACACACATCCACCTCATATGGTAGAAGGAACCTGGTATCTGATGACATTTCCAACATTTCATAGACCTGTCCTTAAACATTTTAGCTAATCTTTCTGGAGACATGTACCATCTGTAAAACATTTTGTACATATTTTCTTTATACGCCGTCGCCATTGTCAATTTATAGTTTCTTTCCATAGTTGCTGCCATTTATCTAATTCAATTGTGTATCCAAAATTCCTTGTCCATTTTATCATTGTCTCTTTCACTTGTTCCTTCTCTAACTCCATATGTAGTAGATAACTGTACATTTTTTAAATCCATTTTTCTTCCGTTCCTGTGAGTATTTCATCTAACTCTGTTGTCCCCAAATTAACACCATCTATTTTAACATCTTTTTCATATCTAGATTGTATTTGCGTTCTCATGTACCAATCCATCTTTATTCCTTGTTCCTTTAATTGTTATTTGGTTTTCAACTCCCCCATATCTGTTAGTAAGTCTTTATATCTTATAATGTTTCCCATGTTAAACATATTGGGGTGTATTAGTGCCTCCATAGAAATATAATTGGAATATAATTAGAACATGGATAGAAAAGATGATATAACAACTTATAGAACTAAGACCAGAAATATTCCTGTTGGGTATTCTAGCAGGGAAATACAATAAAGAGAAAACATATTTAATTATTCATATAATTACGGCAGCCAGGATTGTGTTAGCACAAAATTGGAAAGCACTGAAAGCCCCCACAGAGGGAGAGGTGATTGGGAAAATACTGGAATGTGCAGAAATGAATAGACTAACAATGACAATTAAAAATAAGACAGAGTCAGACTACTATGAAATCTAGGGAACTTTTTATGATTGGCTGAAAAGAGAATACGGTTAAAAGATAGTTAACATCAATTTAGATGGAAGAAGAAGGAGCAGATAAGGAGGGAAACCCAGGCGATACAGTATTGAATAACTGGAGGTTGTATAAATATTTATAGAAGTATATACAGAGAAGTTTAGATAAATAGAAGTATTAATGTAAGAGAAAATTAATCTTATTGTATATAATACAGATAGGGAAATTTGGAGAGAGGAGTTGCTCAGACATTACCCCTGAATTATATCTGAAGAGGGATGAGAGGGAAGAAAGGAGAGGAGAGAAAAGAGTAAAGGAGGGGAGAAGGAAGAAGGAAGGCTGGAGGAGAAGGGGAGAAAGGGGAGGAGAGTGGTGAAGGAAAGAGAAGAGGAGAGGAAGAAGAGGGAAGTAGGGAAGAGAAGAAAGGGAGAAAGAAGGTAGAGAAGAAGGAGTGTGGATACAGTGAAAGGGGAAATGGGCGAGCAACACCAAAAGTCATGTGTGTGTATTTATTTCATTTTATTAAAAGTATTTTATATATGAATGTAAAAAGAATGTATGTTAACATCTGATAAATATCACGGTATATGTATGGAGGAGAGTTTGGAAAAATAAAAAATTATTAAAAAAAAAAGAAATGGATTACAGTATAAGTTCAGACAGCAGTCAAGTCATTTTCATAAATGTATGTTCTACTGCTGTTGATGTGTTGCTTCCGCTGTCCTTGATATAGAATTATATTTAGTGATGTCATTTCACTGACATACTGTTCTGTTAGAATAGAATAAATCCAACTGCTCTTTCACACACACTCCAAATGTTCTTCAAGAAGCTGGGATATGATTGCAAAAGAACAGAATTAGTAAGAAATTTCATTGTATGATGGGTTTTACACTTTTATAACATTGGATATATTTGCTTGGTGGTGTTAGTTCAGTTGATCAGATTCATTTGAAGAAAGATAAGATTAAGGTCATATATATATATATATATAAACACAATAATAGGTTTCAGTCAGACAGAGAAGTTCCTGGCTTCATAAAGCTTTCTCTCTCTTACTTTCTCTCCCTCCCCCCAACTTCCTCCCTCCCTCTCGCAGAACACCAACTTTTGCAGGAGGTCTTTTTTCAATATCAAAGGACTATTTTTATAGAATTGGAAGCTATGATGAAGAAATGGAAATATGGGGAGGAGAAAATCTAGAAATGTCTTTCCGCGTAAGTTAATAGAGTATTCACATATCTTTTACTGGCAAAATGACTATTTACATGGGGACAAAACTTCTTAAACCTTTAGCTCCACTCTGCAGACAGAGCAGATAAATTAACCATATGATAACAAAATAAAATGATGTGTAAATTCTAGGAGTGGTATCCTTGGCTTGGTCAACACATTATTTATTAATTCATGCTTAATTCATAATAAAAAAAACTTCTTTGTTTTAGTATTATCTGTGTGGCAATGAAATACTTTAAATCTTTTCAGTACATGCATGTTCCTGTAGCACTCTGATCTGATAGCAGCTACTGAAGGTTTTACTGAGTACAGTTCTGTATTTTTCAGGTGTGGCAGTGTGGGGGGCAGTTGGAAATTATACCTTGCTCAGTTGTGGGTCATGTGTTTCGCAGCAAGAGCCCCCATACTTTTCCAAAAGGCACTCAAGTGATTACCCGGAATCAAGTTCGCCTTGCAGAAGTGTGGATGGATGAATATAAATATATATTTTATCGGAGAAACACAGAAGCAACAAAAATTGTTAAACAAGTAGGTGGCGATGGTGGTGGTATTAGAAATCAGTTGCTTCATTGAAATTCTTGGTGAGCAAAAATTATTATTTATTTAGGCACTATGTATGATTTGCTTTGCTTGGCAAAATATTGAATAGAATAACAGCCAGTTATAGTTTATTTAATATTTTACAATATCGGAACTTGAGTAATTGAGTCAGGTCCATCTGTCTATTCATCAGATTAGAATTGGAAGAATTTTATTAAAATGAAAGAGTTGAGAAAACTTGAATGTGCTTTAAATAAATTAGAGTTAATCAATTGAATGAATATTAGAAAGCTAGTTCTAGGACTATGCTTTTTTTTCTTCCTAGCATTCTTCTCACAGTGCAAGGTATGCTTTTTTTTTTGGATCAACTGAGTGTTGATCCATTGGTTGTGTCAGGAATTGATCAACTTATCGCCCAAGCTTGATGCCATGGGCAAGTGAGTGGCTGGCGCAAATCCACTCAGCTGACTTTCATGCCTAAGATGGGACTAGAACTCATAGTCTTCTGGTTTCTAGCTCGGTGCCTTTAAGTTTATATCATGTGCACATCTGTGTCTCTGTGTGTGTGTTTATGTATATGTGTATATAAACATTTT
Organism: Crotalus tigris; assembly: GCF_016545835.1. Classification (NCBI taxonomy): domain Eukaryota; kingdom Metazoa; phylum Chordata; class Lepidosauria; order Squamata; family Viperidae; genus Crotalus; species Crotalus tigris. Next base: position 68,735 of record NW_024100623.1, on the reverse strand, counting down.
GGGTAAGTACAATAAAGAATGTTGGCTTACTTGATAAGAAGGATAAATATGCTTGAATTTGTCAGAGAACTCTATAGAAGGGGAAGCATTATCGCTAATTTGAGTTACTGGAAACTTATGTGACAACAGTGAGTCAAGTGGAAAGGGATAGATCCAGTTTTAAGGCAAACAATAGGAGAATATACTGTCTGCTGTCCCTCTCCCAGTGAAATCAAGCTTCTGAGTTGTGTATAAGAACTTTGTAGAAACTTAAAATGTATCATTAACACATTGGTGCACTGACAATTTATCACATCTTTCAAACAAATAAAATTGGGTTGGCAATCATTTATTACTTCCCTGGAAGGAATTTATTATGGGCCCTTTCTAGCATACAGGTAGGTCCTCGACCTATCTTGTTTAGCGACTGTTCAAAATTACAAAGGCACTGAAAGAATGACTTAAACCAATTCTCACATTTACAGCCATCACAGCATCCACACGGTCACGTGATCAAAATTTTGACACTTGGCAACCAGCTTACAGTATATTTACGATAGTTGCAGCATCCGGGATCATGTGGTCGCCATTAGCGACCTTCCCAGCCGACTTCAGATCAGCAAAGTCAATGGAGGAAGCCAGATTCACTTAAAGACAGCATGAGTCACTTAACAACTGTAGTGATTGGTCTAGCAACCGTGACAAAAAAAGGTAGTAAAATCAGGGGTGATTCATTTAACAACTGCCTTGCTTTAGCAATGTTAATTCTGGTCCCAATTGTGGTTGTAAGTCAAGGACTACCTATAAACTTATTTAGGTTTTCTTTTTAAAAAAAAATCTTATTGTTTCGAGTACTTACTTATGAAAGCTGTGGCTTAAGCAACTTAGGAAATTTTTAGAAGAAATGTAAACATCACAAAGTGAATTATTTAAACTTAAAGGCTTTATGTATTCCGAGCTCCTATCATAAGGTGACCAACCGTCCTCCTTTAGGGCGGACAGTCCTCCTTTTGTAAGTTCTGTCCTCCCTTGAAAAGTGTCCTCCTTCATGTCCTCCTTTTCAATATTTGAAGACTAATCTGCAGGGCTTTTTTGTCCCCCACAGAACGCTCAGAACGGCGTTCCGGCACCTTTTTTTGATGGATTTTTTTTTTCAACTTTTGCATGAGCTGTGCTACTCGCACTATTGGCTTTCAAAAGCCAATAGGAATTGCTGCTGAGCGTGCCAAAACACCCGGCTGGCAAACTTTGCACATGCAAGTTGTCTGTATTATTGTTGCAATGAATAAAATGTTTCTTTTATTTACGATATTTTTTTTCTTCAATTTATTTGTGTCCTCCTTTTCATTGTAAAAAAGTTGGTCACCTTACCTATCAGCCAGGAAAAAAAATTATATTTCTATTTTCCGAGGACCCAGCGTGAAACCCAGAGTGGAGACCACTCACATCCTAGAGTTACTCTCTGCTGTGTGAGAATATGGTGTTGCAAGCAACATGGCCCCAAGATGTGGCCTAAATCAATGCTGCTTAGCTGTAAGAGGAACAGATACTTTACATTTACTTTACATTTTAAAACTAAGCTCTTTAAAAACCTCTGCTATCTAATTTTCTGCTGCAAACAAATGTCATAGCAGAAACTGATTTCATAGAAGAAGGCAGAGAAAGATTGCAATGGGAAGCAGTGGTGTGAGAAAGGCAAAAAGCAGCTCAGCACTGATATTGGAGGTTGATAGGCAAATAAATGGTATACAGGGAAATCTTCGCTTATATAGCAGATGGTGTTCTGCCTCAAGCTGAAGATTTGCTGAAGCTGCACCGTGCTTTCAGGAACCACTAAAAATGCATTCACTACTTCATGATTCTCATGGAGGCACTGTGTTTGGCGGCTCTTCGATTTGCAAGGCAGAAGCATCATCCACCATTTGAGTTAGATCTCATTGCTGGTCAGCAGCCTGTTTGTAATTAGGAATTGTTCATAAGCCAGAGGTTCATAAACTGGAGACTTCCTGTTATGCATATCAAATGTACAGAGATCACCCATTGTCCTTTCCTCCACTGAACTTTATATATCAAAAACCTGCTCAAGGGTGAAATGAGGGAAGCTACAAAGATGGCTTAGCCAGAGCTGATTACTGCAACTCAATCTGAAAATTCAGCACTCTTTTGTAGTGTTGTTGTATCTCACTCACTCCAAAAATTGCCCCTGTGCAAAAGGGTCAAAGAAGCCATTTATGGACATGGACATACACACACACAATAATCTGTATGGAAATAGTTTTGCTGGTAAGGCAATTAAAGCCTGGTAAAACCACCAAGTAAAATCACACAACAACAAAAGTAATCAAGAGCAACATGAACAATGCTGGGTCTCAATTCTAGCTTCTTTTTTCTCTTTTATTGACGGCACTGCATGTGTCCTGAAAGATTGGGAAGTGGCAGTAACAATCCCTACATTTTATAAGGTTGAGGAAAATTTATCTCTAAATTGTAGGCCTATCAGCCTGCTGAGTATAGTTAGCAAGTTGTATGCCAGACATCTGTACGGTTGATTAGTGGTTTGGATGGAGTCTGAAAATATCCTGGCAAAGCAACAATTTGGCTTTCATCCTGGCTTTCTGTTTTACACCCAGCCTTTATATCAAACCATCTGGCGGGAAAATAAACTAAATTTATCTCTATATGCAACATTAGTTGATTTTAAATTGCATTTGACCTGATCTCAAGCTACAAATTGTTTTCAATGACAATTGATCACTGCCTATTTCTCCTGATGTTGATACTATGTAAAAGTTCATATTTAAGGATCTGTTGAAATACCCATTGCTAAAGAAATTTCAATTTCAAATTTCATTATGTGCTTTTGTTTCTGTTGTAACAAACGATGTTTAGAGATCAGCAGTGATAAAACTAAAATAAATAAAAATCCTAGATAGTAGAAATGTGGTTGAAAAGTCACAGTTGAATGTCAGCCCAAAATTGGAGTGCTTTTTTGGTATATAAGAGAGTAAGGAAAAGAGTACGCTTTTCACTGTAGTCTTTTTTCTTTTTTTCAATGTTACATGACTCAGCTACTTTTCGTTGCATAGTTATTTTTAGATGCTATAGTTTCCTCAGATCTTATTTCACTACCATCCCTCCATATTTCTGTTCTGCCCCAGGTTAGAAGTAAGGATTGTCTAAAGACAATGAGTAAATTTGAGATTTTAATCAAAATGTGATTAGGCAACAGTTTGCTTCAACCAAAAGATAGTTGTAAAAGTTGGAATAGCTATTTTTAGTATTCATTATGAATCCATAACTTCCCTTCTCCAAATAATGATATAAATTATCGTAAAGAAATCTATTAATTAGTTACAATAGTTAATAGCAATACCACAAACAAAAGATATCAGCAAAATTGGGAACTAGTGATGGAAATCAAATATGTGTGTGGATGCTACTTCTGGAAGTCCATTCTGGGGCTGGGCAACAAAAAATTAGCTACCAGTTCTGTCAAAGTGGTGTGAACCGTCTAAATCCCACTACTGGAACTGTGGGCTTAGTGCTGATTCAGTGTAAATCAAAAATATCTTTCTGATATAAGGAAATTCCTCTGAAATCTTAACTCTAAGCCGTTAATATTTTGTAGTTCCTAGAACTTTTAAATATAATGTCAATAAGACAACTTTTATCTTAGTTGATAAACTTTATGGCATAGGTCCAGGATATCTGAGAATGGAATGATATAATTGGGCACAGCTGCCTCACCCCTGCCCCATCCGACCCACCGTGACCATCCCCAGTCGCTCCTCACTGGCTGCTCCCCCCAGCAATTTGCCAAGGGCAGTTTGCTTGGGCAGAACTCATCCAAATAGATTCAGCACACAGGACAACTAGTTGCTCAGGATAACTCACTAAATGCCAGAAGTGAAGAGAATCTTTTTCTCCTCCCCTCCTTCTCTCTCCTTGTCTCTCCCTCCCTCCCCCACTCCTTGATCCAACTTACCCTGCCCACCAATACCCCTTGCTGTGCACCCTCCCTCTTGTTGCACAAGTAGCACAACCCAGGGATTTGAATTAAAGGCCCATTGGGGACACTCAAGGCATCAAAGAGTTGATTTTAAAGTGAATGAGGCTACATTGCCCTGTTCCAAAAGTTTATCTCGCCTTTTCTCAATTAGCAATGAGCAAAGAGGTGGTGTGTGTGTGTGTGTGTCTATGTTGTTTTCCGTCATTTCTTGCCCAGATGTATATAGAAACAGGGGAGGGGGGGTCTTTACCCTTTCCCCTCTCCTCCCTGTATCTGCTGGATGTCTTTCCCAGTTTTAAACTTGACCAGCTCCTCCCAAAATTTTATCTCTGGCTCTTTTTTGTTTTCAATCTTTATATATTTGTGACAATTTTTCTTCCAATTGTCTTGCTGGCCCTTGTTGCTCAGCCAAAGTCCTGAGTCCTGTAGCCCATTTGTCACCAGATGTCTGGGATCTCCAACTCATAGTGGAGTCCTTGTTGACCCAGGTATAGATTTCTGTAAGTCACATCTCATCACATTGTTTATGGGAGAGACACTCTTCATCTAGCTCCTCTGATGTGGCCTATCTAATATGGTTGTATTATTATTATTGTGAACATGTTTATATCAGCTAAACTATGTGATTTTTAATCTCGTATGTTCTTTAGTGAAGGCACCAGGCTAGAAATCAGGAGACCGTGAGTTCTAGTTTTATCAACGGGGTGACTTTGTGCCAGTCACTTCCTTTCAATCCAACTCACCTCAAAGGGTTGCTATTGTCAGGAAAATAGAAAGAGGAAGCAGCATTAGGTATGTTCACCGACATGAGTTATTTATAAAAAATAATAAAGGCAGGAAACAAACAAATAAATGTATTCTTTTAAAAAAACAAACTGCAAGAGCAAGGCCCTGGTTTATTGATATGAAGTCTATTTTAGAAATGACTGTTTCCCAGTCTTGCAACATGTGGACCTCAGTTCCCAGAATTCCCTAGTTGGCATGGCCAATTGTAAGAATTCAGGGAGTTCACATGACTGGCTGTTGTCGGGGTTGTTAAATATGATATACATAGAAAGCAGGTTTACCTCGGGCAGTAGAGACCACCACTTCTTCCTTAAAATATGGTAATAGACTGTTGTGTTCTTCATTTATATCATTTCCTCCCATTTTGGTCTTAGAAAGTATTTTTACATTTGTTTAACCAAATTAATTTACAAATCTCTTTTTTAAAAAAAAAAGGGGGGGGGAGTATTTCTAATGAAATTAATTATATATTTTTTTCTGTATACTAATTATTTAGCATTGTTTCAACAGAAATCATTTGGCAATCTCTCAAAAAGACATGAGTTAAAACAGCAATTACAGTGTAAAAATTTTACCTGGTACCTAAGCAATGTTTTCCCTGAAGCATATGTACCAGATTTGAATCCTACGTTACATGGATTTGTGAGTATTTATTTATGCATATATTTTGTTGTTTTGTATATAGAAAGTACAGAATGATGCGTGTGTGCGTGTGTGTGTGAGTGTGTGAGAGAGAGACGACAGACAGAGAGAGACGATAGAGGGAGTGAGGGAAAATATCTGTAGCTCAGGAACTGTGGAGTTCTTGATGCTCTCTGAGCTTGTTGTTTTCTTGCAGATATTTCATTCCTCAACTAAGTAACATCAGTGTGAATGTAACATCATCACTCCCTTGCACTGATGATAGTTAATGACATGTCTACAAGCAAACAACTCACAGAGCACCAAGAATTTGACAGTTCAACCCTGAGCTAAAGATACTCTGTTGGGGAGGAAGGGAGGGAGGAAGGGAGGGAGGGAGGGAGAGGGAGAGAGAGGGAGGGAGGGAGGGAGAGAGAGAGAGAGTTTTTTCTCATAGAACACCCAGAACGGAGTTCCGGCACCTTTTTGGGATGGAACCTTGTAAGGTAGACAAGGCGGGTTGTATGACGTTCCGGCACTTTTTTTTTTTTAAAGAAAAAAAGCACTGCATATATACACATATATACACCTACACATGTATGTGTACACACACATACACACACACACATACACACACACACACACACACATCCATCCATACATATTTTAATAAATTTGCAGGAAGTACCTATATTTGCCTCTCCTTGGCTTGTCATCACAAATCTCACTGGATAAACTTAGTCATGTAGCTTCCTCACAGCAGCTGGCCACCTTCAAATGATTCATTCTGGATATAGAAGAATTCGCCCACAGAGCTCATGCTGGATTCTTCACTTCTCACAACCCTTTCATAATCTTCACAGAAGTGCCTCTTGATTGTGCCACTGGATACTAGAATTGTGCACAAACTGATCGTGTAACTGGGAATCACAGGTAGTTTGCAGATAATATTAACATCTAGCCCAGGGGTCTTCAAACTTGGCCCTTTTATGACCTGTGGACTTTAACTCCCAGAATTCCTCAGCCAGGCACGCTGGCTGAGGAATTCTGGGAGTTGAAGTCCACAGGTCATAAAAGGGCCAAGTTTGAAGACCTCTGATCTAGCAGCATTATCAAGAAGCTTCTCCACCAAGATTGTGGAACAGCTGTATGGCTCAAACTCACTCCAAATGGCTGCATGTCGCAGAGCTATGCGTGGGCTATAGGCAGCACCAGCCATGTAGAATATAAAAAACTAACATGAACCATGTGAGAAGACTCTCTTAGTCATCGGTTGAGCAAATTGTTCCATAAGTCAGGGCTTTTCAACCAGTAGTACGGGTACCATCTGTGGTACATTGGCACCTGGCAGGTGGTACGCGACCATCCTAGAAAAGTAGTGGGAGAGGGGAATGAGCCGAACCGATATTAGCACTGCACAAGCCTGAGCGAGAGATGGCTGGAGCTGCAGGGCTCTCAGGGCTCAGCGGAAGCACCAAGATCAGTGCCAGGCTCCAGCTGGAGTTCAGTGCTGATCCTGGCACTTCTGCTGAGCCCAGAAGAAGCGCCAATCAGCTGGAATGTTGCAGCATCTCCAGGGTCTTGTGATTAACAATCAGATGCTTGGCAACTGATACATATTTATGACAGTCACAGTGTCCCAGGGTCATGTTAAGTGACCAAAACCTGCTGCAACCAACCAGCAGACGGGGGAATAAAAACCAAACACCCCCCACCCCACCCCCACTGCCAATCCTCAACAGAAATGCTCACAGCAATGAAAACCTCGGACAGGAGGAAGAGCGCCGCCATGTGGACAGGCAGGTGTCTTGCTCGGCTGTGGCTTGGAGAGCACTTTTTTCAGTGCCATTGTAACTTCGGACAGTCACTAAGCGAACTGTTGTAAGTCGAGGACTACCTGTACTTCATCACTTTTTTCCTTTTTTGGGGGGGGGGTCATCAAGTTGTTGATACCTTGCTAGGCGACTGATGGTACTCGGATGTTGCCATATCCTAAAAGTGATACAATGGGTGAAAAGGTTGAAAAGCCCTGCCATAAGTGACAATCATTTGTTGTGCAGAAACCATACAGAGCCTTGTGACTGAGCCGAGACGCAAGAAGAAGAAAAAGCAAACATGGGTACATTATGCAAATATTTTCTATGGTAGGAAGAGGAAGAAAGTTTTCATGGGAAGAAAAGGATGATTATAGGTTCTGAAATCCAATTTCCATACATTCGGGATTTTGTTATTTGTACTTTTACTCTGAAACGTACCACCCACAGATAAAGATGGTATTGTGTTGTAGTTAGGCATAGACATATGATTCTATTTTGACTTTGTTTAGCTAAAGAATGTCGGAAGAAGAGATTGTTTGGATGTTGGAGAAAATAATTTAGGCGGAAAGCCGCTGATTATGTACAGTTGTCATGGACTTGGAGGAAACCAGGTAAAATTACTTTATATATATGTATATGTGCACACGGATATGGTCCCGATAAGCATACGATTTAATGCTCTTCCTGTACTTTTCTGAATTTGTCACTGTCTGGTTACGACAAGATCTATAAAACAAGTATTTTCCAGTACTATTAATTTTCTTTTGAAACAGAACTACATGCTAGTATTGGTCTTCAGTGCTTTTTCAGGTCGGATGACTATTTGGTCCAGAAGATCTTTCAAGCTATCTGTTACCTAATGCCCTTAGACTCTTTTGGAACACAGTATAAAAGTTGATACAGAAAAAGGATTCCCTAAGGATAGGGAATTATTGTCAAATTAGTTTGCATGCTTAATTGGTATACAGTTAAGTTTTTACCTACATAATAGCATATTTGCATCCCTTACCAAGTCGCCATCTACATCTTAGTCTAATCTAATGTATTGCATTAACTCCAGGCCACATAGTTAGTTTCTGATTCCGTGTGAAGCAGAACATTGGGTTAGCTGTGTTGCAGTACTTAACCATGGGTAAACCATTGTTTAGATGTGGTAATTAAATAACGCAATAATGCTTTAAAAATGTTTAAAATAAGAACACGTATCAAGGAATTTTGCTTTAATGGCTATAGATGAAAACTTAATACTGAAATATATGGGAAGCACCCCTTTCTTTCTTGATTAGCAAAGAAGTTAAGGGAGTTTATTGCCTGGGGAGTTCTGAACACCCTTAGAAATTAAATACACCAGAACAAATTAATATGATAGGTGCAGTCTTTTATTGACCAGGAGATTGTGTGTTCCTCCTGTCCAAACAATGGTAGCAAGAGATACACATATACGCGCCTACATACATATAAAGTGTTTGTTTGTTTGTTCGTTCATTCATTCACTTTCTGTAGCTGCTCATTTCAAACCAATTGACTCTCGGCGGTAAACTATATCAACAATAATTAAAATTGTAAAAACACACCAAAAGTTACAAATTATACATATAGGCAGCTTAAAGTTAGCTTCATAATTATGAAACAATTAACACTGCAACTGTAACAGGGCCACTAACACTTTCAGGACCTCAATCTCAGGCACATAGCTGGAAAAGACTAAAAGGGGGTGGGTGGGTGGGTGTCATCCTGAGCTCAAAGGAAAAATGTTCCAAAGGGCAGGAGCTACTGATGACAAGGCTTGCCTCCTGGTCCTCCCAGCTAACATTCCCTGGTTGATGGGACCCACAGCATCTAAACCAAATTAGACAGGTAGAAAATATTGAAAGAAGGCAGTCTCTAAGAGAGCTTGGTCTAATATAATATACTACTCCCCTCAGCTGCCAAAATCAGGGCAGTTCCAGAGCAAATGCATATCCTCTAATAACTGTAGCCTAATAGCTTTGATTCTGATTTCTTTAAATTTCTTTTTGACCATGTTACACTAGTTCCTTTTGTGCTTCTGTCTCTGCTTCAGCTCTCTGGCCTTCATTTATTCTATCTTTCCTGTCCTGTAAACCTGATAACCTTGACTCTTCCTTCCCTGCTTTTTTCCTTTCCTCTAGAAGTTTTTTGCTGTCAAGGAGAGAGCCACTGTGTGATTGAGCAACCAGGCCCGAATCATCTGTCCTGTCATACTTAAAACCTCATGCTGGGAGGTCAGAGAGCTCTTCCTTGTAGTAAAAACCACCTACTATTTTGAGTATTTTGCATTTCTAGATGGGTAAATGTCTAATGAGCATTCCTGGACACACAGCCAGCTTTGTTAAAAGCTGAAAAGCAGTGTAATATGTTAAAATGCATGTATCAATACGCTGCACTAATGAAAGAAATGTTCCACTACTGGACCTCTGATGAGAATATTCCTTATTACACTATTAAAGCATTTGCTAAATATCAAAGGGAAAAAAACACTCTTCTAGCTTTGCTGTTGATAGATACTTTCAGCATGGTTTGGGCAAAACTAAGTCCTTTTTTCAGAATTCAGTAGCAGTAAGTAAATCTTATATTTCCTTCTGAAATTGCTGGAGTTTATCATTTTAAAGGTTGTTAATTATAGAATCATTAGATATTCCACTGGCTTTCGGGCTAACTCTGTTCTCTACAAATTAGTTTCTTGGGAATATGTCATAGATACATACATACTTCTCCATAGTTCTCTGCTTTGCATATCTTGAAGGAAATTATATTAACAGAATCTTTTTAATAGATGATGTCAGCTTTTCTCGACTGGGATTCCACAAGATTGAAAAATATTACCCCTTATATTTTTAAACACTACTGTATGCTCAGTTCTAGTGCTTACAGTGGTGCAAATTTTTACATGCAGCAACTGAGCTGCCAGTCTGCCACCCTTTTGTTATAAAAGTTGTGAAACATGGATTATAGACGTTAGAAGTGAATTGTATTTCGAAGGAAATTGTATTTTGGCAATCTTTATGCAAGGCTTCCCGGAGACCTGAAAATTATTTCAAGGGCTCCACCAGGGTAAAAAGATTGAGAAAGGCTGGATTATGTTTTATAGGCAGTTACCCTTTCTACTTACCATTACTGTTTGGTGACATAAATGCATTTTTGGATTTTGATTAACATTTCTTTAGTAATTAGAGCAATGAATAGGTATCACTATTCTGATGATTGACATTTGTTTATACAGTATTTTGAGTATACTGCACACCATGAAATTAGACACAATATTCAGAAGGAGCTATGCCTACATAGTTCTCAAGGAGTAGTACAACTTCATGAGTGCGGTTTCAAAGGAAAGAACAGCAGGACTCCTGAAGAAGAGAAATGGGAGCTTCGAAAGGTATTTTTTTTCCACAAAATAATATGTTTATTTAATGTAAAACTTTCCTCATAAAAATATTCTCGAGGTGGCTGCCCAAAATGTAGAGATGATTTAAATGAGGATTAAATAGTACAGGCTTGCTTTAGTCCAGTGGTTCTCAACCTGTGGGTCGGGACCCCATTTGGGGTCAAACGACCATTTCACGGGGGTTGCCAAACAACGCAGTCCGCCATTTTTCCTCCCTTTTCCTCAGCTGTGCTACTCCCTTTTATTCTATTGGCTTTTGAAAGCCAATAGAATAGACTCTCTTGAATAGAGTCTAATTCTATTGGCTTTCAAAAGCCAATAGGAATTGTCCATGCTGTCTCTGCCCTGCTGAGCCCACCAAGAGTCCCATTCTGCAAACGGTGCTGTACCAGTTGAGTAGTCCTCGACTTACGACCGGTTGAGTAGTCCTCGACTTACAACCGGTTGGGGGTCGCAGCATTAAAAAGGTTGAGAACCACTGCTTTAGTATGTCCCCTGCAATCAGACGCAACAGACTACAGAGATGGGCATCCTTTTTTACCTCAGGGTTCACATCCTTAACTTTCTCATTCTTGTAAGCAAAAACTCACAATATATATATGGATCTCTTCTTCTTGCTTGCGTACTCCTTCCCCCTCCAACCTTGTCCAAGCCGAGAATTCTACAGTTGGTCTACTCTTCAGCTGTTTCCCAAAAAGCTAGGCAGCAGTGATGCCATGAAAGGTTGCTCACAGATTGCATGGAAGCTTCTGGGACTGTATGCGACAGTAGTTTGCCCAAATATGTCTTGAGTATTTCATAATGACAGCTGTTTTCATTGTCTTAAACCAGGGGTAGGTAGGCAACCTTGGCTGTTTTATGACTCGTGGACTTCAACTCCCAGAATTCCTGAGCCACCGTGGCTCAGGAATTCTGGGAGTTGAAGTCCATGAGTCATAAAAGAGCCAAGGTTGCCTACCTCTGTCTTAAACAAAACAGACACAATAAATACTATTTTCATTCTGAAATACGTGAAGTCTTCTTATTCTTATTTTTGGCAAGTTGTGACATACAGTATTTTAAATTCAAATTTTTAGATATCTTAGGTATAAATGTTTAAGTATTTGTAGGTATTCAGTAGCTTTCTTAAATTATAAGGCCACATTTTATTTCAAGTACATAGGCTGTTACCTACACTGAATTTCTAGGGCTCTAAATCACACGAATAAGCGTTAAGTTGCTTTCAGTATTAGAGTCTGTGTGTGGGGAGTGCCTTTTAGTGAGTATTGACTCTTGACAACTGCGTGGACTACTATCTGCAGTTTTCTTGGTCGCATTTTCAGAAGTGGTTGTGATTTTTTTTTGCTAGAGCAGAGAGAGATTGACTGCCCAAGATCACCCAAATGCCTTTGTGCCTAAGACAGAACTAGAATTCACAGTCTCCCGGTTTCTAGCCTGTAACCTTAACCACTACACTAGACTGGCTCTCAGAGTCTGAGAGGCGTTATCTTTGTCAATCTTGGTGGTCCTTTGGCACTCAAACAAGCACAAAGGCTACAAAACCTTGAGCAGAGAGAATCGGGGAAGCACATTACAGGTAGTCCTCAACTTACGGTCCCTGTTGGAAATGAATTTCCATCGCTAAGCAATGAAATAGTAAGCCTGACATCATGTGACTGCAATGCACTACATAGTGACAATGGTCCCGGTTGCTGTCATAACTCCAGATGCCCAGGTCATTAAGCGGGAAGCGGAGGGATTCCCAGATGTGGAAGGGAGGTTGGAGGTGCCCTGGGGAATTTGGCGCAGGCTGCACATGAGTTGGGTGTCGGTGCAGTGTGGTACTTGTTCAAGGAAGCCAGGGAGAGAGAGTGCATGTCTGCTAATCCGTGGAGACTGTGGAAAGAATAGGGTGCAGCTCTGGGGCTTCTCGGTTTGCTGTGGCTCTGGGGCTGCAAGAAGCCCCTTAGCCACAGCACAAGGCCGGCCCAGTCTGGATCAGCAACACAAAAGGGCTTCTTGTCATCCTTCGAAGCTGTACCTGCCACAGTCGCCCTGATCGCCCTGTGCTCTGAGGCCCCCGTTACCCCATGCACTACTACCCCAACTGATACTCACTGTCTTCTTGCTCCTCCTTCCAACGAGGCATGACACTTTGTGAGGCCATCTTCCCCAGGTCACATGAAGAAATTGCCATCCACAATCTGGGGAAGAAAGCCTTAGGTGGCCAGCAGCAGGAGCATGCTTGGTCAGCAGCCAGAGCAAGAAGTCCACAAATGTCAGCTGGGGGAGGGCAGGGGCTGCAGACTGTAGAGGGACCAAAAGAGCATAGATGGGGGTGTTGAAGGCCCCCCCCCGCAGTTGTAAGTGCAGGCGAGCTACCAAGAGCCTGAATTTTGATCACATGACTGCAGGGCAGTGCAACCTATGTAACTTCGGGGACCCGCTATAAGTCTCTTAGTTCAGTACCATTGTAACTTCCAAGAGTTGCTGAACTAATGGTCATAAGCCCAGGACTACCAGTATAGGAATGGCAATAAAGTTCAAATTTCTATTTAACTATTTAATTTCCCAAGACATTTACTTGATATAAGAGTGAATTGTGGTAAAAACCATCGGTGCTTCTTTAATCTCTTTCGAGAAAACAGATTAAAATTGATATGTTTTTATATTCTAGGACCAGTTGTTGTACAATGCAGCATTCAATATGTGCCTTACGGGAAACAGAGAACATCCAAGTATGGTATCATGCAATCCCTCAGACTTATTTCAGAAATGGATTTTTGCCCATAACAACTAGGTGCTCCTAGTGCCAATGAAACGAACAAATTAGAATTACAGTAGTTCTTCCAAGACTTAACCAATTTACCTTATGTTGAATCAACTGAATTATAAAATATTTCCAAGGGTTTTTTCCCCACTGGCATAAATTTGAAGAACGTGTTAGTTTCTTAACTGTTAAATATGTTTACAGAATACTGGAGATTGCATTTTCAGTATACATTTTAATGAAATGTCTGTCTTCAAAATGTAATTTCTTATGTTTTGATGATCAATGTGTCTATCATATATTTTACATGGCAAAAGCCACACAGATTCTTTTTGTTAGTAACTAAACATAATTATCAATGAAGGTTAAAATATTTTTTTATGTAGTAGTTAGTAAAGAGTGCCTGATAGAAGTTGTTTATAATTTTAAACTGTGATTATTTCCTTTTACTTTTCCTGTTCACTGCTTTAACTATTTAGCATGTCTATAATCTGCAATCTATGATATATCTGTTTAAAACATCACTTCCTCTGAAAGGATTAAGTTATTTTTGGAGTGTGAGAATGAAACAAGTTCTGAACTTCTCTGTTGCCATTTCACTGTGTCTTTGTTCACTATGTTTGTAAGGGTTAATTTTGTCTCTTTAAGATTCTCAAACTGATTATAAAAGGCTTGCATTGCTGAAAAAAGTGTCTGACATATCTTTTGAAATTATACACTACCAGTTTGATAATTATATTGAAATATATTCTTTTTGTATTATGTACAAATTAGGTTTCTGTATTTGTAGTTTCTATTCCTACCTCTTTAATTCTCTTGTGGTATACTGAATCAAATATTAACTTTATATGATAAAGGGCTAATATAAGAGCATTGCAAGTCAAATAGTTTCTTTCATCAGAAGAATGGAGCACTTTTTATCTTATTTGAGCCGCACAATATACAGTTATTTCAACATGCAGGAAATTATAGCTAAATTATAGCTAACATATACAGCTGCTCAATTGTTCTGCTATATTGTTAGAGGCAAATTGCTGAGAAAAGGTATCATTCAAATGAGTTATACCAAAATTAAAAAAAACACTTGTTTGTGAATATCAAAAGTGTATTGAAAAAAGGATAAATTTTAAGTTTGCCCCTATCCCAATTATAAAAGTGGGAATTTTCCTTAAGAAATGTTTTTCCCAAGAAATGCAGCTTTGTCTGCCATTCTCATTGTCCTAATAGTTGTTTAGGATGAGTCACAGATGCTCACTATGGACATAAAATTACCTGTAATCAGATTCATAGTTGGTCATTGCCAACCTTGTGTTTGTGTGCAAGCAAATAATGTGTTTATATCTCAGCCAAAACACTGTTATATTTGCAGTTTAAATTTTTTTAAAAAAATTATATTTTTAAATAGATACGTGTATATTTCAACAAAAAGTGGCTATTACAACTCTGCAAGTACAGTAAAGAAATTTACTGTTGAGATGTAGTTTGCAGAAATAAATTTTACAGTTTGACAGATGTGTAAATGAGAGGACTATTTTTATTTAAAAGTGTGTTTTATGGTTTTCTATTTATATAACTTTCCTTCTTTTTTTCAGTGTTTAAGTCAGAAAGTTAACTACTACTTTCTCTTCTTCCATATTTGAAATTCTAGATTTTTTCAACCAAAACCATAAACTGAGGCTATCCTTAGCCTTCATAGTATTTCATTGTGGCGTTTTTAATCACTAGAACCAGCACAGGCATATTCTTTCGCTCCTGCCTTCTGAGTGGTCTTGTATCTGTCTGAAAGTGAATTTAGTTCCAGGTTAGGGTGTTAATTCTTTTTTTTTGTTTGTTTGTATTCCTAACAATTTTCACTTCTATGTAATATATTGTGCTTCTGTAATTCTGTTTTATAACAATAATAAAAACAATTTGAATGTCAACTAAATTTGGAATCATGGTTTCTTGTATTTGTGTCTTTAATCAGAACATCCCCAAATATAGCATTCAAGGAACGTGAAAAGACAAAATCAAATGGCAAAACATTTAACTACTTGTCCTAGATAAGGAGCAAGGAGGCTCCTGTGAATAGAATAGGACAGTGATGGTGAACCTTTTAGAGACCAAGTGCCCAAAAATTGGCCCTGCCCCCGCTCCACCCCCCCCTCCCCACATCCACTCCGCCCCCCATACCCCGCCCCACCTGCCTGCAGGGCCACTCACCACCTCCAGGGCCCACCACAGATCGCCCAGGTAGCCCAGCAGTGCTATGGCAGTCACGCCCTCTGCCCTTGCCCTGCAGCATCAACTGTGTATGATGGGGTGTGAGGGCAGAGTCTTGTCTATGCTGCCTGGCCATGTCCTTGGCTGCGCTGCTCCATGTGGGCCATGCTCAGGGGCGACTCTCCTTCAGGGGGGCTGCTGGAGAGGAGGGGATCCTGGGGGGAGGTGAGGCTGGGGCAACAGCAGGTGTGCCCACAAAGAGGGCTCCGAGTGCCGCCTCTGGCACCCGTGCCATAGGTTCACCACCACTGGAATAGGAATTAAAACACAGTGCTAAATATATTAATACTGTACAATGAATCCAAATCAGATTTTTCCAATTCTGTACCAAAGGTAATGCTAACTTTTATTGAGCACAGCATCTCTCGTTATAATTACCTCTCAAAGGTTGAGATGTTTAAAAAATATTACCTGCTTCCAGAAGGCCAATTAGAGTGGAGACCCATCCTTGCCTGTCCAGCAGCAGGCTCTTTCAGAGGAGGAGAATATGCTTCCTGTCAGACACCCTTTTGTATCTCCTGGGGAGCCTTAACAGGAGCAGTTTAGTTATTTGGGTAGGATAGGGAGGCGTTATTGGGCAGTCATTAAAGCAGCCAAGCCCTGAACTATATAGGGCTTCATAAGTACCGTAAACCATTTTGAATTATACTTGGAACCCTACTGATTAGTGGTGCTGCTTCTGCAATAGAGACGTAATTAGGCCAGGGGTAGGCAACCTTGGCTGTTTTATGACTTGTGGACTTCAACTCCCAGAATTCCTGAGCCAGGTCAAAAAAGAGCCAGGGTTGCCTACCCCTGAACTAGGCAATATCGCAATAGATCATTAAGAATGCTGCATTCTGTGCCACCTGAATGTCCCAGGTGGTCTTCAAGTCAAGTGCCATGTAGACTAAACTACCGTGGTCTAACCTAGTGATGACAAGGTGATGGGTACCGTTATCAGTACACCCAGTTCCAGCCCTCCTGGCTGCTGTCTCCACCCACTGTTCAAGCAGGAACTATAAGTCCAAGTGGACTTCAAAGTTGCAAGCCTGTTCTTTCTGTTCTAGGAAGACAAGTATGGTTCCCCCAATCAAATCCTATCACAGGTCCTTTATTAGAGCAATTTCTGATCCATACGCAGTGGTTAAAGCATTAGGTTAGAAACCAACGGGTTGTGAGTTCTAGCCTTGCCTTAAGTACAAAGCCAGCTGGCTGGGTAATCTTGGACCAATCACTTTTATCTCGGGCTTCAGAAGGAGGCAATGGGAAACCACTTCTGGAAAACCTTGCCAAGTAAAACTGCAGGGACATGTCAAGGCAGTCTCAGAGAGTCAGACATGACTGAAAAGAGGAAAATAAATGTAAGTGGATTGTGTAGGAAAGAAGTGAATTGTATTGTGAGATTTTATTTATGTGGGGGGGGGATCCTTGAGACCTGAAATTATTTCAAGGATTAGGTTTACCTGCAGGATGAAAAATTGAGAAAGGCTGGTCTAGATAATCTGCATCCTCCAGAATCTTCTCTACTGGCAGCCCCACCACTTCCTCAATAACCTTCCCCTGGAAGGGATGGTTAGAGATAGGATGATACTTATGGATCAAGACTAGGCCTTGGATGAACCAATGTTTCTGATTACCTAAATTTGCCATGCAGCAATTTATTGTTGCATGCAGAGTTCTAGGAGAGTTTTCCCCTCCCTGTTGAAAAGTAGATGGGTTGGGACTAAAGTTCCTTGATTTTCCCGGTACAGTGGTTCAGTGGTGATTGGGGAGACCCTCTTTAAGCAGAAACCCCCAATCTTTCTGGCTCCATGGACCGACAGCAGTGGCAGCGGGGGGGGGATGGTTTCATGCACACAACCTTGATCCCACGCTTGTGCAAATGAAGCTTCATTCACTCACCCGCTGCTTGTGTGGCCTGGTTCCCGATCTGCAACCCAGAAATTGGGGACCCCCGTTCTTAAAATTATCCTGAACATGACACAGATATTTTTTAGCATCCAGAAACCAAAATGGACTGACTTTCTACATGGTCTGAACAAATGGGAAGTAAGTTATTCTGTGTTCAATAAAGATTATTTCCTTTAATTCAAATAGAACAGTATATCTAATTCACTAAAGGAAACCTAGAACTCTTTTAGCAGTTGTATGTTCCTTTCATTTGCATAATTTTGAGAAAAGTCTATCAGACATGAGCTGATTAAATATTAAATATACCATTTTGTTCATTATAGTTTCTCATCCACAAACTTTTATTTTGGTTAGTACTATTTCAAATTCAATCAACTTGCAAGAAAAACACGGATTACAGTTTATAATTTATAAACTAGTTCTTGGAAGACAGCATCAAAGTTTTCAAATTATTCAGTATTAAGCAGCTGCTTAGCAAGATTACTGTTTACTTTTCTAAAAAGGAGTTATTCTAAATGTTTATTCAATTAATTAGCCAGCAGAGGATGCTGTTGCAGAATTATTTCCAGCAGTGCCTGTCCACTGCTTCTAATGTATGCATGTTGCCTAATAACATTCTGATTAGGATCTGATGTTTATACTGATGCAAAAACAGTTTTCCCCTTTTGTAAAATGGGCCCTAGTTATCTTTCTTGATGGAAATGTGGAACCACAGTTTGAACAAGACAAAGTGGAAAATAACTGGAATTTATTTTTGGAATACCCTAAGTACTACAGTTTCTAACCTCAATTTCCAAGGCATGTTCCTGGGATGCCTGAATGAACGCACTCAGGCTTCCTGTTTCTAACATGGCTTCATAATAAAGCTCTCTGAGTCCTAAAACTGCAGAGGTAAAAAGAATCAATAAAACAAATATAACTAGTTTCTATCTACCTCTATGCCAAAAAGTTCTGCAGAGATAAAGCGTCAGTCCTTTATCCCATTTCAATTATCTCCTTCCTTCTCCCCAAAGACGTTTGTGAAAGAAAAGAGGCAAGGAACCTTTTTTAGTTTCTCTCAGGCAGTGCTGGAATATCTATTAGTTTAAGGCCAGTGTTTCTCAACCTTGACCATTTTAAGGCATGTGGACTTCAACTCCCAGAATTCCACAGCCAGCATTGCTGGCTGTGGAATTCTGGGAGTTGAAGTCCACATGCCTTAAAATGGTCAAGGTTGAGAAACACTGGAAGAAATGCCAAGTACCATTTTTTTGTATCATCTTCAACAACTGAGGTAATGGGGAGTCTTTTGAAGCATGATGGTAGAAAATGAAGAAGTGAGTAATTTGGAGCGGGAAGGAAAGAGGGAGACGAGATGAGGGAAGAAGCAACTGCCGATGTGTGAAACTTTAAAGGGATGATTTGACTGAACAGAGTTTTGATTGCATCACGTCCATCAAAGATTCAAAAATCAAAGCAGGAAGCTGCTTCAGAACCATGAAGTTGGAGGTTCCGCGGCACTATGGCAATTTCCAAAGCACTTCAGAGGCATAGATAGGTGTAGCTAGGCATTTTCTGGCCAAGGAAGAAAATGTAGCGCAATAGTTGGTGCCTGCAGACTCAGGAGCTTTAGAAGGAGTTTCCTTATTTTGATTTGTCTCCTGTTGCAACCCATTTAGTAGTTTGATTCTTCTTGAGGCAAAAATAATCATGGACTGCTGAACTTATCTATAGTCCTTCGATTTCATCTTATTTCCGCCATCCACCTTGGATATTTTTTCTCACTTTGAGAAATGGATTTTAGAAAGAGTACCTTTTAGGTCAGTGATGGCGAACCTTTTAGAGACTGAGTGCCCAAACTGCAACCCCAAACCCACTTACGCATCGGCGAGTACCGGATGGGTGTGGCCCATTGGCTGGGTGTGGCCAATTGGGTGGGCATGGCCAATTGGGTGGGCATGGCTGCAGTGGTAACGGCAGACTGGGTGGGACTAAAAAGTTCAATCAATTCCAACTTTGCAAGATCTTTTTTAGTCCTGCGAGAAGTTGAAATTGACTAATTGAACCCCCCCCCTTTTTTTTTTTTGCACATGGCGGCAGAGGCCTAAAGTAAAAAGGTTTTATAAAACCCAGCTGAAGGCCTAGGACTGGGGCAACGGTGCGCGTGCCCACAGAGAGGGCTCTGAGTGCCAGCTCTTGCACCCGTGCCATAGGTTCGCCACCACTGTTTTAGGTCATATAGTTTAATGTTTTCTTATTATAATCACATGCTTTTAAAAATTATCTCTAAGACATTGCCTTCCCATATGGTAGGAAGACCGCTCCCTGATTATTCCAGCAGTTGACAATGAACTGTAAGTTTTAATACGACAGAAAATTTTTTTAGCTGTATTTAGCTAATTGTAAAGAGGGATTCATGCCATCCCACATTAAGGATAAGCAGCAGTCCCAAAATCAGAGATGGAAAGGAGCATTTGGACCACTGAGTCCAAATTCCTGTTCACTACAAGAATCCAAATGAAAGCATTCTAGACAAATGGCTCTCCAGCCTTGGCTTAAACATTTTCAGCCATGGTTAATTGCTTCCATTGGTCAACTGATCCTAGTTAGAAAAGTTATTTTTCCCTTTTTGACCGCTTCCTGGAATTTAACTCTATTATTCCATGTCCTATCCCCTGGAGCAAAAGAGACCAGGTGTTTGAGATTGCCATCCAATCTTTCCTCGGTCCAGCAGCATCCACAGCACACCGCAGGGCTGCGAAAGGGACACATGTGTGATGACAGAATGACATCACCTTGCAAGTGTTGTCATTTGCCCGTCTTCCATTCCCTTGCAGACGTCAAGGCTTCATGTGACTTTTCTGAAGGCAAAATATGCCCGCTTTTTTTCATTTCTCTTCATAGCAGTTCAGAATTGTTCTAGGAGGGCATGAAATTATAGAATTAAATTAGAAGAAAATTGATTTCGGGTGGACATCAGGAAACATTTCTGAAAGGTTAAGAGCTAGTCAATAATGGAACAGAATGGCTGAGGCTGACTGTGAACTTCTTTATTGGAGACGGTCATTTTTCAGGACAGGGAAGCTGTAGTAGCAGATGTCTGCCCTGGGGCAGGCTGGGACAGAGGAGAGGTACTCTAAGGTTGCTTCCCAATTCTTATCTTGTATGATTCCGTGACAGTTGTGACTTTCTTGCTAACAGTATGGTCTACTTGGCCACGGATTTGTCCAACGAAGAGCATCTTATGTAGATGTATTTAAGAGTAAAATACTTACCAGAACCACAATAACTTATGTTGTACATGTCAGGGATCCTGACTAGGCATGCTTGCAAATTTAAAACTAATTGGTAGACTATATGCAGTCTAATAAAACAAAAATGCAACATCACACAATGCCCAACTACCTTTTCCCTTTCATGGTTTTACAGCTTTACAAAGGAGGCTACTCCAGTCAGGATAAAAACATTTTCTAGATTTCAAGGCTCTATATCTAGATGAACACTAGTTTTCCACACTCTCAAAACACATAAATAATTTAAATTTAGAAAAGGCTTACAACACCCTTCTAGTACAAAAGAGACATAGCTGATGTAACGTAGAAACCTGATTTACTTTGTTGCAAACAAATGGACAATAAATATATATATTGTACAATATATAATAAAAATACAGCATAGTACGAATGCCACTAAGAAAAAAAATAACCTAATTTTAAGACTTATAAATGCTTATTTTTAGTATATACATTGCAGAATAAGCCACAATAAATACATCAAATTACAGATCATTCATCATAAATACCAAAAATATAAATACAGAAGGAATACAGCATAAAATAAAGTTTGTAGCACAAGGTATAGTTTAGGGGGGTTTGCCACCCACACTAACCCTTTTGGTATCTGTGAAGTTGCAAATGATAATGCAAATTAAATCGACCTGTGGGAGTTGCACTATAACGTCAATTATAGCTTGTATGTACGTTTTGTGTTCATGTTTTAGTGTCATGCGATCCATGTCTTTGGGAGGGGGAGGAATTTTGGACGGTACCTTTGGCAGGAGGTGAAGCTCTGAAAATCATTCTGATCTGCTGTGAAATTTATTAATTGAAAACTACTAACTTTATTTTCAATTTTCAAGTAAGTTGCACCTCTGTCTTAAAATTTCAATTCTTTTTCTTTCCTGGAAAAAAAAATGAACAAACTAGTTCTACAGATAGTCCTCAACTACCACAACTGGGCCCCGCAATTTGGTTATTAAACAAGCAGACACTCATTGGAACTGCAATTAGCTTATGATCTTACTTTAGCTTTCCTTCGTTTTACAGACCTGCAAAGATCTTAAATGTAAGGCCTGGTCACAAAATTACTTTTTTTTTTTTTTTAAATCACCAATTGCTAAACAAGTCACTCACTAAATGAGGACTACCTCTGTTAGATCCACAGTGCCATTGGACCTGCTACTATCTTTCTTTATACTGAAAGCATTTCAAATGAGATGAATTCTATGTTATCTGCCATGCATCTGAATGAAAAAGGTCCTAAAGCAAATAATCCGTATCATAGGTTGCCAATAATAGATCAAGTTATTTTTATTACCAATATGATTTAGATCAGTGGTTCTCAACCTGTGGGTCGGGACCCCATTTCACGGGGGTCGCCAAACAAGGCTGTCCGCCATTTTTCCCCCCTTTTCTTTGGCCACGCCCCTGGCACTCGGTGATGTATAAGTGGTTGGGGGTCACCACAACATGGGGAACTGTATTATGGGGTCGCGGCATTAGAAAGGTTGAGAACCACTGATTTAGATGAACATTTTACTTAGCTAATATATATATATATATATATATATATATATATATATACAGATAGTCCTTGGCTTACAACCGTTCATTTGGTGATCAAAGTTACAACGGCACTGAAACAAGTTACTTACTACCGTTTTTTCACATTTAAAATCATTGCAGCATCTCCATGTCACATGATCAAAATTCGGATGCTTGGCAGTTAGTTCATATTTATGACGGTCCCAGGGTCATGTGATCACTTTTTGTAACCTTTTGACAAGCCAAGTCAATGGGGAAGCCAGATTCACTTAACAACTGTGTTAACGAACTTAACAACTGCAGCGATTCACTTAACGGTGGCAAGAAAAGTCATAAAATGGGGTAAAAGTCATTTAATTGCCTCACTTCGCAACAGAAATTTTAGGCTCAATTATGGTTGCAAGTTGAGGACTACTAGAGTGATTCAGCATCAGCTGTCATTCTTGCAAAGTGCCTAGTTACATATATGGGTTAATAGCACCCATTCTCCTAAGAATGCCTTCGTTTGAACAGCCATCAATGTCAAAAAAAAAAAAAATTGCAGAAGAGGAGCGGGTTGACTTCACAATGGTGAACTCTGGCTCTTGAACGAAACTTTAAAAAAAAACATCAATTATTATAAAAATTCCTGCAAAGAATGTAAAATACTTCACTTGCATTTTTGCAAGCTGCATGCCATGTACGAGGCTGTAGAGCAGGGGTTCTTAACCTTGGCAACTTTAAGACTTGTGGACTTCAACTTCCAGAATTCCTCAGCCAGCAAAGCTGGCTGAGGAATTCTGGGAGTTGAAGTCCACAAGTCTTAAAGTTGCCAAGGTTGAGAACCCCTGCTGTAGAGGCATGTGTGATTTAAGCTACTGAATTAAGATGTAGCTGAAATTACTCTGCACAGGTGAATTAATGTGGCAGTCCTGGGAAATAAATAGTCTGAAATAATAAAAGATTTAAATGGAAGTTCCTATGTTACTGTGACTTGTGGCTTTGAACAAGCGAAGTCTGTGTTGCCTAGGAACTTGCCTTTAGAGAAAAAGCTGAAAACACTTGATTAAACCTACGTGCGGAGAATGCTGGATTTGCAGGGAGGAAAAAGATTTTTTTCAGAAAGAACTGCAAAAAAACCAAGCAAACAGAATGTTCAGTTTTAACCTCTTAAATTAAATCCACTGACCTTCTTTTCCAATTCTATGGTTTTCTTTGCCTGCTCAGAGCCAGGTAAATAGCTTTCACTGCAGGAGATGAAACATGGAAAGAGGAGGATTCAACTGGACCTGTTTTATTAGAACTATGCAAGATCTACCTGCATGTCTCTGTTTGAGACCCAAAGATGGTTGATGATAATAATAATAATAGCAGCTTACAAGAAATGAGGCTGAAATTATATAACCTCTGATAGGAACATGAAGATATATTCTTGTTAAGACTTATGGAGAAGCATGGTGAACTAGCCATCCCTAAGAGAGCAGAGGCAACTGTGGAAAAGACTGAAAAAAGTGGAAAGTGCACTGGTTCTATAGAACTTCTCCAGATAAGGAGGGGAGGGGAGATTGCCCACATGTGCTCCGGATGGCTGGTCCTCATGAGGAGTCCACAGGACAGTTGTCTTCTATGGGTTTGAGTGCCAGGAAATGAAGGGAACAGCCATCATTCTCACAACTGTGGCAGAGCCTTTCAAAAGATACTGGGTTCACTAAGCTTTCGGAAATTTCCTTATTACCTTAAGGCTATTAGAGCTTCAGAACGACAAGCTTGAAAAGCCACCTGGTGAGTTTATTGTCATTCCTAAACAAAAGAAAAATTAACTACAAGCTTAAGAATTTGAAGAGCTAGAAATAAATGGCAAAAAGCTAAACAGGATTTTGACCCAAGAAAGTTATAAATGAGTTAAGGATCCAGATGAATTTAGAACGTTAAAACGTTTAACAAAAGTTTTGGAAATAATTATATAAATAAATAGACTTTCATGGGAAGAAAATGTTTTGGCTATCCTGTCATATGAGATTTTTGAGAATTTATGATGTCAGATCTCTGTCAGATCTCTGACAGAAAAGCAAAAGGGGGGGAGGGTAACCTGTTTTGTTTTTTGTTAGCAAGGGGATTTACAAAATGACATAACACACCTTCATGAGACTTTTGAACAATGGGGTCAGAAATTAGCAGCTACAATATCAGCAATTGTATCTGATTCTATGAATATACTATATCAAAAAGTTATTAATGAAGAAATGATGGACTGGAACAAATTTTCCCTAATGTAGAAATATCAGAACCAGAAATATTAGATAATTTTAGAAGTGTGGATTATAAGACAGAAAAGGTAACTAAAGCAAAAACACAAAAGATGAGCCAAGAAAGTGGTCCAGATGTTTACTGGATATAGGAAAGAAGGGTATTAAAGCTTTGAAAATTAAAGTAGAAACACAGTTGATAAATCAAGAGAACAATCTTGATAATGAGTTTTTATTAGATTTACAAAATGTTTGTTAAAGTCTTCAAGAAGTCTTTTGGATGGAGAAAAGAAAAATGGTATGAAATCAAATCCTATATAAACCTCTGAATGAATTAAACATCAAGACTCTTAGAAGCAAAAGGAAGGAATATAAAGTTGGTTTGTTTGACCAAGGTTAAAATGAGACATTTTTATAAAGCTCTGCTAACATTACAGACTTTTTGCTGACACTAAGACTGAAAAATTGATGATCTAGGATTTGCATATGGAAGCATTATGGGAAGAAGAGAATTTGTAATTTTTAGGGGTTGAAAATTGTTTAAGATTGTTTATGCTTGCAATAAAGATCAGAAATCATTTCTTTAATTTCCTTTTTCATTATCTTACTTCTTTTTCTTGTTTTGCACTTTTTATTCTATCTCTCAGAATTTAGTTTCTATTTGCTTTCACTATTGTAATTAAAATTTTCCATACCTTTTATTTTATTCAATTTTATTTTATTTTATTCAATTATTATCTGACACCAGCCTTGTGCTATATATAAAGCTTTATGGATATATATAAAAACAAAAAACAGGCTCTCTTAAGTCACACTTGACTCTTGGTAATTACATGGGGTACCTCCAGCAGTTTACGTGACAACAAATTGAAAATATTTTGCCACTTTCTTGAAACTTCATTTGTCTTATTTCTACAGATGGCAATGTAAATTTGCGACTGCTTGGAAAGATCTTAGAAAAATGTAAATGTTCGCTCAAAGATGGCTGCAGGAACAAAGGCTTTTCTCAAAAGCCCCTTGTGGACACATCTGTATTTGGCACCTTGCACCTTGCACTTTCTGCTTGATATTTATATTTTAACCCTGGTGGTGCAGTGACCAACTCTGCCCTCTGCCAGGAGTTTGATTTTGATCAGCCCAAGGTTGACTCAGCCTTCCATCCTTTCAAGGTTGGTAAAAAGAGGACACAGATTTTTTTTGGGGGGGGGGGCAATACGTTGACTCTATAAACTGCTCAGAGAGTGCTGTAAAGCACTATGGGATGGCATATAAGTCTAAGTGCTATTGCTATATTCCGCCTTTATTATTTTTACAATTAACTCAAGGCAGCGAACATATCCAGCACACCTTCCTCCTCTTATTTTCCCAACGACAATCCTTCGAGGTGGGTTGGGCTGAGAGAAAGTGACTAGGTAAAGTCATCCATTTGGCTTTCATATCTAAGGCAGAACTTGAACTCATCACAGTCTCCCGCTTTCTAACCCGAGGCCTTAACCATTAGACCAGTGTTTCTCAACCTTGACAATTTTAAGGCATGTGGACTTCAACTCCCAGAATTCCACAGCCAGCAATGCTGGCTGTGGAATTCTGGGAGTTGAAGTCCACATGCCTTAAAATTGTCAAGGTTGAAAAACACTGCATTAGACCAAGCTGATTCTATACAACATTATAACCTCAAGGGCAACTTCCCTCAATCTAGTATTCTCTAGACTGAGAAGATCACTTATTTTTTTCCCACACAGTGTGGTCCAATCGGAAAAACAGGAACTTTTTTAGGCTGGAAGTTTAAGATCATATGGCAAGCAACTCACAAGTGGGCCTGACTAGACACATAAAACCTGTTTATCAAAAAGCAAAGTTTTCCAGAGAACTCTTACATCATCCATGAAACACAAAGACATTTTTGTAAAAAATATGAAGTCAGGCACAGGTGCTATACAATCTTGCTATCTGTGCATTTACGTAACAATTATTTCAATGCAGGGAAAATAAAAAAACAG
Source organism: Crotalus tigris (assembly GCF_016545835.1). Classification (NCBI taxonomy): domain Eukaryota; kingdom Metazoa; phylum Chordata; class Lepidosauria; order Squamata; family Viperidae; genus Crotalus; species Crotalus tigris. The sequence goes on along the minus strand of NW_024100623.1, from coordinate 42,189 downwards.
TTCGGTAGCCTCAAAGTTAGCAAGGAAAGTATTTGGGGGTACAGTGGATCCTGTGTATATCATGTTGCCTGACTCTGGTCTAATTCTTCATATAGGTAATGGACATGTACCAATATAACTCAGTGAAGCTATATTGTTTAACTTCATGAAATATGGGTGTTGGCAGTAATCATGTGAGAAACCACTAGCGAAGTTTGTGTACCATCAGACTTTGCCTTAGCACTGTTCGGATTACAAATAAGCTTGTAGTTTCTTTACATCACGTTCAGCATCTAATGTTTCCTTTGGAAATTAACAGTGGATAAAGTCACAGTGATGAAATACACCCAAAATGGGTTTATCCCCATAATAGAAATAGTGGGACTTTCCAAACATGCAGAGTTTCCTTGTGTGATTCCAGATGAACTGAGTCAGTTTCAGCCACAAAGAACAATTTGCATACGGTTCCTTTTCATTTTGAGGCCTGCTGGCAGATGGATGACTGTGAGGAAAATCAAATCCATCCCCAGTTTTCACACTTACACTTCATCCATTTGTAAATGGGCCTGATGTGGAAGGTCCTGGGTCCTACTGGATCAGAGTTCAGAAAATATTTATCATTTATTATGGTAGTAAAGTCATTGTATTCTATGCCTAGTTACTAAAAACAAAGCCACCAATAGTATTTATAACTACTGCAACCCACCTCTGATGTTTTATAGATGTTATGCTTGGGAGGTAAGCAAAGCGTACCCCAACTAATCATTTATCCAACTCACTCTCTTATATCCCAGTGACTTACAAATCTATGCATTTTCTCATTTAAACAAATATAAACAATTGGCAGATGATATAGGGCGTGAGAACTGACTCAACTTTGACTCTGATCCTGCTGAATAAACATGACAAGATAGTACACAGTGAGGCTTCTCAGACTGTGGATTGTGATCTATTGAGTGGCCATAAGCAAATCAAGGAGTTACACATTTTGCAGACTTAAGCGTGAAGAGGTGGGTCACTGCTAAAACCTGGGGCCACTCTGACTGGCCTTGCCCAGACAATGTGGAAGTGTATCTGGTAGGATTCTGGCACAATTTTGTAGGGATCTTATCCTGGAGAACTATCTGATGAAAAGAAAAAACACCTGAGGCTGGATCACTGGTGGGGTGGGAGAAGGACTGGAGCATGGTCTTGTAGGGGTCCCAAACAGTCTTGCAGCATTAAGCGGGTGACAAAGGCATGCTTTTTGCTGGAACATTTGGTGTGGAAGGCCTGAACTGGGAGAATTAACTGGAAAAATAGTATATTCTAGTACGCTTTATTTTTGAATCATAATCATCTGGATTGGGTCCCATCATGACATCTAGGTGAGATTTAACTAGTTAGGACAGGGCTTTCAGTTGTCATCCTTCTGATTTGTAAGCCTTATTCCATGAAGTAATTTACAATGACGTGGAATTAAGGCATATTTCCAGCAGAAACGATGTGTTCCAACTAGCTTCTGACAAGCATCAACTATCTTATGCAAATTCTTCAAAATTATTTTCAGTATCGAGGAAACTTAGAGAGCCACTGCAAAAATTAAAGCACAATGTGCCAAACTAGTAGTTTATTTCAGTTCCCTTGTTCTATACAGTCTGTACGGCCAAAGAGGAAGAATACAAAAGTAAGATTCAAATAGGAAAGGATTTATGGATAAGAAGTCGGCAAAACTAGTCCTTTTGGACATCCAAGTGTCATCTGTCTGTTGCAATGCAGCCAGTGCTGACCAGGCTGGTATATTTAAAAATAACGAGAAAAGATATGATCAAGAAAGTAAAATACAGAAGGTAGGAATCAACATTCAAGGCCAAGGACCACCTGCAGTAAGCCCATGCCAGGAATATGGAACACAGCCTAGTTTTTGTAATAAGTAAAGAAACAGAAGAATAAAGAACCACCAAGGATTATTCCCCTCCCCCCCATCAAAGTAGCTTGGATGTAGCACATTTGCATAAATAATCAGCTGGCCCTTTCTAGGAACATTCCTAGAAATGGGAAACTTCTAGAAATAAAGCTGAGGATACTTCTGCCGAGATCAATGGCAAAGTCTGACTGAAGACTGCAGTGAGATTAAAAAATGTATTTTGATATGGTTGGTATCTTCTTGAACTAAGCATGCAAAGGCACATTCCTCCGCAGTTATTTATTTATTTTTAACAAAATTATCCAAAGAAGAAATGGAATGCTGTACTTGAAGCCACCATTTTCAGAGGACAAAGCTAAATTTAAAACCTCATACTTTGCCACTTTAAAGAATGGGCAGGTACAAGAATAACTACTAGTTCATTCACTTTTGAATAAGTTGAAGCTAAGCTTTTGTGATCCAGGTTACATTCATAAATATTGTTCTTGAAATCTACAAAAGAGCCACACGTGGATATTTCCCATTTGGATCTATTTAGAACAACCAGTTCAGAGAAGTCTAAGGAGGTGAGGTGGCAGGAACACCGAACTCTGATAGCTCCACAGAGTTCCCATGCCTACAATGTTCCCTAATTCACTACAATGAAGAAACACTTGTGAATTGCATACACTAGTGATAGAAAATCTCTGGAGGAATACACACTTTCAAATCTCAAGACATTTGCCAAAACAAGAGAGAACGATGGCTGAAATATACCTACTGATTCCAGTCAACCCTAAATCCTTTCCTATTTGGAGATTATTGTGAGTCAAATCGCACTCAAATGAGAAACTCCATCCCTACAGATTCTGGGTTCTGTATCTTTTTTTTTTTTTTTTAAGAGCTCAGGGAATTTCTCCACAAATAGCATAATGCCATTCTTTTCCTAATTACTTTATTTGGCTAAAGAAATTCAAAGTAAAGTTCTTTTTGAGAGTTGCTGAAAATTCTTGCCTGGTTCATTCATGGATTATTATTATTTTTTTAAAAAGATGCAACATTTAAGAACCAACCGTCTGTGGTGTCTTTTAAGATTTCTCATAGCTGCTACACAAAAGTGTGGTAGTTTTAGAACAACAAAAAGATACTTACACAAAAGCTGCCAGGGCTGTGAGCACAAAGCACATGGCCCATTAAAAGTTAAATGCAAGGAAGTCCTACCAAAAGCAGTGGAATGTCACATTCCACTGAAGGAATTCCTTTTGATATCTCTGGATTGTTTCCATTAGCACTGTGCTTAATGTTCCCTTGTGACACTTCACACACTATTATTCTATACAGGGGGAAAGGAAGTGGTTCCAGGGCTAGTGGAGAGATAGAATGCCCGTGAGTTCTAGAGCTTGAAGGAGATGAGAAAATACCACAAGGAGAAACCATATCGAATCCTATATTGATCACAGAGCTCTAGAGATAACCTTGGTTCAGACATTCACTCTGGATTATTTCTTAAGCTATTGTGAAGATCACTCTGAGCACTTTATACATCGGCACAATAACTTTAATAAATAAAAATATAGCATTCCGACTTTACATGAAGAAATAACCATGGAAAGACTGCAGCAATGCTCTTATTTAATAGAGAGCCCAAGCCATCTTGTAGAGCCACCATTGTCTACTTTCTGACAAGCAAAGTTCTTCACAAATGTGAGGGTTGCCATTAAGGAAAAGTATACTGGTAGAAGGGAAAATGGCCAGTGAACGTGGGAAAAATAACGGCAAGATCTGAAGAAGTCTGGCTGGATAGTGTCCCTATTATGCATTCATCCAGAATAGTTTGTGGATTGAAAAGAATAGAGAGAGAGACACCTGAGTAACAAACACAACCCAACTTCCTTATAATGCCAACGCTGCTTCTCTCGACCCCTGAAAATCTAAGGATTGTCCGACGTTACACATTTTTAGAAATGTAGCTGCCACTAGCTGCAATTTAGAAAAGTCTTATACGTTGTCCTCTCCTTGAGATGGGGACAGGGCAGCAATTGCAAGAAAAACTCCACACCAGTGTCAACAAAACGACTCAGTGGTATGTCCTCTCTACATTCCTAAATTGCAAATATGAATAGTCCCTAGTGCAGATCAGAGAACAGGATTTGTGGTCAGATGTACTGCCCACACAAAAGCAATTTGCCTAATGAAATCTCATTGTGCTGTTCTGCTCCGAAGAGCAAGCAGTTCATTTTTATCAAGTTATGAGTACTAAGCTACAATAAATAAACAAATACATTACTGAATAATTCAGGTTTGTTTGTTTTTTGTTTGCAGTCACATTTATATTTAAAAAGTCATCACCCTCAAATAGGAGCGATATTTTAATATCCTAAATATAAAGAACCCAAAGTAACATTTTTATTATCTTGCACGAGCCCGACAATAAAATAAGAAGTTGTAAGCTAGAGAGCCCAGCATAAATCAAGACATGGGCTTGTACTTTGTACTTTATTCATGTGGGTGTGGATATATATATATATATATCTGTGTGGATTATTTTAAAATCTGGGTATTTTCTATCAAAGGACCATTTTGTTGTTTTGTTTTTTTTATAAAAGTTTACTTTTTTACACAAACTGTTTTTGTGCAATGGCCACAGCCAAGAGAGCTTTACAGAAAAACACCAATGGGGAAAAAAAAATCAAAACATTAACCACAGTCTTCCCCCTTACCTCCACTGCTGAGAGAGAAAAAAAATAAGAACGCTTCCAGGGAATCCAATTAAAATAGAATGCATTTGAAATCAAGAGCGATTCAGTCCTAAAATAAATTTAAACAGGTACTGTTTCCATGACGGGAGATTTAATACACTCTTCGTGTAGTCTGCTCTTTTCTGAAAGGCCGAGTGAATTCTCGGTGGGACACTCTGGGAGGCGAGTGCCACCATTCAAAGTAGATACAAATCCATCTTGCGAAGGACTTTTCAAGTATGAAGGAAAATCCACTTGGGGATGCCTTGGCCGATGTTCCCCATATAAACTGCTACATGGGACGACGTTATCGCTTTCTGATGAAGAGCAGCAAACGATGACCGACGGGTTTGAAGAAGGATACAGGGAGCTGCCATAATTTTCCTCTGAGGGCCGCGCGTACTCCACAAACTGTTCTGATGTTGGGTTGTAAGGCACCAGAGAAAGATTCCCGTTCTTAACAGTCTCTCTTTCCGAGTAAGGCTCCCGAATCTGGTTAGGAGTGCCAGGGCCGTGATTCTCTATTTGGTAATACAAGGAAGTGGAGCTTGGGTAGTAGGAAAGTGCCTTTGGCTGATTTTCATGCATGGCAGTGCTGTCTGAATAGCAAAGGACAGAAGGAAGGGCTTGACCTGCATCAGCATGAGCACCCAAGCCTTCCAGACATTCATCTAATTTTTCTTCTTCTTCTTCCTCCTCCTCTTCTTCCTCCTCCTCCTCATCGTCCTCCTCCTCCTCATCATCTTCATCTGTTTCGCTGGGCGCTAAACTCTGTGTGCTGGAATCTGTAACTCCACTACAAAAGCTACTTGCGTCTTCCTCCTCCTCCTCCTCTTCCTCATCCTCTTCCTCTTCTTCCTCTCCAGGGCAATCCAAGTCACCTGCCGACTGCAAATGCATCACTGCAGCCCTGGGTTCAGCCTCTAATTCAAAGTTCTCTGGGACTGAAAATTCCAGGGGGTGGGAGGTGGGACCCATCGCACTGCTGTGAGCGTTTAGCTCAGCGTGGCAGCCGTTCAGCGCAGGGACTTGCTGCTCTCTATTTTTCTCCAATTCAAGTTTCATTATAGTGTGCAAAAAGTGAGTCCGAACCCTGATGGGATTAAATTCAATTCTGCCAGCTGTATTGCTGCATCCTTCTTTAGTGCAACCACACGGGAAAGACATACGATCCACCTGATGGGAGGGGGGGGGAGAAAGAATGATGGATTAGCTGTTTGATTGGGCGCTATCAACGCTAACATGCTAGAAACTGTTCTAACCAAACAAAAAACTCCATCAAAGAAAATAGCCCCGGAAGTCTCATTGAGGATTGGTATAGGAAATAAATTAATTACCTGAAATAAAAACTGCTTTTGCAAAATTTCTTTCGGGCAGAAAGAAATCCAGATAAGAGATGTTGGAAAGGGAGACCTGTCTGGCTTTGCAAAATGCACTAAGCCCTGGTTTGTTTGTTTTGTTTTAAATGGCGCAACATTTCACACTTCCATTAGAAATTATGATTTATAAATGAGAATGGCTTGCACGCATCACACTAAGCCAAAAACACACAAACCACATTATGGCTCCCTGCAGACGGTGAATCCAGTTACTGAAGACAAGGTGGCTGTGAAACGAATGACAGCTTGCTCTGTTTAAGGAATGACAAATGTGCCGTGGGACCTCCTGTCCCTTTGTTTTCCTCTAGCCTCACTACCCCCCCTCCTCACTCTGCTGGTTTAATGGCTTAACAGTTATGCCAATATTTAGGATTAATCCAGGTGACTGCTAAATTGCAGAAGAAGGTTTTTTTTTCTCCAGATATTCAGGCTGATGGGGCCATTTCAGTTAACTGTATAAAAATGTATACATTCGTGGATGGGATGAGGTTACGCTCCAGAAGTTAGGGAAGTGGGAATACCACTTGCTGCTCTCCACTTTTCTTACATTTGATTAGCGGGGGTGAATTTGAATATTCCACTCCAAACAGATCTTGAAGCGGTATAAACAGCCTCATAGGAAATCTCATTGTCTTTTTTTTTTTTAGCATTAATATAAAGGCAGGAAGGAAGCTGTCTCTTTAATCTTTTTTTAAACCTGGAAACATAATGGAACTCTTCTCCAGAAAGCTACTATTCCATCAGCACTTCCTGGATTGCCCATGTGATCACAGCACTTTCCAGTCACGCTGGTAATCCAGGACGCAGCACAGCTGAAAAGTATGACAGGAAAACCCTAACCCTAATGCTAATAGAAAAGGGGCTCTAAACCTTTAAGTTAACCTTCTCCAACATGCTGCCCTTAAGTTGTGATGGCACATTACTGTGCTTACGGGAATTCTGAGAGTTTTAGACATAATATACCAGAAGATTACCCAGTTGAAGAAAACAGCTGTGCAGGGGTAGGCAACCTTGGCTCTTTTATGACTCGTGGACTTCGACTCCCAGAATTCCTGAGCCAGCATGGCTCAGCTTGGAAACCTCTCCCTTTCCCCTCAGCATGGCTGGCTCAGAAATTCTGGGAGTTGAAGTCCACGAGTCATAAAAGAGCCAAGGTTGCCTACCCCTGAAGGGTGATCCAAAACCAAAGCCTGGGCTACCTGTTTTTTATGGCTATGCTATATCTTCGTTATTGTACTTTGCCAAGTACCGTATTTTCCGGCGTATGACTCGGCGTATAAGACGACTCGGCGTATAAGACAACCCCCGACTTCGGAGACGATTTGCATGCTTTAGAAAGTCATCTTATATGCCGGAAAATACGGTACTCCTAAAGAAATGCATTTTATAGCTGCCCACAGAATCCATATTTCTCCAGATTATGCTGAATTACTCTTCGGATCCCTCAATAAGTGAACATGCTTGCTTGCAACTGTTGGGATCTGTGTTATAGCAACATGTGGAGGGGCAAACGACTCACCTTATACTTCAACTACAGATGAAGCTTCCTGTAGCAGGGAAAGAAGGGCAGTGCCTCTCTTTAGAACACGTAAATGAATGTGAATGGGCAGGATATCCTTCCCTTTTTTTGAAAATAAAACACTTGGAACCTCCCTTTGGTATAGAAATACCTCTCACCTGGCATTTTATGCCTGCAAGGCAGCAAGTGCAAGTTTCCGGGTCACAGAAGATCCGACAATCGCAACCACAGTCCTCTCTCGAAAGACGGATGGCTCGCAGCTCATGTTTTTCTTCTACATCAATCTTCTTGACTCCGGAGGCTCGTAGGAGTGCCCTTCGTTTCTTTGTCGGCAGAGGTTGTAGAAAGAAATACTCGTCTACTTCAGTGTTGTCCAGATCTATATCATCATCAGAAATGTCATCCAGCGTTAAAGTGTTCGCTTCCTCGGATTCCACAGTGCCATTATTAGTCATCTATAGTAACATTAAAAGATGCGTCACAGCTCCACTGAGCAGAATGTTCAAAGGAAACAATTTAAGTAGTATAAGCTTTCCTGTGCAAGAGTGTGAAATTGATGTATGAGGACCACACTGTCTTTAAATATCTCTGCTTATTTTCATGGCTCTTATTATTAAGTGAACAACTGAAGTTGCTTTGAAGCATTTATAAGCTTATACCATAGACCAAGCTTTGGTAACCAAAAGAAATCCTCATTGTAACAGTTCTGTTTTGCAGATCCCAGATGCAATGAATAACATCTTTCTGTGAACTGTATGCTCCTGTGTTTGTGCAAAGTCCTATTTGCCATATTGCACATACATAAAATACATATGGGTAACATCCTATTCCTATGTTACATATGCAGAGAGTGTATAAAACGCTGTGGGCATGGATTGAATGAGTACTCTGTCTTAAAGTATGCATTTTCCTTCCAGTAGTCTTTTGAGTCAAGGGTTTAGGACAATGTTTCTCAAACCTGGCAATTTCTAAGGTATGTGGTCTTTAATTCTCAGAATTCCCCAGCCCAATATGCTGGCTGGGGAATTCTGCGGATTGAAATCTACATATCTGAAAGTTGCCAAGTTTGAGAAACACTGGTTTAGGATAACACATAATCACCTTTTATTTTTATGGTGCTCTTCCTACTACTGTGTCCCATCAACCTTATTCTGGGGAATGTCACTATGTTTTAAATGTACATGTACAAATGGTTCAGAGCTTACACTGTGAAGCTCCACCTGCCATCTTGCTGATTTTGACCATCCCTTGCAGGCACCACTGGAATACCCTCCAGGATTAGGAAACTGTTCAGAAAGAGGCTCTGCAAAATCTCTTAGCATGGGCAAAGCACGCCTTTTTGCAGTTGTCCTTTTTGCAAAGCTTACGTAGCTGCTTTGAAATATGTCCCTCTGCCCGGGAGTGAATGCCCAGCCATTTCTCTTTGCTGGTAGTCCAGGAGAAACTAGCTTTGTGCATCCCTTACTAAGGAAAGTTTGGAAGCAGCTATGTCACCGCTGTCAAGGAAACACTGCTCTAATACTTTAAAGAGAAATGTTTTCTTATATGTTTTGTTATATTTACAAATATTTTACGCAGCCCCGGTTGCTATTTGCATAGGACATCCTTTAAAAAGGGGGGAAGAATATATCAAGTAGCTTGTATGCAGCAATCAACGGTACATATCCAGGTAAACAATATCAGACCTATCACTGGCAGATGTGTTCAGTAGAGAGAATTACTTTCTAGAGAAGCAGAATAAGCTCCTGTATAAAAATGTGGGTTTCAGCATTTTGTGAAACTGGATATCACACAGAGTAAGCACAGTTGGCTGTCGTAATTTTCCCAGCAGCCCATGATACGATTCAAAGAGAAAGGGGGTAAAAAAACAACAACAACACCTTCCCAAATATCATTTCAAAATCTCTTTTGTGCAGAGCAATCCACACCTAGCAGCTGGCTTAACTATATTTTGCATCCTGATCAAAGCCGGAACTTTGATGGGGTGGAACAAATTGTCATCGTATCTGCATAGCAGGAAGAAAACAATCATCTTAAAGAGCCCAGGTGGAGCCTATTAAAACCTGATGAGTTAATATGAGAGACAGGGTCAATGCCAGCTTGTTGGAAGCAACTGAACTGCAGCCATCTTAGAAGTGAAGATGCAACCTTGCCAAGGATATTAACTGCCAATCCCACTGTTAATGTTTTGGCTCCATATGTGTGTGTGTGTGTGTGTGTGTGTGTGTGTGTGGAGGGGAGGAAAGGATCCCTTTTCTTTTTTCTTTTTTTACCTTGAGTTTTAAGGAGTTCAGCTTTTCCTCCCTGAGATGCTCTCTTAACATCTCTCGATGAAGCCGTTCTTGCTCCATTGCAAACTCCCCAAGAGTGTATTGGCGTACACTGTTGTGACGAGTGGACATGCCCAAAGTGCTGCCTCCTTGGCTGGGGACACTTGTGAAACCTTGCCTCCTGGTAAAGTAGTATACCGTAACACAATTAAAATGAACATTTTTTGTCCTCTTCCTTTTCTCACTCTTCAGAATTGAGGATGCTGGAACGGAAACAAATGACAAGTTTGAATCAAGCCACGCTTATCCATGTCGCAAAACCCTGAAGGCTGCAATCCACTAGGCCAGTAATGGTAAACCTGTTAGAGACCGAGTTCCCAGACAGCAACCCAAAACCCACTTATGTATCATTGGGTGCCGAGTGGGCGTGGCTGCAGTGGTAACGGCAGACTGGGTGGGACTAAAAAGTTCAATCAATCAGTTCCAACTTTACGAGATCTTTTTTTTCCACGAGAAGTTGAAATTGATGGATTGATTGATTGAACCTTTTTTTTTTTTTTGCACACGGCGGCGGAGGCCTAAAGTGAAAAGGTTTTATAAAACCCAGCTGAAGGCCTAGGGACTGGGGTGACGGCGTGCGTGCCCAACAGAGAGGGCTCTAGGTCCGCCACCATGACCCTAGGCTAAAATGGATGGGGTGGGAAGAAGGTGCAACAGAAGAGGGCAGTGATACTGCAACACAATACCCTGCCCCTTTTGTACTTGTGGCACAAACATGCATGTTAAGTACTTAAGAGGTGGAACTTGTGTCGTAACAGCATGACACAGAAACTCTGGCTTGCTCCAGAAGCCTCTGGAAGCGCGTCTAAATGTTTCAGGGAAAATGCCAGACAGAGAAGCTCTTTGCATGGCTACCTTCTTTAACCACTTGTCCAGAGCTGCAGCTATCTTACTGTGCCTCCTCCTAAAAGCAGCATACAAGCTTAATTCAGCATGCCGTGTTCATTTTTATGAGTCAAAATATGTCAGCCTTCCTAGGTAGACCAGACAGGAAACATAACCAGATGATCTTATTTCTACCTGATTGTAAAGCTACGTAAGCAGAATCTGGCAAGCCTGAAAGTACAAACCTGCCACTGTTCCCTTTTACAGCTGAAGAAACAAGGGAAGGGTCCCTTCTGAGCCTCTTGCTCTGCCTGCAGTCCAGCTGGGGGATATGCTCTGTGTTATCTGATCGTCCCTTAAGAGTTTCTTGGTCCATTCTCCAAGATCTTTCCCACCTACCATTACTGATAGTGTCCGTCAATTAGCGGGTTAGGTTAGCGCAGTGTTTCTCAACCTTGACAATTTTAAGGCATGTGGACTTCAACTCCCAGAATTCCACAGCCAGCAATGCTGGCTGTGGAATTCTGGGAGTTGAAGTCCACATGCCTTAAAATTGTCAAGGTTGAGAAACACTGGGTTAGCGGATTAAAACAGTGGTGAAATAGTTGCTGTATTCTTACATACTCAGACTTAACCAAATGAATCAAGTGAAATGGAGACATGTCAGGAGGGGGGTGAGGGGTGAGGTGTAGTTTTCCTCTCGGTCCGCAGCTCCTTTTGTCCCCCCCCTCCCCTCAGAAAAAAATGGCAGACAGTTTTGCAGTCCAGCTGAGGGAAGAGGAGTGATTTCCAACGTCTCTGCCACCTTCCCACAAGCCTTATTAAGGGGGAAGCTTGCAGGAAGTTGGAACTCTGTTCCTGCTCTCCTTGATTCTTTCGTCTGCTCGGGGTCATTCTGCTTCTCCATTTAGGTCAGTGTTTCTCAACCTTGACAATTTTAAGGCATATGGACTTCAACTCCCAGAATTCCACAGCCAGCAATGCTGGCTGTGGAATTCTGGGAGTTGAAGTCCACATGCCTTAAAATTGTCAAGGTTGAGAAAAACTCTGATTTAGGTAAGCAAATATTTCTAAAAGAATGACCAAATGTGTCACAGTTGCCTCAGGTCTTAATAAAATTTTCACATGATCAATGTTTCATATAAAGTTACTATAACAGAGGCATGGATAAACAACTTTTTTATGTTTACCATCAAATCCAGCTCTTTTATGCTTATTTGTGAAATAAGAATAATGTTGTTGATTTGGCAACGTTTTCAAGATAGGGCTGCATAAATCATTAATATCCTCCTCCTCATCCAAAAATCTCAGAACTTCTTTAATCTTGTAAGTTTTTGTCGATTTAATCTCTGGATCTTTCGAGATCTTATATGAGAATGACTAAATCATCTTGTTAGATTTTCTACTGCATCACAGTTTGGCATTCTCATTAGACTGCAAAGAGAAGATTCAGTGCAATTGTTATATCAGAAATAAATGAATCAGTTAGGGTTACAATATTTCCAAACTTCTCTTACAAATGGGTGGTCCTTCCTTTCTTTAAGAAATTAACAAGCAGTCTAAGTAATGTGCATAAATTTTGAAACAGTGCCCCCTACTTTTTAAAAATCTCCATTTAAAGTTTATTTGTTTATACCACTGCCTAGCTATGCCTCTTATAGAAATCTACATAGAAACATAAGCAGCATTTAGCCTATAATGAAAAACATGAACTGCTGTTGCAAAAGCTGCTTGACTCTTCTGCCTGATGCACAGGGGGGTGGGGTGGCAAAACAACATTGGGGGTGTAAGATGATAAATCATATTTATGTAATTCAGGCATGACAGTTGCACAGGTATGATGAGAAAAATGTAATAGTGAAGAGGGAGGAACTAAAAGGATCGTAAAACACGCTAGCAGCCTTTATAGTATGAAGCTATATATTTTAATAACCATAGCCAGAAGCACGAAGCTAGTTAAAACAGCTTCAGGAAATTAAGTCCTTTAGGTTTGCAGTCTGTTCTTCCATCAATCAGGAATGCTACAAGACTTTTAAACTTATGGTAGGTTTCAGATGCTTATTAGATCTTTATTGTCAATGGAGGAACAGTTTCATAACCAGAATGAAACCAATTCTATTTTTTAAAAAAAATGAGAGAAAACAATGCATCAACATTACTTTTCAAATTGTGCTCTAGTGAAGGTTTCATTCTTCAAGAAGCATTCATAATTTCCACTACCCAGCTGATTAATCTATTTCTTAGATCCAGTAGTGTACCTCTTAGGTGTACCAAGCTTGAAATCAGGAAAGTGTGCGTTCTTGTCCTACCTTAAGCATAAAACACAGCTGGGTGATCATCACCCAGTTATTCTTTCTCAAGCTAAGGAAGGAAGAAGGGCAGTGGAAAACCACTTCTAAAAACTATGCCAAGGAAACTACAGGGACTAGTCCAGGCAACACCAGGGATCAAGACTGAGACAAAACCATGCACACAAATCTGTAACATGTTTTTTTTTACAAATCAGAAAAAATAACAAATTCGTTTTTCTTCTTCAATCCATTTGACCACAGATTCATGCTAATCAGGTTGAAATTAAGCTATCAAAACCAAGCAAACTTTTTTCCTGGAATCTACTCTTAGTTTAGACTCTACGATGAAGTAGTTTCAAGTGATTTGATCAGTAAAATCGATCAAAGAAAGATGCTGACAGTATCTAGAAAATTCTCTAGAAATTAATATCAAAAAGGAGAGATTGCCCTATTACTTTTAGACTTTCAATGCACCTAAAGCTCTGAAATTTTCTAAAGAAACCCAAAACACTTTCCCGAGACATCGTTCTAATGTAATATAATCTTTTCCTGCTACAGGAAAAGCAGTGAAGAAAAAGGAGCTCTCATATTACTTTTTAATCTAACTGAAGCTAAAGCTCTGGTCTTTTGTGAACTAAAATACTTTCCTAAGCCATACAATTCTTACAATACAATCTTTTCCTACTCCAGAAAATAGATTTTTGTTTTCAATATATAGGCTTCATTTATATCTCCAAATAGCACGTTCTATTAGCTTCATAAATAATTCAGTCCAATGTCACAGAAGTTCTATATTATTTTATAACTATTGTTGCAATGTTTCTGCTCTGAACTGTAACCTTGAACACTGTGTGGCATTTTCACCCCAATTCAGCAAGGTCAGTCATGGGGAAAAGGTGCACTTCTGTGTATATACAATGTCAATCTGCATTGCTTTGAAATATGAGAGTATGAAAAAACATTATTTTTTTTTTGCAAGCCCTGACTTTTATAATATAAAGGCTTTGTATGTACTAAAACAGTGGCCCCTAGGGACCGCTGTTTTGGGCACCAGGGACCGGTTCCGTGGAGAGAGGTTTTTCCGTGGACAGGAGGGGACATGGTTTCGCATGCTGCCTGCATCCTGCGGATGGCGCTTTGCTTGTTTGCGTGGGCCGATTTCTGTCATGCCACTGATTGGTGCTGGTCCACAGACCAGGCGTTGGGGAACCCTGTATTAAAACACATTCACAGCTTGAAATTCTTGCAAATTACAAAACTTTGGTGGAAGGAGAGGATTCACACAATCACGTAGTGACATATAGCACACGTTGGATCACAATAATGTCCCAATTTCAAGTAGCCAGATGCAAATGAGAATGCAACTCCTGCAGCATTAACATTTGTGCCTCAGCAAGAAATGTAACAGATATTCCCTGTCATGGAAGCAACATCAGCTGTAACTTCTTTCACACAGCTATCAAAATCCCAGAAGTTCTGTCCTGTTTTGCAAACACTCTTTGCAAACTTGGTCATAAAAGCACAATACTGAAAAGAAGCATTCTCTGTCTTGGCAAAGTTGGACAATGGAACCCAAATCCATCACTGAGCACACTTGCCAAAAAAGACACACACACACCCAAAGATGTGCCAGCTTTCAATTTCCCTGAAACAATTCATTAAGCTAAGGAGCCAGAGATTGCATGTAGGAGTCAGTCTGAAAATGGAGACTGCAAATGGAGGTCAGTTAATGTTTATGGTAAAAAAATATAGGGAGAAAATAGAGATGAAGATCTTCATGAAATTTCCTTCCCAAGTCACTGCATACTTTATATTTGTCACAGATGAGCCAACAACCTAGCTTTGCATCAAGAAAAAAATCTAGACCTCTCCTTTTTTTGGGGGGGCAAGCTAATGAAAAGTGCCCTTTACAAGTGTGAAACTACACTTCTATCTCATTCATTGAAAATGAAGTGCCTCTGCATATGATGATGATCTCTGCCCACCGGCTTTCAATTTTTTAAACAAAAAGAAAAAAAAAACTTTAAGAATGCCCCCAAATTACAAATTTTGCAAGATGTGTGACTATTTTTTTGAGATTGCACCAAATGTATAAACATGATGAAAGATTTATCCTTTCTTATAGATTCTGTTTTAGCAGTTTTTTTATTTATTTATGAGGGAATGGCTACGAGTGAGTGCAAAATAGAGTTTGCCTCCTCAAAAAATATTGCCGATCCATGTTCTCAGAGACTGGCTAGATATGTTTTATGCGTGATATGTTAATTTTGAACTCATCGAGATCTCCCAGTGGTCTCCCATCAATACTTCTTTGTGGGTTCATGCATGATTAGTTTCAGCACCTGGCAGTTTTAGCAGGTCCACTGCATCCAACTGTGTTATTTATTTAGTCATCAAATTTATATGGTGGTGCAGAGGTTAGAGTGCAGCACTGCAGGCTACTTCTGCTGACTCCCAGCTGCCCACAGTTTGGCAGTTCGAGTCTTACCGGCTCAAGGTTGACTCAGCCTTCCATCCTTCCGAAGTTGGTAAAATGAGGACCCAGATTGCTGGGGGGGGGGGCAATATGCTGACTCTGTAAACTGCTTAGAGAGGGCTGTACCTGTTATATGATAGCCAATTTCATGATTCCCAAGTTTGAAAAATGCCACAAAATAAATAAATCTCATGCAGGCAGTCCTTGATTTACAACCTTAATTGAGCCCAAAACATCTGTTGCTAAGCAAGACATTTGTTAAGTGAATTTTGCTCCATTTTACAACCTTTCTTGCCAGAGTTGTTAAGCGAATCACTGCAACTGTTAAATTAGTGACACGGTTGTTAAGTAAATCTGGCTTCCCCACTGACTTTGCTTGTCAGAGGGTTGCAGAAGGGGATCGCATGACCACCGGACAATGCAACCGTCGTAAGTATGAATCAGTTGCCAAGCTCCTGAATTTTGATTGTGACCATGGGGGGATGCTGCAATGGTCATAAGTGTGAAAAATGGTCATAAATCACTTTTTTCAGTGTCATTGTAACTTTGAACTGTTGTAAGCCAAAGATTACCTATATAATACAGCCTGCCACCGGGCTTCCCATTAACAGGGGATCCCTAGGCTTACTGGGGAAAAAACCCAACTTAACGGCTTTTCAGAAGATCACAAGGGGTAGTTCTTGTGTTGTATTTGACATTTCAGGAATCAGCCAGACTTTCAGCAACTCTTAGGTAAAGAAGTTCTTTATACACCATTAGCAGGTAAATTCTATCAAGAGTTTCAAAAATAGCCCAAGGAATTCCAGAGTCAGGAGAGGATGCTGGAAAGTGGGTGGGAAGGAGGGTGCAATAAATGTGGTGTGTGTGTGTGTGGCTAGTTAAAAATAAACCTGTGGTAGGAAGGGAAAGCCTGGATTGCCTCATTCGCGCAAATCTTAGTGTGAATGACTGTCAATCCTTTTGAGCTTCTACGCATAAATAAACTGAGGTTTGTCTGGCTGAGATCCAAAATGTGAACACTTCCCTCCACAATTCCAGCTATTTTACTTTATGTCAAAAGCACATTATAACAAATATAAACGGTATGGCTCCCCGACACAGTAGGGCCGGTTTTCAACCTCAGGGCGATGTACTGTAGCTCATTTATTTGCCCTCACAAAAACAATTTAAGAAGAAACATAATCTTGAGGCTAAGAAGACTGAAAACGTAGAATACAGGTACTCCTCAACTTACAACCACAACTGAGCCGAAAATTTCTGTTGCTAAGTGAGACAATTGTTAGGTGAGTTTTGCCCCATTTTACGATCTTTCTTGCCACAGCTGTTAATCGCTGCAGTTGTTAAGTTAGTAATAAGGTTGTTAAATGAATCCGGCTTTCCCATTGCCTTTGCTTGTCAGAAGGTCGCAAAAGGGGATCACATGACCCTGGGACACTATAACTGTGATAAACATGAGCCACGTTGTGGACTTCAACTCCCAGAATTCCTCAGACAGGCACACTGGCTGAGGAATTCTGGGAATTGAAGTCCACAAGTCATGAAAGGGCCAAGTTTGAAGACCCCTGGTCTAAGTGCTATTGGTCTTCAATGACCATTCAAAGCAAAGTGACCATGGGGATGCTGCCCCGGTCGTAAGTGTGAAAAATAGTCATTTTTTTTCAGTGTCATTGTAACTTGGGACAGTCATTGAACAAATGGTTGTTACGTTGAGTACTAACTATAATACATTGTAATGTGAAGAGAAAAACCAAGAAAATTGTGTTTAGATGGCTCGATGAAATTCTGAAAATGAGGGAAGTGGCAAATCTAAAGAAAAATAACCAACCATAAAGCAAATTATGAATGTGGTAGAAGAATGTTTACAAGAACAGAGAGATATGAAGATCTGAAGTGTGAAAAACAGTCATAAGTCATTTTTTTCTGAGCTGTTCTAACTTCATACAGTCACTAAATGAACGGTTGCAAGCCGAAGACTACCTGTATTTTGTAATTTATATCTATTTAAAATAATTTAGGTTGTTTTAATGCACAAAGTGCAAACTCATAAGAAGGTAATTCACAAATAAAATAATAAAAACAAAGCATAAAAAAAATATCTAGGGAGATTCTCAGTCATCCAGGTCATGGCTGCTTTTTCTGTAGGTGACTGGACTTTCTTTGCTTTTCCTTGAAGACATTTCGCCTCTCATCCATGGATGAGCAAAACATCTTCAAAGAAAACCAAGGAAGTCCACCTTTGGGACAATAAAATTAATAAAAGACCAAGAACAAGAACAAAACTGTGCAAAATGGACATTTCATTCAGTTCAAGTCGGAAAAAGTTGCCCTCTCATAAAATACAATTCAAACCATGGTCATTGGGAAAAGGAGAGATTTTGAAAGCTTTCCTCACGGATTCGTATTTTCCCCAACAATCCTGGGAGGTGAGTTTGACTGAGGTGACTTTTGACTAGTCTCTCTCAACCCACCCAACCTCATAAGATTGTTGTTGTGGGAAAAAATAGGAAGAGGAAGGAATATTAGCTATGTTTATTGCCTTGAGTTATTTATAAAGTGATAAAGGTGGGATAAATATCTAATGATAAATAAACGAATAAACAAACTTGGTAACTTCCACGAAGAAAGTGTTCTCAGGCTACTTAAAAGAATTTCCCCTTTATTCCACTCATTAATTTGCCTGCCCTACAAGGCAAGCAAGGAGGAAATAGATCCATTAAAGAGCTTAAGGGCCAGACTGATTGAATCTTGTCTTTCGTGTAACTTAACTCAAAGATGCATAAGGGTTTAAACTTTAAAGTTTAAACCCTTATGCATATATGTATATATCAAGTCCAACAATGGCACACTTCTATCAAATTCAGACCTGGACTTCAGTCTTATTCCAAATATGGTTTTGCTCTTTTTATGTGAGAGATGTTTTAATACAATTAGACAACTATGATTGATGGGAAGTCTGTAAGAGCTCAGGAAGGGGAACCGGCCCCCTCAAGACCACTAATTCAAAATCACAAGGAGCTGAATGTGTGTTTTTATGCTTGCATAACAAAGGGCAACATTACTGAACTGTGTGTGGACAGCAGACCTTTTATGCTGATATCTGCAGACTCAAATCTAAATGGATTTTAAATTCTCTTGATTGCAGCATTATCTTTTTGCAAAGATATGTTCCTGTATTCCATGAATATTAATTCTTTTGACTCAATTTCATGAAAGGGACTCCCAGGATCCTGGGATAGGAGGTATATGACACAGTTTAATCAAGACTTCCTCAACTTGGTACAGTCCAGAAGAGTTGCACCATAAAGGGCTTTCCATCATTATTTCGTGTGTGCCAGTTCTGGAACAGGAAGCTTTGCTTTCAGTCACACATGCTCTTATCACCCTTGGATAGACTATTATAACTCTACATGGGCCAGTCCTTGAAGATCTTTTGAATACATCATCCGGCTTAACTTTTAATTATTACAGAGTACTTATAACTGTCTATATAACACTATTAATGCAGATGCTGCATTGGCTGTCAGTCAGCTTCCAGTGCAATTCAAGATGCTGGTTATGCTTAAAGCCCTTATACAGGAAATATACACTCATGACTACAATTGGGATCAGAATTTCCATTACTAAGCAAGGCGGTTGTTAAATGAATGTTTATGACCTTTTTGCCACTGTTTTTAAGAAAATCCCTGTGGTTGTTAAGTGAATCTTGTGGCCATTAAGTGATTCCAGCTTCCTCCATTGACTTTGATAGTCAGAAGCCAGCTGGGAAGGTTTCAAATGGCAATGACCCCAGGATGCTGCAACTGCCATATAAATACGTGCAACTGAATTTTGATCACATGATCACACAGGGATGTGATCATGTGATAAATGTGAGGACTGGTTGTAAGTCACGTTTTTCAATGCTATTGTAATCTCAAATGGTCAGTAAACAAATGTTTGTTAGTTGAAGACTACCTGCATGCTTTACGACTTAGATATATCTCTAAGATGTCTTTCTCCAAGTTGAATATGCCCATCCAGAGACACTAATAGGGAATGCGCCCATCCACTAGACACCACAAGAGTCCCAAATCTGTATGAAGGTCACATACAGGGATCTTGTGACTGAGTGTTCTCAATTATGACCTCCCCCCCCACACCCACTTCAGCAAACACTTATATATTTGGAACATCCCATGTTGTATTTGCAAAATGTTGTAAAAACATGGTTCTCTGGAGAGGCATTTGGGAACAGAATCTATCTGTTGTTGTTTATGTTATTAATTTTTCATACTTTAATCTATACAGCTTTGTAATCTGCAAGCCACTCAGAATGAAGCAAAATGTTAAACATGTGCACAAATAAATAATAAATTCTCAGAATTCCCAGTCAACAGATTAGCAAAGAATTTTTAGAACAGTGGTTCTCAACCTTTTTATACGGCGACCCCGGTCATAAGGACGCGCCGCACATGCGCGGCGCACACGCGCAGCGCCGCCCCATGCGCAGCGCTGCCCCCATGCACAGCGCACATGCGTGGCGCTGCCCCCTGAGGGAACAAAATGGCAGATCGCATTGTTTGGCGACCCCCGTAAAATGTCGTTCGACCCCAAATGGGGTCGCGACCCACAGGTTGAGAACCGCTGTTTTAGCGTCATAATCCCAAAATATTTGCAGGAGAGCAGGACAAAACAGATTGGATTAAGAAAAAAAAGGGTGCATATGACCAAAGTATTTGTTGCCACCCAGATCCTCCTAATTTTTGTAGCCCTGATGTGGTAGCCTCCATACTCATAATTAATTCTAGTTGTTTCACAATTGTAGCCTTTATCTATGCTTCTGAGGATGCCCAAGGATTAATATTTTATTCAAAACTGTACTGGCATCGTAGAGGCTTATTCTCAAAAATAATCCTAGCTGGATTGATTTTAATTCTGTATAGACCAGTGATTCTCAATCTTCGTGTGACGGTGACCCCGTCACATGGCCGCGCCGCGCATGTGCGGTGCGCATGCATGGCGGCGCCCCCATGCGCGGCGGCGGCCCCGGGGGGGATGGCGGATCGCATTGTTTCGCAACCCCCGTAAAATGGTCGATCGACCCCAAATGGGGTCGCGACCCATAGGTTGAGAACCACTGGTATAGACATTATTTCCTCCGTGGTGAGCTTTATAATCTGTGGTCTCAATCAATTTCATATTCCCTTACCATAAATGTGTTCATATCATGTACTAGAGAGGGTCATTTCTTAAGATTAAGTGCATTTTGGACTCAGTTAACATGCAAGATTCATAAACAACACTGGATTTAAATAGGATTCGTATTGTACTGGTCTTATGTAAATAAGCAATGCAAATCAAGGAGAAGCAGAGAAGGGGAGAAGGCTGTCCAACTCTCTGAATGGCATCTAATACCACTGATTACAGGATTCTGCAGGTTTGTCTATCCAGACAAGGGATATAAGACCAATTTTTACAACAGTGACATTCTTGCTTAGTTGACAGATTCCAGCTGATGGTGTAGGGAAATCCATTCAAACAGGAAGGCGTTTGTCCCTTATCTTATTATATATCTGCATGAAATTATTAGCTGCCATTCAGAATGCTGAACTACAGAGGCATCAGAATTCTGATGACAGCCAGCTCTTTTTCTCTGCGACAACAAATGGGCAGCCTTAAAATCAAATAAAGAAATAAATAAATCCCAAACTGATGCCTGAAATCCCTAAGAGGTTTGAGGCAAATTTCATTCAGAGAAAGGACACTTTTTATTAGTTGGCAATTCAGTGTTTGGGGATATCTCAATATGATTTAGTTTCCTCTTGAACGAACATGATAGACTGCCATTCCACCAAAATCTTATTCTAGATCAGTGTTTCTCAACCTTGACAATTTTAAGGCATGTGGACTTCAACTCCCAGAATTCCACAGCCAGCAAGGAATTCTGGGAGTTGAAGTCCACATGCCTTAAAATTGTCAAGGTTGAGAAACACTGTTCTAGATGCTCAGATGGTAAATATGGCAGCAAATGCACTTCATCCACCTAGGCTGGTGAAGAAGCTACTTTTAGTCATAAATAATTTACAGTAGAAATTCCTGCGCATATAAAATCCAGAGTAAATCAGAGAGCAGTAGTTTGTAACTTGTAGCAATGGGTTACATTTCAATTAGTTCAATCTCAGGGTTACAGGATACCATGTTTCCTGAAAATAAGACCTAACCGGAAATTAAGCCCTAGCATGATTTTTCAGGATGCTTATAATATAAGCCCCACCCCAAAAATAAGCCCCAGTTAAGATCATCAGCCAGACGGATGCATTTAGTACTGTATTTCCCCAAATATAAACCCTAACTGGAAAATAAGACCTAATGCGTCTTTTGAAGCAAAAAGTAACATAAGATACGGTCTTATTTTCAGGGAAACATGGTATGTAGTTGGTGGTGTTATGATATCAAAGAATCGACAGAGCCTTTTTGGGAGGGATCAGATTTGGAAGGAAAATTTAAAACTTAAAATCAGTGAAATTCAGAGGTTAACGTAGTCATTTTGCCTCCTAATTGCCCAAGTTCTTTCCCTCCCTCCCTTCCGTAGCTCCACCCCCATAGGGACCGCTTAAGTCCGGGCCCTCCCGACTTCCCCTCCAAGGGGCCACCAGCCCAAAGAGGTCTCTCACGTTGGCGCCTCTGCCTAACAGGGCTTGTAACATTGTAGTATTCAGTCATAATCAGCAGTCATGCACATGGGGCAGTGATGGTCACTATCTCTCTGCGGTGACTCACATGGGATGATGGTGGTTGATCTCAGGCAATAAGAACTTACAGGGAAGATGGTAGTCAATCTTTAATGACATCAACTTGCCCAGAATGATGTTAATCAGCCTCTGGAGGTGGCAACTTGCCTAGAACAATGGCGGTCAGTCTCTGGTGACAGCAACTTGCCTAAAGCAATGGTAGCCAGTCTCTGGTAGCAACAACTTGCCCAGAACGATGGCAGTTAGTCTCTGGTGACAGCAACTTGCCTAAAACAATGGCAGCCAGTCTCTGGTGGCAACAACGTCCCCAGGACAATATTAATCCGTCTTTGATGACAACAACTTCCCTGGAACGATGGCAAACAATCTCTGGCACTAGCAGTCTCCCTTGTCCACTCTTTCGCCCTTCTCTGACCTCACTCCATGTAATCTCTTTTTATCTCCCACAGCTGATCCTATAAAGAAAAAAAACCCTACCTCCCATTAAAAGACTTATGTCAAACTCTTCCCTAACTCTCCCTCTGTCTAACATACTCCAACGAGGGAAAGGAATTAAAACTCCCCAAACTACCCTCTCTCCCTCTGGTTTGTCCCCAGTGAAAGAGAAAGAAACAATAAAACTTCACCTTTCCCCACCCTTCTGTCTGTCTGTCGTCTCTCTCTCTCTCTCTGTCTCTCTATCTGTCTCTCTCTCTCTCTGTCTCTCTATCTGTCTCTCTTTCTCTCTGTCTCTCTATCTGTCTCTGTCTCTGTCTCTCTCTCTCTCTGATATAAGCATGTAAGCCGCATCAAACATGTCATGCCATTTGGATGCACATATCACTGCCCAGCACTTCTTGTTCCCTCTGAGTCCCCGTGCATGGATGCAGAGTTGTGTAAGAACCGTGGACAGACGAAAAGGGTTCATCACACACCTTTATGTAACTATACCTTGCTGTGAGAAAGATCTCTGGCCTCAAGTTTATATGGCATTATTTTCAAGGAGGAGGAGCAGGTAGTTCTCAACTTACAACAGTTTCTTTAGTGGCCATTTGAAGTTATAAAGCACAGAAAAAAATGACTTATATACCATTGCAGCACCCCTATGGTCACGTAATCAAATTTCAGATGCTTGGCAACGGACTCATATTTATGACGGTTACAGTGTTCCGGGCTCATGTTACCACTTTTTTTTAAAGTGACCACTTCTGACAAGGAGAGTCAATGGGGAAGCCAGATTCACTTAACCGCCCTGCGACTAACTTAACAACTGTGGGGTTTCACTTAACAACTGTGACAAGAAAGGTTGTGAAAGGAGGCAAAATTCACTTAAGAATTTAGCGACAGAAATGTTGGGCTCCCTTGTGGTCTTAAGTCAAGGATTACCTGTATTTTCCCTAGCTTAAGCCTTCATGAGAGCATGTTGCATGAGTAGAAACACAAAATCTAGAGAAGCAGTGCAATCTGCGATACATTTTACACATATGTTACTCTCAACTGGTAAAATACATACAGTACTATATCACATACATACTGCAGTTAAGTACCGGTGGTCCTTGACATAAAACAGTTTGTTTATTGACCGTTTCAAGTTACAACAGCACTGGAAAATGATTGTTTTTCATAGTTATGAGCTTTGCAGCATCCCCATGATCAAGTGATCAAAATTCAAATGATTGGCAACTGATTCATATTTATGACAGTGGCAGTGTCCTAGAGTCACGTGATCACTTTTTATGACAAAAAAAGTCAATGGGGAAGCCAAATTCACTTAACTACCAGGTTACTAACTTAACAACGGCAGCGATTCACTTAACAACACTGGCAAGAAAAGTCACAAAATGAGGTAAAACTCACTTAATAAATGTCCCACTTAACAACATACATTTTGGGCTTAATTGTGGTTGTAAGTCAAGGACTACCTGTGCTTGCATCCAGATACCTGACCCAAGTACATATGTCATAGCATTAGTATGCTAACACCAACATGTACATTTCTTTATTTGCACCCAATTCCCCCTCGACTATAGTTAGTGGTCTGCTGTCTTCTTAAATTCTCATATTTTAAGTCAGTATCAATGGAAGATATTCTCTCCTGGTTTGGATTTATTTTTTTTCTCCCAGAGTTAGAAGTTTGGACAGTCAAGGAAGCTTCAGAGTCACAAAATAGCAAGATTCCAATGGCACAATGTCCACCATCTTCAACAATAATGTTGAAAATATCACCAAGAGAAATTAGAAGAAATTCTCAATTGTCTGGAGAACAAAGATAGGAAAAAAAGGTTCCTTTTATCAGAGAAGAAAATTGAGAAATTGTAAAGTGGCTTTTGAGACAACATTAATTTGGACAAAGCATTTCATTTATTCCATGTGAATCACAACATTCACAGTTCAACACTTACTAGAGGGGATCAGACTGGAAAAATTTGCTGTGTCACAATGTCCATCAATAGCTACCATATATATATTCCAGTGTATAAGACGACTGGGCATATAAGACGACCCCCAACTTTTGAGAAGATTTCCAGGATTTAAAAAGTCGTCTTATACGCTGGAAAATACGGTACAATTGAATTTCTGTTCATAGATGAGCACAATAGGAGCTCCATTCCTTTGCTGCTAGAAAGCGAGTGTTGCCCACCACTGCTTCCCTAATGCTTCCTGAACTCAGCTGGTATTTTTTTCCCCATATATTTTATTGATTTTTAAAAACATAAATCACTTAATAGTTGGTAAACAGTGTGTTTGCTGGGTTTACATTTATAAAGAAAAATTTAAAAATTTAAATGGGATTTTTGAATGTTTTGTCCTGCTGGCTGTGGAATTCTGGGAGTTGAAGTCCACATGCCTTAAAATTGTCAAGGTTGAGAAACACTGTGTTAGTGCTTATTTCTGTAAAAAAAATAGGGCTGGCCACTAGGGGGCAGATTGGTTTTAAATTCAGAGAACAGTTACCCGGCGTATAAGATGACCCCCGACTTTTGAGAAGATTTTCAGGGTTTAGAAAGTCGTCTTATACGCCGGAAAATACGGTATTTTTGCTGTTCGCAAATCCATGTGATATTTACAAAGATTTAGAAAAGCAGTCACAGTTAGCTACATATAACAGCATGCAGAAATGTCTGTATTTGGCTTTCTTCCTTTCTGACGTATCTTTTAGAGCTGAAATTATACGTTCACATAACTGTCACACTCAGTGGGGTTTACTTATGAAGGACTTTACTTCTGAAGGGCATCAGCGACCTTATTTATTTACTTGTTAGACAGACAAAAACAATAATAATAAAGAAAAAACATCTATAATGAGATGTAAACTATAACTGAGATATGCATGGACTAAAAGGAACTTTATTGGTTAACCTCTGAAAATGAGGCAGAGTCTAGAATAGAGAAATGACTTCCACTTGGAAAATGTCTTTTTTTTCTGGTTAATGAACAGCTAGACCTGATTAGTTAGGAACTAACTTAGTAACTCTACCACAGTGGTCTCTTAATGAGATGCTTGTGGCATGAGGAAGGGGGAAAGAACATTGTATAAGGTTTGTTTTTTAAAAAGGTCTGGCTGCATGTGTTGTGGGAGAAAGAAAGGCAGAGAAATACCGATTTATGTATGAGTCAAAACAATTAGATTCAATGCATGTAACTGTAAAATATAAAACAGACTTTTCAGCCAATTAAATTAATCACTTTAAAGCTGGCCTTCATGCTACTGGGATACAACATTTTACAGCCATAATTTATCACCATGGTAATGAGAGAACTATTCCTGACCCAAGGAGGAAAGTTGGCAAGATAACAAGCAACTGTCAATGTACACCAGGGATGGCACCATTTATAATATACCGTAATTTCAATACAAATCTCAATGGAACCTTACGTGGCAACTTACAAATAGTGCTATCTATTGTAGTTGCCAAGTTAAGGATTCATCTGCAGCTCAACTCAACTCAGCTCAACAACTCACCTGCAGCCCCAGTTCAACTGATGTTATAATCTATAGTTGAACATAGCTAAATATGTTTATAAATTCTGTTCCTCCTTGTATATCGCAGCGCATTGTGTTCTTCCTTATTTCCCAGTGGTTTTTGCCAGTATATTTCACTGTACAGCTTCTTACCAAAAATATCCCACTTATCCCTACCTTTACGTGGATGGTTATTCTCTTGCCATTCCTTTTCTATCCCCAATAAAAAGAACAGAGGATACAATCATATAACAAATCAGACCATGGGTTCCTCTTCTTCAGTACTGCTTAGGCAAGGGGTAGTCACACTGTATCTCAAACCTAAGCACCTTACTCAACATATTAGATGGCAGAGGACAATGGAATGTAAATTGTAACACTATTTGGAAGACCAGAAAGACTCTACCCTACTGGTAGTGTCTCTCTAGAATTTCAGAAGGGCTCTATTCCTGCCTCGCCAGGAAGTAAGAGGAAATTCCACACAAAACAGCTGCTCTACCATTGTCTCCCTCTCATCCTTTTCTCATTTATATTCACACACTAGAATATTTTATCTTTTTTTTTTCTTGCCAGGAAGCCACCAGAACTGATATTTGTTCTTCAATACTTTCATACTTAAGTGTATCCGGTTCAATCAATCTTTAATTATTTGATTAGTCTCATAAACAGAAACCATAAACATGATTTACAGAGGTGAGATCACATGAATAGGATTCAGATGATTGGACTAAGTTGGCTTTCTTTGATTTTACAGAGCCGAGTTCATTTGTACAAACTTTGTGCTTAGCATTTGATTACTTACAATTTATAATGCAAAGGCTATAGAAGGACAGACCTTTCACCCTCACTCTTCCCATTAAACTGTTATACAATAATATAGGTCTGGCTTATTAAAGTTATTATTTAAATTATAAACACTGATGAAAATAGTGAATAAGCAAATTAAACACTTTACCATAACTAATATAGATAAATTATTGCTAGGTTGCTGCATCTGGGTCCAAGGTCTTCTATTAACCCTATTTAGTTATTTAAAATTCCATGAATTCTGCCCCTGTTTTTCTATACAGAATATTCATATCAGCTAGTGAGACAGAACAACCTAAAATACAAATGACTTAAACTAATAATGTCCATGAGATTAACATTAAAGCGTACATAACCCTTTAAGAAGAGCACCCCACAATATTCTTTGCAGATCATGCTTTCTGTGAACCAGACAACTGAATGACAAATGAAACAGCTGAACAATCATCTGAAAGGCAAGCTTTGACACAACTTGACAAAAACCACCCTTGGAGGGTGCTTTATATTCTAGACCTCGTTTCACCAGTTTTGACGTCGGTGGGCATCAATGTGCCTGCCATCATCTTCCTTAGTGTCTGCCAGAATCCTTGACCAAGTTATTTTTTTAATAAATTGGAAGTAAACATGTTGCAAATGAAAGCAACAGCCTCAATACCTAAACTGTATATCCAACAATGTCTTTTGGCGCCACACAGATCCTAGAAGCATTTTTCGTAACTAAAAATGGTTGGAGGCATGGAGGCTTGTATCTTATTTGAAGGTGCGCCCAGTTGCCCAGAAAAAAGGCAAAGTCAGCTGAAGTCTTGGAAACATGCTAGGATGTTAGATGAATTCTGTGGAACACTCTTATCAGTTTCCCTTCTGGGAATGGGTGTTTTGAGGTTGACTATATCCACCATGGCAAACATTTAAAGAGCACCTATTACATCGTTTCAAAATTCCAAATATCGTGTTTTCCCGAAAATAAGACCGTGTCTTATATTAATTTTTGTTCCAAAAGACGCAGTAGGCTAATTTTTCGGTTAGATTTTATTTTGGGGGAAATACGATACTAAATGCGGTCATCTGGCTGACAATCTTAACTGGGGCTTATTTTTGGAATGGGGCTTATATTACAGGGGTCCTGAAAAATCACGCTAGGGCTTATTTTCCGGTTGGGTCTTATTTTTGGGGAAACACGGTACATGCATCAGTCTAAATATTATAAAACAACCCTGTTGCTCAGGTTTGCCTGTCACAAATGTGATGGATATTAGAGATCATACTTCCTTGATGATCTGATGAATTCACTTCTTCACATGTACGGCTCTCTCTTGCAATCTAAAAATTCCAATCTAAAACCCAGTTCATACATTTGGTTCCAAACCAGCTGCTCATATGATGGGAAGCACACAGAGGACACCTCCCAACTGCTCCAGTGGTGAGACGCCAGCTCTGGTACTCACACTCTATTTCCATTGAGTAGAAAATTTGGTGAATACAGAGGAAATCGTAGGCACGGACTTTCATTGTCTATAATGAGGAAAGGCCTCTTGCAAAGTAACTGTAGTACTTACGGGTAAAATGATTTGAAGTGGAAGGGTTGACACTATCCCCACTCTCAGCGCTTTCGCTGCTAGAGATGTCATCATCTGATTCCCGCACAGAGGAACAGGGTGAAGAGCCGTCAACTTCTTCAAACTTCCTCTTTAAAATTCCACTCATAGCTGCACTACTGTCACATGTACCTACAAGGGGAAACAGATACAATGAAGCCAAGGAATGTCTGGCTGCAGATTAAACAATTAAGATCATTAGATTTATCCTCAATGAATTAATTGTCAATAGCAATAGCATTAATAGGTGGACTAAGGAAACTTACTGTGCTTCCCTCCCCCCACCTTTTATTTTAATTTAAAACACCTAAGCTTCAAGCACTGATATTTGGACCAAGAAAACTAGCTGTAATTTCCCCTCCTTTTAATTAAAAAAAATGTAAACTCTGACAGCTAAAATAATTCCTGTAAAAGGTACATTTTAAACAGAAAGACTGTATATCTGAATTAAAATACCCAGTGCCAGTCACATGGTGGTTCACTAAGGTTTAGCCTCATGCAAAACTAATCCTTGAATCAGTGTTGATGTTTGTGTGTATGTCCCAATAGTTTAAATTTGAAATGCTCTAGTTTTGAGTTCAGATCATCTTTTTTCATGTTCAAAACAGGCTATATTGATTATTTCAAAGAGTTCTGGAATGAAATACTTCTGAATTATCAGAACAGCCTATTGCAACGTAGAAAGAGCTGCCGTGTTCTTCTTGTACTCTGGTTTGTTTTGCATAAAAGAAAAAGACACATTCTGTCACAATGGGAGGTAATTAATTTAATTCTGTTTAATAGTTAAGCTAAATTAACCTTTTGTCACAAGGGTTCTAAAATATTCAGAGATTCTCAATATTGGAAAGATTCAGTTTTGGGAACTGAAACATAACCAGGTAGTTAACAGTCATGTCAGATTTCTCTCTTAAGTTCCAAGATCTCTTTCAGACTTCAAAATATCATCATGCTAGGTTAAAGAGATTGATTGATGGATGGATTATATATGTATAGGGTAGACTAATATTTTATTTTAATCAGGATACGTAGTGTGTAGTGGAAGAAGAAATAAACAAGATTTGTGATAAAATTAAGGATTTAAGAGATCAGAACTAGAATATATCTGGAAAGGATACCTGAAGTGATAATGTGTTTATTTAAGGTTAAATTTGACTATGGTAAGTGTAAATTTATAAAGCTTAAAAACAGGTTTAGAATTTATAGAAATTTAATTTAGAAATTGATTATTTTAAATATATTATGCTATTTGAGGGAAATAGAGAGGGAATATTTAATGCATTGATTTGAGTTATTCATATACGGCTTTATTGTTGGATGTTTGATTGTCTCAGCATCACAGTGTGTCTCGAGCACTTTGTTCTAAGAAATAAAAAACCAATAAAATGTGTTTAAAAAGAAAAAAAATCCTCCCCATACTGATTCAGATCCAATTGTTTCCCTCATGTAGTTAAAAGACTGTATGCGCGCACACACACACACACACACACACACACATACTGCTCACAAAAATAAAGGGAACACAAACGTATAGGACCCTATACATTTTTGTTCCCTTTATTTTTTTGAGCAGTATATATTCTCTAAGAGAAATTAAATACACTTACTTAAGCATCTGTTTTGACTTTGTTTTCATTTGTGTTTAATTTTGGAAGAGGCATGTATTATCAGAAAGGGCAGGCAATTTTAATGCTTATTCCTTTCCACTCCTTCTGCACTCTATCTATGTTCTCCTCCCCTTTTTTCTCTCTCTGCGGAAAATTATAGCAGTAAATTTGCTCCCCTGGTCTACATTCCCCAGCCCACATTTCTCTGTGTTTACACATTACTGTGTTCATTGTGGGAAGTTGACCTTTTACTTGTGATGAATGAAACTACAGTTCTTGTGGTCTGGAGGTTGTTGGGTTATATCTCTATGTTTAGAAGTAAAACAATTATAAATATTCATTAAACTGTCTTTTTTTCCCCAATCCAGTGAGAAAGAATCAAATCAATCTGTTCATGCCATAGCCACCGAACATGTCTCAAAAGGCAACTGCAGGGTTTTCCAAGGTCAAATCAAATCACTGACAGAGCAGAAATTTGAATTCAATAATTGCTGAGGGAGCAAGGAACAATAAAAACAAAACGTTGAACAGGGCAGAGGCTAGTGCACATTCTCTCTCTCTCTCTCTCTCTCTCTCTCTCTCTCTCTCTCTCTCTCTCTCTCTCTCTCTCTCTCTCTCTCTCGTCGTTTAATGCAAATAATCAAATAGCCTCTTGGGGAAAAAACTTGAGTTACAGAGAATTCTACAGTACAAAGGCAAGCCATTTTCAGGAATAAAAAACCACACTGAGATAGGATTAAATGAATATTTTTGGCAAGGGGATGCCTCTTATTCAGCCCTTGATGATTCTGATAGAAACACATTTTATATATATAAAAAAACTCTTCTGCTTTATTAATTTATTTTCATTGCTATGAATCCCTTTTTAATCCTTCCAGCAGGCAGCTTTTGGAATCCCTTGCCCTATTTCCTTACCTTGCTTGTCCAATTGTAGCCTTACCCATGATGCTCCTGTATGCTCAATACTATACTGCACACACGCAAAGATTGTAGTCAAAAGTGAAAAATGAGCCCCATCAGTACAAGCAACATTATGATGTCACAAGAAGATGGCTCAGGTCATAATTGGGTGGGTATATTTATTCTCAAGCAGGAGCTTTTCCATTCTGACATCCATTTCTATTCAACCATTTATAAACAATGTGAGTATGAAAGCGAAGCAATCATAATTTTTTTCTGAGAAGCATCCTTGACTCATCTAAACTTGGAAGCTAAGGCGTCTATTTCCTGGATTAGGTTTAATCAATGGCAATTTGACTTCATCTAAAATGGCTTGAACGTTGCTTAAACAAGCAGTGATGACGTGCCAGATAAAAATACACTGCCACACAGATTTCATTTTACTTGTCTTTGTAGAATTTTTCCTGAAAAAAGTCTCTGCTATATGGTGAAGATTGCAATTTTGAACAAATAATAATGTCCAATAAAACTAAGATATTTCTTCATTTACTCACATAGAAAGTTGATCAGCCCGGCCCCAAGAGCCAAGCAAGACATCAGGAATTACTTCTGAGGAGTTTCTTTTATTGTTCCTTATCTGTAGAAAAGAATCTTGCCAAGCTAAAGCAACTATTTGTGCAACTATTTGCACAACTATTTGCACAACTATAGTTATACTCTGGGAATTGTTAGAGAGGAACCTCTTAATTCTCTTTTTTCCAGCCAAACTATCTCAACTTTGCTGCCTCTTCGCTGTCTGGAATACAGCCCCTCCTTCCTGGGAATAAAACTACATTCCACCACAACTGATATGATATGATCAGTCCTCAAACCCCATATTCCATACATATTTGAAAGGCATTAAACCACAGAAAAGACAGTAAAAAATTGGAGCTCACTGGATCACATTTGTTATGAGAGCAGGAGACTTTCTGCACATCAAAAATTCATAATCAAAATGTTCTGGGCAACATGCAGAGTAGAAGTAAATTAGGGATGATGCACAGGAAGCATACAGACAACATACAGAATAAGTAACATCTAAATTCTTTAGTTTAAAATAAAATGATAGTGGCTTAAAATGGGCATGCATGGAGATGTCATGTCTCCAAAAAGTGAGAACTGCAAATAGTAGCATTTCCCTAATTTTCAGAGTTGAATACAGGAATTGCTATATATTTGTTATGGGTAGACAGGGGAGAAATGAACTTACAAGAAAATGCTATGCTACGTCCAAGTGAATTTTTCCTACATCCCTCCCCTCTTTATACTTAGGAGCGAAGAGAAACTGTGAACTAGCTAGCCAACAAGCTCTCAGGAAGCCAAATAAGTCTATAGGCCAGCTGCTTGCTAGTAGTTTGTTTTAATGATACCTACAGAGAGCCTGCTATTTAGGTAGAGAATCTTGAAATTGTGAAAGGACTAGTGAGCTCCCAGTAGAACAGTGGTTCTCAACCTTTTTAATGCTGTGACCCCCAACTGGTCGTAAGTCGAGGACTACCCAACCGGTCGTAAGTCGAGGACTACCCAACTGGTTGTAAGTCAAGGACTTTCCCTGCCCGGGAGCACCGCACATGCATGGTGCTGCCCCCTGAGCCGGCCGAGGCGTAACTGGCAAGCGGCAGAGACGGAGCAGGCCGACTACCGGCTGGGTCACCAGCTGGCCCAGCCCAAGGGAGGTAAGGCACCGGCTGGGCCCCATGCGCACCAGCAACCTTCCCTGCGCCCGCCGGCCTCCCACCTCCCACCCCTGGCCCTCTTTTACTTACATTTTTAGTAGTTGCTCAGCAGGGAGGGTTGGAAACTTCCAGTCAGCTCACCTTCGCTGCAGACAACTTGCAGCACCGTTTGCAGAATAGGACTTTTGGTGGGCTCACCAGGGCAGAGACAGCCTGGACAATTCCTATTGGCTTTTGAAAACCAATAGAATTAGATTCTATTCAAGAGAGTCTATTCTATTGGCTTTCAAAAGCCAATAGAATAAACGGGAGTAGCACAGCTAAGGAAAAGGGGGGGAAATGGCGGATTGCGTTGTTTGGCGACCCCCGTGAAATGGTCGTTCGACCCTAAATGGGGTTGCGACCCACAGGTTGAGAACCGCTGCAGTAGAACATCCTTAGAAGCCATCATCATGACAGGTAGCCTACTGTAGAGATATCCTTCACTTTATATTCAGCCAGTCCATGAACAAGCCCAGAAAAAAGGATTCATTTTGCCTTGATTATAAACAAGTCTTTCCTTCCCGAACAGCCAAAACAACAACAATCAACTGTAGAGAATGGGTGAAACATCTTGAAAATTAAAGGATCCCAGCCCTAAAATCTCCGTAACAAAGAAACAAACTGGATGATGAACCCAGAGTTCCAAATTCTGGGACTACACACATTAGATAGCCTCTTCTTTTCTTTCATTCTTTTCAGGTTCAAAATGCTAGTGGATCAGGCCAAAGGCCTTCCCCTGACCAAGATAGGTTGCCTTTTATAGATTTTAAAGGTAACCTCAAGCATTTTAAATTGTATCTGGAAATGAACCGGTAGCAAATACATTCTTGGCATTGCTTTGCATTCAAAGTTGATCCAGATGTTCTGTGAAGGTAATTTTACCCAAAATGCATTACAGTCATAGATCACAATGTCCTTAAATTGCATATTTGACCATGGCTAGATCAGCTTCTTCAGAAAAAAATAAGGAAACTAGCATTTATTTCCATAGAGGTAAAACATAAGCAGGTGGATTGCTGGCAAGATAAAAACTGTTTGGGCATGATATCGGCAAATTATTATATTTTTCTTATCAACTCGTATAATTGCATCATATGTTCTAATCAAATACGCAGAAGGTAAAATTCTATGCTGTTGCAAAAAAACTACATAGATATGTCTGTGCCATTATAAAAATATTATGTTTAACATACATTTCAATAAATGTGAATATAATTGATATAACACTGAATCCAATCCAGGTTATTATTATCTGGACCATGGTTGAGCCATGTTTCCACATGAATAAAAGTTATTGTGCTTGAAAAGGGATGTGAGGCTTCTAATTTAAAGAAAACAATGCACTATGGCAGAATTGCAGGTCTTTTAATACATTGTGTGTAAATCATGAGTGGCCAATGCATTACCAACATGAATGCACAATCTAGGTGGATAACAACATTTTATTGCATATCCAGTAGGTGGCATTGAACTTTGTTGTTACTGAGTGAAATAAGTATTATACTCTCTCTCTCTCTCTCTCTCTCTCTCTCTCTCTCTCTTTCATCTTAAGTTCATGACTGAATTCTAAGTCTTCTATGGGCCAGTCAGTGGTGGGATTCAAATATGTGAACAACCGGTTCTCTGTGTGGATGCCACTTCCAGAAGTCCATTCTGGGCCTGAGCAACAAAAAATTAGCTACTGGTTCTGCCGAAGTGGTGCGAACCAGCTGAATCCCACCACTGGGGCCAGTCCTATTTCTTTATGATTGTCCAGACAATCAAGGCAGAGATTTTGAATTCTAATAATACTGGGTTTTGTCAAGTGTGGAAGATCCGGTCACATGTGAAAATCCAATTAAACTGATTTATTGCTACTCAGTCTAGGTACAGGAATAATCTCAACTAACAGTTAGTACCTGTTAGGAATTAGATATGGGTCAATGGAATTCACAGTGCTTTTTTTCTATTAAAAAAAAAAAGGTGCCAGAACTCACACACATCATACAACCCCACCTTGCCTACCCTACAAGGTTTCATCCAAAAAAGGTGCTGGAACTCTGGGCGTTCTGGGCGTTCTATGAGGAAAAAAGCCCTGGGAATTAAGGGTGGTAGTGGACTTAATTTGCTTGTGGCTACATAAAGATTCTAGGCTGATCCCTCTTTTAATTCCGTCCCCAGTTTCTGCTACTCCTCCCCCTATAGTTGTCCATAAATATACAATAACAATAACTAACCTAAACCGTATGCAATGCATTTGCTTATAGGCAATATTTTCCCTTTATTTCTGATGATGAACATTCTGTAATAATGAATTTCGAATAAACTAATTCTTTCTAGTCAAATATTGAGAGGAAATCTTTATGTAGTAAATTATAAACAGAAGGATGAGAGACGAGAGGACATTTTAAAGTCATTAGCTGCTTTATGTCTGGATTTCAGAGTATTAAAAGAATTCTTCATTATCCTATTACAGCATATTCAGTATTACGACTAGCATTATTAGCTGCTAAAATTCTACGGAAAAAAGAGAAAGATTATTTTGTTAAATAGTTCATCTTTTGTTTTGGTATTTTGCAGAAGGTATAAAATATATTGTAAGCCGAGCATGCTCTATGATAAACACTAGATGAACACTCATTTAAAAATCCATTTCACATTTAAAAGATAAGAGCTCAAAAATTTATTCATCCATGTAATTGTCAAAAGCATCCAGGAACATCAAAACTCAGTGGATCCGAATCCAAACATGGCATGGAAGTATTAAAATATATGATTCTGTGTATATGGTTAAAATTATTTGTAAGAGGAAAAATAATGTTTTTAACTGTGTTTTTCTTCTGACATTATAGATTTATTTATTTGTAAAATTTATTGGCCACCCATCTTACCACAGGATAACTGGGTGGCTTACAGTCTTAAAAAGATAAAAACTATGCAAAAATGAAAAGACATAAATAAAATACTGTAAGGATCCAAATATTTTAATTGAGCCCCAATTAAAATATGGTGAAGGAGGGAGTAGGATTGGGGGGGGGGAGATGGGATCTATTAAACTATCAAGACATATATAGTATTTGGATTGTTATATATGGATAATATCTAAAACCATTTGGATTGTTATATATGGATAATATCTAAAACCATTATTTTTATTATCAGCACTGATTATTTTGAAAAACAGTAACAAACTATAAAGTGTGACTTAAACACCTATGTTTAAATTCAAATCTCTGCTAGTTCCATCTTTTCCAGCACCTGTTTCCTTTAACTCTGTTCACAGCCTTTGCTGTTTACTGTTCTAAATACATGGAGCAATCCATTGGGTGCCCCCAGCGACCAGCATCTCATCAAAATGACGAAACGTCTATTGTGACATCATGACACAAGCTCCATCCCATATGTGCATGCACGCATGCACTATAAGTACAAAAGAGCACAGAATTGCATTGCGATATCAAAATGCAAATTTTATCACTGGTCTTCCTTACTCTCCCATCACCATCATCTGCAGATCATGATGGCAATGCAATGCTTCTCTGTAGAAGCGCAATACTCAAGATTCCTTGTGCATGGCTTTGCAAATCAATACCCACAAATCTCAATCCATTGTCAAGCATTAAACACTAATTTTGCCATGAACCCTAGTATTCTTTCCGAGTTCCTCTAAATATAAAAATGTGTCCTCTTGCTAGAATGGTGGTGAGGGATACAGTGGGACAGGTAGTAGACGAGGAGAAGAAGATTGTGTGGGAGAGAAGAAACATTTCACTGTGATTCAAAAAGGTAAAAGAATAATTTTTACCCTGTCCAGTTGTTTCCAAC
Organism: Crotalus tigris; assembly: GCF_016545835.1. Taxonomy (NCBI): domain Eukaryota; kingdom Metazoa; phylum Chordata; class Lepidosauria; order Squamata; family Viperidae; genus Crotalus; species Crotalus tigris. The sequence continues at coordinate 5,623 of NW_024100623.1, read as the reverse complement.
TCTATGGACGGTGCTCATCTCCATTTCTTAACCAAGGGAGTCAGTATTGTCCAAAGACATTTTCTGTGGTCACGTGGCCAGCATATCTATACATCAAGGTGCATGGAATGCTGTTACTTTCCTACCAAAGTAGTACCTATTTATCTACTCGTGTTTGCATGCTTTTGAACTGCTAAGTGGGCAGGAGCTAGGGCAAGTAACGGGAGCACAACCCATCATGCAGCGCTCAGATCTTGGACCCACGCAAGCTGACAAGCTCACCGTCTTTAACCACTGAGCCATCTTGCACCTCTGTGATTCATAGCACAGCAAAAAAAAAGACAAAGAAGGTGACAAGGAAGACTTCACAAGACTGCCCTGAATGAATTAAATTTCCAGACTTTGTTGGCTTTTCTAAGCTCAGACTTTTTAAATAATTGCTTTCTCCTTTTGCTTTTCCAAGGCCCTGCCAATCAATCAATATCACTATTAATATATCACCTACATTAACATTTATTAGTTTAAGGAAGCATGCTGATAGGAGATCCCCAGGGACGGTAAAATTATTCAACAAAGGACGGCAGTGAGGGAGGACAGGTTCAGAAATCCTCTGCTCAGACACGGGCTGCTGTTCAGGTTACACTCAGGAGGGAGGACTGCTTAAATACAGGCTTTTTTTTTCTATTTTGCACACGTACGATTATGTAACTTCAGGTCGGCTCGCATTAAGCACTTACAATGGCAACCATTGGAGCTGAACACCATTCCAAAATGTTCAGCTTCCTTGTTTTCAGGGCTGCCTCTAAACACTTTACTGCTTGAAAGGTAGAGCAAAATGTGGTCTCTCCTCAGAACGTGACAAGACTGCCAACTGGTTCCACTTATCATTTAGTAGTGGCTTCCAACATTCCTGGAAGCCACACATTCATTTAAGAGACACAAGGCAGACATCCCTTTCAACGGAAGGGATGCTAGGACAAACATCCGAGTTCTGGGGTTCTGGCCATTGTTCTTTGCTCTCTGAGGTGGCTACCTTAATTCAACAGGACTGATTCTACCCTATTGTATACCCTGGTGGACCGGCAACCATCTGGTATGCTTTCTAAGTATCAGAATGGTGCTCATTTACAAAACAGACATTACAAGCACCAGCTAATCAACTATATATTTTGAGAAATACTGTTTGATTTCTAACACTTATATATAGTTCATTTACAGTTCATTTGTATCAATAATTTTAGCTTAACCAAAATATATTTGCAATCATATGTTAAATATGTTGAAACAAAACCTCTCTAATAACTTTAATGAAGACTTATATTTAACAGCTTCTCAAATAAAGACATATTTAATAGCAACTTATAGCCATCATTGGAAGTTATTTGACCAATGGTAAAATTAAAACAGAGCCACAAATATAGCAAAACTCTGAGATGTTCATCATGAGGAACAAACTGAATTATGTGAGCTAAAAGGATTGAAAAATTATCATGATGTATTTCCATAAAGTTGAACTGAATAGTTTTCGGGATGTGTTATTTCAAAGCTGAAAATGTGAGGAAAATATGGATAGAAACAAAAGAGAAAATCAAAAGAGAAAGAGGACAAGGGTAAAGTATAAATTAATATTATCTCTGGTAAAAGTCTATTAGTGCTGGACAATTTGGCCTTCACTCTCTGTTTTCCTTCCAGTTTATCTCAAGTTTCCCATTATGCTCTACTCTATCTTTCTTTAAATCAGGAGTCTTCAAACTTGGCCCTTTTATGACTTGTGGACTTCAACTCCCAGAATTCCTCAGCTAGCGTGCCGTCCACAAGCCATAAAAGGGCCAAGTTTGAAGACCCCTGCTCTAAATCCAATAGAAAAGTTACCCAATAGAAAAGTTAATTGCAGCAAGGAAAACATTTTATATAATAACTATATATTGCAAATTTCTGATAAAAAATGAATATTTTATGTACAATTCCTCAACTTCCCACCAATCTCTCTACTTGACACTTTATCACAGTTCCCCGATCCAATAGGATAAATCTGTAATAGTGCTGGAAGACAACTTGGCTTTGAGATTGAATTAACTGCATACACTCCAAAATCTTAAGGCAGCACTAAGAATGAAGGGTCATCTTTAATGTGCCTTCATAACTGGAAATGCCTTTAAGGCTAAAGATATGTCAAATTCTCCAGAGAAGTATCTGAAACAGGGTATGTTTTTTTCAATGGCCAGTTGCTATACCCAGGGGTCTTCAAACTTGGCCCTTTTATGACTTGTGGACTTTAACTCCCAGAATTCCTCAGCCAGCGTGCCTGAGGAATTCTGGGAGTTGAAGTTAACAAGTCATAAAAGGGCCAAGTTTGAAGACCCCTGGGTATAGCAATTCTATGGAATGGATTTATACCTGGATCCAACGAAGAACCATCATGGAATATAAGTGATTTATTTAGTCTCTTCCTCATGACTGACAACTAATTCTTCAATCTGATTACATTAGAGCTCCACCTTCTCTGAATGTAAGCCTCCATGTTCATTTGAAAATTTGATCTCTTTTGATCCCCAGTAGTGCAGATCCTTATCCAGATCCATGGATTATGATAATTATATTGATAGTTCTGAAAACGTAGGGGCTTTTCCTGGAATTAATTATTTGCTAAAGCAGGTGCCTCAGATGGCAGAAACTAAAGAGCACAGATAGTAAATAGCCATTCCCCTGCCCCTAAACTGGCTTTGTAGTGGATAACAAAGCAGAGGCTGTTTCATAATATAACCTGAGCCACCTAAATTAACTTGCCAATTCAGACAATTTTTGTGCAAGTAGGGGACAACGCAGTAAACTGTATGTGTCCAATTTTTTTCTTCTGTTCAATCATGTCTGATTTTCAGAAAGTATTGGGACAAGTCCATGTAGTTTTGTTGGCAGAGTGTTTCAGGTGTTTGGCTGTAGGTCAGTGGTGGCGAACCTTTTAGAGACCGAGTGCCCAAACCACAACCCAAAACCCACTTATTTATCGCAAAGTGCCAGGGGCCCATCAGCATTGTGGTGCCCTCAGGGGGGCATGCAAGAACCAGGGGCACAAAAACAGCCACTGCCAGGCCACGGGGTGCAGATACAAGGTGCTGCACCAAGCAAGAATGGGGTAGGGCTAGTGAGTTATCACGTAGGCACTAGCCCTGCCTCATTTGCAGCGCGTGCATACTCATGGCCCCGTGCACGCACACGCACATGTAAAATGCTTCCCCCTCCCTTTTCTTCCAGTCCATCAATCGATAATGGTTGGTGACCTCTACTCTACCACCTCTACTCGAGCTTGCTAGTCGGCTGCTTTGCCTCCTTTGTGCTGGGCGGGGCTCCTGCTCCGGGTGATGGTGGCGGCCTGGTGGAACTGCTGCTGCCGGCGGCATGCGTGCCAACAGAGAGGGCTCTGAGTGCCGCCTCTGGCATGTGTGCCATAGGTTCGCCACCACTGCTGTAGGTTTTTCAGGAGTAGTTTACCATTGCCTGCTTTCTAGGGCTGAGAAAAAGAGATTGGTCCAAAGTCACCCAACTGGCTTTGTGCCCTAGTTGAGACTAGAACTCATTGCCTCCCAGCTTTCAGCCTGATGCCTTAACCATTACACCAAACTGGCTCTTATGTCTGGATATACCGAGGAGAAAAAGAAGAGATATTATTACGTTTTTTGTTTTATTTTACTATTTGTAGAGTTCCATTTTTTTAAAAAAATGGGGAAAATCAACAAAACAAAAACAAAAGGATTAAGAATATAAAAACATATCCCATGGAATGTATATAGGAAGCCAAAAATAAAAATGTTGATTAAAAATTTTTAATATAAAAAATTATCAACATAATTAGTAGACTGCAGCTATATTCAGCTAGGGTCAGCAAAAGAATATCAGGATATTACAGTCAGATTAAATTGCAAAGGCAGTATATGGTGGCTAACAAAAAAGGAAATTATTATTTTGTTGATAATTTGCCTATATAGCTTGGAACCAATCATGGTTCCCAGATATCTTTAAAAAAAACTAAGCCACCTATATGGGAAATACTAGACTAAACAATCTACATGAAATGTATGTATTTCCTCAGCCTGCTTTAGTATCATCCTTATAATGTAATTTGTCTCTGCTCTATAATTGGGTTTGAGCAAAGACAGACTAACAGTGAACTAACAGCAAACAAATCTCTTTTTCCAAAGATCTGTCTTGATCTCCAGATTACACCTGTCTCATGAACTACATGCAGCCATCTGTTCCTTCCTTGGGAGAGGCCTTCAAAAGAGCTGGCTCCTCTACATATCTATTGAGAGCAGAACATTGTTATTGTCAGCAAATAGATGTGTCCCTGAATCAGAATGAATCTTTTTTATTTTAGCTGGATAGCATATGAGGCGCCATTCATTTTGCAACTAGATGAACATAAAACAGAAGGCAGAATTAATATGGTTTTGCATTAGCCATTCTTCCCCATTTTGTCAAATATTGTTCAACTTTTCACTTACAGATTCTAAAAGCAATCTGTGGCTAAATAAGCTTTATATCTAAGAGTCATTTTTCTATCGCATTTTTCATTCGCTCCCACAAACCCTATGCTATTGAGTCTTAACTCTTAATATGCTACACTGTGATAGCAACATGTAGCTCCTCTTCTAACAATAGGACCACTAAAGCTTATATATATATTTGGCTGAAATCTACAATCTTTCTTTTACAAAATTTTTTTGCTAATTAAATAAGTACTAGCTATGCAGAGGGTTGCCTCTTGTGATTTTAGTTATGTGAAAAAAACTAAGTCAGAATATCAGCAAATAGCCCGAGCCTGCAAAGATGAAGTGAAGAAAGCCAAGGCTCAAAATGAACTGAGGCTTGCGACCAAAGTCAAAAATAACAAAAAAAGCTTCTTTCAACATGTAAAAAACAAGAAAAAAGTGAAGGAAATGATTGGTCCATTAGTGGGTGGAAGTGGCAAGAAGGTGACAAGCAACAGGGAGAAAGCAGAACTATTTAACTCATTTTTTGCATCTGTCTTTACACAAAGGGAAAAAACAGACCAACCTATCAAAAATAGTGCCACAAAAAACAAAACAGAAACACAAGTTAAGATAGGCAAGAAAATCGTTAGTGAGCACCTGTCCAGCCTAGATGAGTTCAAATCGCCAGGACCAGACGGATTACACCCCAGAGTTCTCAAGGAACTGGCAGATGTGATATCGGAGCCACTGAACTATATTTTTCAAAGATCCTGGAACACAGGGGAACTACCAGAGGACTGGAAAAGAGCTGATGTAGTTCCCATCCTCAAAAAGGAAAAAAAATGGATCCAGGAAATTACAGACCTATCAGCCTGACCTCAATACCTGGAAAGATCCTGGAAAAGATAATCAAACAACGAATCAACGAACACCTAAAGGCAAACAAAGTCATTACTAAAAGCCAACATGGGTTTGTCAAAAATAGATCATGCCAGACAAATCTTATTGCATTCTTTGACCAAGTGACAAAATTAGTGAATCAGAGGAATGCTGTGGACATAATTTATTTGGACTTCAGTAAGGCATTTGATAAAGTAGATCACAACCTACTACTTGACAAGATAGAAAAATGTGGGGTAGACAGAACCATCACCAGATGGATCCGTAGCTGGCTG